>NC_064573.1:64589773-65214773 GCF_937001465.1 Orcinus orca
CCTGCCATGTCACTTGGACTTTGGAAGGGAAAGGAAGTATGTATGATCTCAGGCCATCATCTTGAACTGGAAGTCTTAACAGTAGTTACTGAGTGACTTTTTATATCAAATCTTTCCAGCTCAGATGCTGTTGAGAAGTACCGCAGGCCAGGTCTACGCAGTACAGCACTGATGTTCTCTGGGAGGCCGCCTGGACTCCCAACTACATGATACACCTGTGATACTGTCCCACAGATATCACTGATACTCTACTCATTTTTTCCAATCTTTTGTCTCTCTGGATAATGTCTACTGATTGGTTTTCAAGTTCACTGGCTCTTCTGTATCTCTAATTTGTTGTTTAAATGACTCTGTAACTTGTTATATTAGCTGTTTAATTTTCTAGTTCCAGAATACATACTACTTTCTTTTTTTTACAGTTTTTATTTCTCTGTGGAGATCTGCTATTTGTTTGTCATGATGAGCATATTTTCCTCTACACCCTGAGTACAGTTACAGTAGCTGTTTTAAAATCCTGTCCATTAATACCAAAGTCAGAATCACTTTGGGGTAAATGAGGAGTGACTGCCAATGGGTGCAGGATTTCTTTTGGGGGTGATAAAAAAGTTCTAAAATTGACTATGGTGATGGTTTCATCCACAGAAGAATATCTCAATTTCCCAATTATAGCATTCCCTGTCATCGAGTCCCTTATACCAAGTGCTGACTTAGCATCAATCCCAAATGCTAGAATTCTCTAGGAAGAAAATTAACTCCTATCAGACTATGGAGATGTAACAACAAATTATAATGCATGAAACTTGTTTGGATCCCAGTCCCTATAAAAAACTATAAAGGACATTTTGGGGACAGCTGGGAAAATCTTCACATGGGGTATTAGATGATGCTAAGAAATTACGACTAATTTTACTAGATGTGATAACGGCATTGTGGTTTCGAGGAGGATGTTTAGAAGGTGCATGCTGAAATATTTAGAAGTTAAGTATCATGAAGTCCACAGTTTACTGCCAACTGATTCAGTTAAACACACACATACAGAAGGCAAACACTGCAAAATGCTACCCACTGTCACATCCAGGCAGGAGGTGCTAACTACCACACTACTCTCACAGTATTTCTATACATTTCAACTTTTCATTTCAAAAAACTGGGGAGAGAAACTGCATGGCTAAAAAAAAATTTATTAAGGTTTTTCAGCCTTTTTTTTTTTTGCGGTACGCGGGCCTCTCACTATTGTGGCCTCTCCCACTGCGGAGCACAGGCTCCGGACGCGCAGGCTCAGTGGCCATGGCTCACGGGCCCAGCCGCTCCACGGCATGTGGGATCTTCCCGGACCAGGGCACGAACCCGCGTCCCCTACATCGGCAGGCGGACTCTAAACCACTGCGCCACCAGGGAAGCCCTTTTCAGCCATTTTATGGTTAAAATTCATACAATGTCAATGTAACTTTTATTTTGGCAATGATAAGGAAAATTTTGTCCCAGGAATCCTTATCACCTAACAGTTTTCTAGCTATTACCCCAATTACCACAAGGTGTCACTCTTTCCACATTCAAATCAAAGGGTTTGCAAGGGAAAAGGCTATTCTTATCAGTACAAAATGGAAAACACACTGAACTCCCAAGTTAATCTGAAAAACTTTAGAACCTCTTATATTTAGGAAGTAAAATTAGATAACTTTCTCAGTTCAGTGACAATGAAATACAGACTAGATATAAATGTTAAACTAAAAGTTTTTTTAAACTTTAGATGAAAAAGTTCATCACTATGTAAGAAATACAATCCCACAATCCACTACTTCAGTATCCAGATACCCTGGAATATTCCAAATGACCCTGAGGTCAACCTACAGATGCTGGGTCAACTAGCCAGAGCTCAGAACTGCCACCAGACACATTTAGGGCTCCTGCAAATGACCGTCATTTACCTGGAAATATCAATAGTTCAAACCTCCCCTCCACCCCACCTCTGTATCCACAGCCCAGGGGCTCTGGCTACTGTATTGACACGCTGTATCTGCCTGTCAATCCGCTGTCAGGGAATAAATAGTAAACCGTCAGTGCTCAAAGGAGCAGCATCATGAACCAGAAATTTTAAGAGCTTTAACCAAGGCATCCAAAAAGGTTACCTCCATTCTCCCTGTCCCCACCAGGCCACCATTAAAGTGTATTACAACTTAAAATCTGTTAAATTTGAGGAATCTAGATGAAGAACACATAAGAATTTCTTAAATGTATTATTTGGAAATAATTTCAAACTTACGAAAAGGTGCAAGAAGTAACACAAAGAACCAAACACCCATTTACCTCCTTCTCAGATCCGCCTACTGTTAATAGTTTACCATTGGTTTTATTATTTGCTATCTCCTATCCCTGTCCGTCTGCCTCTAATTGTCCCTTTTTCCTGAACCCTTAAGGATATACATCACAGTCCTTCACCCCTGAATATTCAGTGTGTGGTTCCCAAGAATACACAGACACAGCTGGGTTATCAACTTCATAAATTTATACTGACACAATACGTTTACCTAATCTCACACACATTCCAGTTCCATCACCACACCTTTACAGCAGCTCCCGACAGCCCTGGAGCCAGTGCAGGCACAGGGAGTGCATGGGTTGTCCTCCTCAGCCTCCTACAGCCTGGAATTTTCCCTCAGCCTTTGTCTTTTATGACACTGGCATTTTTGAGGATACAGCACCATTCGATCCTGCGCTTTTAGTACAACATTCCTCATTTTTTGTCTGTTTAATGTTTCTTTATGATTAACTGAAGCTATGCCTCAGCCAGAATACAGCCTAGCGATATCCATGTGCCTCTGTCACTTACACGATCACCCAATCACCAGGTCACAGTGTTGCCCAATTGTTCCACTGTGTAATTTCTGGTTGTTTCTTTTTCCTCACTTGTAACATAATAAACAGTCTGTGGGAAGACATTTTAAGATCATGCAAATTTCTGTTCCTCATCAAATTTTCCACACAGAAATGCTTTGTACTATTTTTGCAACTTTTTTTAAAGTCTGAAATACTTACAAAACAGTTTTTTAGAATCTTTTAAAAAGCAAACAAAGCAACTCAAAATCTGAGTTTCAAGTCTACCTGATCATAAAATCTCCGTGAAAGGGAGGAATATTAAATAAACAAAAACCTGTGCCTCAGGCATAAGATTATAAAGGATAAATATTTTTTGGTCTCAGTAAACTTGCAACCACTAGACATCGACAACAAATGGCTTTTCCTAAGATCTAGAAAGTTAACAACCCCATTAGCTTCTCACTTAAATGATTTTCCATAATTAAGCAGTTTTAAAGAGATGCTTCCACTTAACAGTCCTTTAGGAGCCAAATAGCAGCCGGAAGACTGCCAATGGCCATGGGAAGCTCCTGCCCACACGCGTATCTGCCGGCCACTATGCTCCTGCCTTTGAACCCCTGCCCCCCAGGCAGAGCCACGCCCCCACCCCCACCCCGTCACTTTGCTACTTAGAATGCAAACTCTTCCCACACGTTAAGACAGGTGGGACCTCACTTACTCTCTAAGTCGGAGATGATGAGGTTGTCATGAAGCTTCACCGCCCGGTGCTGTTCTACTTCGTCTTCAAGTTCAAAGATCGTTTCTTTCATGTCACTCCTTTCTGTCTCTTTTTCTTCCAGCTCTGATCTTAATTTTTCTAATGTCATATTCAGATCTTCTATTTGCTTCTTAGCTTCTTCTTGGAAGGCTCTGTATTCATCTTCTACCTGTGCAAAATTGATAGTGCAGATCAGAAAAGTAAGAGTTGTTCTAAGATAAGTCCTAGGACAGAGGCACACCTTGTCTCAGCAGGGAGCTGAGCGTGAGCTGCTCTGCGTGAGCAAGAACGACCTGTGTAATAACTGGGTGGAAGGCGCTCTCCAGTAACATGGACTTCACACAGTATGCTTAAGCATGATCTGCTGCCACATCACTGACTGAAATTACACTGACATCTCACTGAACTTCACTACATTATTTATGAGGAAATTTTGGAAATTTTCCCTTCTCCAAAGTTTGGACTGAAGGCATGCATCTGATTAATGATTAACATGCTTTCCCACAAAAATGATGTCTGATTTGTGACAGTTTCAAAATCAAATTAAAAATGGAAACAAAAAAGTTCTCTAATATAATCAGTGTTAGTTCATAGTGGCCCCCAATATACACGCTCCGACAAATAGCACATCTCCTAAACTGTATCTATGAAAGTTGTCACTTAAAAAATTAAGGTTTATATTATTCAAATTTTGAGCAAAGATATACTGTTTCCTACTTTAAAAAATTTTTGCACTGAAACAGGAAATAAAATGTAAGCTAGGATAATTAGATAAGTCATGCAAATAAACACTACATCAGGGACTTCCCCGGTGGTGCAGTGGTTAAGAATCCACCTGTCAATGCAGGGGACATGGGTTTGATCCCTAGTCTGGGAAGATCCCACATGTGGCAGAGCAACTGAGCCTGCGCTCTAGAGCCCGCAGGCCACAACTACTGAGCCCACGTGCCACAACTACTGAAGCCTGCATGCCTAGAGCCTGTGCTCCGCAACAAGAGAAGCCACCGCAACGAGAAGCCTTCGCACTGCAACAAAGAGCAGCCCCTGCTCGCCGCAGCAAGAGAAAGCCTGCGCACAGCAACAAAGACCCAATGCAGCCAAAAAAAAAATACATTTATTTAAAAAAAAATAATAAACACTACATCAGCAACCGCGTGGGGCTGGCGACTGCCAGCAACCCTGGGCTGCAGTTCTGACTGAGTCCTCACTATCACACTGCGTGTAAAAAACGGGGGCTGGACCAATGATCACTAAGGTCCCCACCAGCAACAAACCATGGGCCTCTAAGAAATAGGAGCCTTCACACTCCAAAAGTAATTTTAAATCACAACAGAACTCTACTTGAAAAACTACAACCACAAAAGGATAAGAAGAGGCAGACATTGCTGGTCCCACAGACTGGAATACTGGCTCTCTGTTTTTCTTATGCCAAACTACACTACAGAGGAGGATGTAAAACTGCATGACACACTCCCCTGGGCATACCCAGAACTAGGGACAACTTCTGTTACAACTTCAGTTAGTTGTAACTCCAGCCCCATCCTCTCACAGGCAGGAAAACAGTAACAAAGTACCAGTAAGTGGAAGTGACGTTATTATAAGAATACTTTTCACTCCATCCCAATACAAGAAAACCATTCTGAGGCTTAAAAAAATATCTGATTAACAAAAGCTAATGACACACCACCAGGGCTGCTGGCTCTCGGTAAGCATGCCATGTACTGCAGCCGCATAACACTGGTCCAGAACATTCTATCTACTTAAACAGTACCTTTGCGATGGTGTCCTGCAATCGATTGGCATCATTCCGGGTGTGAGCCAGATCTTCCTGCAGGCTACTGGCCAGAGTCTCTGCTTTTTCTTTGTCCATCCTGACACTCTCCAGGAGATCCTGAATGTCAGACTTGTCTCCGGAGTTATGGATGGAATACAGCTCCGCCACTTTCTGCTTCTCGTTCTCCAGCTGGGCCTTCAGGCGATTCATCTCGATCTGGTCACTGGCCACTGTGGCTTTGAACTCCTCCAGTGTGGCTGCCAAGGCTGCCTTGCCCTTCTGCTCAGACTCAACGATTCGCTCCATGTGGTGGTTGCGCTCCTTGAGTGCCCCGATCATCTCCTGAGCTTCCTTGTTGTCTTGCTCAGCCATCTTCAAAGTATTGCTTAAATGCTGCTGGACGCCAAGAAGCTGCTCCCGTTCAAAACGGGTGTTCTCAGCTAGATCCATGTAGCGTTGCTCCAGTTCCATGTAGCGTCCACTTTTTACATCTTCGTCTATGACATAGGAAATGTGATGCTCATCTAGAAGGGAGCGGAAATATTCGATCTGTCGGCTGAAGTGTTCCAACTTATCACTTTGCTGACATAACGACTCCATGAGAATCACCTTCTCCTCTCCGAGCCTTTCGTTTTCGCTGTTCAGCTCCTGGGTGATCTGCTGTAGATCAGCGAGCTCTTGAAGAGTCGCCTGAAGTTCCTCACTCGTACTGTGTTGGTTCTCCTCCATCTGGTGTATCCGTTCCGTCAAACAAGCGACGGACACTTCGCTGGCGTTCCCGCTGCTCCCCTTCCGAGAGCGCTCTATGCTCGGAATGCCTTCTGACTCCGAGGACGATGGTGCGTCCAGGGCGTCATCGCTGGATGTGAGGGGCTGGTACACCTCGCTGCACTCGCTGTCCAGGTTGTCCATAGAGTTACTGTGCTGATGGTCCATGAGGGTGTTTTCATCCTGGCTCAGGAGATCCTCCACTGACCCAGGGGCAGAGCCCTCCACTGAGGAAGTCAGAGTCCCCCCTCCATCGCTCTGGTTACCAGGGGTGATCTCTGGGCTCAGGGACTGATAGCCAAACAGTTTTTCAGAATGGTCTAGCCTCTGCTCCAGGGAGAAGCCCAGTGCGTTCAACCTGTCCTTTAGCATTCTGTTTTCATTTTTCAGCTGGTTGAGCTCCTCGCGGATGGCAGTATTCTGTTCCTGTAACTGCAATAAAGTGGACTCGACGTCAGTGGGCTGGTGAACAATGATGGCTTCCTTCTCGGACTTCTCATCCCCCTCAGGAGGGTCCTCGTTAATGCCCAGCTGAGCACGCATGTCTCGGAGTTCATTTCTCAAATGTAAAATCTCCACGTCTTTGGTTTTTGCCAATGTGAGAAGATCCTTCACTTTGGCTTCCAGAGCAGCTTTGTCACTGATCTGATTGTCCGATTTGGACTTGCTCATACGAATGTCGCATTCCGTAGCCGTGCGACTGCGGGAACGTTTAGCCAACGCCATGTCATTAGCCCCCTGACCTGCAGAAGGTAGTTTTTTGCTCTGGTTTAGCCGGGTACGTTCACGTAATCTTTCTCTAGTAGAACTGGATTCTTTATTACCTGTGGAAGTGCTCCGCTTGGTTGAAGAACTCGTGCCTACATGTTTAAGACAAAGAATATAAGGCAAAAACTTAGCAATAGAAAGGCACATAGTGGGACTTCCCTGGTGACGCAGTGGTTAAGAATAAGCCTGCCAATGAAGGGGACACAGGTTCGATCCCTGGTCCGGGAAGATCCCACATGCCGCAGAGCAACTAAGCCTGTGCACCACAACTACTGAGCCTGCGCTCTAGAGCCCATGAGCCACAACTACTGAAGCCCATGCACCTAGAGCCCATACTCTGCAACAAGAGAAGCCACCACAATGAGAAGCCCATGCACTGAAACAAAGAGTAGCCCCTGCTCGCCGTAACTAGAGAAAGCACACGTGCAGCAACAAAGACCCAACGCAGCCATAAATAAATAAATAAATAAAAGAAAGGCACATAGTTATGCCCCAGGTTGAATGAGATATAATCTAAGGATCTATAATCATAATCACACAGTGATTCTGACCTACACTAATTCTGCCTGAGAGTCTGGTTACTGTAAAGTTGTTTCCTCCAAACTGGAAAATCAATCATCTTTTAATTATCAATTAAATGAAGCTATTACTGAGTTGAATACCACAAAGGGGTGAGTTTTATGGAATGTGAATTATATCTCAATAAAGCTTTCACATTAAAAAAAAGCTATACACATGAACTTGAATCCCAAACCATGGCTTTCAACAGGTGGCCAGGGACATAGTATCTAGGGCAAGCCAGATGAAGGTGACTCTAGGGATAGCCAGTCAGGTAGCAAACTAACTGCAGAAACAGACAGTGAAGGAAGATTACAGATGACCAGAAGTGAGAGGCAGCCTGTGGACAAACAAAAAACCTAAGCTACCTACAATAACCACAAAAACTATGATCAAAGTAAATGCAAAAACTTTTTCACACCATAAAATGCCACAAAATAGTACCAATAACAAGAATTATTAGAATAGACAACATGCACTTATACTTACTACACACACATATTAACACTTCATACACATTTACACAAGCTTCATTATCATCATCCTGTTTTACAGACAAAGAAACCCCAAAAGAGATGTTAAATAATCTGCTGACATCCCACAGGTAATACATGGATGAGCCAAGATTTACACACAGGCAGGCAGTCTAAGCAGTATGCCACTCTGCCTCCCTAAGTGTTCGAAAACGATGATGCATCACTGCCAAGTTATAACAGCACGTTCGTCAAATATGCTGCACAAGGCACACCATTACTTAACTGCTAAAATTTTAAACCTGTGCAAACAATTGACATGATCATGTATTTAATATAAAAAGAACAGGAGTATGTTTAAATACCCACAAACACTTAAGGAAATCATTAGACTATTTTTTACTTTGAAAAATAAGTCCTAGACCTGACCAATAAATATTTTTAAAGAACCAACTGGTTCTTTATGTGGCAGGCACCAGGCTAACCAGGTAACAGGGAGTAACAGGTCTACACGAGGGCTTCCCTGGTGGCGCAGTGGTTGAGAATCCACCTGCCGATACAGGGGATGCGGGTTCGTGCCCCGGTCCGGGAGGATCCCGCGTGCCGTGGAGCGGCTGGGCCCGTGAGCCGTGGCCGCTGGGCCTGCGCATCCGGAGCCTGTGCTCCGCAACAGGAGAGGCCACAACAGTGAGAGGCCCGTGTACAGCAAAAAAAAAAAAAAAAAAAAAATTGAGATGTAGAAACAAACTGCTGCTAATGAAGGAAGAAAGAATGGTAGGACTGGAATGAATGGATCTAGGCATCAACCATCAGAGGCTGCTAACAACATGGAACGGGACACGGCCAGAAACAATGGGTCTCCTGACGGACAGACAACTATTACCTAGGAAGGAATTGGCGGGGGTAAGAGGAAGGAACCTGAGTCTGTCCCATCAAGGCTCTAAATTCAATGACATTTATAGTAAACAGAGAATAAAAGAATAAAATCAAGGACATCATAGGAATGTGACATCAAAATCCAGATCACGGGACTTCCCTGATGGCACAGTGGTTAAGAATCTGCCTACCAATGCAGGGGACACTGGTTCGATCCCTGGTCCAGGAAGATCTCACATGCCGCAGAGCAACTAAGCCCGTGTGCCACAACTACTGAAGCCCGCACGCCGAGAGCCCGTGCTCTGCAATGAAGAATGGCCCACGCTCGCTGCAATTAGAGAAAGCCCGCTTGCAGCAGCAAAGACCCAACCCAGCCAAAAATAAATAAATAATTAAAAAAAAAAAATCCAGATCACAGGAGGCAGTTTCATAGTGGTCCAGTGGTTAGGGCTCGGCGATTTCACTGCCAGGGCCTGGGTTCAATCCCTGGTCGGGGAATTAAGATCCCGCAAGCCACACAGCACGACCCAAGGGTGGGGGGACATCAAGATCATGGGAAACTCTACAGATCAAACAACCAGTTTCCACAAAAATTAAATTGCAAGAAAAAAGTGGGATGAACTCATAGATTTAAAATGAAGATTTAAGAGACACTTCACCAATTACTATATATGGACCTTAAGTGAATCCTGGTAAATCCTGATCCAAACAAATAAGTAAATATATGTATGTAATATTTATAAGACAGAAATTTAAATATTTACTGAATAATTTATGATTTGAGAAATGGTTATTAATTATTTTAAGGACTGATAATGGTATTATGAATATATTTTTAAAAGAATCCTTGTCTTTCAAAGATAATTAAATATTTGTAGATGACATCTGGAATTTGCTTCAAAATAGGGGAAGGTGGGTGTCAAGGAGCTAAGAGTGGCCATCAGGTGATAAGGGTGATGAGTACACAGAGATGAAATACCAGATACTTTTGTGCATGTTTGAAATTTTCTACGATTAGATAGAATTCCCTAAATACCTGTGTACTCACCTACTCAAACACAAAGGCAGTGTAACCCTCACACCGAGTGTGCGCCTACCTGTGCTACTCTTGGGTCTGTTCTCCATGGTGCTCATGGCAGGGGCGGATGCTGACGGTGCTGCGGAAGGGCAGGTGCTTTTCTTCCCTTTGACACCATTAGTCACAGTCACCCCTCCAGCCATCCCAGCTAAAAGGTCATCACTGCTCTTGGTCTAGAAGCAACAGAAGATAAAAACAAATTGATTAGATGAAGCAAGATTAAATAACATTTTGACACTAAACAAAGCCCTTGACTTTCACGCTGAGTTCAAGAATTCTACAAGGACTTTCTGACAGTTACCAAGCAGCACATCACTCTGTGCTACAGAAACAGAACTTCTTCACTGCTTCATAAATGATCACTTCTTTTTTTAATTAATTTTATTAAATCTTCACCCTAGTATATACTTTTTTTTCTTTTATAAAGCCATTTTAAATTTTATTTTATTTAGTTATTTATTTTGGCCACACCGTGCACAGCATGCAGAATCTTAGTTCCCCACCCAGTGATCAAACCTGCACCCCCTGCATTGGAAGCACAGAGTCTGAGCCACTGGACCTCCAGGGAAGTCACACACACACACTTCTTTTTAAAATATGAAAATCATAATGTACTCAGAGATGTTATGGAAGCCCACTGTATGCCCCCACGTGCCAGATTCAGTGAGGGGTGGGAGAAAGTGCAGACATCCTCCTTGCTACCGCTCATCTAGGATGTGACTCTAGGATAGCAACATCACATGTGCTATCTCAGGAAAGGTCTGTAAGGCCACAGGAAATGCCACCTTGCAGTTTCTAGAGAGAAGCAGTACTGAGGGTCAGGAGGAATCTTCACTGCTCTGAAGTGATGCAACGATGGAGCCAATGTCTAAAAGAAGTTATTCTGAAATTTATTTTTCTTACCTCTATTTTTTTTTGTAGTCTAATTTAAGCCAAAATTGAAAGGAGGGTTGTTGTTTTTTAAAGCCTAAGTAATATACAAATAAAAAATTAGAAATTTTATGGTTAGAGTGAGGGTTAAATGATCATACTACTCGAGAAAGACCATTTGTAATATTTATTTATGTTTTATGAAGATGATTAAAAAATGTGAGCTTTTTAAAAAGAAAACAAGCACTCTGGAGAACTGGATTGGGTATAAAATTGTTACTTAAGAAAAACAGTGAAGAAATCTGATTTTACTTCTCCTAGAAATGAGAGAGAACAAAGAGGAGTTAAAGGTCTGTGGGGGGAAAAAAAAAACCCTGCTTTTAAATAAAATAACCAAAAGTTTTGCCCACTAAGGTGAAGGCACAAGTTAACCAGCCAACTTATGCTGTTTCCCATTGAGATAATCACCCTCGGATAATCACAATGAATGCATTTCTACAAATTAAAATGGTTCAAAAACAACTCATCTCTAAATCTGAAGCCTCTCCCAGTTCTAAATGTCAGTGACTGTATATGGAGTAGTACCATTAGGTAGGTCAATCTGTCTCACTAAAAAAGAGGCAGAAAGAAGATTAATGTTTTAAATGAATTGTCAGAATTAAGCTTTGGTAATTTAGGGTTGTCATATTATGAAAAATCTAGATCACATAATAAGGAAGGGGGATATTGCATTAATCATTAAGGATTGTTCATATTTTTTTTTTTTTTTGCGGTACGCAGGCCTCTCACTGTTGTGGCCTCTCCTGTTGCGGAGCACAGGCTCCGGACGCGCAGGCTCAGCGGCCATGGCTCACGGGCCCAGCCACTCCGCAGCATGTGGGATCTTCCTGGACCGGGGCACGAACCCGCGTCCCCTGCATCGGCAGGTGGACTCTCAACCACTGTGCCACCAGGGAAGCCCTGTTCATATTCTTTAAGACTAGTATTTCTTAATGAAACTGGTTATCAAGTATGATGCAAAAAAATAATTGTAAATCAAGTTACACCCCCTTCCTGTCTTTGTACCTCGTCTACTAAGCAGTAAATAAACTTAGCATATTCTTACATTTTCAAATTATTTTTTATATTGTTAATAAAAGTTAAAATTATCTTTGAACTAATTTTCCTTCCTCCATAAGTTAGATATTCTTTCCTTCCATAATAATTACATCTGAAGACCACCCTACATACTCCTGTAAAAAGTGGCTGAATTGTCACAGTTCTCTGTTTACAATTTGCCTTTGGGTAATAGCAAAGTTAAACATACATCAGAGCACCAAATCAAAATCTATGCAGTTATCACAATAACTAGAATAATACAATATTGTCACGTTAATTAACCAAACTGTATATATAGGCACTTGATTTATGACCAAAGAAGCAGTACAGAAAAAATGGAGTTTTCAATAAATGGTGCTAGGTCAACTGTATATTCACAAAGGAAAAAAGATGAATGAGCCCTATTTCACACCATATCAAAAATAAATTCCAAGGCTTTCTATCATTCAAAATCCTGACTGATAAAAAAAAAATTGAAAAATTTGACTACATAAAAATCTTAAGAAAAAATTTAAATTTTTGCATGGCCAAAAAAAATAAGCAAAGTTTAAAAATAAAATCCACACATGAGAAACTGGGTAAGTATACTTGCAATATCTCACAGATAAAGGGCTAATATCCCTAATACACAAAGAACTCTTAAAAATTAAGGGGAAAGAGACCAAAAAACACAAAGAATAGTGAGCAAAATGAACAATCACATACAATCAACTCACACAAATGTACGAAAGAAGGTGATTAGTCACACTAACTCATATTAGAAATACAAAGTAAACAACATTGAGATACCACTTCTCACCTCAGACTGGCACAAAAGGAAAAAGTATGACCCACTCCTTTGGGAAGGATGTGAGGAAACAGGCACTCTCATAAGTTGCTGGCGAGAATGCAACTTGATTGACAGAGCCTTATGGAAGGAGTCTGGTGACATCTAACAAAGCTACATACGCCTTTACCTCCTGCCCAGCAATCCCACTTCTAGGAATTTAAACCTGAAGACACACTTCCAATAAGACAAAAATACATATGCATAAAGTTACTCATTGCACCATTGTTTTTAGTTGCAAAATACTGGAAACACCTTAAACGCCTATACATAGGTTAGTAGCTGAATAAACTATATATATCCATACAATGAAATGTTAAACAGAATGAGAAAGACTGCTAAAAAGTGGTGTGAAGAGATTTCTAGAATACGTTAAGTGGAAAAAAGCCAAGTGCAAAAGTATATCTAATTATGTCAACTTTTGTGTAAGAAAGCAGAGCTACAAAATAAACATCTGCTCATTTATGCAAAAAGAAACATAGAAAAACTAAATTAGACTGCTTAGCTCTAAGCAGTGGGTGGAGACAGAGTAAGGAGTATGGGGGGCACTTCTCTGACCACATCTCATACAGTTGTGACGTGTGGAACCACGGGAGTGCTTCACGTGTTCACAATGAATAATTAAACAAGGGTGGGGGACCCTAAAGTGGAACACAATGGGAACAAGTGGACACAACTCCATTTCAAATGAATCATACAACCACATGGGGTTGGAATGGGAGCAATCAAGTATCTTTTGAACACACTATTTTGACCATAAACCCTCAAACTCTCAAGCTAAATACAAAGAAGTATAAATTCTGAATTCCAGCTGGTAGAATTGTTTTTTGCAGTGTTAACAGTGAGTAAATCTGTATTTTCTGTATATTCTAGGATTGAGAAAATAAATCTATTATAGATAACCAATGCCACTGTCAGAGGAAGGGATTACAATTATGGAAAGTGCAAAGGCTACTAGCAACCTTGTGTAGTAACTGGAATTGGAAGTATCAGTGTGAACTCTGAGGTTTTAATGTGTATGGAGAGAAGTAGATACAGAAATTGGTACTGATATGCATGTACACACGTGTGCGTGCTCCTACCTCTGTATGATGAAAGGGCTTATAAACAATATGTGCAAAAGCCATGAGCACACCTAGCTTCCAGATGGTTTAAATTCTACCCCTCACTGAAAAGATCAAGGCCTCCTTGGAGACAAGGCTGATTCTAGGGCTGGGGCTGGAAAAGCAGGAAATTTACTGTGTCAGAAATTAAGAAATTGCTCAGAGAGGGGCTTCCCAGGTGGCGCAGTGGTTAAGAATCCGCCTGCTAATGCAGGGGACACAGGTTTGAGCCCTGGCCCGGGAAGATCCCACATGCCGCAGAACTAAGCCCAGGCGCCACAGCTACTGAGACTGCGCTCTAGAGCCTGCTTGCTGCAACTACTGATCCCGCATGCCTGGAGCCCATGCTCTGCAACAAGAGAAGCCACCACAGTGAGAAGCCCGCGCACCGCAATGGAGAAGCCCCTGCTTGCTGCAACTAGAGAAAGCCTGCGTGCAGCAACGAAGACCCAACACGGCCAAAAATAAATTAAAAGAAAAGAAATTGCTCAGAGAATACGAGGAACATGTCAGAAGGACACAAGACCCTGCTTGAAGGGACTCCCACCGGCCAAACTGGGGACAATCTGAGCATCAAAATAAATGATGCTAACAGTTTACAGCCCACTTAAGAAGAATCCATGAATCCACACTAATATAAATGAATACACAAATGGGAGAAAAGTAAAAACTCTTCCTTATAGTAGAATGCTGACTAATAAATGTAGAAAGAATGATGGAATTATAAAATTACCACTTGGCAAAAATCATAGTAATAATCATAGTAATAACTGATTCTGGAAAGAATTACTAAAAATTGCTAAAACTAACGTGAAAGTTTGATGAGAGAAGAATATTTACAGTGTCAAAGTATTTTCGACAAGATACTTATTTTTACAAAAGGCAACATAGTAACCTGACAGTGGAGGAACCTAGCAGACACCACCTTCACCAAGTTATCATCACCAGGAACACTGACACCACACACCACATGCCTCTGGAAATGCTGCACCTAGGACGCCCAGCTTCTGTGGGACTCCTGCGGGACCCTGCAGCCTATGGACCCCAGCCTATGGAAACACTGACAAACCCAAATGTGGAGGACAGTCAGCCAAACAAACGGAACTGCACGCTTTAGTAAATGTCAAGGTCCTAAAAGACAAAGACTGAGGAACTATTCCAAATTTAAGGAGAATGAAGAACAGCTATATGCAATTCACAACCCCGGACTGAATCCTGGACCAGAAAAAAAATTTTCTTCCTTTTTTGCTAAAGTGGACATTAGCACAATTGGTGAAATTTAACTAAAGTCTACAGATCAGATACTAGCATTTTATCAATGTTCATTTCCAGATGTTATCATTGTACTATGGTTATAAGAGAATGGTCTTGTTTTTTAAGGAAATACACACTGAAATATTCAGCAATAAAGGAGGATTAGCTCTACAATTTACACTTAAACAGATCAAGAAAAAAATTATGTACTTCTGGGGGCTTCCCTGGTGGCTCAGTGGTTAAGAATCCGCCTGCCAATGCAGGGGACACAGGTTTGAGCCCTGGTCCAGGACGATCCCACATGCCATGGAGCAACTAAGCCCATGTTCCACAACTACTGAGCCTGTGCTCTAAGAGTCTGTGAGCCACAACTACTGAGCCCGTGTGCCACAACTACTAAAGCCCACGCGCCTACAGCCCGAGCTCTACAACAAGAGAAGCCACCGCAATGGGAAGCCTGTGCACCACAACGAAGAGTAGCTCCCGCTCACCGCAACTAGAGAAAGCCTGTGCACAGCAACAAAGACCCAACGCAGCCAAATAATTAATTAATTAATTAAAACAAGAAGAAGTAGAAAGAGAAGGTACAGAGTAGGAGAATATATGTACAACGCATATAAATGACAAAGGGTTCACATCTAGAATAGGTAAAGAATGATAAATCAGTGCAAAGAAACACACTGCACCACCTCAGCCACTAGGACGGCTACTACCAAAAAACAGAAAAAACAAGTGCTTGCAAGGATTAGCAAAAGGGGAACCCTTGTGCACAGTTGGTGGGAATATAAAATGGTGCAGCTGCTGTGGAAAACAGTATGGTCGTTCTTCAAAAATTAAAAATCAAACTACCATACAACCCCACAATTCCACTTCTGGGTATATACCCAAAAGAATTGAAAGCAGGGTCTCTAAGAGATATTTGTACACCCATGTTCACAGCTATTATTCACAATAGCCAAAAGGTAGAAGCAACCCAAGTATCCGCTGATGGAAGCATGGATAAACAAAGTGTGATCTATACATACAGTGGAGTATTATTCAGCCTTAAAAAGGAAGGAAATTCTGCAATATGCTACAACATAGATGACTCTGAAGACATTTTGCTACGGTAAATAGGCCAGTCACAAAAAGACAAATACTGTGTAATTCTACTCATATGAAGTACTCAGAGTAGTCAGACTCACAGAGACAGAGAGTGGAATGGTGGTTGCCAGGAACTGGGAGGAGGAGATGGGGAGTTAGTATTCAATGGAGACTGGGAAAATGAAAAAGTTTTGACGATGGACGGTGGTGACAGTTACTCAGCAATGTGAATGTACTTAATGCCACAAAACGGTACACTTAACAATGGTTAAGATGATAAATGTTATGTGTGTTTTACCACACACACACACAAAAGTTGAGGAAAAACAGACACCACAGTAAAAATATGGGCAAGTGATTTGAACAGGCACTTCACATAAGAGAATATCTAAATGTCCACTAAACACTTAAAAATAAGACATGAAAAGGTGCTTAATCTCATTGATAACAACGCAAATGCAAATTAAACCCACTTTATAACACCTCTATGAATGGTTACAATGAAAAGAGTAATGTAAGTGCAGGTGAGGATGTGGGGCATCCCAGAGTTAACCCCTTTGGGAAATGACTGGCCATCTACCTATGAAAGGTGAATGCCATGCACCTTACAACCCAGCAATTTCACTCCTGGTTATGGAGTCAACAGAAATGGGTGCACCTGCGTATAAAAGACGTGTGTAGGATGTTCATAACAGTACTATGACTAATAGCCCCAAAGGAAACTCCAGATAGATGTCCATCAAGGGCAGAAGAGGTGTATGGCTTGTGGACATTCCACGGTTAGTAATCAGCAAGGAGGAGCTGCTTACACATGAATGTATATACAAAACAGACAGACTCACAGACATAGAAAACAAACTTATGGTTACCAAAGGGGAAGGTGGCGGGGGGTGGATAAATTAGGAGTACAGGATTAACAGATACACACTACTATACATAAAATAAGATAAGCAACAAGGGTTTACTACAGTGCAGGGAACTATAATCAATATTTTTTAAGACCTATAATGGAAAATAATCTAAAAATATATATAATATAGCTGAATCACTTTGTTGTACACCTGAAACTAACACAATATTGTAAATCAATTATACTTCAATTAAGAAAAAAAAAAAAAGGGAGGAGCTGCTGCTATAGGCAACAACAGAGATGAATATCATGACCTAAACAGAGTTAAGGAAACCAGACACACATGAAAAGAACTTCATGTTCAATTACATCTATATAAAGATCCAAAACAGGCAAAATGAATCTTGGGGGCTAGAAGTTAGGGTGGTAGTTACTTCCGGAGAGGAAGGAAAGGGCAGTGATGAAGGAGGCACAGAGGGGTCGGGGGGAGGCCACTGAGGTGCAGGCAGGCTCTGCTTCCTGACCTGGCTAATGGCCCAGGGTACATTCACCCCTCACTAAGCCCAACACAGATGCTTTGTGAACTTCTCTGGGTGTATGTTCTACTTTATCAGAAAAGTAAAAACAAAACAAGAAACAACTCTGCACTTTCCAACTTGCCTTTTACATGAAGGTACTTGGCAGGCTCTGATATTTTTTCTGTTTTAATTTTTGTTACACAGTTCTATAAATACATGTGTATTCCCACATGTAAACATCCCCCATCAGCAACAGTCAAAAAAAATGAAATTGATGAAGGAATAGATTTTTCGCCTACTTTTTAATAACAGGTGCAAAACACAATCATTTGGTAAAAACATACAGATACAAATAACGAAATAATACAACCAAAGAATACATGCTTCTCCAGGTAAGGTCCAAGTTCACAGTCTGCATCTCCACCTCATATTTTAAGATTAGTTTAAAATTTCTACCTTCCAGGTTTCAGAGATGGATTACTCAGTCAAACTGTGAACTAACTTTTTTTTTTTTTTGCGGTATGTGGGCCTCTCACTTTTGTGGCGTCTCCTGTTGCGGCGCACAGGCTCTGGACGCGCAGGCTCAGCGGCCATGGCTCACGGGCCTAGCCGCTCCGCGGCATGTGGGATCTTCCTGGACCGGGGCACGAACTCGCGTCCCCTGCATCGGCAGGCGGACTCTCAACCACTGCGCCACCAGGGAAGCCCCTGTGAACTAACTTTTACACTGAAAAGGTATGATCACAAATCATCATTGAGAATCATCAATTATTTAGATAAACCCTAACTTATTAACTCTTATCTATCAAGTTTTAGAAAAAAGTATCCCCAGGACAATGAAAAAGTGTACTACTTCTAAAGGATTAAGTGTGGACAGCCAAAAAGTGCAGGCATGTAGGAGACCACCTCTACCTGGAAATAACCCTCTCTGCTGGCTGTGACAGAGAAGAATGACCCACACAAAGGCCCAAGCCAGATGTTACAGCTACTCACAGAAATGGGACCAATTTCCTCCAAACATGCTGTGAACAGCCATAGTGCTTCTTTTCATGTTTACAGAAGCTCCATTCAGACTCAAAAAGGTCCTCCCCTACATCTCACTAGATCTAGCTACAAACAACATTTGAAATGAGAGGTAAAGAAACATATCCTTGGGGATTCCCTGGAGGTCCAGTGGTTAGGACTCGGCGCTTTCAATGCCAGGGCTGGGTTCAATCAATCCTTGGTTGCAGCCAAGAAAAGAAACACATATCCCTGCACCCTGCCGAGTGTAAGAAAAGTGCTGGTGTTGTGTGAATCCTGCGCGGTGACAGACACCGTGTGGGTGTCCACAAGAGTGGATGTGTGGACACGGTGTCTCAATGATTAAAAGCCAAATGCTTCATTCTTCTGGTAATCATCAAGGCTCCATCAGTTACAGAATTCAAGTTGTGGGAAGTGACCATATGCTAGAGAAGCACAGTGAAATATGGAAACTTATAAAAATAAAATAACACAAGTTTGTGGGTTCCCTAGGTCCTTTCGCTTTTTCCAATTTTTCTATCATTTTCACTATTTTCTTCTTTCCCTCTTACTCTAATTTCTATTCAATGACTTTTTCCCCCTCCTTTTTTAAGTAAAGCACTTGCTCCAGTTGAGGTAAAGTGTTCCCAAATAGTTTCACCTCTTCTATGACCCTCCCCACTCCACACACACACACACACACACACACACACAAACACACACACACACACACACACACAGAAATACTTAAATCAGCCAACTCACCAAAGCCAAAGCCATGGACAGCTGGCACAAAGCAGGGATACGGTTCTGCCTTACAATGAAGAAGTACTCACTGCTCAAGACTAGGCTGCCATCGACTCAGGATACATGCTTTGGAAGACCAGACATGCTGCTCAGGACACGCTCCGGAGTGAACCTCAGAGACACTGCCTGCCAGCGAGGAGGAGGCAACAAGGCAGGCAGTAGTGCACACCCCGTGCCAACGCTTCAGCCTGCTCCTCCAGCCCCGTAAGTCACGCGTCGCCCAGGCACACAGGCACTCCACTCTGAAAACAGGCGAGCAACTGAGTGAACAGCTGGGGCAGAAAATACCAGCTTTCTTAAACGAGAGAGAGGCAGCACTGCCACCAAGGAAATTGCTCAGCGTGCTGATTCAGACTAACGGAAGTAGGGTAAAGGTCTACTCCTGGTATCACCCTCCGGGCCGCAGGATGACACCCAGCTGCTCATCAGGGATGTAGCAAGGAGAAAATCTGGTGGCATCTCCAAGCCCACAGAGTAAGTCTGCATTCAGTTTCGACAACCCTGGAATAGAAAAACCAGCATTTCCTGCTAGATCTTTCAACACATATAAGGAAGTCCCTCATCAGCTGTTCCTGTGAGGTGCTTCTTAAAATAATTGTCACATCTGTAAAGGCTTTCCTGGACAAAAGGCTTCTGAACAGATCGTGTTTCAGGTACTTCTTGGTTCCTCCCTATCAGACGAGCAAAAACTCTCTCCAGGTCTTCTGCATAGAGTCAAAGTTTCTACCCCAAAACACCAAACCTCAAAACAAGCAAGCAAAGAACAAATAAGTGAATTCTGGACTGAGAAAGACCGGAAGAAGACCATGTGCATCTCTGTCCAGTGAATCTAAGACTTGACCAGCAGAAAAATGGCCCAGAGTCATCTCAACACAGACACTGAGAACACCCATGGGAAGCCTGCTACTGTCAATCAATCCTGAGCTGCAGGAAGTTTCCAGAGCTAACCAGGAAAAACTCTACTGCCAGTCCCTTACAAAGCCCTTGCTGTGAGCCAGGCCCTGGACCGTCCTCTTTCATACACCCTCACTTCCATCCTGACTGCAGCCCTAGGATGCAATGCCCAGCCTGGGCCTGTCTGCTCCCGAAGCCTGGGATCTAACGTACCACTACCCTTTACTAACAAAAACTAAACTAGCTTCTAAAGAAAGGAGTGTAACAAGAAAACTAGTTATGCTCTGACTAAATTAATATCACCCAATTTTGCCTGGGATTAATACTGGATCAGTTGTCAAAAAACAAGTAACAGTTTATGGTAACAGTGTAGGGGGATGGGTGGGAATAAAAACTCCTGTTCAGGGGTTTCAGGAATGTCATACTGGCCATCCTTTAAGACCTCACGCACATGCTCTTTTCATTAAGCCTTCTCGGGCAGAAACAATATTTTCCTACTTGAAACTGTTTACGCTACTCTCCTGCTCTCCCAGGGCATCTGACTTTTTCACTTGTATTTTAGTTGTTCGTGCCAGTGACTTGCCTCCATCCTTTCCTCCACAAGCTCCTTGAAGGCAGGCTCTCCCACACCGGCACAGCGATTTGCTCACAAGTAAGCCTGCTACTTGGTTTCATTCGTAAAGACCGACCAAACACCAATTAAGTCCACCACAACGTGAACTCTCTTTGAAGAGGGTGAATCCTAAATAACGTTTATGTGATAAATCAAACATCATATGAAGACTCACTCCTCCTACAATTCATCACATATTTAAACACAACCACGTAAATACCTTTGACAACGAAGCTGCTGTTCCAGGTTTTATGAGTTTGCCTCCTGCAGATGCTGAAGAGCTGTTTTCGGGTTTCGTTTTGTCTGCTGTTTGCGCTTTGCTTATCCCAGACACCTTAGGCACTGAGCCAACACTCCTGCTTGTTTTCTTCATTCTGGGCTGCCTCTTCGTAATGCATTTACAAGCAAATCTGTGGAGATAAATGGAGATAAATTATACTGAGAACAAAACTGTAAGAAAGCTCTCTAAAAATTTGTTTTTGAAGGATCTTACCATGAACTAAATAAAAATGTTTGAAAGCTAGATGTCGCTACAGAAAATAAAGGATGAAAAATTCTTAGACTTATTAATCAGAATGCACCCTGTTTTCAAGGCTTCCTTCTTGAACACTAACTTGAAATTATTTTCTACATTCTAGTTCTCTCAGTAAAAACAATAACACACAGTACATTTAGTGAAGCAATAATCATCCTGGCACTTGAGAATGAGCCACTTTGCAGGTCTCTAAGGTGATCACACTTTCCAAATTATCCAGCACAGTCCTAACTTCAAATATTTGTTGTGATATTTCCACATAAACCAGCAAAACAGCCCAGAAACTCCAACATTCAGGATCTAAATATATTTCCCAGTATATCTCTTTTATCAAGAGGAAGCTCAAAATGCCTTATAAGAACATAAGCCTCAATATTTGGTTCAGAAAGTAAGGGCACTCTTTTACAACCTTAAAACCATGACAGCAAACCTTTCGCCTAAGTGGAACAGACTCAATTTCAAGCTTAGAGGACCTGGAATAACACTGGCCACACACAGAACTACGGCCAGAAAAACCCTTCAACATACCTCTATCAGCTGAGCTAGAAAAGCAGTCTCTACCGTAGTATCATGTTTGGAAAGACACATTGGCCTGGTCTGGGTAAAGTAAATAATACGACTAACAAAAATGAAAGCCTACTGTGAACGTAAGGAAGTTTATGTACGATGACGCTGAGAAACTACACTGAGCACAAAAAAGAAGTTGGTCTATTTTAGGAAGATTTCTACACACTAATAAAAATAAAGAGAAACTTACAGAATAGCCTTTTGGAAAAGAAAAGGCTCGTTCCAATAGCTTCAATGAACACTTCACCTAGACTGTATTCGAACGCTCCAGATTTATCTTGCCTGACGTAACACAAACTGTACCAACTGGTTTGGTGGCAGAACAGTGAGACAGGGCAAAGGGGGCTCCGCTCCACCCTCACCGTGATAAGGCCTCGGAGCAAAAAGAACACTGTTTTTGACACCAAGCAAAACACAGCGAGACCTCAGTCTCCTCTCCAGCCTTCTCCCAACTTCCTGGTTCTTCCTTCCAGAAAATGCTGTAATTGGTGACAATCAAATCACCCGTCTGCTTGCCCTGAAGCCTTCTGCTTTCTACTTCCCTGTCCCATTGGAGCACTCAGCCCAGAGTTGGCACTCCCTCTAGTTTAGCTCCACCAATCTGCTCCTTATAGGTTCCCAGAGGACACTGAAAATGACCAAGACAGACACTAGCGGCTTCCCACAACACGTGCACCACAGTTATGCTAATCCCTGCCAACTGGCAACTTTGTGCTTTTCTACCTGTAAAATTAAGGAATTAGATTGGACCCATCGCTAAGTTGATTTTGTAGAAAAATCAAGTTCCTAAGAACCTTTCCTTCAACGTCTCACTTTCCCTTTGTATTTATCTTTTTTTTAGTCTCGTATCTTGTAAATGGCTCCCCAAAGTTTCTTTCTTCTCTGCTCCAAATTCCACGCCTGCACTCCTTCCTACACTACTCAGACGCTCTCCCATTCTCTGCCTACTCCTCCAGCTGCTGTCAAATTAACTTTTTCTAGACCAGCACAATCCAACAGAACTTACTGCAACTATGAAAATGTTTGGTATCCATCTGTGCTATCCGAAATACAGTAGCCACTAGCTACTTGGGGCTGCTGAGCACTTGAAATGTGGCTAGTGTGACTGAGGAACTAAAATTTAAATTTTAATCTTTTTAAATTTAAAGTTACATGGTAGACACCATACTGGACAACGTAAGAGACTGTCCCTTTCCTGCTGCTGTCTCTGTCCCAGAGTTAAAACCTAATGAACTACCACTTCCCTCCCACTAGGGTTGCTATAATCAAAAAGATAGATGGTAACAAATGTTAGAGAGGATGTGGAATAATTGGAAGAGTCAAGCACTGCTGGCACAAATGCAAAATGGTGCAGCCACTTTGGAAGATAGTCTGGCAGTTCCTCAAGTGGTTAAACACAGAGTTACTAGGACTTGCCTGGTGGCACAGTGGTTAAGAATCCGCCTGCTGGGCTTCCCTGGTGGCTCAGTGGTTAAGAATCCGTCTGCCAATGCAGGGGACACTCAAGCCCTGGTCCAGGAAGATCCCACAGGCCGCGGAGCAACTAAGCCCATGCACCACAACTACTGAGCCTACGCTCTAGAGCCTGCGAGCCACAACTACTGAGCCCTCGTGCCACAACTACCAAAGCCCACACGCCTAGAGCCCATGCTCCACAACAAGAGAAGCCACTGCAATGAGGAGCCCATGCAACGCAAGTAAGAGTAGCCCCCACTCGCCACAACTAGAGAAAGCCCGCACGCAGCAACGAAGACCCAACGCAGCCATAAATAAATAAATAAATTTATAAAAAATAATAAAATAAAATAAATACAAATTTTGACACGTAACTGTTCAAGCCAGACTATACTAGGAATAAAACAGTCAGAAATGAACAGCTCTAAGCTGAATCACTGTGAATCTGACAGTTACAAACAGTGTTGACTTGGGCACGAGGTCCTGGCAACTCAGATACATGCCATCTCCATGCATGCTCTCCAGAATGTGATTTTCTAAAAGCGGGAACCACGCTTGGTGTGACGTCTCATCTTATGCCAACCTGACTGAGCTGCAGGGCACCCACACATTTTGTCAAACAGTATTCTGGGTGTGAGGGTGTTTCTGATGGAGATTAATGATTGAATTCATAGGCTGGGTGAAGCAGGTGTTCTCCCTAATGTGGGCGGGCCTCATCCAACTAATCGAAGACCTGAATAGAACAAAAAGGCTGGAGTCTGAGGGAACTCTTCCTGACTGACTTCTTGAGTTGGGATGTCAGTCTTTTCCTGGCTTTGGACTCCAACTCTCAGACTGGAACTTACGCTAGCAGCTCTCCGGGGGCCCCAGCCTACCAACTGCAGATCTTGGGACTCCTCAGCCCCCATATGCATGTGAGCCAACTCCTTATAATAAGGTTGGTTCCGTCCTATTGGTTCCATCTCTCTGGAGAACCCTAATGTACTTCATAGCTGAGAGCAAAACAATTTCCCCTCAATGTCTACAGTAACTACAACCCTGGAAAATTCCATATATACCAAAAAGTATGTTTAAAAAATGCTTTCTTTGTGTAAGATGGAATAAGATTCTAGGCTCAGTCATAAACAGGTTTTTTTTTTCTATCCACATAAATTATTCAGCAAGATATTCCAAAGTTTTGCAGATCTCAGGATAAGTTTTCATTCTGCAGAACTGTCACTTCATTCAGTCTAGAATTCCAGGGCCCCTACCTATTAAATATCAACAGTCTCCACCAACCATTGAGACAGTCAAAAAAGCTTCCACAATTTTCTAAAATGACCCCTATTAAGGACAAGGATCCTCCAAAACAGGTGATAATTCACCAGAGACCTTGGTCCCCCACACCAGGTTAAGGAGCAGGAATCGTTGGCCCAGACCCTCCCTGGAGCCCCAGGCCTGGGAGAGATGCAGAGTGGAGGGAGAGGACAACACAGCATGCAGCACTTCCAGGGTCTGACTGCGAAAAGGAGTGCGATGGAAGTTACCACTACGCCTCCCCGGCCCGCACGAGGGTGTCACATAGGCACCCACCACAACCTCTAGTCCAGTGAAATCAAGGTGTGGGGGGGAATAAAAAGTAGCTCTCCTCACAAAAACAGGATGGATGCTGTCTCTCTACATATGCTAAGAATAATCTCAAATAACAATAATCCAAGGAGTGTGTCACATGTATTTCTCAAATAATATTTCTTAAGATATTAAATATTTCTTAAACTAAAAACATCGAAATATATGACTGCTCCCCAAATAGGGAAAGACACTGAAGGCCGCAAGCCCCTCCCATGGACAGGCATCATGCCCCAGCTGCGCCACACCCAGCACAGGTCCCTGAATCCCCACAGGTGGGCGCTGATGATGTAACTCTCCCTGGGTCAACCATTCTTTAGTGACAGTAGTCTCAATCCAAACCCCTCACCCTGCCCGCCAATCCATATGGCCTCCAATGCAACCATACACAAGCACTTCCTCAGAAACCGGCAATTTTTATCTCAATGAAGATTTCACAAGAGATGAACAAAATGTAACAACACTAAAATTATACTGCTCAATCTGCCCCTTCTAGACTTACTACTTGTCCTATCGGTCAGTGCTGGTACTCTTGACCAATATCTTTCATTTTGAAGGTGCTAATTACCATGTTATTTAATATAAAATCTACCTTTTGGATAGATTTTAGAAAACTTATTACCAGGTCTAAATCAGTATGTATTATGTTACAGCTGTAAAAGTAAAAACCTTAGCTATAATCATATTCATTTATAGAGGGCTGCTACTTTTTTATTTAAAATAATTGTTAGGCAAGGGCAGAGGCACAACTGCTCTCATTTACACAAATAAGCTTGCATTCAGTGTGAAGGCTGCAGTCTGGGTGGCTGGACCTCTTACCAGGATGTCCCAGTACAGGATTTACAGCTCCAGGAGCCCTGCCTAAAGCTAATTACATAGCTGCAGCCACACAGGAAGCTTGAGTTTCCTTTACATGTATAAGGAGGTCACATAAGGAAAACAAAGGGCCATCTCTTACCTTCCACACATGGCAGGTAAAATACTATCTAAAAATCAAACTACAGACTCTTAAAAATGGAAAATATCTTGGAGGCCGCTTATAGGAAACCCCACATGGAGCACTACTGACAAAAAATGGAGCATACTGACTACTAAGTTAGGAAGCAAGTCATTACTTAACAGTCACTGAACACTTATTTTGTGCCAAGACAAGCCAAACGCCAATTCTCTGGGAATCTAGTGAAACAAGGATAAATAAATAGATGGACATCCTAAGCTGATTAAGACAAAAATACCTACCTTCCAGGGGCTCACAGTCTAGGGGAAGAATGAGGTGCATAAGTGAACAGGTCTCCATCCTTGATGAACCTACTGCAAACATGAGGGACATACATGTACAAGGTATGGTGAGAGCAGGGGGACATCGTCCCTGGTTCTGCCCTTGCAGAACAGGGAGGGAGGTACAGGTCAGAGGTTTAAGAAAGCACGGGCCCCCTGAAGACCTGGGCCTGCTCAAACAGAGAAACGTCACAGTGACAACCAGCAGGGAAGGGTTTCGGTCTGACACACAGCACTGAGGACTGAAGGCAGTGCCGCCCTGATTGGATGTGTCCTTCCTAAAGAGAAACCTGGTGCTGCAGAGGATGGACTGAAGGACACCATATGGGGGCTCAGGGAGAGGGGCCAGAAGGGCATCTCCTTCCCTGCAACTCCTTTCCTCTGACCTGAATCTGAGAGCCATACTCAAAAGTACCCTCAGCCCACAGCTCTCCCAGGATCTGAGGACCAGCACAGCGCTTTGATAAGTCTGCCCTTCCCCCACATCGGTCTGAGAGTCTCCAGCCCCTACTCCAGACTTCACACACCTGTGCCATTGGCACAGACAGGAGGAGGACCTGGTCTGCAAGCACAGCATCCAGCCGACTATTACTTTCTCCATCTAGACACTGAACTTCTCAACTTAATCTAAGAAAAAACCCTGTTTGGCCAGGAGCTACCAGAGGCTCCTCCAGAGTTCATGGTTACCTAACACTACAAAGCCTCTTTCACACAAACTGCTGCTAAGCTGCTTTTCTCTGATAACATTTTATTATGAAAATTTTCAAACACACAGAAACGTTAAAGAAACTGAACAGTAAACACTCCACTTTTCTCCATTTCATAGCTGTGCAATTTATATTCTGAAAAAGTTTACACCTGTATCTGTTAAAATTATCATTTGGTCAAATTCAGCTTAAGGTCCAGCCTTTGAGATATTTTTAAATTTTTTTTTTTTTTTTTTTTTTTGCAGTACACGGGCCTCTCTCACTGTTGTGGCCTCCCCCGTTGCGGAGCACAGGCTCCGGACGCGCAGGCTCAGCAGCCATGGCTCACGGGCCCAGCCGCTCCGCGGCATCTGGGATCTTCCCGGACCGGGGCACGAACCCGTGTCCCCTGCATCGGCAGGCGGACTCTCAACCACTGCACCACCAGGGAAGCCCTATTTTTAAATTTTGACTTCAATTTGAAACCCATTAGTTCTTCTCTAAAAAGCACTGTCTTCAATCTTAAGTCACTTGTCCAACCAGGATCCTCACCTACAATAAAAGGCTGAATTCTAAGGAATCTCAAAGGTACCTCCTGACTCCAAAATCCTAATACACCTCACGCAGCTGATGGTGATGTTACAAGTAGAGAACAGAGAGGTGAACAGGCTCTGCGATGTGTCACCACACCCCCACCCGACTCCGGGCCTCAGAACAGCAGCACAGCACTGAACTTCAAGTCAGGAGAGCTGGGTTCACACTCCAGCTTTGCCACACAAGCTGTGACTGCAGGCAAATCACTTCATCACTTCATATGTTTGCAAATGTTTCCTCTCCTATAAAGAGGAGCTGATAAAACCTAATTTATAGTTATTGTACAAAATAACATGTGTAGACCAAGAAAGAGAACAAAAATCCCAACACACTCATTCCAGAAGTTTTTTCACCAGGGCTCAAAGGTCAGAAAAATGGTGCAACAATCCAAGAGCAGGGATGGCAATTTCGTTCAGTGATTCAGAAACTCCGCCCTCCCCAACCATTCACCCATGAAAAACACACGAATCAAGTTTCAGAAATAATGCCAAAAGGACCTTAAGAATTTATCTTAACTGTCATTATATTGCAACAAGAAGGCTCCTCCCTGAGCAAAGGAGACCACAGATTGTCCTGGAAACCACGAAGGAGCTCTGAGGCCATCCCTCACCAAGAAGCACCTTCAGCCCTGGCAAAGTGCGGGACAGGAGCCCTTGGTGTTAACTACAGGGGTGGTCCCTAATCCTCCCACCTGTAGACACACAAGAATCCTGATGGGTCACCACTTCTTCCTTTGAACTCCTCTATGCACCTCCTATTCACCTCCAAGTAGAATCATTTGTCCCCTCTGTTACACTAAATGTATTGCTATTTAAAACTATTTAAATGGAATTGTGGGGACTTCCCTGGCGGTCCAGTGGTTAAGACTCTGGGCTTCCACTGCAGAGGGCACAGGTTGATCCCTGATCATCAGGGAACTGAGATCCCACATGCTGGCTGGAGCAGCCAGAAAAAAAAAAAAAAGGAATTGTTATTTAATTGATAACTTATAAATCCACTGTGCTTTTTTACAGCATCTGGAGACTGCCCCACCCACCATGTCTGTTCAAATCTGTATCCCTCGGCAAGTTACTTAACCTCTCTGAAATCTCAGTTTCCTCATATGTAAAATGGGCTGGTAATAATACTACCTTCCTTATAAGGATTTTGGGAGGATTAAATGAAATAATGAACCTAAAGTGCTTAGCAGGGTGGCCCACAGTAATGATGGCATAAATGTGAGCTATCATAGTCTATAACAACACACTGCATGCCCCAAGTATGACTAATGCCTTATTAAAATAAAAGCAGCAACTCAAAAGACACTCTGTCAGACAAACCCTTCATAAAGAATGACTAAAGATTATTTTTACTCACTACTTCATTAAATTATACACTGTGGCACACAGATGTCAACAAACAACACTTGCTTCTGGTTCTTTCCCACTGAAAATTACGTATCAGGAAACACTGAAAATATATGGTAGGGAGTTCCCTGGAACGCTAATCAGGAGACCTGGATTGTGGCTCAGGCCTGGCATGCCTTCATGACCCCGAGCAAGTCATGCGAACTCTGTGAGCCTTGTTTATAGGCGAGGAGGATGGATTAGGATCACTCAAAAATTCAAATATTCTATTTCACAATTTATACCTCAAGAACCAGGAATGAAAACTTTTTTAAAAAAGGAAATTGCTTATTAGCTATGATGTTTTTATGTTATATATTGATAATATCCTACTAAAATTCAAAAAACGGTTTCAATCCAAGCAACCTAAATACATTTATCTCTTATTTCATAAACTCCATATTCGAAATGTAGGGATCATATTAAAATTTTAAATTAAGAAGAGACTAAAACACTGAGAAGGAATCACACTGTCAAGGGAAAATTGAAATTTAGCAAACTAAATTGGAGTGTGGGGCTTCCCTGGTGGCGCAGTGGTTAAGAATCCACCTCCCAATGCAGGGGACATGGGTTTGAGCCCTGGTCCGGGAAGATCCCACGTGCTTCGGAGCAACTAAGCCATGCACCACAACTACTGAACCGCGTGCCACAACTACTGAAGCCCGCGCGCCTAGAGCCCGTGCTCCACAACAAGAGAAGCCACCACTATGAGAAGGCTGCGCATCTCAACGAAGAGTAGCCTCCACTCGCTGCAACTAGAGAAAGCCTGTGCCCAGCAACAAAGACCCAACACAGCCAAAAATAAATAAATTAATTAAATTAATTAAAATAAATAAATAAATAAGAGTCTGTAAGTAAAAGTTGCTACTAAATGGATCAAAACCAATAACCAATTGATAAAATCACGACTTCTACAAAACCAAACAAAACGTTGAAAAGAAATTCAATAAGAAATGTTTTAATTAAATAAATCATAATGCAATAGACTTCTTATACTGAATTCCTCAACATATACATTTTTTTTAAACTTTCTTATTGTGAATTGCAACACACTACCAGAAAGTGCGTTTAAAGGTGTACATTTTAAAGATAGACTTGGAGTGGACTCCACTGAAAAAGGCAAGGCTTACTCAGACAAAAGCCTGAGTTTTGCCAGGTCAAAACACTGCACATGTGCAAGTGGGCGTGTATTCAAGGTGCAAGAGACAGAGACATGAAGGAGAGGGGCCAGGGAGATGCCTTCAGGCATGTGATTCTGTGCTTAGCCTGAATCTAAATACAAAAGTCCATTACTGCTCAAAATACTTCCATGCTTACTGACTAAGGAGCTTACTGGAAATTTTTAAAAGCTTATTTTTTAATGTCCATTTTTAAATGAAGTATAGTTGCTGTACAACATTATTTAAGTTACAGACGTACAATAGTGATTCACAATTTTTAAAGGTTATACTCCATTTATACTTATAAAATATTGGCTAGGGCTTCCCTGGTGGTGCAGCGGTTGAGAGTCCGTCTGCCGATGCAGGGGACACGGGTTTGTGCCCCGGTCCGGGAAGATCCCACATGCCGCGGAGCGGCTGGGCCTGTGAGCCATGGCCGCTGAGCCTGCGCGTCTGGAGCCTGTGCTCCGCAACGGGAGAGACCACAGCAGTGAGAGGCCCGCGTACCGCAAAAAAAAAAAAAAAAAATTGGCTATACTTCCCATGTTGCACAATATATCCTTGCAGCTTACTTTATACCTAACAGTTTGTACCTCCTTACCCCGCTACCCCATATTGCCCCTCCCCCATCCCTCTCCCCACTGCTAATCAGTGCTTTGTTCTCTACTATCTGTGTCTTTTAAATGTTTATTTTTATTATAACATGATGTCTTCTCATTTTTAAGACAGATTTTACTTCATGCCTAAAATTAGGGTGTGATTATCAACTAATGTGCACATTTAATATGGTGGTTCTACCTGCTCCCAGAAGCCAATGATGCAAACTCCGGCACTGAGGAAAGGCGGCCTTCAGAGGGACCTCTCCTTCACTTCCACCTCCAGCCCCACGTGTGCACTCCCCTCCAAACGCCCTTGTGGCCACAGAAGAAGGAAAAGGAAAAAGCAGTTCCTCTCCAACTTCCACCCCTTCCCCTCACAGCTACCTCCTCTCTGCCTGGCAACGCTGGGTGAAGGGAGCCTGGGGGCGAATCTACAGGAGAAGGTGCCCAAGTGGACAATGAAGTCGGCCAGAAGGAGGAGATGGCAAGCAGGGCCGACACAGCTCCAAGTGGAAAGACAGGGCAAAGTCAGACCTCACTGGAATGGGATAAAAAGTTGAGTAGGAGATGAAGGAAGAACGTTTCAAAAATTTGGCTTTGTGAAGGGCACAGAGTCAGAGGGTGATGAGGAGGGTGAGACACTTTGCTGATGTTGCTATTGTGTAAATGCCAGAGCAAGCTGCCTGGGGGAGGGCGGTGCTGCCCAGCACCAGCACATTTGATTCGAAACCACCCTACGTGCCTGGAAAGGAGGAAGAAACTGAGGCTACAGAAGTAAGGAGTTTGCCCAAAGTCTGAACTCTTTTCACTAAACCACAACTACTGATAGACAGGATACTAGAAAAAAAGAGTTAATTATCAGCAACAAAAATCCAAAAGCGCAATTCTATTTCCCACAGAAAAACCCACTCATACTAATTTATGATTTCTATTACTCTGCAAGATTTAACACAAGGAAATATTTAGAAACAACTAGAAGCTCCCTGCATTTTTCAAACTTAGAACCATAAGTCTTCTCCTTCTTACTGCTTTGAAAAAAATAACAACAACAACGAAAAAACCCTAATCTTATACTAGGACCTCTTTAGATCCATTTCTGGAGATCTTTTTAATACAAGGCGCTAAAAGGCCGTTAAACTACTGCTGATACTTAACATTCCAGACAAGTGACAAGGCTGGAAAAGGACAGCCTAAAAGAATTTCTGGCTATAGTACACAAATGGTTTTTCCAGATTTAGTCCAAAACAAATTGGTTCCCAAAGTTCAAACTCCCAGAATGCAAGAAATTTTGAGTCTCCTCTCCCTCTTCAGCCATATTTACAAAAAGAAAATGTTTATTCATGGCCCCTTCAAACCATGGCTTTATGCTCAGATTTCTGGCAGGCAGTTACAAAATTGCACAATACTGTATTCATAAAATTAACTGTCAGCCATATTTTTAATTAAAAATATCAATTCAATATATTTGTACATTTAGAACAAACTGTGATCTGAAATACAAAATGAAACATTTTCTTTTGTTATTTTACTAATCATTCAAATGTAACAATGTAATAAACCCTTTAATAATAAGCTAAAAATTTTAGATTTGAGAAATGTTTTGCCAATGGCACAAAGAAAGTCTTTCCAAACTAAACAAGTTAAAACAGATTAGAATTTGAATTCAGTTTAATAAAAATTGAAATCTTTTTTCAATAAGCACTTCACTGATTAGATAACATGAAAAGCAATAAAAATTACTAAGGAGTACTTTTTTCTTATATCTACTGAGTATAAGGTAGTGGTCTCAACAGTGGGTAATTCTGCCCTCTAGGGGACATTTGGCACTGTCAGTAGACATTTTTGGTTGTCACAACTGGGTGAGAGTCCAGGGATACTGCTAAACATCCCACAATGCACTGGATACTCCTCGCAACAAAGAACTATAGGGCCCCCAAAATCAATAGTGTCAAGGCTGAAAAACTCTGGCATGAAAAGATTGGTTTAAACCGAGGAGGGAAGGGAGATGTTTGTCTTTCTGCAGCAGACTATAAATACAGTCTCATCTGCACATTGTTTTGAGCTGAGAAAGCCAACTCAACAGAATTGACTGAAAGAGCAGGGAACGTGTATGACATGGGGCCTCTTACACCCTTGATTTCCATCCACATTTTCTGGGAAAGGACAGACAGCTCAAAGAAGGCTCTCTCTGATCTCCCAGAATGAAATGTAAGGAGAGTCACAGGGACTCACTGCTGACCTGCACCTCCTTCTGTGGTGTCCTGCCTGGCAGACCAACAATCCCAAATGGATGGCGAAAATCCACTGTTCTCCAGTCCATCTGAAACCTCACTGGCAAGAGGGAAAGCAGGGAACTAAACCCTGAGGGCCCCCTGCATGCCAAGCACTGTGCTGGGGATACCACACACACAGCATTTAATTCAACCCTCCTTCACCTTGAGAGGTAAGGATGACCTCAGGGCAACCGTGAAAAGGATCACCTGAGCCTCCCACAGCTGGCCGATGCCAAGGGTAGAGGTCTGAACAGGTCTGACTCCAGATGTCCCACGACGGCACCACAGCAGGGTAGCTCCCTAGGCTGTCTTCCTCAATCTCAGGTGCGGCCTGCACAGTGAGACACTGAGCCACAGTAGAGACTCGTCCCGGCCCCCGAACGCAGGTCTTGGCTGACAGCATCCCCTCGTCTCCGTGCCCACCACCCCTGCCAGCCCTGCTCCAGCTCCTTCTGTGTCAGGGAAGAATCACAACCCGGCGACCCAAATCCCGCTGCCCCCCAACCTCTCCAGGCGCCCGCCTACCTGCCTCAGGCCAAACGCCTCGCTCCCACCCTCTCCTCACCCCTTGTCTGACGCAGGCCAAACGCCCCGCTCCCACCCTCTCCCCACCCCTTGTCTGATGCAGCCACGCTCTTTCCAACACCTACACTTCCACTCGGCCATCCCGCCCCAACAGCCCCTTACGGTCTTCTCCCACATCATGCCAAGACTCTGCTCCAGGCACTGTGACCACAGCACCCATCTCACTGTATTTCATCCCAGCAACATTTGAGACATACTTAGACTAAAAAATATTCATTCTTTACCCTAAATTAAATGGTAGGTGGGCATCCTGTATCTTACCTGGCAACCCTAGGCCCTGCACACAGACCGGCCAACAGGGAGGAAAGGGCAGCGCCAGGAGAGGAGGGAGCAGAACACGGGGACGAGACACAAGGTGAACCGGGACGAGAACGATGGGCAGAAGCTACACAGAGAACAGCAAGAATATTAAGCCCGAACCACAGAGCTCGACAGTCAGTCCTCCACAAAACAGCCCGATCCAGAACTCCAAAGCCACTCTCCAGGGCTCTCTCCAGCAGCTGGGGTCTAGAGCAGCACGTTTCTTTCATGAAACCAGACCCCTGTGCTGGGCCCTCTGCCCGCCTCGCACAGCTCCCTCCCACGGGCGCGTTATTCCCCCAAGTCCAGTGTCCACTGGTTGAAAACTCCCTCCTCCTTCAAAGCAATCTTGGAGGACAAGCAGCTCAAATCCCTCAAAGCCCAGCTCAGAGGACCTGGGTCACACGAAGCCCCGCCCCCAGACTGTCCCTCCAGCACCATCAACACGCCCTCAGGGCAGCCACGTGGAGGCTTCTCTGCCTCACCAGGACCGCAAGGCGCATAGAGGAGGCGCCTAGAGGAGGCGAGGCAGGGCCAGTGCCAAAGGCATCATTTAAGAACTACAAAGAGAAAGGAACCAAACACCCGACAGACAAAATCAGAGCTAGGATGTGAAGAGACCAAGCCACTGCTGAAAGGACAAGCGTGTTAGAAGGAAATCCTGGAAGCGCTCTCGAGACACCTATTACCCAGTTCACAGCCTGTCACACCACATCCTGCAACTGGGGGTAGAACTTCTACTCACTTATCAGTGGCAGGATGAGGATATAAGAGGAAAAGAGAGGAAAACCATGGCAAGCACTTCCTTCTGAGTTCCAGATGTCATGGTGCACCCATCCCTGTGAAAATGTGAGACTCACCATATAACTCAATTACACTGACTTTGCTGTTGCCAATTTAGTATCATGCTGTTTGTCTTTACTGCGTGAGTAACGTATTCCAAAGTCCAAGCACCGAACTTAATTACGTGTCAGAATTTCAATGCAATGCAACCAACAGGGTATCAAGAAAATAGAATGTGTAAAATAAATGTTTCTTCCTAATGCTTCATTCTAATTTTTAACAAGTAAAATGTCAGAACAATGTTACCTGATTTAGCAAACTCTGAGCTTCAGTAACAGGTTACTAGTAACACATTAAGAGTAACAGGGCTTCCCTGGTGGCGCACTGGTTAAGAATCCGCCTGCCAATGCAGGGGACATGGGTTCGAGCCCTGGTCCAGGAAGATCCCACATGCCGCAGAGCAACTAAGCCCGTGTGCCACAACTACTGAGCCTGCACTCCAGAGCCCGCGAGCCACAACTCCTGAAGCCCGGGCGCCTAGAGCCCGTGCACTGCAACAAGAGAAGCCACCACAATGAGAAGCCCGCACACCACAACCAAGAGTAGCCCCCGCTCACTGCAACTAGAGAAAGCCCACGCACAGCAACAAAGACTCAACGCAGCCAACAATAAATAAATAAAATAAATAAATTTTTAAAAAAAAGAGTAATGGAGACTTCCCTGGTGGTTCATTGGAAGGTGGTCCAGTGGTCCACCTTCCAATGCAGGGGATGTGAGTTGGATCCCTGGTCTGGGAACTAAGATCCCACATGCCACCGGGCAACTAAGCCCGTGGGCTCCAACTAGAGAACTTGCGCACCACAGCTAGAGAGCCTGCGTGATACAAACTACAAAGCCCATGTGCTCTGGAACCTGCGCACCACAGCTAGAGAAGAGAAAACTCGCACGCCACAACTAGAGAAGCTCATGTGCAGCAACAAAAAGATCCTGCATGCGTCAACGAAGATCCCGCGTGCCGCAACTAAGACCCAACACAGCCATAATTAATTAATTAAAAATCTTAAAAAAAAAAAGAATAATAGACTCTCATACAAACTGTACAGCAGCTCACCCCAAACTCAGCAGATGGGACTCTTCAGATTCTAATCCTTCAAAACTATTTCTTAGGTTTAAAATATTACCCCCAAAATTACCAAATCCTGTCTCTGAGAACACTGCTTACCTAATCTGATTTACTGCAAATGAGTAATTTAACTATTTCAGCTTTAAAAACAACCATCTGGGCTTCCCTGGTGGCCCAGTGGTTAAGAATCCGCCTGCCAATGCAGGGGACATGGGTTCGAGCCCTGGCCCGGGAAGATCCCAAATGCCGTGGAGCAACTAAGCCCGTGCACCACAACTACCGAGCCTGTGCTCTAGAGCCCATGAGCCACAACTGAGCCCACCTGCCACAACTATTGAAGCCCACGTGCCCCTAGAGCCCATGCTCTGCAACAAGAGAAGCCACTGCAATGAGAAGCCCACGCACCGCAACGAAGAGTAGACCCCACTCGCCGCAACTAGAGAAAGCCCATGCGGAGCAACGAAGACCCAATGCAGCCATTAATTAATTAATTAATTAATTGAAAAAGAAAAAAAGACACAATGCAGGCAAAAATAAATTGGAAAAAAAAAAAAAAACAGGGCTTCCCTGGTGGCGCAGTGGTTGAGGGTCCGCCTGCTGATGCAGGGGACACGGGTTCGTGCCCCGGTCCGGGAGGATCCCACATGCTGCGGAGCGGCTGGGCCCGTGAGCCATGGCCGCTGAGCCTGCGCGTCCGGAGCCTGTGCTCTGCAACGGGAGAGGCCACAGTGAGAGGCCCGCATACCACAAAAAAAACAAACAAACAAACAACCATCCCTTCTAAGGACTTCAAAACACAAACAGATTTTTATGAGAGAGAGAAGAGCAGCATTGTTCTGGGCCATAACACTAAACACAGAGCATGGTGCCAGAAGGCAGATCTCCAACTAGCAGCCTGGGACACTGCGGCTGTGCACTCAGGAATTCAGTCTAGTGGAAAGAACCCAGATTATTCCGGCAGAACCTGGTTCAAGTGCCAGCTCCACCACTTACTTGTTATGTGGCTCTGGGCATGTTACTCACGTCCAAACTTCAGTCCTTGCATCTCTAGGTGGAGGCTAAGAGCTCCTACACAGGACTGCTACAGGAACCACACCAAACAGCACACTGCTATGCTTGCTACATCACAGAGGTGAATTCCCTGTACCCTAACTTCTTACTTCTTTCCAACTCCTCACACCACCAGCAGAAAAGAAGGGGTCTCTCCCCCCAGGACAGTCCCCAGGGCTGTTCTGCTCCACTCCATCTTCCAGACAACTAAAAACTCCACGGTCCACTGCAGGTGTGTGCCACCCCCTCTGGGGCCTAACCACTGCTGCTGTCACCCCGTGGGGTCTAACTCAGCAAGGCCTTCCTTTGCCTTCCTCATTCAGTGGGTCACTAATTGGACTTGCCCTTCCTCTGTCCCTGGTGTCCAGCCCTCTCCTCACTCGCTCCCTCGCCCAGTATGAGTCTCCCCACTGGCCTTCCATCACACCTCCTGACTGACACACATCTCTCTCTGAACCTTTCTGCATGCTTTCAATCCCTTCTATCCTTGCATCTTTCTTCTTTTTGAATTGTTGCTTTTTTGTGTGTGTGTGTGGTACACAGGCCTCTTACTGTTGTGGCCTCTCCCATTGCGGAGCACAGGCTCCGGACGCGCAGGCTCAGCGGCCAAGGCTCACAGGCCCAGCCGCTCCACGGCATGTGGGATCCTCCCGTACCAGGGCACGAACCCGTGTCCCCTGCAACGGCAGGCGGACTCTCAACCACTGCGCCACCAGGGAAGCCCCGAATTGTTGCTTTTTTAAGATGAGATTAAGGTATTGTGGATTTTTGTAAAAGATTCTTTATTAATTAAATTAGAAAATAACAGAAAAAACTCTGGGCCTGGCTTCCCAGGTCCTCTAATCAGTCCTCTCTGCTTCCTGTTTGCCTATGACCGAGGACAGACAGCAAACTACAGTCCATGGGCCAAATCCAGCTCATCACTTGTTTTTGTACAGTCCACAAACTAAGAATATTTCTTGCTTTTTTTTTTTTTTTTTTTTTGCGGTACGTGGGCTTCTCACTGTTGTGGCCTCTCCCATTGCGGAGCACAGGCTCCGGACGCACAGGCTCTGCGGCCATGGCTCACGGGCCCAGCCGCTCCGCGGCATGTGGGATCTTCCCGGACCGGGGCACGAACCCGTGTCCCCTGCATCGGCAGGCAGACTCTCAACCACTGCGCCACCAGGGAAGCCCTATTTCTTGCATTTTTAAATGGTTGGGGAGAAAAAAAAAAAATCAAGAGTATTTTGTGACATCAAAAACTATACAAAATTCAAGTTTTCAGATCCACTAAGAAAATTTTATTGAAACACAGGTACACTCATTCATTCATGTATTTCTATGGCTACTTCTGTGCTGATTAGTTGCAACAGAGACTATATGGCCTGCAAAGTCAAAAACATTTACTACCTGGCTCTTTACAGAAAAAGCCTGTCAGTCTCTGTCTCTACTGAGACTATAATGATATGCCTTCCCCGCCTCTCAGTTGACTTTGACTTTCCTCTTCTATTTTTTTTTTGGCCGCGCCATAGAGTCTTAACCACTGGAGTGCCAGGGAAGTCCCTTTGTTTTTTGGGGGGTTGACTTTCATATAGAACTATAGGTGACTAAATTCCCCATCTCAGGAATGTTTTCCCCTTTTCCAAATCCCAACCATTACCAGCAGCTTATGTGGAAGCAGGTAAGCAAAACATTCCTTGTTACTATACAGATTGAGGCCTTGGCGATGCTGTCCCCGTGTATACAAGGGACGGCTGACGACCCCCTATTCACTTCCAATCTTTCACAGCGGGCTGGCAGGCTAGCAGCTAGGAAAGAGAGCATGCAATATAGGGTACTGAAAGAAATGCTCAAGGAAGCCATGGGAATAATGTGTCTGTCCTGTACCACAATGTCATCATTTACGTGTTACCAGTATAAGTGAAAGTCAAAAAGATACCAACTCAAAACAACAGAATTTCAAAAAGAAATCAGGAAGAAAAAGCTGATGAGGGGCAGAAGGGGATGAGGAGAAAACCGACAACTTAGACTCTCACCAACTGTGGTTAATGGAAAACTGTGGAGACCCTAGCATTAAAGGGGCATGCAGCCCTCCCCCGGAGGCCAAAGCAGTCTAAGAAGGAAGGTCCCTATGAAGCTGGAACCTCAGCTCATCGGGTGTCCTGACACCCTCGAGCTGCCACGCTACATAAGGTAGTCTAACCCCAGGGATCACTACCTCCTTGCACACCATCTGGGAACAAATAAGAACTAAGAAACCTGGAATGCACCTCTGTGACTAGTCTCAATAGGAAACCCTGACCTTTTGAAGGCAAGATGTTTTCACCTCAAATTTTTTTCAACTTTACCGAGATATAATTAATAAATAAAACTGTAACACATTTAAAATGTACATCACGGCGACTGATGTACATATACATTGTAAAAGGATTCCCACCACCTAGTTAATTAATACGTCACCGCACATATTTATCTTTTGTTCATGTGTGTGAGAAGCAGATTTTGGAAGGGTGCAGGTGCTGTCAAAGGTTAGAATCTGATCCTATTGTCCACAAGTTCCCGGGAAGAGGAAAGCTCTGAAAGACAGACCCTGGAAGACTTGCTTCTGTAGCAGAAGAGGGAGTTTGGGCTTAAAGTGTCCCCACAGCACAGCAGGGCTCTTCCAAGGGCAACAATACAGTCCTGAGCTGAAATAAATCATCTGATTTACACTGTCTGGATCCAGGAAGACAGGAGTCCCAGGTAGACTGTCCTCCTCAGAGGACCTGGTAAGGTACTGTGTGCAGTTCTAGAACCACACTGTGAGGAGAAAATCTAATAACCAGCCTGTCTCCAGTCCAGAGAGCTCTGAAAACAACTCAAGTAAGTGAGACTTTCATCTCGGTAAGTGAAAATAGTCGTTTTCAAACTTCAAAAGGTCCAGAAAGCAGGAATAGGACTAGAGAGTGAAAGTTATCAAGCGACAGATTCCGAGGCAACTAATAATCAGCGATGTCCCTACACCAACCGACCGGCCTTAAAACTGGCTGGGTCCTCCCCTCGCCGAAGGCACTCAAGCGGGGCCAGGAGGACTGCTCGTCTTCAGACACCAGCTGAATGTTCGGCTCCTGCACTAACTTCGGTTAGCTAGATACTCGGACAGTCACAACGCTTCAGCTCTCAGGGCTCCAGGTAACAGTGGTGTAACATCAACTGTTTTAAAGAGCATCACATTGAACCTACACGGGGGAATTTGCTGGGCTCACTTTCTCACTTGCCTGTTTCCTGAGGGAATCTCTTTCTCAGTGCAGCCACCAGCCACCCCCATCACCTGAAATGTCCCAAGCTCGCTTCTGACGCAGCATGGCACATATATCTAAGCTCCAGGCTCCTGACAATTAAAAAAAAAAAAAAAAGTATGTAGACAAAAGACAAAGAAACCAGTAACTGCTATGCAAAAAGTAATCAGCTGTTTGAGAGATAACAGGTCTTTTTCCTCTTGACCTCACTATGCTCTGAAGCTTCACCTGCAAAGATGTTCAGAGACTAAGAACCCTTCACAGAAGTCACTCTCTGGCGTCAATACAGACCCTGCTGCTGCTGACCACCCTCTCCCCACCTGAAGGACTCCCTGGCCAGACAAGGTGCAGCACCTATGCAATCACATGCGACGAGGAATGAAACAGCATAGGAACCCTGGGTGGTTATCCCTGAGGATAATGAACCTTGGGTGACAAAGTAAACACTGCGTTAGCGTTTCAGCAGAGACTCTCATACTTGCATAATAAATCCCCCTCTTAGCCTACCATCACAGGATATACTCTTCAATTTTTATTTCCTGCTTAAAAAAAAATCACTACAGAAATAGTATTGTAGGGCTTCCCTGGTGGCGCAGTGGTTGAGAGTCCGCCTGCCGATGCAGGGGACACGAGTTCGTGCCCCAGTCCGGGAAGACCCACATGCCTCGGAGCGGCTGGGCCCGTGAGCCATGGCCGCTGAGCCTGCGTGTCCGGAGCCTGTGCTCCGCAACGGGAGAGGCCACAACAGTGAGGGGCCCGCATACCAAAAAAAAAAAAAGAAAAAAAAAGAAATAGTATTGGAAAAAATTATAAATTCCAAATTCATACTTCACTGTCACTTTATTTAAAATAATGTGTATACTGCATATGTGAGAAAAACGAACCAATCAAACAAAATCATCATTAACTACTATCAAGGGCCATCCCATATTTAAAACTTGCCTGAGTGGCTTAAGGGAGAAGAGGCATGAAATTAGGAAGAGAAGAGAGGGGGCCCAGCCAAGCGCTCAGGCAAGAAAGGGTGTAGAAGGAGGAGGCAAAGAAGAGGACCTCAGTAAGACAAGGCAGGCGTCAAGGTCAGTCCCCCAGCCATCGTCCTATGACACCCCCACAGGCTTTGTCACTAGTTGCCCCTTCAATTCTTGGGCAGTTTTTCGTACGTGGAGCCAAATGTCAGTGCAACTATAACTACCATTTACTAGGGAACCTGCCAAAGCAGCACAAAATAAATCCAGCCCTCTTTCCATGTGAAAGCTCTTCAAATATTTCAATTATAAGAGAAACAATGCCCTACATAGTCTTCTATTCTCCAGGCTAAATGGCACTGTCGTTCCTTCAACCATATGGCAAATGCATTCCAGTTGAAAGGCAGCATATTACAGTGAAAAGAACATAGGGCTTTTAGTCAGAAAACTGGGCTCAAGTCCAAGCTTGGCCCCTGGTTAACTCTGTATTCTTAACCTCGTTTCCTCACTTATAAAATTAAGGAAAATAACTACCTTAAGCTGTATGGTGAGAGGACCGTATTTAATGAAAGGTACACATGAAATGTATGCTTTTTCAGCCATGCTGCCACGGATGCTCATTAGATTCCACAGTACTAATAACCTAAACCTCATAAACCTTATGAATTAAATTAGTTTTATAAATAAAGTTTTGGAACCCAACCCAACTAAGCACATGTGTGGTGGGGGAGGACAGCGAGAAGCAAAGGCAGGAGAGGAGGTGACTAAGATCCCTGTACTGCTAGACAGTATGCTGGGTGGCATTTATATTCCACACTAGACCTTCAGAAATATTACTTTAACATAAACTTGCAGGTTGTGTTTTGTTCTGAAGTTTTATAAACGAACATTAGTAACTGAATTGCCCAAAAAATTTTTCTGCAAAATAATGTTTTATTCATTAGAGTGACATTCTGATTATTAATAGATGACTAGCATTCCATCATGATGGAGCTGGTCTGGATGAGCAAGACTTTGACCTGGATGGGTAACACAAAGGGTGAATAACTGTGTGTCTAAAATGTGCATTTCTAACTTCATTTCAAAGTCAAATATAAAAAACAAAATCAGAACCGAAATGCTTATTTTAACTGCATTACCACTGGGGCCAACATAGAAGGGTTAGTGCAGGCCAAACTAGGCTACATATCAATATAAATCTGCCCTTATTGGGAGGGAATTCCCTCCAGGCCTAACCACTCTAGAGGACCCAGATTATTTTCCCTAAGCATCACCATGAATAATTTAAAGTAGGCTTTACTGGAGGGACAATCTCAATAATTCATAGGGCAATATAACAAACACAGAAAAGTTCAGGAAGAAAACAAGAGGCTTGACTGGGCCCAGAAGTTTTGCCATGTCCCCCAAAAGTACTCTCAACTGCATCCATCAGAAACCTCCAGCACATATAGCTCACCTGGTTTTCGGGGAACGATGTCTATTACTTGTCAACAGAATAAGAGGATTTGGATACAATTTATAAATGTGCAAACTTTGCTACCAAGGACTCATATGTGGATCTCCTAGAACTTCATATCCACATTAACCAATTGGGTCTTTTTTCCTTTTTTTAATTTTATGAAAATGTTTCTACTTTCTCCTGCAAGATTATTAATACTAATACTGACTTAAAGTAACTTGTAACAACATTTAGGGCAATCTAGCCTTTGGTACTTCATATACACTACTCAGAAAGCCCCCACAGACTCAAACTGCAATGGTAAAACCCTAGGCTATGCTACTTGTTTATTTCCTGACTTTCCACCCCTGCTCCTATTAGAAAGTAAACTCTAAGAGTGCAGGGTGTTTTGTTTGTTTTGTTCATGTTGTTGCCTCAAAGCCTAGAACAGTGCCTGATCCATAATAGCCTTTTATTATCTGCTGAATTGAATGAATAAACAGTATATTTATATTATGGAATATTACTATGAAGCCATTAATCACAATGAGTCAGAATGATACCAGCTGATTTAATGGACTTTCCAGAAGTATTAAGTGAGGAAAACAAAAGGCAGAAGTGCCAAAAATATCCCATGTTTTAAAAAGTATGCCCTGAAAACCCATACATTGATCAGGAAGTGGAGAACTTAGAACCTGACACACTGCTGGAGGGACTGTAAAATGAAGCAGCTTTGAAAAACAGTTGGTGGTTCCTCAAAAAGTTTAACATTGCTACCATATGACCCAGTGATTCCACTTCTACATATACACCTAAGAGAACAGGAAACATCTGTCCACACAAAAATTTGTACATGAATGTTCACAGCAGCATTATTCATACTATCCAAAAGTGGAATAAACCAGGGACTTCCCTAGTGGTCCAGTGGTTAAGATGCTGCACTTCCAATGCAGGGGGTGCGGGTTCAGTCCCTGGTCAGGGAACTAAAATCCCACGTGTCGTGTGGCCAAAAAATTAAAAAAAAAAAAAAAAAGAAAGAAAAGAAAAGTGGAATAAACTAAATGTCCATCAACTAATGAATAGATAACAAAGTATGGACTCTTATTTAGCCATAAAAGGAATGAAGTACTAATGAATGCTACAACATGGATAACCCTTGGAAACATTATGCTAAATGAAAGAAACCACACAAAAGGCCACATATTGTCTGATTCCATTTATATCCAGAACAGACAAGTCCAGAGAAAGTAGTGATCGCCAGGGGCTTGGGGGAGTGGAGAATGGGGAGTGACTGTTGCTGGGTACAAGGTTTCTTCCTGAGGTGATGAAAATGCTCTGGAATTAAGAGAGTGGTGCTCAATGCACAACTCTGTGAATGTACTAAAAACCACTGAGGTGTGCAATTCAAAAAGCATGGCAACCTAAATGTCGATCAACACAGGAATGGATAAAGAAGATGTGGTACATATATACAATGGAATATTACTCAGTCATAAAAAAGAACAAAATCATTCCATTTGCAGCAACATGGATGGACCTAGAGACTGTCATACTGAGTGAAGTAAGTCAGACAGAGAAAGACAAATATTATATGATATTGCTTATATGTGGAATCTAAAAAAAGGGAACAAAATGAACTTATCTACAAAACAGAAATAGAGTTACAGATGTAGAAAACAAACTTATGGTTACCAGGGGGTCACGGGAGAGAGATAAATGGGAAGATTGGGATTGACATATACACACTACTATGTATAAAACATTGATAGATAACTAATAAGGACCTACTGTATAGCACAGGGAATTCTACTCAGTACTCTGTAATAGCCTATGTGGGAGGGGAATCTGAAAAGGAGTGGATATATGTGTATATATAGCTGATTCACTTTGCTGTACACCTGAAACTAACACAACATTGTAAATCAATTGTACTCTAGGGACTTCCCTGGTGGTCCAGTGGTTAAGAATCCATCTTCCAATGCAGGGGACACAGGTTCCATCCCTGGTTGGGGAACTAAGATCCCACATGCCTCAGGGCAACTGAGCCCGCACGCCGCAACTACTGAGCCCACGCGCCGCAACTAGAGAGAAGCCCATGCACCACAACTAGAGAGAAGCCCGCATGCCGCAACTAAAGATCCCACATGCCACAATTAAGACTGGATGCAGCCAAAAATAAATTAAATTAAAAAAAAAAACTATACTCCAATAAAAATTTAAATAAATAAATAAATTTGACTCATTTAAGTTGGAAAAAACAAAAAGGATGAACTTTATGGTATATGAATTATACCTCAGTAAAGCTGTTATTTTTAAAAACCATACATGTTTGCAAATGAGTACATGAATGAATATATGCATACACGATTCTTGTATTCAAATGAATACATGAACGATGAAGAGTGGTATGAAAGGTTGACATTCCTGGTGGTGGAGTTCGGGGGAGGGGAGAGTGGGGTGGGGAGAGGAGACAAGTGTTGAGGCAAGAAGTAAGAGATAAACAAAAAAAGACTAAAAAATCCAAGGCTGGTGGCCTTGAGTGGCAGGGGCCGGGCAAAGTTGAATAATTACGCAATGAGGTAAGCTTGAGGAATAAAAATGAGGGGGACTTCCCTGGCGGTCCAGCGGTTAGGACTCAGCGCTTTCACTGCAGAGAGCCCAGGGTTCAATCCCTGGCCAGGGAACTAAGATCCTGCAAGCCTTGCGGCTTGCCCCCCCCCCCCAAAAAAAAGAATAAAAATGAGGGAACTAGGTTTGAAAAATCCAGCAGGTAATTTGTAACAGGGCAGAGAAAACACACCTGAGTAAGTGTAATGATGTGACAGAGTTTGCAGAAATGCAGAGGCCAGATGGGGAAAAGAACAAGAACACAGGACAGAAGATTTAAGACTGACCCTAACCAGGGACTTCCCTGGCGGTCCAGTGGTTAGGACTCGGTGCTTTCACTGCTGGAGCCTGGGTTCAATCCCTGGTCAGGGAACTAAGGTCCAGCAAGCCACCAGGCCAGGGCTGGGGGGTTGGGGCGGGAGGCTGGGGGAGACTGACCCAAACGCATCAAGGTTTAAAATGTGCAAGAAGACTCAATAGCTCCTGCTCAAGAACTCTTGGGCCTGGTGGGGTAGAACAAACTATGACCAGGAGACGCTACCAGGGGAAGAAGGGAGTGGGACTCAGGACACTGGCATCTCCTACATGGCAGGACAGGGGCATCTCTCGGAAGAAAGTGTCCAGTTGTGACTGTTCTGGAAATCAGCAGCCCCAACAAACTGCTTCAGGACTTCCCACGGGACGAGGTGCCCCTAGAAAATGGCTGAGTTGGGACTTTCCCAAGAACATGAAAAGTGAGAGAGGAAGAAAGGGACAACTTTCATTTTTAACAAGTATTTCTTGACAAATCCTAACACTGCCGTCAGTTTCTTTGCCTCTTTCCCAAGCTTAATCAGGCTCTTTTTTTTTTCTTTTGTACAAACTCAGTTCTTTTGAAAAGAAGTGTAATACAGGGCTTTTTTTTTTTCAAGAGACAAAGTATTTTTCCCCTTTAACATTTCTGTTTTCCCTGGGCTATATGTACAAGAGACGAACTTGAAATTTAATATCTTCATCTCTTAAAACTTTACCATCCAAAAACAACAACAACAACAATAAAAACCACCACCACCAAGATGGAAGGTATACAAGGGGAAAAAGGGAAACAACATGAAACAAATGCACATTCCTTCCAGAGCCCGGAACAAAGGTGATAGAATAGACATCACAGACAGAGTCTCCTCCGTCAAGAAATTAGATTTTAATTAGACACTAAGACACAATTAAATGGACTTTGCAAGTTGGTGTGCATGGCTGGGAGGTACCTCAGGGATGGCGAGGTCAAGTGGACCTGTAGTGAAAAGCTCCTCAGGGACAGGGACTAAGTGACCCACTTCCTCAGGACCCATGCCTAACAAACTACTCACCCAGCAGATGCAACGACACGCACCCCACTCTGCACTGTGGTGTCCCAGCTGGTGGAGAAGAGCAGACAAAACCAGAGAGCCAAATCCTAACTGGACAGGGTGCTTGGACAAGCCTGCAGGAGACAGGATAAGGGATGCCTTTCAGGCCAGGTCCTACCTGAGCTGAGTTTTGAAGGATGAAGTGAGAGAAAAGCTTTCCAGCAGAGGAGACTGGAGAGAGTTCCAAGGACCAAGAGCTCAACGAAGCACCTAAAAGGAGGTGGGGGCAGGACGAGAGTGGCGGCCAGAGCCCAGTGACACCAGGCTAAGGATCGGTAGATCTGATTGTAAAGATAGTGGGAGCCATTGAAGGATTTTAAATTGTGCAGCGAGCAGGGCAGTAACCGTGAACAGATTAACATTTTAGAAAGAAAGGCAGGGGCAAACCTCAGGATTTAACCAAAAAATAAAGACAAGAACTACAATGAAGATGTGCAAAAAGGTCAGGGAAAGCACTTAACAGATCTGCATTCTCTTCTTCTGGACAAATGTCCTTTACAGAGTTTCCATGTTATCCTTTGAAAATGGAGAACTCAGGTGGGTGAGAGCAGTCAGTCCTCCCAATGTGAACATGAGTATTTGAAGAATTAAAGATTGCATTATTAATTTTAATTTGAGACACTTTTAAAATGTATGCTTGATACACATTATATACTGTAGTTTTGTAAGTACAAAAGAAAATTTACAATAACTCTAAATCTAAATTTAGTAAGATTTTTTAAATCTTTACAAATTTTTAAGATTTCACAGACACAATGGTCATCTGTTACATTCACTTTGGAACTGGACAGGGTGCTGGACAGCCACTTCTCCCCTCAGCATATCTGAAATATAATCTGTAAGCCTAATTTCTTGATGGTCATGGTGTTTCACAGCAAAAGACTGGGGTCACAATACTAAAAAGTTTCGGAGCTGACAGAGAATCCCCACAGGGGTTCTTTACCTCGGCAGCCAGTCTATTCAATACTAACAATTCCAACCACCAGGAGGAATTTCCCTGCCTAGGCTTATACACACACAAAAATATCCTGACATTTTACATCTGGTAGGAAAGGATGATCAGAAGTGTCTTTAATACCAAACAAATTCAACAGAGCCTTCTTAGTTGCCTGTGGATTGGGACAAATGACCACAAAGTAACTCATATTTACTCTTAAAAAATAATCTATACTTTAATCTTAGCAGCAAAAGCCCCAGGAACATTTTCACTAAACTCCCTTACTACAACAGCAAAACAATAGATTCTACGTTCTCTTTATTTCTAAAAATACCTCATTGTGATAAGAAAACCAACCTGTAGTTGCCATTTATTACAATCTCATTTAGCACCATTTACTATCACCATCATGTCACAGAAGATGCTTTAATTTTAGTATCAAGAAAATGACATTTTTTAGAAAGGGAAGTCCTAGTTGAATAAATTTAGTTTTATGAAAAACTCCCTATATTGTCCTCATTTTTCTTAATACACTGAAGCCCACTCAACAGTTCATTTCAGGGGCCTGACCAAGAGTCTCCGAGATTGGTTCTCACCAGCCTTACAACACCACCTGGTCTTTGACGAAGGACCACAATGTCATAGAACTGGTGAGAAGGCCCAGTTCTACCCCTGGCTGAAGAGGACTAAGTAGGCAAAGATCCATTAAACATTAAAATTGGCAACTCAAGCTCCTTTCCATCTCCACCCCCAACCCCCACACTTCACAGATGGGGAAATGAAGGCCAGAAAGGAAAACCGACTTGCCCAAAGCCATAAAGCCAAGAAATTTAACTCACCTACTGACACCCTGCCACTGTTCCTCTACTGAGGTGGAGAGTTTGCGTAATGACTATGGACAAGTTAGCCATGTGATTTAAATATGTATATGGTTATACAGCAAGTCTTAATGTATTATGAAAACCCATCCCTAATAATAATTTTGAACCAAAGCAATACTATCATCTGAGTCATCTAAAATATAAGATGTACTTTATGGAGTCAGTTATAAAGAGAACCTCTGCTTCAGAGAAATCCCGTCTCAAGAGGACACACTGCAGATACACAACCCCAAAAGTTCAAGTTTAAAACAGAAATTTTGATACAAACCTCACCTTAACCAATACTGCTATAATCACTTCCCATTCACTATGATGCTGAACTGCACACTTAGATATTTGGACTGTTGCCAAGGTGCAGAGTGATAAAGCTTTTCTATGGCACTATATTCACTTTCTTTTCTTTTTAAAAAAAATTTATTTATTTTATTTATTTATTTTTGGCTGTGTTGGGTCATTGTTGCTGCGCGTGGGCTTTCTCTAGTTGTGGTGCGCGGGCTTCTCACTGAGGTGGCTTCTCTTGTTGCAGAGCACAGGATCTAGGTGCACGGGTTTCAGTAGTTGTGGCTCGCGAGCTCTAGAGCACAGGCTCAGTAGTCGTGGCACACAGGCTTAGTTGCTCTGCGGCACGTGGGATCTTCCCGGACCAGAGCTCGAACCCATATCCCCTGCATTGGCAGGCAGATTCTTAACCACTGCGCCACCAGGGAACCCCTCACTTTCTTACTGAAAATGAATGTCAAGAAAATCCCTACATACGTAGAGTATGCACAGGCAACTAAAAAGCATTCTCCAGCTATCTCAAGATGCTTGGTGTACACTCATTCAACGGAGAAAAGGAGACATGTTTCAAGAGAAAAAAAATTACTGGATCAGCTATCTCTTTATAGAAAAAAATCTTACCTAGGTCAATACCTTACTTCTCCTTACCCTTCTGCATCGATGTGTCTATTTGATAACCTACCCATATTATAGTGATGTCTGCTGGTATCTACCAAGCCCCAGGCTCTGATTGCATCTCAAGATGCAGCCCCCGGGGTGAAAGCAAACATTTTTTAGTCTCTCGCATCTGCTGCAAACTTACAAGACATTATCAGTGGCTGAAGATGATTTTTTTTTTTTAATACAACACAGACATTTCCCCCTGTGATCAATACAGGACGGCGAATTTATGGGAATTTTCCCTGGGTCCTCCCGTGCTTGCCCGCGAATTACCAAGGGCATTAACAAATCAAGATTCTTTGCGCTTGAATGATCACAGGAGTTACTTGGTTTTGTAAATGGGCCGAAACTGAGTGGAAACTTTCTTTTCCAGTCATCTCCAGGGGAGCTGCCCAGAAACGAACTCTGATGTCTTAAACGTAACCACTGAAGCCATACAATGACCACACTGCGGGAAAGGCAGAATTTCCTCGGCAGAACACAAGATTATTCACATCCAACCTGATGCAATTAACCAGGTCTGGAGAAAAAAGGATACTCCTCCTGCTCCGGGCTGACCCCGCCGGCGGAGCTGGGAGCGGGTGGGGGCGCGGCCCGGCGGAAGCAGAGCCCGCAGGAGGCCCGGGTCGGCCGCCCGCCGCATCCTCGGGCCCGGGGATGGAGGCCGGGGACTAAAGGACTGGGGGCCAGGGGCTATGGGGCGGCGGCCCCAGCCTCTCCTGGCGCGCGAGGAGAGGAGACCGGTGGGCGCGGGCGCAGAACCAGCCAGGCCCCAAGCAGCCGGGACGCCCGCCGGCCGGGGTCGCGGCTTCGGCTGCCCGGGGGCCCGCGAGGGGATGGCGCAGGCGCGCGCCAGGCGGGGGGCCCGGGAGGGGACGGCGCAGGCGCGGGCCGCCGGGGTCTGCGGGGCCGCCGGGGCCTGGCCGCGCGGGCGGCGCTGAGGAGAGGGACGCTCCCACCGCGCACACTCAGGGCACCCGGCCCCGGCTCTTACCGCGCAGCGCCGCCTCGCTTGCTCGCTGGCTCCGGGCTGGGGCCGGGCGGCGAGCTCGCCCGGTGGCGCGGCCCGAATCCGTTGAGTCCGGCCTCAGGGCAGCAGCCAACCCCGCGGCGCCGTTCGCCCGGCCCGCCCAGCCTCCCTCGCGGCCCACGCCCCCAGCCCGCCCCTTGTCCGTCCCACACGGCCGCCGAAGACTGCGCAGGCGCGGCGCAGGCCCCGCCCACATCCGCCCCCGCGCAGGCGTCTGCGGCACAGCCCACTCGGCTCGCCTCCCTCTCGGCTCTGGATCGCGCAGGCGCCATACCATCCGGCCGGCCACAGAAATGCCTCAGGCAGGCAGTGCGCATGCGTGAGGCTTCCTGCTCGCGCTCGCTGGCGGATGCTCCTGGAGGATGCACTGGGCACTGCCGAGTGATGTGCTAACGCTCCATCATCCCAAAGGCTCGGCTTAGCCCAGAGGTCCACGATTCATGCTCGGCTTAGCCAAGAGGTCCAACATTCAGGGACGTATCTATAGCGTGCCCAAGGACGGCGCTGGGCTTGAGCTAGACAGTGGTGGGAAAACGCAGAAGCCCTGCCCTCCCGGTACTCCCTGGAGATTTGGGGGGAGATGGGATGCAGGTTTTAAAAAAAAGCACAACTTTTTTTTTTTTAATTAATTAATTAATTAATTTTTGTCTGCATTTGGTCTTCGTTGCCCCGCGCGGGCTTTCTCTAGTTGTGGCGAGTGGGGGCTACTCTTCATTGCAGTGCGTGGGCTTCTCATTGTGGTGGCTTCTCTTGTGGAGAACAGGCTCTAGGTGCGCAAGCTTTAGTAGTTGTGGCACGTGGGCTCAGTAGTTGTGGCTCGCGGGCTCAGTAGTTATGGCTCGCGGGCTCTAGAGCACAGGCTCAGTAGTTGTAGCGCACAGGCTTAGTTGCTCCGTGGCACGTGGGATCTTCCCGGACCAGAGCTGGAACCCGTGTCCCCTGCATTGGCAGGCGGATTCTTAACCACTGCGCCACGAGCAAAGCCCCAACATTTCTTTATTGGTCCTAAGTCTAGACAGAATTCCTTTTTCTTCCTGTGTCATTTTTACTGAGTTATATTTTTGCAGGAAAGTGTCTTTTGTTAATGTTTTACAAATCATTGGCATAACGTTGTTCATGTAATTCTCTGATGGTTTTTGTTATAATCATTGTTTCTTTTTGTTTCTCAATAAATTTCTAATACATTTACATATTTCAAAATTCAGAAAGCACCTTCTCAACCCTGTCTCCATTGCTGTAGTGCCTCTTCCCAGCTGCAGCTAAATGTATTCAGTTTCTTGATAAAAATATTTTTTGAATATAAATAAATATCCAAAATAAGCAGATTGGTTCTTTAGCTTCCTTTTTTTGTTTTTTTTACACAATGGTAGTCTACTATACATAATGATCTGTACCTTTCTTTTTAAAACCGGAATAGCCATGATGGTTTAATAGTCTGGAGATAATCAATCATTCAACATTTGTGTAGGACTTAGGTCATGGTCCTCATCACCAGACAGCCTGCGTTTGAATCCTGGCTTCATCAGTTACTAACCATTTGTCTTTGCATTTCAGTTTCTTCATCTACAAAATGGGAGCTGTTATGGGTTGGGGGGATTAAGTGGGATAATGCATGAAGGGAGCTTAGCATGATGCCCAGCACCCAGTAAACACCTGGTGACTGTGAAGGGCATTCATGTTGCATCTGTTTCAGCATTTACAGTTCAAACAGGACTCAACATCATTTAGATCTTCACGCCAGCCCTGTAAGAACTGCATGGAGGACAAGAGATAATTTTTTTATATTAAAGTACACAAAATAAATATACAACTCAATGAAATACACAAAAGTGAAGGTCAAGAAAAAGAACTTGAGCAGTTTGCCAAGTCCCTCCTCTCCCCTGCCAACACTACATCCTCCCCAAATGTAACCACATTCTGACATCTAACTCAGGATGAATATGGGCTGATTTTGAACTTTAAATAAATGGAATTGTATTGTATTGATTTCCTAGGGCTGCTGTAACAAATTACCACAACCTTGGTGGCTTAAACCAAAAGAAATGTATCATCTCACAGTTCTAGAAGCCGGAAGTCCAACATCTAGGTGTCAGCATCTCTGAGTCTCCTCAGAAGGCCCTGGGGGAGGATCCATCCCTTGCCTCTTCTGCCTTCTGCCAGCTGCCTGCATTTCTTGATGTTCTTTTGCTTGTGGCTGCATCATTCTGATCTCTGCCTTGGTCTATGGCCTTCCCTGTGTTTGTGTGAAATCTCCCTTTGATTCTTATATAAGGACACTCATGATGGTGTTTAGGGCCCACCTGGATAATCCAGAATAACCCCCCCATCTCATGATCCTTAATTTATCACATCTTCAAAGACCCTCTTTCCAAATAAGGTAACATTTATAGGTCCCAGGGAAAGACTGGATATCTTTAGGGGGCATTATTCAGCCTACAGCAAGTATCTTTTTGTGTCTACCCTCTTTCACGCAACATGAATTCTGTGAGCTTCATCCATCTTGTTGCATGCATCTGTGGCATGCAAAATGAATATCATTTTGGTTGCTGTGTAATATTGAACTGTATGAATTTACCATTCCATGGTTTATCCATTCTATTGATGGACATTTGGGTTGTCTCCAGTTGTGAGCTATTTGTGGAATGAAAATTGGATTAAGCAAAAAAAGATTCCTGGAGTCTCCAATGGGAAGCTATATGCATCCTTGGTACACACCCTTCTAGGTTATCTGATTCTGATTCTGCGGGGGGGGGGGGGGGGGGGGCGGGGGACTTTGGGCCTTATATCATCTTTGAGCTCTTTTGCAATATTGTAGAAAATTGACAGCAATGCGAATAATTCTTGTCCAAGGACAACCCTCCCCCACAGTGGAAGAACCAGTTTTGCCTCCAAGTTCATTTCAATATTTCTGTTCTATATATGTGTCTGACCTTGGAGTTCTCCTTTGAACTGACGGTAACACCTTACTGGTTCCCTCATTTAATGAATGAGTTAAGTAAACTCTTTGATATATGTTTATTTTATATTTGTATAAGAGTCATGATTTTACCTTTTTAAAACATTACCCTTTAACATTAAGAATAAAGTTCCTATGAACGTCTTTATACACAGCGAAGTACTTTTAATGAACCAAAACTACTAACCTAGATTTTCTGCCATTGAAATTCCAAAGCAAAAGCGCCATTTTCCACCAAGCAGGAGGCTACTGACATTTCCTGAGTAGGAACCAGGTCTGCTGAACCGCACCTGTGCAGGGTTGGGTGGGTGGGTGGGTGGGAGAGGGTACAAAGATGGTTCTGACCAGGTCCCTAGCCTCTGAGAGCCTTCTCTGCCTGGGACAGCAGTGTAACCTGGTCCTGAATCAGGTGAGATGCTGCTAAGGTGTCCTGGATGGATCAGCAGGATTCTGGGAGGAGGTGGCATTTGAGGAGGATTTGAGGCAGAGAGAGCCTCCCCCACTAGACCTCGGAACTGGGCTTCTATAATGTGCACAGGGGCCGGTCACAGCAGCTTTAGGACAGGGAAGTGACATGTTGTGAGATCTTCTTTAGGAAGACTGCCCTCATGACACATGAAGGGTGGGGAGGGCGACCCTGAGAGTCAGGACACCTGGGGAGGCTGGAGGCCTGGCATGGCGATGGGGCCAGAGGAGAGGACATAGATCAGAGGGTGGGGTGCATGGAACTGTCCAGACTTCACCCCAGTGTGTGGCTGGGCCTCAGCGCTGGGTGGTCCCATCAGCCTTACCACACCTTGGTCCCTTCTCCTCGGCTTGCCAGGACTGGAGGGGCAGAAAGAGCAGGCAATTTGGGCAGCTGCGGGCCAGGAGCAAGAAGTGAGCTGGCGAGGTGCCCAGAGCATTTATCACTGTGTGAGCCCCTCCCAGGGCCCAGCCTCCACGGCCCACGACCACCAAGTGGCAGGATTTGGGACACTGTGATGATCAGCCTCAGAGGCTGACACTTGCCCCCCAGGTCAGGCCCCGCCAGCCCTGCAGTGCTGGGGTCTCATCACCACTGAGATGGGTGGAGCGCTGCAGCCTGGAACCCCCTTGAGCTCTGTGCCTCTGGTTTCCTGGTGACCCCCTCAGCTCACCCTGACGCTCACCCCCGACACTGACTGTTCCACTCGGGCCCAGCTGCTCTGTCTGCACCACAGCTGGAGGAGCCAAACAGGCAGGGACCGCAGGCCAAGTTTTAATCAGAAAACAACTGTCCCCAGCCCTTAGCAAATCATCAGCTCCGAGTGCCAGGACATCAGCTTGGGATTCTTGACATGCCTCTCTTGGAGCCAGGGGTGCGCCGAGTCCCAGGAGACGTTCAGCTGTCAGCTGAGCAAAGATGTGTCTGCAGACAGAGATGGGCTGCTTGCCCTGAGACGGACTCGGTTACCCAGCAACCATGGTGTGAACCCCAGGAGACTCCTTGGGATGCCCAGCTGGCTTGCAGGTGATCCAGAAGAGACACAGGAAGGACACCAACTCAGGACAGGTGTCCCCCCTTCCTCACAGCCCACAGAGATCAGAGATCATGAAACCCTCTTGTTTCACAGTCAGAGAAACTGATGCCAGCAAGAAGGGAACCCATGTACCAAGTCTGCTGGTCTCTGGACTTGAGCCCGAACTCTGGCCGGGACAGCTGTGTGACCTTGAGTATGGCCCTCAAATTCTCTGTACTTCCAGTTCTTTTGTGAACAATGGCAATTCTCCCACACCGGTCAGGGATGCTGGGGAACTAAATAATAGGGCCCCACCCCACCCCAATATGTGCCCCTCTGGACACCATGCTTCTCTGCACATGGCAATCACACGGCTAGTAAACGGTAATGTCTATGGCCCCAGAGACTGTAAGCGTCCCAAGGGCAGGTCCTGGCATGTGGCAAGGGCTCTGGAAATGCTTCCTCTGTCATCTCTCAGCTCTAGGTCCCCATCCACAGAAAGCAGTCACCCTTGTGCAGCCTCCTGTTTCAGCTCCATGGGGACCTCAGGAAACAACAGCATATCGTGGTGGGGACACGGAAGACAAGGGAAGATGAGCTGGATAAAGGGATTCCACCCAAATGTGCCTGAGGCTTAAATAGCGCTCCTCAGCCTGTGTGTGCCCCTTCCCAGTGTCAGAGTGAGCAAGTCCCGATTTTACAGGTGAGGAGGGAGTTCCCTGGCAATCTCACGCTTTCACTGCTGTGGGCCTGGCCGGGTTCAATCCCTGGTCGGGAACTAGATCCCACAAGCTGCGCGGTGTGGCCAAAAAAACAAATTACAAGTGAGGCTCTGGGAGCTGCATGAGTTGCCCAAGCCTTGGCCTCTGGACCCTGGGCCCTCTCCCTCTGCCGCTGGTGCCCCCCGCCTTGCAAAGTAGTCTCCCGAGAATCCTGCACACATCCCAAGGCTCCAAACATGCCCACGTCTCCTCTTTGAGAATCAAGAATCATCTTCAGGACTCACAGCCCCCCACCTTTCTTTTTTTGGCCAGCACCCAGGTGGTGGCTGTGGTTGGGTCACCAGAGGAGCCACGGGCCAAGTGTGAACTGGAAGAGATTCCAGTTGACTTGAGGAGGGGGGCGGAAAGAAGTCGGTGTGCGGACTGAGCCCTTGGTGACCTGGCTGAACTGGCCAGAGGCCCTGAGAAGGCCTGTCTTGGGACGTGTGGCCTGTGAGGTCCAGCCGGGCACTTGGTGCATGTCATTTGGGGACACGCAGAGGAGCAGCCTCGGTCCCCCAGAATGTGCTCATCCATGAGGTTCACCGGTGTGGCCTGGACAAGGAGGGTGATAGCCCCCTGCCCTCAGTGTGATCAGTCAACAACCCTGGGACCCTTTAAGAGGGTTGTTAACCCGGAGCAGCATGGGGAGGACTTGAGTTCCACGCTTGGGTCCACATCCAGGGGTCAGGATAGCCAAAGGCCACTGTATTAGTGGACTCAGGCCGCCATAACAATAAATCACAGACCAGGGGCTTAAACAGACATTAATTTTTCTCAAGGTCAATGTGCCATCCGGGTTGGTTCCTCCTGAGGCCTCTACTGCAGCTGAGCCCCTTCTCTCCGTGTCCTCATGCGGCCTTTCCTCTGTGAGAAGTGGAGAGAGATCACTGGTGCTCTTCCTTTTTTTTTTTTTTTTCAGCCAGCCGTGCTGCGTGGCTTGTGGGATCTTAGTTCCCCAACCCAGGGCCCTCGGCAGTGAAAGCACAGAGTCCTAACCACTGGACCACCAGGGAAGTCCCTCTCTTCCCCTTCTTATAAGGCCACCAGTCACATCAGATTAGGGCTCCACCCTTATGACCTCATTTAACCTTACTTACCTTCCTAAAAGGTAATCTCTGAACACGGTCACACTGGGTGTTAGGGCTTCAACATGTGAATTTTAGGGACACAATTCAGTTCATAACTACCATGGAGCAGTGGAGTCTAGAAAACTCTGGGGGCCAGAAAGGAGCACAAGGAGGGTGTGGACAATACCAGCTGGTGGAGGAGGAATTTACTACCCTCTAGTACCCCAGCATGGCAACACCTGGAGGCAGGGTTAGCATGAGATGGCTTGGGTGGGCCGAGACGCAGGGGCTAGAGGCCAGCCTGCTGGGGTGGACAGGCTCCTGCAGATGCTGCCCACTGAGCAGGAGTCCCAGGAGTCTCTTCCTGGCCGTCGCCAGATGAAAGGGCCCTGCTTGGGAAATGCAGATCAGGAGTGCTTATCTAATGAAGAACACAGACAAAAGTCACAGATGCCGTAGCCTGTTCCAACTAACTTCTGATCGCCACCCCGACACAGGAAACGTTATTTTCAGAAAATAGAAGAAACAGCAGCCATTCCCCTCTCCCCATTGCTTCTCCCTCCTTCTGGCCCAGTGGCAGTGGGGAGGCTGGGCTTATGGGGGCTGGGGAGCCCCAGAGGGAACCAGGGCAGTGCCACCCAGCAAGGCAGTTTTTAAGTGGTGGTTTTATTTAAACAAGCAGCTGCAGCATCTGTTTCCCTCTGCATGAGGCCCGGTTTCCCATGCTGGCTCTGGGGCCGGGCCTTGGGCTTGGGAGGACCACCCCCAGGGGTCATTCAAGCCCTCGAGCCCCGGGGAAGCCCCACGTCTGTGGCAGCCACCATCCTGGTCCCCCTCTTCCCGGGGCTGCTCAGCTGGCAGTGGCTCAGGACCTGAGCCCACGTAGACCATGCTCCTCAGGGCCCTTTCTCGGCCAGAATCCCATTTGAACCTCCCCATCCCCAGCTGCTGGGCTCGTTTCCACCAAGTGTCTGAAAACCCCAAGGGAGAGTTTCTGGTCAGGTCTGCCAGGTTCCACCTACAGGAGAGGAACGGAAAGGAGCCGGTGTGTGGACTGAGCCCTTGGTGACTTGGCAGAACTGGCCAGAGAGGCCCTGAGAAGGCCCGTCTTGGGACACGTGGCCTATGAGGTCCGGCCGGGCACTTGGTGCATCTCATTTGGTGACATGCAGAGGAGCGGCCTCAGTCCCCCAAGCAGCTGGTTTCCTTCCCAACCCAGACACACCTGAGAGACGCAGCAGGGCTCCATCTTCCAGGAAACCGTTTACGTGGCTACCTGTCTGTCATGCCGTCTGGCTTCCCACCCTGGGAGAGCTGGGGTGACGCAGGGCTCTCTCCCCTGGTCTGACACTCTCTCACCCAGAGGTGACTCTCAGGACCGATCCTGCCCATTGACCCACGGCAGCTGCTCTGGGAGGCCATTTGGGCCTCTTCAAGAGCTGGTGTGTCTGTCGCCCCCTCACTTTTTCTGTTTATTTTTCCGGAGCTGTTTGTGACAGCTCATCATTAGCTTCATCGTAGAAATGCTTCCGTTTAAGGCAACTGGGGCATCCTTTTTTGTGGGGGCAGGTATACAAGCTCTTCTGGGATTTCTACACAAAATCCTGCCCTCCTTCATCTGCCCAGGGTATGTGTGTGACGCTGGGCCTCGGCGCAGGGCCTGCTCAGCTGGCCATGTCCAGTCCAGCAGAAAGGGAGCCAGCCTATAGGGATCAAGACACCAAGATCCCAGCCTCTGTTCTTCAACCAACTCTGGGACACCGGGTGTGTGGGGAGGCCTTTGCGCACCTGTTTACCCACCTACCAAGTAAAGGGATTGGATTAAGAGGCCTCTGAGGGTCTTTGAGGTGTAAGACCTCAAATTCCACAGCAGTGAACGGTCTTGCTCCCTGGGCCATGCCACTGGCCTGGGCTTGGCTGGACACAGCCCCTGCTCTCAGGAACGTGGGGACAGTCAGCTTGCCCCCCAAATCAACTCCTAGTAAGAGATGCAATGGCGCTTTTGCTTTTTTTGGAACAGATTTTCCAATAGGAAGGTAGGGATAGAGAGAGCTAAGTAGCCTTTTAGGGGCCAAATACTTGGAGGAGGGCCAGTGGCAGCCCTTTCCTTATCAGCAGGTGTCAGGTGGGCAGATGGCATGGTGTACATGAAGACCCTGGGGGAGCCTCGGGGTGATGGCCGACAGGCACCGAGCACGGCAATTGGGGTCCGAATGGGTGTGGCCCTAGCTCGTCCTAAGCTGCATCAGCAGAGCCCACCTTGCACACCCCTCTCCACCCGGGCATGGCTTCCCTGTAAGCTGGGTGGCTTTTTCTGTGGGCAAGGCTGGTGATGGCTAAGAGTGACCCATGTCCCGTCTGCTGGCAACAGAAAGGCCACACCTGGCAGCACCACCGGAAACCACAGAGGTTGAGGGGCTCGTGCAGGGCTAGGCTCTGTGGGGCTGGAGCCCTCCCTGCCCCCGGGCTTGGCACGGCTGGTGTCCCCTCTGCCGTTCGTCTCAAACCAGACGGCCCCATGCTCAGCGGGGCGACTGCCTGTGGGCAAGTGGGCAGCCTGGGCTGTCCCCAGCAGTGCCCACTACCCTCAGGGAGGCCTCCTGGACACCCACCTCTCCACACCACCTGCTTCTTCTTCCAGCTCCATTGCCCACCCTCAGCCCCAACCCAGTGGCTCCGGGGATGCTCCCAGAGGCTCTGATCACGGTGTTTCTTTCTACTGCAGCCATCACCACTGACACAAGTCGTCTCGGGGAACTTTAATGAAAGCGGCAGCTGTCCTTTCCCCCTGTGGTGGTACAGACATGGCCGAGCTCAAACTCAGACATGTGGCTGCGGAGAGACTGCCTGCCACCTGCAGCCCGAGGCTGGGCTGCCCTCTGCTCAGGCTCCAGACCCAGACCTACGGCCCAGACGGCAAGGCATCACTTCACGTTGCCAAGTCCAGCGGCTGAGCCTTGTGGAAGGTCACGTCTGGCCTCCAGGTAATCACCTGCCCACCGGCTTTGCCGACCCTCAGGCCTGAGTGTCAGACGGACGACAGGGGCGCCCAGCGACCCAAAGCGACCACCACCACTGAGGCTCGGCAAAGGAGTGCTTTGACAGCTGAACAAGAAAGAGTGGTCGTTCCATCACTAAACACCACGCATCCTACATAAATAAAAAGCAAATAGAGGAAGGAGATGCGGGGAGGGAACGAAAATTGGCACAGACACTGAGAGATTGCTTTCCAGTTTCAATGCGACAGACGCAAATCATGAGACTCCAGGGAAAAAGAAACCGGGGCCAGGTCTAGCTTTTCTAAGTAAAGCGTGTTCCCCCTGCAGGGCCAGACGGGGATGGGAAGCCAGGCCAGAAGAGGCCAGGGACTGGAGGCCCGGGAAACCCATGGATCCCAGAGACGTGCAAAGCACAGAGGACCCTGCTCCCCACCCCCCATCCCCCAGGAGAGCAGCACTGCTTTAAAACGGTGGGTCTGCTCTCCTCACAAGAAAAAAGTACAACTAAATAAATACAGTATGCAGACTTAAGACCTTCGAGTGACTTCTTTTTCTGTCCCTGCCTCCGCAGGTCCGTGAGCAGAGGGTAGAGTTGGGGGGGCATGTGGCCCCCTGTGTGCTGTGACCTCGGGCAGGAGCAGCCCGCTGACACACCAGCTGAGCCTTCCCACCCCGCCAGGGACGTGGGAAGGGTCCTGGACAGTGCTACCTGTTACTGGTCTAATCGCGTGACAAGCAAACGCCTTTTCCTGAGTGATGCCACCGCTTCCCTCCTCCGGTTCAGCTACATCCTCTCTTCCTGCAAGTCCAGCATGGAAGTTTCTTCTCTCCTCGCCCCCATCCCTTTTTTGAAAAAAGTGATGCAATTCTTCACAGACTTGTTTCTTCAAAATACTTAGTGGTTTCCCCAGTTCTCTTTCCTCTAAGTCAGATGGTCAGGAGGGTTACCAGGCGCACCCTGGCTTCCGCACAGGTGTGTGGAGCGTGGGGGGCTCTGTCCTTCCACCTGCTTCGGGATGGGAGCCCCTACCCTCGGCCCAGCCTGTTCCTAATCCCCCCCCAACCCCAATTCCAGATGCTCAGGAGACTTCAGAAGTGGCTCCTGATGGAAACAGAGCTGGCGCTTAGAGGAAGACGAGATGCCGCTGGGACATAGATTGTCCACAGAGTACATTCTAATATCTTATTAGGAATCTGAATCTGTTAGGAAAAAAATTAGAAACTATGTATAAAACTTAAAAATATTCAAGTATCAAAAGGCTATTCAGATCAAAGTTTAAAACAAGCTGTCGGTAAGCTGCCGCCGCCCAGAGGAAAACTTTACAAAAGTTTGCTGAGTGTGTGTAGCAAAGAGCGAGGAATGAAGCGATCTGTGGGGGGGGGGGCGGGGGGCGGGACACGATTAGGGGAAGGGAGATTTGGGGGTGGATGGGCCACAGGCAGGAGGCGGCCAGAGATCAAGGCCTTTCTGAGCTGATGAGGAGAGTGCGTGCCCGGTGGGGTAGTCGGGATGGTGAACAGGATCACTCTCCCTAGACAACCAGCCATAAAGTGCGCAGCCTGGGCCTCCCTCCCCTGGTGTCCGGTCCTGGACTTTACGCAGCTCCGCAGGGAGCTGCCTTCCGAGGGGCACGTGATCAGCAAAAACAAAGCAACAGGATAGAACAGGAAGAAGACCCATTTCTGCACAAATCCTTCTAGAAAGAAAGAAGAAAGGAGGTGAAAGGGGTCAAGCGCTACACAGTGTAGATTTAGCTTTTCAAACCTGTTACAAACAGGAGTCGAATTTCTAAGTCTGGGAAATCGAAACGCCCCCACCCACACTGGACAGGGCCTGGCCCCTGGGCACGAAGCAGCAGCAGTATTTATTCAAGACACGATACCAAGGGAATCTGCTCCTGTTCCCTTCTCCCTGGAGAGGGTGCATCTCGACAGGTGATCCAGTAGAAATCTTTAAACTCTCATAAGTTAAATGCGTAAAAACCACTCCCTTTGCCTGGTCCCGCCCAGGCCCGTGACCGGAGACACGAGGGCTGGCTTGGGGCGCCCTCTGGTGGCGGCGTAGAAAACCACAGTCTGAGGCCAGCCCAGAGTTCCCAGGCCCCACCGAAGGTGGGCCTGGAACTGCCCAGGCCACTTGGCCTTTTGCCTTGGGTAGTTGTCTCTTGGCAGCAACCTGGCCCTGGGGGGTGGCCTAATGACTCCTCTAGAAGGTTGGGTTCCTGCTCTGTGGGTAGCCCGTTTCCCTAGGAGGTTCCCAGGCCGTTCTGCCGCCATTTTGGAGGTGGAGTTGGGCCTTTAGACTTCGGTGGAGAAGAGGATGCTCTGTCTCTTGCTGTCTGGGGCAGGAATGGCCTCCAGTTGCAGGAAGTACAGCAGCACCTGGACCTGCCGGGCAGAGCAGGAGGGGACAGCGGCTCAGAGAAGAGGCCTTTCCAGCAGAGCCCCGAGGGCCCTGCTGGTTACACAAGCCTCTCACAGCAAGAGATCTGGTTGCCCCTGGAGGACAGCCAGGTGGGGCGGGCCCTGAGAAACCCCACAAAGGTACAGAGGAGAAAGCGGTGGCCTGGGTCCTCCCCACTCCTCCCTGCCTCGTGGCCCTGGACAAGTCCCTCTCTAAACCTTGGACACCCACCCTGCACAACTCGGTGGGAACCACCGGCAGGACGCGGGGAGGGGCAGACAGAGGCCACCTGCGTAAGGCCGGGTGGCAAGGGCCATCGTACCTGGGACATGACCTCCAGGGACCAGCTGTCGGTCATGGAGATGGGTTGGCTGGGGTTGGGGGGGAGCTTGCTCTCCTTGTCCGAGGGCCGGAGCAGCGTGGGGCCGAACACCGTGGCGAGGTTGTGCAGGGACATCTTGTTCACTGTCTCCTTTTCTGCCACCCTGCGGAGGGCCGAGGCAGAAGAGCGGGTGCTGCTGTGACACCACCTTGAGGATGGACGTGGGCAGGGACCCAGGCCACCCCGGGAGGAAGGGCTCAGCCCCAGCTGTGCAGAAAGCAGACCCCACCCTGGCTCTTCTGGGTCAGAGGGGCCCGGGATGAAGAGTGCTCAAGGCCACCAGGTGGAGGGGCCGGTTCTGGGATGGATGGGGGGCGGTGGTGGTGGTGATCCGAGCACACCACTCGCCGTGGCAGAGCGGGATGGGGGTGGCAGTGGCTCTGGTACCCAGAGGGGACAACCACAGACCGGGGCAGGTGTAGAGAGAAGGCCCTGGGTGCCGGGGAGTCTGACACCGGGGAGACAGTGGAGCACGGAGGACCCCCCCATTGCTGCCTTTGGGGGTCCCGGAGCCCTGAGCCTCCACGTAGGAGCTGGGGTTACCTTTTCAGGTGGTCCAGAAGGAAGAGGAATGTCAGGAGGTTGGCTTCCGGGAGTGACAGCAGCAGGTTAAGCATGCAGCTCTCCTTTGCCACGGGGTCTGAGAGAGCTGCGGGGGGCGCGGAGCGGTTACCTCTCAGGGTCACAAGCATGGGCTGGAGGCCTCTCCCAGGGCCCGTGTTGGAGGACACAGGACAGCCCAGGGCCGTCACCGTCCTGCCTCACAGCACTGGCCCCCACCGAGGACGCTGTGGTGGGAGCTGGGGTGGGGAGCTAGCCACCCTGGACGCCTTTTCTGAATCTCAAAGGGGTCAACAGCACCAAAGGGACCAGCGGCAGGAGGCGCCGGGCACAGCTGCCCTCCTGGCACACTCGGCCGTCCCCGCCTCCTGTTCGGAAGAGCCCAAGGCAGGGGAAGCCGGGCTTGGAATAAAGCAGGAAGAGTGACAAGCAGGAGGGCCGCGAGGCCCCAAGGCCCCCTCATCACATCACCCCGTGCACCCAGGGGGCCAGGTCCTCTGTTGAATGGCCCTGGAGGGGGCCCATGTACCAGCGCCCCCCACCCTCCAGGTGGACTGGGGGTCAGGTCGGGCTTGAAGCCCTGCTTGACGGGGCCAGGACCTGGGGTAGATGAGGAGGACAGTGGCCTCCAGGACCCCGCACCCAGCCGTGTCCACAGCAGCGCCAGCTGCTGCAGCCTCTCGGGCGACGTGGAGGGACCGGGACAGCGGGCAGTCCGCTGAGGATGGGCAGAGGCCTCTCGGGACCGGCTTGGTTCTCGGTCCCCCGCCACACGCAGGGTTTGGGCTGAAACTCGGGCTCCCTCACCTCGCCCCTGACCCCCCTCACTCACCGATGCCCTCGGCGAAGTTGGGGTAGAACTCGTCGGTAAAGAGGGGCTCAGGCAGCTCTCGGAAGTAGAGCTTCAGCGTCCCGGCAATGGCGTTCACGTCCATCTCGCTCATCATCACCGACACATCCTTGTTGTCTGGAGAGAGCACAGACGTAGAACAAGGCCCACAGTGGACCCCAAGTCGCTTCTACCCTCTGAGCCACAGGCCGGGCCCATGCTGGCCACCCAAAGGGAGCTGTAACTGTGGCTGGGCCCACACGTCCAGGGCTCCAGGCCGAAGTCCCGGCTCTGCCCTCTTCCACTTCCAGGACCCTCTGGGGTCTCGTGTCCTTATCTGGCAATTGGGGCTGTTCCACCGGCTTCTCTGCAGCCAGATGCACTGACCCCTGGGCTTCGGTTGGCACCTCTTTTCCACTCCCGGCCGGGGGCAAGCAGGCGGAGCCCTGGTGCAAGATGGGGCCGCCCCCACGGAAGCCCCTGGTCCAGCTCCACAAGAGCCATGCCCGTGTGGTCAGGACGGGTTAAGAACTGGCTTGTGCAGAACCTCCTCCCACAGTGCCATTTCCTTCTCGTTGTAACATAAACGGGCATGCCGGGATCTCGGCTTGGGCACTGTGCCCACACCACCATCCCGCACTGTCCAGCCTGACACTCACTGACGTCAAAAGCCGCCTTCAGTGCCTGGATGTCGGTGGCCACTCCGGACACGCGGTAGATGCCCACTTCCTCCATGCCCCGGCGTTCGATCTCCTCCACGCACTGGCGCACGATGTAGGGCACCTTGGAACGCTCCCTCCTGCAGGGGAGGGGATGCCCTCAGTGCCTGGCAGCCCTGGCTCGGGCTGCAGTGGGGCTGATCCCCGCACCTCTCTGCACACCTGCAGCACCCAGGTTTGGGCACACCCAGAGCCTTCTGTGTGTTGTCTCTCTGTTCTGAGATCTCACGATTATCACTGCTTATATCTTATCGGGGCCTTTCCAACAGCCCCAGATGGCTGGACACCCTACAAGTCACACACGACCTCTGAGGGACAGTCAGGAGGCTTTTCTAACTGAGGTCAGCCACTGGAAGTCAGTTAAAAGATCCCAGCCCTGGGTTAACAGGTGACTGCAAGGGTCCTGGAAAGCGGTCTGGTCTCCGAGTCGGGTCAGGGGACCCGGTCTCAGCCCTGCCCCCTACCTGCTGTGCGAGAGGAAAATCCTGACCCCTTCAGGCCTGGGGCAGAGGTGAGCCCTAAGCCCGGCAGGCAGCCAGGCCAGAGGACCAGCTCCATGGGGCTGCCTCACGCCAGTGCTCAGACTCCTGTGATTCTAACACTTTTCTCTTCCACGTCTTAACAACGGACAATTCCAGTAGCTCCAGGCAGGACACCAGGGTAAGAGCACTTCAAACACAGGAGACTTGCCGTCTGGAGGGTCAGCTTCAGTCTAGGTTAGTGACTGCATATGCGGGAGCCCGGCAAAGCTCTGTCCCTAGACAGTCTCACAAGCAGTGCTTCTCTGGGGCACCTGCTGACAGTGCTCTCTGCTCCCGCCCTGAGCCACCCGGAGGTGCTGGGGGGGACGACTGGGGTGCAGCCGGGAGCAGGGAGCAGTGTTTGGACAGAAAAGGTGTCCAGGGAGCGTCTGACGCAGGTCGTTGCCTGACGACCAGCGAGGTCAGGGCCCGGCCAGATTCCAAATCGGGGAAGCGAATGGATTCTGGCAGGAGGCGGCCTGTGTCCCTGAGAACTGCCCTCAAACCTACACACAAGCTTCTCCTGGCAACGGACCCGTGACAAAGGGGCAGCGTTTCCATCATTGAACAGGAGGCCTGATCGTGACAAATTCCGAGGGAGGGAAGAAAACCCTGCCGAGCGCAGCTCCGCGGGCAGCACAGGAAGGGGGTGGGACGCCTCTGAGCTTACGGGGACACCTTTCATGGTAAACATGGAGCACAGTGCTCCGAGGGCCTGGGAGGCATCCCCGTGCAGTGACTGTGCACAGAGTAGGAGACCCACACCTGCTCTTTCCTCCAGAAACACCTGGGGAGGGGGTGCCCTTGGTCCTTAGGGACCAGAGACGCATGAGCCCCAACCCTTCACCACTCACTTGGTGACCACGGCGATCTTGACTCCGAAGACGCCCGTCTGTTTTCGGGAAGGCATCCTTTTCAAGCTGAACTCTCTGCTGGTGAACTTGACTGACAGCTTCACTTCAATCTGCAGGTGGAGGGGGCATGACCCTCTCACCCTCCTGGTCCTCACAGCCTGTGTTTCCAGGGGCCCCGGGATCTCAGCAATTCTATCCCCCCCCCCACCCCGGGTGAGCAGGGTAAGGTCCAGGTGTGGGGTGGCCCCTAGTCCAACTCAGCAAGAGCCAGGAATGGTCAGGGTGATCTAAGGACCAGCTTCTGCAGAACCTCCCCCAACGACCCCATTGCTTCTCTTTCTTATATAATTCTAACAACAATAACAAAACACTAGAGAATAATATAACAAAAAGATGAATTATCTATCAAATGGTAACATTTTGTCCTACATGCCCAGACTTTTTTTGGTGTGTGGTAGTAGTTTTTCTTTTTAAGGTCTAAATCCTTCTGGGGCAGAGTGGCGTGGACATATATACACTACCAAACGTAAAATAGATAGCTAGTGGGAAGCAGCCGCATAGCACAGGGAGATCAGCTCGGTGCTTTGTGACCACTTAGAGGGCTGGGAATAGTGAGAATGTGAGGGAGACGCAAGAGGGAGGAGATATGAGGATATACGTATATGTATAGCTGATTCACTTTGTTATAAAGCAGAAACTAACACACCATTGTAAAGCAATTATACTCCAATAAAGATGTTAAAAAAAAAATCCTTCTGGGGAACTGAAGGCTAATCAGGGGTCTTAGTTTCTACGGGCAGACCCCAGGGTCAAGGCCCTGTCTGTCCCCATGATGCCACTGGATTGCCATTTGAGGAGGGATGCTCAGTGCCTGGCGGGTGACTGCACTCCAGCCACCAGGCGGACTCCTGCCTGCACACAGCGATTCTGCCCCACAGTGCCTCTGCCTCCTCCAGCCACATTCCCCCTGAGACACCGGCTCAGGCTCAGCCTCCTTCTGACTGTTTTGGAAGAGACTGGGACCACCCCAGCCTTCGGCAAGAAGCGGGTGCCAACACAGCCCCATGGGTACATACCCCATTCATGGCGATGATGGTCCGCTGCCAGTCTCTGTCCTGCAGGGCCTGGGGGTCCAGCTGAAAGCAAGGGGCCATGATTATCAGATGCCCTGGGGTCTGTGCAGAGGCCTGGCCGGGCAGCGGCCCAAGCCTGCTACTTCTCCATGTCTAAGTCGAATCGGAGCCAGACCTTGGCCAGCACCGCTATCCAGAGACCAAGAGGGGTCCTGAGAGAGGAGAGGACCTGCTAGAAGCCCCCGGCACCTCAGAGGCCTCCTGCCCCCAGACCTTTGCTGCCTGTAGCCCAGGCTTGCCCCCGGGATGAGTCAGCAACAGCTCGGGGACTGTACCCTGCTCCTCCGGTGCCTTCCCAATGGGAGCTACCATCAGTGCTGGCAGCCCTGCCGTCCTGCTCCCTGCCCCCGCCTCCGGCATCAGAGGTGCTTCACGTGGCTCGGAGGAGGCTGAACAGCTGATTTAGACACTTTGGGAAGCCCGATTTCAAAAGCGTCTTCCTGGGGGTGTGTCATCCAAGAGCTGGGGACACTGCCCCGAGCTCTGGCTGTGGGAGCCTGTGCAGGCGGGTCTCCAGTCCAGGCTGGGCCCATGGCTCAGAGTCAGGCCCAGAAGGACCCGGAGCCCAGCTCCAAATCATGCCACTGGCGAGGGGGCTGGGCAAAGGCTCCCTGCAGCCCCTCTCGCTTCTATCCCATAGAGCGCTGTCTGAGCGCCGGTCCTCGGCACCCTGCTGTTTAGTGTCACCTGACTGTGCTGCTGTAAGATGCCCTGACCTTCCTGGTCAGGCTGCGTGTCCCCTGTCCACAAGGGCTCCATTTCCCCTGTTCTGGGGAGCGCATGTTCTATACCAGCGGGTTGGGCTGGACGAATAAGCACCTGGGAGCTCTTGTTAAAGAAATACCTCCCCAGTCTCCGCAGAACTGACAGCAGCACAACCAAAACCTGCCCAGGTGATTCTGGTATGAAGCGAGGTCAGGGAGCCACCACATAACCTGGCACTCCTTGCACAGTGCCCCGGGATTTCATCGCTTGCTTTGGGTGATGGTTCATTTCTGCTACTAGAAAGTTGCTTAAGAGCAGGACCACACTTCATGAGTGCTGCACACGCGTGCACCCCACCCCAACACATGGCGGTGCTGCGCACAGCGTGCTCAGGACAGCCATCGCCTGTTTATCCACTACAAGGGACCCGAGAGGAGACAGCCACCTGGGCCGTGTGCAGGAGACGCAGCTGGAAAGCGAGGCCCCGAAGCCCTACCTCTCAGGTGTGTGCACCCAGGCCCTCCCCCTGCCCCCGCTCGGCACAGAGGTCATCACAGGTACTCCTGGGGGTGAGCCTTCCTCACCTCCCCTCTAGATCCTACTGGGTACCATTCGCAAGGATCTGAAATGCATGACACAGACAAACAGAGGGAGGCAGAGCATCTCCCTCCTGGGCCGTGTGGTGACAGGTTCTCCTCCTCTTCCAGGAGGGTCTCGGGGGCCACACTCCTGGGCTGTGGGGACCCCACCCTGAGGGGCAGGTCTGTGAGCAGAGAGCAGTCACAGAACACTCCCACATGGTGCTTCCCGACACCCAGCTGGGGTCACACCTCCTCTGGGGGAGGGTGCGTGCAGGGGGGTGACACCAGGGCCCTCACAGCTCTGGGGCCAGTGGAGCTCCCAGCTCTCAACCAGACCAGGTGTGGCGGGAGGGAAGGACGCGCACTGCTGGTCCCTCACCCCCAGCTCCCATGTCCTGGCCGCCCAGGAAGGAAGGGGGCAGGCATGGTTCTTCCTACTCCCAAAGAAAGGGACGGTTTCCCTCCACATCTGGCAGTTGTAAATAGGGAGACACGGCAGCAGAAAGATACCTTTCCTTTCCCTCCAAAGAACGGTAATCACTAAGCCCCTCTCCCCTCTCCTCTTCCCAGGACAGAGACTGGCACACACAGCCCAGCCCCAGCCGACCAGGAGAGGGACAGGGAGGGGAACAGAGCCCGACACCGGGCGGCAGGGACCCTGCCTGGCACCACCCACCCCGGAATCCCCGGCCCACCCGCAGGCCCACCTTGCTCTTGCACACGAGGCTTCGGATGTGTGTCCACAGGGCGGTGCCGCAAGCACATAGGTGCTTTTCGACAGAGGCCACCCGTCTCCGGCCTGCCTGGCTGGGGTGGAGGTACCGCAGGAAGCCCTGCAGGGCGGCTGCACATGGTGTCTCTCGCATCCTCAGCTCTGCTGCTCGAGGGGCTGGCAGCAGGGCGGGGGTGTGATGGACAGAAGCGCAATGGACAGGAGCGTGGCAGGGCAGGAGCGCGATGGGCAGCAGTGTGGCGAGCTCCCGGCCTCCTCTGCCTTTTGACCAGGCTTCTCGGGAAGCCCCGCCCCTGCAGTCTAGCCAAGGTAAAAGTTTCCCATCACCCCTGAGTTCTACTTTTTGTTTGTATGGGAAAAACACCCCCACCAGCAGCCTATTGGTTTTGGGAATTCCGATGCGTCACTATTTTCTCCAAAGCCCAGAAAAGCCAAGCTTCCTTCTCAAGTGGCTGGTTTCCTGTCGGTGACTTTGGAGGCGCTGAGTAACCCGTGTCTGCCCGGCTAGTCTGCCTCAGGGCAGATGTGCTCAGGGGACACCCCCCCCACCTCCCCGCAGCCAGTGACCCCATCACGGCAGGCACTGCCGGGGCTGGACTCAGGTGGGAGAACATCCCACAGCCCCCAGAGCACAGCCAATTGGCCCAGTGACAAGGGGGTTTGGTGCCACCATCCACCCCCAGCACCGACGTCCAGCCCTACCTCCACCGGGCCCCAGAGGCTGGGGTGCGCACTAGCCCCCAGAGTGCAGACCTGGGCCACGGCGCTGCCCGGGCGGCTCCAGTGGGAAGACGGTCCCGAGGCTGGCTCGGCTCCAACAAACACAGCGTGCTGAGCAAAGTGGAAGCAGCATGAGAATAACACAACGATGAGGCTGTGCCTCGGTTCCGTCCAGCCCCAAACAACACTCAAGGCTGGCGCGCTCTGTCCTGGGCTATTGAAAGCACAGGAAAGTAAACAAGTGGGGACCATGGAGGGGAGAGGGCCGGAAAACGGCAGTCGAGGGAAAACCCAGGGCTGCTGTCGGGATCTCAGCACGGAATGCGCCAACTGCTCAGAGACAGGGCCTGGGTGGGCACAGGGCCTGCTCACGCCTGTCTTCCCAGGAGGAAGGTCCAGGTCCCCGTTTCTCTCTCCTAGGGCTGGGCAAGGGGGGCCTCCGAGAAACAAATGTGGGCGGTAAGCCTGGTGGACGGTTGTCCCAAGGTCTGCCTGGAAGACGGTCCTTTGTGACCAGCCAGGGAGGCGGTGAGGATGGGGCAGGCGCTGAGGACCAGGCACTGCCCTGCCTGCTCTGTAGCAGACACGGTCAAACGGGTCACCGACGGACAACCCCGGGGCATCTTCTCACCCACCCCAGCTTGGGCGGTGGCAGGACCGAACTGTCCAAAATGGAAATGCTGCTCCCTCCTCACTAGCCTCATTGGAGACTGTAGTTTCCTCCGGGAAACTGTCAACATCCAGGATGGTCTAGCGGGGCCTCCCCAGCCCTCCCAACTGAGCCCCACGTGTCTGCACTGTAACCCACTCCCTGGAGTGGTCCCTAAGAGGGGACCAGAGACTCCCCCCAGGAGGGGAATCTGCTCTCCCGCTTCTCCTCTCACTCGTCTATTCTTGGGAGCTCTATTCTCTCCATCTTTAACTCCTTCCTGCCCTTCCCTAACCCCAACCAGGCCACAGCATCACCCAAAAAGACAAAGGACAGCGCCAATCAAAAAGACAGATGGTAACAAGGGTCAGGGAGGATGTGGAGAAACAGGAGCCCTCGGACACCACCACGGGGACGTAAGCTGCTGTGGCCTTTCTGGAAAAGCAGGGCAGCTCCTCACAAAGTTAACCTTGGCTGCCTGGCCTGGCAATTCCCCTCATGGGTCTCCACACAGGAAGGAGGAAAACATCTGTTAACACACAGACCGTGCACACATTCGTGGAGCATTAACCGTCACAAGCCCAAGCTGGAGACAACCCAAGTATCCAGCAACTGGCGACCAGATGGATAAACAAAACGTGGTGAGCGGATACACGGATGAGATGTGGTCCAGCCAAAAAAGGAATAAAGTAAACGCTCTATGACGCGGGTGACCCTCAAAAACATTTTGCTAAGTGGAGGAAGCCAGTCAGGAAGACCACGTCATGGAGTATGGTTCTGTTTATAGGAAACACGCAGAATGAGCAAATCTATAGACAAAAAGCGGGTCAGCCCGGGCCTGGGGGTGGGAACAGGGCAAGGGTTTTGGGTGGATGGAAACATTCTCAAACAGGATTGTTGGTTGTACAATGCTGTAAGTTACTGAAGATCATTGACTTACCTACTTTAAAGGGATGCATTGCATGGTATGTCAGTTAACGAAGAAAAGATACTGGGCCCCAAACTGGACCACAAGAGAGCCAAGGAGGGACTGGGTCCCAGCACCACTCTCCCCACGGTGGCAGAGATATGCTTCTTCAGGACAAATCCCAGGGAACCCGTACAAGGATGTGCTCTTGTGGCTTTACACGTTCACAACTTTTACAGTTGAACATCTAAAATCCTCCTCAAATGTTTGTAAAAAACAATCACCACCCATTTTACAACACAGTCTCACCCCATTCATCCCTGACCCCCTACCGCACCTCCATCGCCATGCGCACAAGTGGCCCTGGCACGGTGAACGGCCATGTGGACGGAACGTGGAAGGTCCTGAGATGATCCTGATGGCAGGTGTGACTCGGGGACTTTGTGACAGGATCAGCTGCCCCCTCCCCATCTCCCTCCCTTCTGACGGGTCTCCAGGGCTCTTATCCACACTTTGGCTGGTGTGTATCTCTCCTGCTAGAATGCAAGCGCCCCGAGGACAGGGCCTTCTCTGTTTCATTCACTGTGGTATCTCTGTGCCCACACATACATGCATATGATACGTAATGTAAACGTGTACATACACAGTGTTGTGCAACCATCCCCAATGTCCATCTCCAGAACCTGCTCATCTTCCCAAACAGAAACTGTCTCATTAAGCAATAACTCTGCCCACCCCCACCCCCACCCCCACAGTGGCCTCTATTCTACTTTGTGCCTCCATGAATTTGACTACCCTGGGCACCTCATTCAAGTGGAATCAGCCAGTATTTGTCCTTTTGTGACTGGCTTATTTCACTGAGCAGAAGGTCCTCAAGGTTCATCCACATTGTAGTGTGTCAGAACATCCTTCCCTTTTTATGGCTGCATACCATTCCACAGTATGGTCGCGCCACAGTTTGTTTATCTACTCACCAGCAGCTGGTAGATGCTTGGGTTCTTTCCAGTTTGAGGCTGTCATGGGCTGTGCTGCTGAGAACATGTGTGTACAAGTCTTGGTGGTACCTCCACATCTGGTGATGTTGCCAGGCACTCCCCTGGGCTCCCGGGGCACAATGGCCCAGAACTGGTGGTCGAATGGGGAGACTGACTGAGAGTGGGTATACCTCACAGCTTGGTGATGGCTGGAGTGTGGGTGCCAGGACGCCCCAAAAGGGGCACAGTTGGACCCCCTGGCCCATACCCAGTCCGGGTACAAGCTTCCCGGCTGAAGAAGTCTGGGAAACCGTGTCCCACCCTGAGCCGGCCCAGGGCTGTAGTCTCAAATAAAGTGAGGGTCAAACCAGACACCCGAGGCCCCAGTCTCACCCGTGAGGCTCACATGAGACATAAAACATTAAAAAAAAAAATCACTTCTGATGCTCCCATCAGAACCTGAGCTGTGAGCTGAGCAAGACACACACAAGAGCAATGCCAATGGGAGCAGACAAAATTCCAGGATGTGATAGAAAGTTACCCTCTGAGCAGAAGAGACAGGACATTGCACAGGGAAGTGAGGGAAGGAAAACTGAAGGAAGAAATTCACGATAGCGTGAGGCTCCACTTTCCCTGGGCTTTGCTGACCCTGGTGATACCCCCCGCTCCCTACCCAGGACATGCTGGGGTACATAGAGCGACTCCTCAGACCACGGCGCCCCGTACATCCCCATGAATCTGGCTGCTCTTGGAGCTTAGGATGTGCTCATCTCCACCCAGGGAACCAGCCCCTGAAGCCCCAGACGCAATGACCCTCAGTGAAGGCGTCTGTCCTGACTCCTCTCTCCTCTGACATAACTGCACCATCGAGGCCACTGGCTGCCCCAGGCAGGGCCTGCTCCGCCTCAAGCCCCATCTGCAGCATCCTCCTTTCTGAGCTCTGGACCGTGAAGACTGGGGGCAGCTGTCTTCTTGTCCTCGGGCTCCCCGGGGCCTGGCGCACGGAGGCCATCGATCACTAGGGTGGCACACCAGGCTCCTGGGGTCTGAGGATGGACAGCTCGCTGAGCCTCAGATCTGGCTTGAAGAGGGAGCTCACTGGACCCTCTACACCTGCCCGCAACGACCCCGGGGCCACGTCCCCACTGGACAGCCTGTCCTTCTTCCTTCCTGGTCCCTGGCTGGTGCTCTGAGCTAACCAGCTCACCCACCCTGGGTTCTGGAGGGAGAGTCCCCCACCCTCCTCTCGCGGGGGCTCCATCTCTCGGGGAGGGAAGCGGGACCTGGCAACTCACCCAGGACAGTCACCTGAAGAGAGTCCAGCCAGTGGTTCCTGAACCCACCACTCAACGACACCAACAGGGGGGTAGAAACACATGGATCCGGAACCCTAACCTGGGGGACTGGGACCTAGCTCCCCAGATGATACTGACACCTCTGGCCCAGGCAGGTGGGCCCGCTGGGGCCTGCTGACCCCTGGCTGGCTTCCACTTCTACATGGCGCCCCTCGGACACTCTGGGGTGCTGCACCTTCCCCCCCTCATGGGAAGGGCTCTCCACTCAGCTTCCAAGTTAAGGTGTGTACCTGGGGCAGGGAGCACCTGGGGGATGTAGGCATGCGTCGCTCCCCCAACCCCGCAGCAGGACACGCAGGGCCACACACCCCTCGCACATGGCCCGGCTCGGAAGGCACCTGGATTTACTGGGAAAAGCCCCAACGCAGGTAGACTGGGCCCCGGGAGTCATGGACGCCCTCCCCGAGGTGGACCCTCCACAGAAAAAAGGCATTCGTGGGGGAGGAGGAGGGAGAAAGAGGCCTGGCTGGGGTGCCAGGGTATCTGTTGCTGACATGACCACCCTCCCCTGACTTCCTTCCTTCTTCCTCCTGAGGATCCCGATTCATAAACAAGGTCCCCCCCGGCCGCCTACAGCCTGAGTCACCAACGTCCCTCCTGCCCCTCTGGGATCCCTCCCCGGGGTGATGATGGCTCAAGAGTGGGGTTTCTCACCGTGTCTCCCAGGGAAGCAGAGATGAGGGGGCGGAGCCAAAGCCAGCCTTGTCCACTAACAACAGTGACGACTAATAATAATAGTAATAGCAGCAGCTGACACTGAAGGCCCCCACGCACAGCTCCATGCCCCCCACCCATTTACAGGTGAGGAAACGAGTTTGGGCGGACACAGCTATGACTCACCCCAGGTCCCAGGAGGTGCAGTGGGGGTGGGGGACTCGACAGTCTCTCCTTGACTCAAATCTACAGGCTTCTCGGAGCTGCCTTCCAACTGCAAGCATCCCTCATTTTTCTGTGCTCTGCAGATACTGTGTTTTTACAAACTGAAGGTTTGTGGCAACCCTGCATTGTTAGATGCTGCTTGGCATATTTCAGCAATAAAGTATTTTTTAATTAAGGTGCTTACGTTGTTTTTTCAGACATAATGCTATTGCACACTCAGACAGTACAGTGTAAACATAACCTTTATACACACTGGGAGACCAGAAAATTCCCATGACTCGCTTTACTGCAGTATGTCTGAGGTATGCCTGTAGGTCTTATCCCTGGGGCATGTCCTCAAGAGGCCAATTTCAGCAAGAATCCTGCGAAGTCAGTTTAGCAAGAATCCCCCATCCTCGCTCGATATCTAAGCAACCTCGACATCTGACCAAGCTACTCATTCCCCACCGTCCCCTGGTGATGTCTGATCACCTGGGCCTGTCTTTAGCAAGAATCCCATTAGGTCGGCTAAGCCAGCAACCCCCTTGGCCCTGGTGTTATCTTACTACCACCATTACTGATGTTCTCAGTCATTTTCCATCTGCTCCCTGTCCCCCGGGCGGTAAATTCCCACCTTTCCTTGTTTTCAGAGCTGAGCCCCATCTCTCTCCTATTTCGACAGCCCCCTGGAATGAAGTCCGCATTGCTGGTTTAACAAGGCCATGAACGTATTTTTTAACAGAGTCCACCCCTCCCCCCTCTCCCATCTCACGTCTGGGTCCTACTGGAAGGAGGACTGTCTGAGGAGCTCAAAGCACCATGGATGGGGAAGCGCAGGCTGGGATCAGACATTGGGAGCAGCAGGGACTCGGGGAGACGCCCCTCACCAGCCCCCTAACCTCACCGCTCACGTCTTCCCCAGATGGGGCAGGCACTCACCTGGTACCCCCTGACTGTCGGAGAACACAAGTGTGAGCATAAGGAAATGTTCTGTTTACATCAAGATGTATCAAGGCAGAGGGTTTCCAAAGACGGCTTGACTCAGTAAAGGAGGAAAATGAGTATCAGTTCTTACCTCTTTTCCTTCCTGAGACCCTCGGTTACCCAGTGGCAGAGCTTAGAGGCCACAGTTCAAAGTCCACCACCCCTGGGACCCCAGCCGTGGAGGGTGCAGGTGACTGGCATCAAAGGTTGGAGGAACCGGAGCCAAGAAAAGGAGCCGGGCACCAGCCTGTCAGCTCATCGTAGGCTCTGCAAGGTGCGTGTGGGTGAGGGACGCCGGGGCTGGGGGCGGGTGCAGACACGGAGGGGAGCGGGAGGGAGCAAAGTGAGCCAGCCATCCTCGAGCAGCAGAGGTGATGACTAAGGACCAGAGCGATGACCGGCATGAGGCAGGTGCCTAAACACGGCGGCACTCAAAGGCATCCAGCTCAGGACACTCACGGAACAGCACCGTCTGGGGACTGCCCTCGCATCCATCGAGAACAAAACGGCCCAGCAGTGAGGCTGGAATCCATGGGATTCCACGTAAAGCCAGGAGGGTGGACAAGATCCATGTAGAGACACAAGGCTGGGTCTCAAGATCACTGCGGGGAGTCAATGCACATGAGCCGCAAGGCAGTAACTATCAGGCAGCACCCACAGGAGCCACCCACGCAGCACCCTGTCTGCCAAGCTCACGCAGGGTGGCCCTGGTGGAGGGAGGAACCTGGCTGGCCACGGGTCCCTGGTTGGGACGCCAGAGGTGGGACGACGGATGAATCCTGGCCTGCCTTTCTGCTTTTCCACCCAGAAGCTCAGCTCTAAACCAAGACCCTAAGACTGGCCCAACTGAACCCTGGGCTGACGGGGAGCAAGGAGGGACCATCCCCTTCTCACCCAGGATCGAAGCCACAGGCAGGTCTCAGGTCCAGGACAGCCGCCAAGCGACCCTGGACCAGGAGCCGGCCTTCGTGGACCATCCCCGCCCAAGAGGGGCCACGAGTCCTGCCGCCCTGCTCCCCAACAAACACCCCAACCTCAGTAGGCTCACTAGAGTGTCGTCCCGGACTGGTGTCCCCTCACACCCGGGGCCGTCTCCACCTTAGGAGAGCCCAGCCCCAGCTGTCATTGGCTTCCTCTCCCTGTGTCTTTGTCTTGCCGCTGTGGCGCCAGCTGGTGGGTGGGTGAGGGGAGCAGAACAGGGTGATCAGGGGGGCGTTTTTGCTTTCAGACCTGCTCTCAACGTACAGGGGTCCCTGGAGACGCCGAGCCATCAAATTCCCTAACAAGCTTCCAAGGTGGGGAAGCCAGCCAGCTGGAGTGGTGACTCCCAGACTTGCCAACAGAGACGACGAACTACCCAGGGATGAGTCACCCTTTCTCCTGTCATTCCTGCCGTGAGGATCTTCACTTCCTGCCCCAGGGAAGGGAGGCGGGGCTTCCTGTCCTCTGACTGGCACCTGGAATGTCCAACCACTCCCCCGCCAGGAGGCCTCATCCAGGGGTCCCGGGGCACCAGGGGGAGTGGGGAACAGTCAGGGCCCACCTCCAGGGCAGGGCAGGGAGGAACCCGCTTAGCTGGGTCCAGTAAGATGCCCCGTAAAGAAAGAGGGTACCGGGCTTTCTCCACGGGGGGCAGGAGCGTGCAGTGAGGCTGCAAGAAGCGCCAGGCAGGTGATGCAGCTCCTGTCTGCCAGGCGGTGCGAGAGCTGGGGGTGGGGGGTGCTTCCAGGGCCCGGGGAAACTGGGACTGCGGGCCCGAATGGCTTGGACCTGGGACGCCTCTCCGGTCCTGTACAGACACTCCTGGCCCACCAGGGGCTCCTATGACAACTCCAGGGGGGCACCTGTGCCCCAGGAGGGATGCAGCTGCACCCCCTGGAATCTGAGTCTAGAAGCCAGAGAGGGGGGGTCAGGCAGGTAGACTCAGACTCTCACGCTTTTCCAAGAAGAGGAAGCTCCTAATTGCCAATTGCAACCCAGGGCACCAACTCAGCGGCCTGCCTGGGGGTCTTCCGGAGGCCATGGAGGCACGGCAGCCCCACTGGAAAAACAGGTGGATCTGAAATTCCTTTGGGGACAAGACGGGGCATGACAGACAGACAGAGGGGCAGAAACGGACCCGCGAAGGTGCCAGCCCAGGTCCCCCACAGCAGATGATTCAGAACCAGGCCTGCCTCACCCCCATCTCAGTGTCCCTGAGTGTCAAGTGGGGAAGAACACAGAGCTTCTGGAGCTGGGGTGAGTGCGTCCGGGGCCGGGGGACGACTACATGGCGGTGGTGGGGGCAGACAGGACCCTGCAGGGAGCAGAGGGCGGCAGCCTCACCTGCACCTGGCCCTTCCCCATGATCCTGTCTGCACTCTCGCCGTCCTCCTTGGTGATCTTGCTTTTGTTGTAACACTTCTCGTAGCACAGTATCCTCAAGGTCTGTGAGCCTTCCAGCTCGATCTCAAACTCCTGTGGCCCCGAGAGAGAAGGAAAGCCCTGAGTTAGTTGGGGGGGCTCCGGCGAGTCGGGGTCAGTGCTGCCAGCTGAAGGGGCCTCTGAACCGTGGCTCCTGCACAGATAGCTCCCAAGCTGCCCCGGGAGGCCCCGCGTCGAGACTCTCCTCACTTCCGTCCCACGATGCAGACCCTCGGAAGCCACTTCCCTGTGAGCATCACACCGTGGCCCAGTCTGGATGCTTGTGGAAGCTCTGAGCGCCTCTCAAACCTAGGCCAAGCTCCTTAAGTCAGCATCTCACAGCGCGGTTCCCGCACCACCTACACCAGAAGCTCTGGGGTGCTGGTTACAAACGCAGACACTCTGTGGGCTTTGGGGCGTGTGTCCTCGGAGGTTCACCAATTACAAGTGCCCCACTCTGCTGTGTCAATAGTGGGGGGGGGACAGGGACAGGGGAACATGGAAAATCTCTGTCCTTTCTGCTCACTTTTGCTGTGGACCTAAAACTGCTCTACAAATAAAGCCTATTTGAAAGGGGAAAAAAAAAAAATCGATCCAGGGAGGTGACCTAGGCGAGAGAGGGACCTGGGAGGAAAGAATTCTCCCGCAGACACTCCAAGGTGTCTACCTTCTCCTCCATCACGCCTGTGAAACCTTCAGTACATGCTGCATTTCACACCAGGGCTTTTGCAGGCATGGGTTCTCGCTGGCGGAGCAGCGGGGAGGGGAGAGCAAATATTTCTGAGCCTGAACGGGGGTAGGGAGGGTGTGTATGCCCAGAATCTGTGCAGCCCTGGATAATCCATGCACACACAGCCAGGGGGGCCGCCGGGTGGCCTGATGCTCTGAAGCTCCCCCGACCCCATGCTCGGTCCCTCGAGCCCCCAGGGCTTCCTCACACCAGAACCCTCTGCATAGTATCCAGAGCCCTGCCCTTGTCACCTCTGCTGGGTCACGGCCCTCTCGCTCTCCTCAAAGCCTTCTTCGATGGATCCACCTGGCTGTGATCCCCCCTTGTCACAGCAGACGCCAGCCCTTTCCATACGGGCACCCAGAGCTATAGAGCTACAAGGACCAGGTAGTCCGTTGGCTCCCTGTGCCCCAGTCCTATGGAGGAGGCACAGCTAATAATCACAGGAGTGATGCTGAGAAAAGAGACTGGGGTTCCCTCCAGCCCAGCAACGCCCCACACACAAGCAGAGCCCCAGCTTCCGGACACTGAGAGGGTCACAGAGCCGAACGTTCATCCCAATTTCTGAGGAAAAATGCCATGGAAACCTCCCAAGGAAACACTGAGCAATTAACAAAGGCCTTAGTAACAAGAAGCCCTTCTAAGTTCTTTTTCCAGATGCTTTGTCAGCAAAAAAAGTTTCTTTGTAACTGGGGGGACGGGAGTGGAGAATTCTCAGGAACATGGAGATAAAATCTCTGACGGGAGGGGAGAATTCTCAGGAACATGGAGATAAAATTTCTGACGGGACTGGAGAATTCTCAGGAACATGGAGATAAAATCTCTGAGGGAGTGGAGAATTCTCAGGAACATGGAGATAAAATCTCCATCTCTTGGCATGCCCGGTCCTCCAGGAGATTCCGGGAATGCTGGCACCGTTGCCTGCGGGGAAGCCCTTGGGGTCACACTCTCTCCCTGGAAGATGTTCCTCCTGATCACCCAGAAGTCGGGCCTCACCTCATTCCAGTTGGGCTCAGCCGTGTCCCTGTAGACACGTGTCTTGGCTTTATTTACAAAGTAGCCAAAGGAATCCACCTCCAGGGTGCAGTACAGACCTGCAGGAGAGCGACACAGAGAGGATGACCATGCTTTCCCTTATTACCAATGTTTTTTATAAAAGCAGGTGTTATTTTCTAAATCATAAAAGACAGTCTTGGTTTTATTTTTGTCTTGTTTTTTTGGGCCACACAGCGTGGCATGCAGGATCTTAGTTCCCCGACCAGGGATCGAACCTGTGCCCCCTGCAGTGGAAGTGTGGACTCTCACCCACTGGACTGCCAGGGAAGTCCTTGGTTTTCTTTTTAAAACAAGACACCAAATCAGTGGCCGGCAAGGTTAGCAGCACCTCACAACAGTGCGCAGAGAACCGGCCCCTTTTAGAACATTCGCTCCCCTGCTCACTGACAGCAGCTCGGTGCTGGGAGAAAAGTGGGTGCAGGGCGCGGCGTCCATCAGTGTACTAATAAAGTTAGTACAGGGTAAAATGAAAAAGTATTTGTATTCAGACTTATTCACCTCTAGTTAGTGAGACAATTTATTCAATAGATATTGTGTTCCATTCTTTTTTATTAAAAAATGTCTTTACTGAGGTATGAATTGTACACCTTAAAGTTTATCCACTTTAAGTGACCGATTCAATGCTTTTGGTAAGTTTACAGAGTGGTGTAATCACTACCACTATCCAATTGTAGCACGTTTCCATCACCCCTAAAAGATCTCTTATGCCCATTTCTCCCATTCAACCACAAATCTGTAAATGTGTTTATGTCTATCTGAATCTCTTGCTCATTTTTTAAAAACTGGGTTGTCTCAAGCATTGCGTTATAAGAGTTCTCTATATGTTCTGGATACAAGGCCCTGATCATATATACACAGTTTGTAAATATCTTCTATCCTGTGGCTCGTCAGGGATTTCTTGTTTGGTTTTGTAGCAACAGTGGGAAGGTCAGCAGAACGGTGCCTGCCCTGTGTCCTCCTCCGAGGGACCCCGAGAACTTGGTGCCAGGCTGACAGGTGAGCGTCTGCTGTACCTGGGCTGAAATGCGACCAGCCCTCACCACTCTGACAGCTCAAGTGGCTGGGAGAGGTGCCCCCAGGGGGAAGTATTAAAAGGGTATCCCTCTGGCTCATCAGAGCGGCAGAATCTCCTCTGCTGACCAGGGTCAGGGTGCCGGCCCTCAGCCTCCTGGCTTCCTGGCAACCTAGGCAGCGTTTTCGGTCTATAGCAAACCGCAGCCCCTGCAATTGCAGGACTCGCCTGCAGGGGGCAGCTCCCCAGCTCGCAGGGTCTGAGCAACGCGCTGGCAACAGCAGGAGTTGCTTTCCCACCCCGGGGAAAGCAACTCCACACCCAGTGGGCGTCAGCCAGCACCGCACCTCCCGGCGGTCAGCTGCTTCTCTGGTCCCCGCACCCTTCGGCTCAGTGTCCGGCCGCCTTCCTCCCCAACCCAGCCGCTTACTAGAACTCTGCTTAAAGCCAGTGGCGGAGTGGACGATGACATTCAGGAACCCGTAGAGCCCGGGAGATTCATCATCTGTGCGAGAGACCAGAGAGGTGAGCGTCCGTCCTCCTGGGAGAAGCAGGCAGGTGACAGGTTCTGCTTCAAGGTGACCCTCATGAGGGCCCCACGTGACTGTCACTTGCTTAGCAGGGGACAAGGCAATGTCAGGAGCAGAAACACACCCATCGTGGCCTCTGTCTCGGGGACCTTAGGATCTAGTTGGGTTCACAACATGGGCAAACCAGGGACCGAGAAGAGACGTGACAGGTTCTCGGGACAGGAGAGGGTCGGGGAGCATGCCACGTGGATGGGGTGTGTGTGCCTGAGTGTGCAAAGCATACCCCTGCGTGTGGCTGCATGTGCACGAGTGTGTAACAGTGAACGCAAGATGCAGCACAACCACAGGTGGGGGCGGGCGGCACCAGGCTGAGGGGCGGGCGGGGGATGGGGAGCGGGGCCCAGAGCAGAGGGTCTGAGGAGTGGCTCGGGACTTGGGGCCAAGCCATCGGTCTTCTCAACCACCCGGTGGCCGCCGCCTGGGAGCTACCACCCCTAACCCGTCCCGTCCACATCCAGGAGAGGCCGACAGGCCCTCAGCAGCACACCCAGCCTTGAAATGGACGTCTCTGGTCCCAGGATGGCACTAACAGCAGAAAGGGACGGCGGCCTGGGGGGCACAGCCCACCTTCTTTGTTGATGGTCAGTGGGATGCTGTGGACGGTCTGAAGCTTGACGCACGAGTTGGTCAGCATCTGCAGCTCCACGGACGTGAGGGAGAAACTCTTGAAACCTAAGATGGGGGCACAGGCGCACCGACTGGTGAGTCTGCCCAGCTCTCGGACTCCCCAGGACCCCCATGGGGTGTTTTCAGACATACCCCCATTGGGTCCTCAGCACACCCTGGTTAGGAGGACCGCAGGGGCCACCTGCTCCCAGGGAGGAGCCGGTAAGGGGCAGGTGAGGCATGGCCCCGGGGGGCCCAGGCTGGGCTCAGAGGGTTGCAGGAATCTTTGCGCAACGCTCACAAACAGGGCCGCCCACCACCTTGGCACGGTCTCAAGGCAACCGGTTGCGAGGGGGTGGTCTGGGGCACCTTCCTGTGGGGCTCTGTCCCCTGCTCCCCCTTCTCTCCACCAAGTGGGCAAAGGGGATTATTTCTGAGCAGACAACACATGCTGTAAATGGTCTGGGCCCCTGGTTACAACAGGACACCTGGGACAGGAACTCTGGCAGGGCCCCAGGCACTGGCCGTCAGAGTCACCAGGAGTGCCCGCCTGCCCCCGGAGACAGTGGCACTGGGGTCTCAGCACAGGCACGAATGACAACCCTGGGGGGACAGGCGCTCAGGACAGGGCAGAGGCGTGCGGAGCCCCCAACCTACCTTGGGGGGCACACAGGGCACACGCAGAAACCTTTTAGCAAGGATGGCTCGGGAATCCCAAACCGTATGGCTGGGGGCAGAGGAGGGAACCAGGCAGCTGCAGCCCCAGGACCTGGGGCAGGGTCTGCCGTCCCACCCTGAAGGCTGCCAGGCAGGACGGGGCAGCTCTGAGCTGAGCAGAAGGAAAGAACTGCTAACGGAGGGAAGCGTCCAAAGAAGGGGCCATCCAGAGGGGAGTGGGCACCCTGTCCTGACAGCGGTCAAGCACAGGGGAGCAGGGCCAGCACAGCGTGGCTGCCCAGGTGGGCCCAGTCGAGGGCCGTATGGCATCAGCACCTGCTGGGGTGTGTGGCAGGCCTGGGGGGAGGCAAGGCGGGTGGGCCACGTGCATGGCAGCCTCGGAAAGGCAGCAGGGGTGCAGGCAGGGAAATCAGAGAAGGTCAGAGGAGGGGAAGGGGGTTCACGGAGGAGGTCAGAGGGCAGGCGGGGGGGCACAGAGGGCAGGGGGCCCTATCAGGACAGCCCCTCCCCCATTATCTCCCATATTAGGGCTCCACGGCACACTTCACTTGGGTAAAAGTTCCACTGTCCCTTGGGGAAAACAAGGTTTGAGAGCATGGGAGGCGACCATCCAGCCCTGACGCTCCCGAGCCCACAGCCTGGGCGCACGGCCCACTCACATTTCTTCTGCTGCTCCCGGATGTTCTCCCTCCACTCGGCCCGCTCATAGTCGGATGAGATCAGGAACGTGTAGCTCTGGGGGTGGGGGAGAGCACACCCGTTATCTCCACCCCGGCTGAGCGGGCACCCAGTGGATCCAGGGCTCCGTCCTGGTCACCGCGTGGAGCCTGCAGCACGCCCACAGGAGGCACGAGCATCTCCGCGCTGCAGGCCAGCGGAGCTGGGGTGGCTGTGCTCACAGCACTGCTCGTCCCTCCCTGCACCCTCCGCCCCTCCTGCTGCGCCTGGGTCGTGACGAATCAGAGTGTAGGGCCACCGGGGTCACCAGGTGGGACCTGCAGAAGGGAGGGCTGATGCCCACAGGCCGGGCCCATGACGCAGAGGCAAGGCTCCCGCAAAGCCCACCGGCTGCCCCCCACCGGCTGCCCCCCGACAAGTGCATGATGCCCGTGGAGGGAAAGGCCCCGGCTACAGAGGCAGCAGAAGCCACTCAGGAGAGAAGCTGTCTCTCTGGCCCAAGAGGTCCCGGACAGCATTTCTGCACCGAGGGCTGGGTCTGCACAGCCCTGCAAGCCCCCTGCCCTATTGAGACGCCCTGGAGACCCCACCACCTCCCAGCCACGGGGGCTCCGGCCCAAAGCCCCAGAGAGCGGCCTGTGTGCCACGCTGGGCACTCACCTTGCCGTTGCGGCTGTGCACGCGGAAGGCCATGCTGGGGGACATGAGCAAGAGCAGCGACTCCTGCTCCGAGAGCTTCTTCCGCAGCCTCTCGATGGCCTTGCTGCCCTTGTTGGCTCTCTGTGGGCAGAGGGCACGGTCACGTTTCCAGCCCTGGCCCAGCGCGGCCCGCTCCCACTCTGCCTGCCCCACCACCCCTGATGCTCGGTCCGTGGAGGACGGGAGACCATCTGGCGGCCCAGCGTGGACAGGGTCTCGGCCACAGCGTCCAGGCCCGGCATAGACTGCCGGATGTGCTCAGCCCATCCTTCTTAAGGGATTAAGTTCTTCCTCTCACAAACCTCCCTTTTTTCACTTGCTCCGAACTTGGACAATGTGAAGGGGCCTGTCGTGACCCCAAAGGCCCCTCCCTGCTCCCGGATCTGCCACATTTCAGCATCAGGTCCCCCGGGAGTGACTGCAAGGGTCCTGATGGAGGGTGACATGCACCCCCAGGACCTGGCTAGGAAAACTCTCCCTGCCGCGTGTCATGTTCCTCCCTCCTGAAGCCCTCTGTCCCCGGGGGAGGCTGTGCTGCCTGCCACTAGGCAGAGGGTATGGCTCGGATGGGTGAGTGGTGGCAGAGAGCTTGACAGCCCCGCGGATGCAGCCCTGGCTTCCCTCTGCCTCGGGACACTCTGCCATGGGGGCCACGGGTCCGTCGGGACGAATAAACAACCCAGAGTTCATGCCGGTCCTGGGGCTCCTGTGCTTTCCCCATCCTGTGCGGTTTGCAGTACAGAAAGTTGGGTAGGGTGAGGGCTGAGAAGGACCCCTGTCCTACTGCACCCACCTCAGCAGGGTGTCCCTGGACATCAACCTTCTGGGGACCCACCTTGTCTCTGGCCACTGTGAGGCACCAGCTCTGGCCTGGGCTGACCCTACAGGCGAGGGGTTCACCCTCACTGTTCCTCCAGAACACTGTTCCTCTCCAGAAACAACCAGGGGCCTGCTGGGTGCAGACCAGACCCCGTGGAGGGGCCGTGTTTCCGCCCAGCCTGGGATTTGCTCCGGATCAGGGCAGTTATAAGAGGGACAGAGGGGCACCTCCCCCCACCCCATCCTGGATGGCTCCATGCCTGACGGGAGGCCTGGCACTACGAGGGCTCACAGGGGTCCCAGCAGGTCCCAGAGACCAGAAGTGGGGTCAGATACCCTGCAGAACTCGCCCGCCTGCCAGCGTGAGGGGACGCTGCCCACTCGAGCTGCAGAGCCCGGCCTGGCACCACGCCCCAGCCCCACCTTCTCTCTCTGGATGTCACTCTTGATCTGGGAGATCTTGATCTTCATGGCATCCAGCTCCTCATCCAGCACCAGGGGGATGTTGGGTGTGGCTTCCGAGTCGTCTACTGTCTGGAAGCTGAGATCCGTGAGCGGGATGTACCATTTGCAGTCATATTGCTGGGTTTTGCTGGGTGGGGGGAGGGGCAGGTTAACAGGCTGACCACCTTCCTTTGCTTAAGTCACTGCTTTCGACTCTGGGGAACCCTAAGCTCATGGCCACGAAGTTTACCTGACCTTCAAACTCTGCTCATGGTCCCTGAGACAGGCTGGGATAAGGCCACAGGCAGACACTGGCGATCCAGCCTCGGTGACCCCTGGGGAGGGTCATTGTGCACGTGTGACCCAGGCCCCACAGGTCTGACAAGCCCTCATCCACCCTACTCTGTGCTGACGGTGGTGGCTCACAGGCTCCCTGACGCGGGAGACCACGTAGGCTGCCAATGACAGTCAGGAGAGGACTGCAGACACGTCCAGAGCTGTAGAGTTTGAGGGGCTGCAAATCTACCCGGTGTAATCCCTCCCTCGACAAATGGGGAAACCAAGGCTCTCTTCTGATTAAACCCACTCAGCGTGGCGATGGCAGGATGGGGTGAAGAGCCCAGTTCTGGTTCTTCCCAGACCTTCTTTCCTCCATTCCAGCCACTGCTTCCCACCCCCCGGCCCCCCACTGCTGCAACCTGTGTGGTCTGAGCCCTGGGGGTTTGGGTGGGGTCTACAGGCCAATCCTGAGAATCACTTAGAAGCCACCATGATCTCGGGAAAACAAAATGTAGGGATCACCTAGTGATGCCCTCCAAGGACAGGAGAGGGGCAGCCAGTGTCCATCCCCCACCTGCATCAGACCCTGCAGCCCCCCGACCTGTCTGGGTCACGACATGACAGCCCCTCAATTGCACCTGAAGTCACAGTCAACAGCCTGGTCACCCACCCAGACCCTGAATGTCTCCAGATTCCTAATGATGAACTTTGACCTTGAGCCTGGCATCACGTCCAGTTGGAAACAGAATGTAGCTAACGAGAGCAGCCTGGCAACAGGTTACGACCTCTCGAGGCTCACTGGAAAGAACACCAGGTCTCCTCCTGTAGAAACCACCCCATGCCCCAGGGACCCCCCCCTCGGCCGGGGCCGCACCGCCACTCACCCTCCGCTCTGCTTCTTGAGTTTGGTGCACAGGAGCAGGTCAGTGAAGAGGAAGACGTGCCGCAGCTTGCGGGCCCCCTCCACCAGCTCCACCATGAAGCTGTCCTTCAGCAGCTGCCGGTGCTGCAGGGGGCGGGGGGCTGGTCAGGGCAGGGGCGGCCAGGGCCTCCACTCCCCCCACCTCCAACCCTCACACCCACTTCCCAGCGCTCCTTCCACCTCATCCGCCCGCAAGCACACACGCCAAACGCCTTGCTCTTTGTTCATCAAAGTTCCCAAGCCCCAGACAGAGTCACAGCCACTGGCCTGGAGGCCGGAGGAGACATTGCAGCCAAGGCGACGGGAGAGCCCTTCTGAGCAGGGAGGCCCACACGTCCCCAGGACAGGCCTGGAGACCCAGGCAAGAGGCCGGCCACGTGCAGAGGGGACGTTCTCGTACGGGGACCGTCAAGGCTCAGGTAACAAGAGCTTAGGGCTCGGCCTAGAGGGGACTGCCTGGTAAGGGGGGAGGAGACAGGCCGGGAGAACTCCGAGAGGGGGCAGTCACGCTAAGGGCTGGGCCTGGATCTGAGGGAATCAGGAGGCTGGGCAGGGGTCCCCCAGCTGGGACCCCACATTCTAGTCCTTCTGAGGTCAGTGCCCACTGATGGTAGGGGCCCACCTAGGGGCTTTACACCTCTGATGCCCACCCCTGACCCTCAGGCATCCTCGAAGGAGCAGGGAGACTAGAGGCACCAGTTCCCAGCAAGCCCTGTGCCTCTCTGCCCCTGGGGGCTTCATCTGAAAGACAAGGGATGGTCCCATGGCTCACAAGTTTCCAGGGCACATGGAGGTAAGTTGGTAATTCAGTGGACAAACAGTGCCTGCCACCTCATCCGGGCTGGCGCCGTGCTGTGCCGAGGACACAGAGACAGGATGAGAGGCTGCCCCACGCGCCCCGGGTGTGCTGTGCCAGCACGTGGCCTGTCATTGGATGTGACCCTCCTGCTGCGGGTGGGTCCTTGTGCCCACTTCGAAGATGAGAGCCTGAGCCTCAGGGAGCTCCACCATCCACCCCAGGCAGCACAGGGAGCGAGCGGGGACACTCGGGGGTCTGTGCTCAGGAGGAAAGAGACCAGGTGCTCAATGGGGACCCTGCCCGCCTGGCCTCAGAGAAGGCCCCCGAGAAAGGGCAACTTCCCACCCCTCTCTGTGATGGCCTGGGAAGGGTCCGGAGGGTCAGGCACACACACCACAGGGGGCAAAGACTCACAGCATCTGCCTACCCCTGTCACCCCCCCCAACAGCCCCCCCAACACCCCCCCCCCCCCCAAGCAGGTCTGGGCACCTGGCTCCACTGCCACCTGCCGCCTGAGGTTCTTCTCAGGGAACCTGTGCATCCCTGAACTCCCCCCACACTCTCAGCAGGAGCCCCCGAGAAGCAAATGCAGCCTGGGCCAGGCCCCCCAACACCCCCACATCACCGTCATGCGCAGCTCGGCTCACAGCAGCCGGCCAGGCCCTGGCACGGAGACCGGATGATTTACATGGGAGCCGCCAGTGCCAACCAGACCATGAGTGGGAGGGCAGGAGGGCTGCCCAGGCGCCCAGGCCGTGACCCATCGTCACTGCCCTCCCCCGCCTGCTGTGGGCATAGGCAAGCCCCGCGTCCGCACCCATGGGAAGCACAGAAGCATGTGCACCTGGGGACACGGCCATGCAGCACTGGAGACCTGGGCAGCCTGACTGCGGGGTCTGTGCCGGGGGGCAGGTCCTGGGACACTCAGGTCCTCGAGGAATGCCCCCTCGGCAGGGACACGCAGATGGTCTTCCAGCCCAGGAGGCAGGACCAAGGGACATTCTGTGAGGAGGGGGGGACTGCAGTCCTTTCTCCACACAAAGGAGCTGAGCTTCTGGCCACTGCCAGCAGAGGGCCCCCGACGTCCAGCTCAGAGGTGGATTCGCCCCCTCTGTCAGCAGGTCAGAATTGTCCAGGGTCCCAGCCCTGATGGAGCCCCCTGCAGGCCCTTCCCCTCCTCCCCGCCGGGTCCTGCCGCTCACAGGTTCATCCAAAATCCCACCCCAGCCACCAACTTCATCCTCCAGAGGCCACCAGCATCACCCTGGCACTTGTGGCAGCCCCGTACATCCACCCATCCGTGGTAGTAGACACGGGCTCAGACGGCAGCCCTGCGGGGCTCTGATGGGTGGACTCAGTTGCCCGGCCCCTCCCCATGCACCCCTGCCTGTGCAAATCCTCATCTTTCCAGGAGAAGCCCCCCACCCCATGACATCCTGGCCTGAGCCTTGCTCTGTGCTGCACCCCGTCTCCGAGGGCCACACGAGGTGCACAGTGCGGGGAGTGGACGGTGTGGCTGTCCTCTGAGCGCAGTAGGATTTTCTCACCACGAGCTTCCCCATCGTGGCAGATGTCCTCCCTCCCAAGGAGGCCCCAGGTCTCACTTCTGAACCCCAGCCCACCCTGGGGTCCTGCAGTGGCTCAAACAGAAAATGCGCAGATGGGCAGGAAGGGTCTCCCAGCTCCAGGAAAGCAGGGCCCCCACCCACGATACTGGCAAATCCACGAAGGGAGCCTGGACCCTGGCCCAGGGGTCAGGCCTCATTCTGTCTCTATCTGTGGACCCCAGCCCCCAGCTCTCGAGGTCGTCCCAGGCAGTGGTGTAGGTGTGGATCGGCCTGAATCCTGGTCTAGCTGCCACCTATCTCCCTTACTGTGCTCCTGACGGAGAACCCTGAATGAAGGCGCGTGCGACTCAGACTCCTGACCTTTCAGTGTCACCGGCCTTTCTCCCCGATTCGTGGCTGAGGCACCCAAGCGATTCCCCTCAAGGAGCAGACACCACAGGTCAACAGGACCAGATGCTGGTGGGGATGGGGTGGGCGCAGGTAGAAGCCCTGCCCCCATGAAGCACCGGCCCCTACACACTTCCTACTCAGGCGCCCCGGGACCCCGACCATGGGTCCACGGGGAAGGGGGCCTGGGATACAGATGCGGGCTCAAGGGCCTGGCTGACAACTGCCAGGCGACATCTGATTTTCCTCAATTCCCGAAGGCAGCTGCTTCCAATGACCCGAAGAGCAAAGAGGCGCTTCTCCCCGGGGAACCTAAGTGCAGCGGGAGACAGGCGCAGACTCAGCACCCACAGAAGGACTCACACAGCTGCTTCCCAGGAGGGCGGTGCTCTTACAAAGGAACTGCCTGCGAGACAGCATGGTGTCCCAGGAGGGGAGACCAGGCAGCACGAACCCGATAGGGACAGGAGTTGGCGGAAGCAAATCCCGAGCCTGGTGAGACCGTGTGAACTGCAGACAAGGGAGGCCGAGCACTCAGGTACCACTTCCCACACAGGTGTGGAAGCACAGGGCTGAGAGCAGCCTGCCCGCCAGCCCCAAGTCCCGGAGGGTCAGCCTCGGCGCCGCCGAGCACCTGGCACACCAACGGGAAGAGGAGTGGTTTCGAGCGGCAGCTACAGTAAGGTTTGCTGCCAGCCCACGTGTTGCTGGGCCATACGGCTCCTGTCCCTGCACGAGACCCCAGAGGCCGCGGGTCCGCCCCCCCCGCCCCGCGCCACGGTGCCGCTTCCAACGAAAGATGCTCACACTAGACGCCGCCCCTGACTGGCACACCTCTGCCATCTCGCTGCAAGCTGCCTGGCACCGGGCTGGGCCCCTCCCGGGAAGGAGCGGAGGTGGCAGGGGTGGCGTCTGAGCCCCTCTGTTCCACACCCTGTCATCTACGATGTGCAGAGAGATGGAGACTGGGATGGGCTGTCAGAGAGGGAGGGAGGAGGGGAAGGAGAGCCCTCCTGGCCGAAGAAGTCAACCACGTTCGTTCTTCGTTCTCCAGCCGTTCTCTGGCCGCAAACACAAACCACACGCCCCTCCCCTTCATCCGCTTTAAAGTCCTTAAACCCACTGTTAACTGTATGTTAATGAAAGAACGCTCAAGAGGAACCGAGTGGTCCCCAGCACACAAATGCCATCCTCCTTCTCACCGCTCTCCTTAGCTGGGGACCCTGATCCGGCAGGGTGGGCGGTGCCCGAGACATAACCCCCCAAGTGAGGCCCGCACCCCTGAAACCACACCCCGATGCCCTGCACAATGGCCTGGGTTCACCCTGCCAGGGTCAAGGGCCCCCAAGTCCAGGCGTTTCTGTGTTGGGCTGAGCTGTGTGGATACAGTGGGCCCCACGCCCACCTCTGCTCGGCCGCCATGCTCACCTCTCCCTTCTTCACGGTCATGGACTGCCGGCGGGGCGTGATCTCCTCGTTAATGCTGGACAGGAAGTTCTGCGAGATGCGGAGGGCGTCTTGCAGCAGCAGGTGGTCGGGGTGGCCAGACGGGGTGTGTTTCAGCAAGTCCTGCATTGGACAAAGGATGGAGTCAGAGCAGCCCCGGCATCTCTGCTGTGAGAGCCGCAGACGCGCTGGGTGTGACCTGGGGCCGCCTCTCACCATGGCTTGGGCCGCGCGGCAGCACTTGTGCGAGCACTGTGCCAGGAGCAGGCCCCTAACGGCGCCCCACAAGTCTATGCTGTTTGCGCATTGCAGAGAGGGGCTCCACGCTACAGGTCTGGGGCAGGTTTCTCTACCCGGGCCCTGGTGACATGCAGGGCTGGTTTTGATGGGGGCTGTCCGGGCACTGGAGGATGCTGGCACCGTCCCTGGCCTCTGCCCATTCGATGGCAGTGGCGCCCCCTCATGTGTGGTTGTGACAAGCAAAAATTTCCCTGGACATTGTCACAGGTCCCCTGGGGCAGAACCCATCCTGGTCCGCCGGTCCACGTGAGGTCAGGAGAAAGCCCCTGACCTTCCCAGCTCCTCCTCTTTTATTTATTTTATTTTTTTTTTGCGGTACGCGGGCCTCTCACCATTGTGGCCTCTCCCATTGCGGAGCACAGGCTCCGGACGCGCAGGCTTAGCGGCCATGGCTCACGGGCCCAGCCGCTCTGCGGCATGTGGGATCTTCCCGGACCGGGGCATGAACCCGTGTCCCCTGCATCGGCAGGCGGCCTCTCAACCACTGCGCCACCAGGGAAGCCCCCGGCTCCTCCTCTTTTAGATCAGAGCCTGAGAATCCTTCTCTACTGCAAATGCACATAATTTGTGCTCAAAGTCTACGGCTTCCTGGTTCAGAGAAACAAAACCCTCTTAGCTCCCAAATCCTACAGCAAAGAGAACCTGGGGAGATGAAGTAAGCTCAGGGGAGGCTCTGGTGTTGGGGATCCCAGTCCCCCCCCCACCGCTCCTGGTGGCTCTGGCTTCCCCCTGCCAGGCCTGGGCTCATCGTGGTGAGGGAACCAAATAAAGGATCTCCAGGACTCTGATGGGCCACCGGCCAGAGCCTCCCAAACCGCAAATCTCAGCTTATCTCCCTCCATCCAGGAACTCTTAGTCAGAGGATGGTAAGAAGTTCTGAAACGTGCACTGGATGGAAAACCACGCAGCTTAAAAATGAACAAGGCAGAGCTGTTTGGGCCAAAGTGGGACAACTGCCACAATATAACATTAAGGGGTAAAAAGCCACATGTGGAATGGTATGCACAGCACAACACCGTCTGAGTGATTTAGAAAGATGCCACGTGTGTCGGCATAAAGATCCTTGTGGTGGTGGCTCCTTTGTGCGGAGGAAGCAAGACAGGAAACGGACACTTCAAACACTTCTGTGACTTGGTTGTATATTTTTTTAAAAATGTGCATGTCGGGCTTCCCTGGTGGCGCAGTGGTTAAGAATCCGCCTGCCAGTGCAGGGGACCCAGGTTCGAGCTCTAGTCCGGGAAGATCCCACATGTCACAGAGCAACTAAGCCCGTGTGCCACAACTACTGAGCCTGTGCTCTAGAGTCCGCAAGCCACAACTACTGAACCCACGTGCCACAACAACTGAAGCCCACGTGCCTAGAGCCCGTGCTCCGCAACAAGAGAAGCCACCACAATGAGAAGCCCGTGCACCGCAACGAAGAGTAGCCCCTGCTCGCCGCAACTAGAGAGAGCCCGCGCAACAACGAAGACCCAACATAGCCAAAATAAATAAATAAATTTTTTTAAAAATGTGCATGTAAGACTTACTCTAAATACAGACAAATAGGATCACCTGGCAGGATCGGGGGCCTTTTTTCCCCTGCTTTTGTTTCTCAGTATTAAGACGACCACTTAATAATGTGCAAGTGACTCCCCACTGCCTTTGGGAGCAGCCCCGCCAGGTGGGCCTCCCTGCACACCCTCTCTGCACACGTTCTCCTGGCTGGAGAATGTGGTCTGACCACAGCCCCGGGATGCACCTGCCATTGGTGCTCCAACCTGTGCTATGTGTCCCCGCCCTCTCCCCCGGGGAAGCTTCTCCACCCACAAGCCTCTGTCCATGTGGGACGGGATGCTCCCTACCTGTACCCGCTCTGATGAGGCATCTGGAACACCTGGCGAGCCTGCTGCGTTCCCCCCTCCCACCCCCAGGAGCCCAGGGATGGCAGAGGTGCCTCACTTCTGCATCCTCAGTACAGGTGCGTGGCAGAAAAGGGGGCAGGTGGGCAAAATTGACAGATATCGGTGTCAGCCCCAGGACAGAAGCCAAGAACCCCAGGGCAAGGAGGCCCCGGGCCCGAGGGACTCACATGCAGGACCAGTGTGCTCCTCGTGACCCGGTCCACAGGCTTGTAGAGCAGGGCTGCGGAGAGACGAAGGGTGAGAGAAGGCTGACCGCCCGCCTGCCCACCCACCCTCACTGCAAGGGTGGAGGTGGGGGCAGCCTCAGCCTCCACATTCCCTGGGAACCCCACCTCCCCTCCGCTCAGTGACAAGGTTGAACCCGACGCATTGGAAGGTCGGGAACATGGCTGTGAGCCTTCAGTCTGTGACACCAGTGCCAGGTCCAGGGCTGAGCAGAACCCGAGCCTGCGTGGCTGACAGCAGCAAGCATTCAAAGGCCTCCGTGTTGACGGCCCCCCGGCCTGGGGTCAGGGAGCCGGCCAGCACTCTGGGGAGGAAGCGCCGGCGCAGATCCCAGGCCAGGGGTGCGGACCAGCACGCTACTCCGTGCGTATCCAAGCCTGAGGCTGAGATGCGGCTCTTGGTTTTATAAGCGTTTTTGGACCCCTGGACGCCGGCAGCATGGAGCCCCAACCGGCCAGGGCCGTCCCCGCTTTTCCATGGTGGGCACAGCCCATCACGGGCTCAGGCGCTTCACGTGTTCTCACATGTAGGGTGGAGCTCCGCCCATAACCCCCACGACTAGTGCAGGGCATGCACTGTTATCCCCATTTTACAGAAATGGGGGAAACTGGCTCAGAGGGCGGTGTAGCTGTGGCCCCGGCCCTCGTCTGCTGTTCTCTGCGAGCGTAACTCCTCCCAAGACCCTAACAGCCAGAAACGAGAAGTACCTTGTTGCTCCTGAGCTCACTCTGCCCAGAGGGATGAGGGCAAACACAGGCCCGGGAGCCCGACTACTTGGCCCTGACCCCTGCCCAGCCACTCTGAATCTGCGTTCTACACGGTCCTTTCCACCCTAAACCTGTTTTATCATCTGAAACAAGGGAAGACAAGAGCCTCCTGCAGGGCTGTTGGGACAACAAGATGACACTGTAAATGCCCGGCAGTGCCTGCTTTGTGGGCTTCCGATAACTCCCACCTCTTCCTGGTTCCCTGCCCCACCCCCACCCCCCATTGGTGGCAACAGGTCCTGACCCTGTCCCTCCGCACCCACCATGGCCAGTGCTGCTCCCTCCCCATCCCCCCACCCCCCACTACTGGAAATCTGGAGCAGCAGAGGGGCCGGAGTGTGACCCCGCTGGGCGCCCTGGCTGCTCCTGTCTGCTGGCAGCGGCCGCCACCACAGGGGCATGCAGGGGCTTCGGCACAGAGAACTCACTTTCCAGAGAGTTCTTGGTCGTTTGGTCCTTGGCATCCTTGTTGCTTCTGGCTCTCAGGTTCTGCAAAGAGAAAAGCACGTTTTCCACAGGGCAGATGAAGCAGCTCTGATGTGTCAGCGAGTTCACGGTCAGGAACCTTCAGCAGAACTCTCACCCTCCTCTCACCGCTGAGAAGCCCAGATGTGGCAAACCTCAGGGCTGTGTCTGGGCCACAGCCTGCAGAACGGGGCCAACTGAGCACACGCTCGCCCTGGATGACGCTGCTGACATCAGGATCAGAAATTCTCTATTCTAAGGGGCTGTCCTATGCACCCTGGGATGTTGAATAGCATCCTACGGGTGCAGCAGCACCCTCTCCTCCTGCTGTGACAATCTAAAACGTCCCCCGGCATTGCTAAGTGTCTCCAGGGGACAAAATCAGCGCTGGTTGAGAACCTCTGACGCAGAGGATCCTGCAAACCAAGGCAACTGGCAATGCCCCTCCTGGGTGCACAGATCAGCTTTCCTGGAGCAGTTAAACAACGTGCAAGGGGCTTGTGGGTCAGAAAGAAGAGCACTCAGCTTCGGGGAGGCCAGGGCAGGCCGCTGGCATGCACTCTGCCTCCACTCCAGCCTCCCCTCCCCTGACTTTGCAAACGTCCTTGCCCAGGAAGCAAGCAGAGCTTTTTAGTGGGTGGGTCATTTTTCAACACAACCGTGTCAAAGGCACTGCTGATTTGGTCCAAGGTACCAAGAGAAATGTGGATAAAAGGTCCCTGTGTGCCTGAAATAGTCTCTGGAAAGAAGCTGTGGCTAATCCCAGTACGAGACTTCTGAGTGAACAGAAGACACAGCACAGGAATGGGAAGGGGCCTGGAGATGACCGTCCCAACCTCTCAGGCTGTGGGAAACCTCTTGGGACTAGAAAACATAGTGTATTTTAAGCTCACGGGGGCCAAACTCACAATGCACCTTGGTGCCTCTCCTGAGAATTTAGCTCCCCTCAATAACTCCTCCATCCATCTGCCTCAGCAGCTCCCAGAGGGTGGGCGGGGGGATGAGGGGGCGTGAGAGCTCAAAACTGCAAAAATTAGGTGCCGCTCACATGAGCCAGGGCAGCAGCCCACGCGCCAAGGGCCCCTGGAAGGTGCGATGAACGTGGGCACCTTGAGCATCTCGGGGCTCTGGGAGGCCTGCCTCGAGAAAACTTACAAGTTTGGTTTAACCCCCCATTTCCCAAACTGACTAGACTCCGGAAGCCCTTTTCACATGATTCCTGTTACCTACTTTTTATCTGGGGAGCTCGAGCTTGCAGAACCCATCTCAGGCAACTCCAGTCTGACTGGACACTGCAGCACACCCATTTCTCAGGCCAGTCCTGGGAGACGTGAAGGACCACTGCTCCACCCTGCCTGTCCTTGGAGATGGACATCCAGTCCCCATGGCCGAGCTCTGACCCCCCAGAATGCAACTCCCCACACCTCTAAATGGCCTGCTTCTTCTGCGTCCTTTTGGTTCATTTCACTGTCTGTGTGGCTCTAATTTCTCTGGGGCTTTTTTGAAACATGGATGGAAAACCAAAGTGGATACCACCTGATGGTAAAAGTTTCACAGAACCGGCATTTGGCCGCCCCGAACCCCGTCCTGCTGCCTGTGCCTGTGCCTGGTTGGTGGGACCACGTGACTCCCGGTTGGTATCCCACCGTCGCTTCCTCCCTCCTCTGTAGACACCTGTCCTGGTGGACGTGAACTTGGCTCCATTTAACCATAGCCTGCTCTTAAAAGATTATGACTCTAATTTGTCAAAGTCGCCTGGGACTTGGCGCCAGCATTCCAGCTGTTAGGAGTACGTGGGCTGCTAGTTTAATGAACTAAAGAGAGGAACAGACCCAATGCTGCAGGCAAACGAGGGCAGCTTCAGAGGGAAGTGTGGAGCCAGCCTGCAGCCCTGGGTGCATGTAGCCCGTTACCAGAGGCACCAGGTGGGGAGCAGGGCACCCACGGGCTCTGGGGAACGGTGTGGCACGTTATCACCATGGGAGACGCCGGTGCTGGGACCCACAGGGCCCAGCCCCCGTGATAAATTATAAAACAGCACAAATCCCCTGGAACAAAGCCCAGGTGTGACAGTCGGGGTACGACCGTATCCCAGCAAGAGACCCTCCCCTGCCTATTTCTAGTTTCCGTTTCTCTTCCTAAAGCTGGGGTTTCACTTGGAGGTCTTCCCACCCAGAATCCTTGTTTGGCGGGGAAGGCAGGTCAGGGCTCTGAGGACTACAGGCCTGGGAAGAAGAAAATATCATTCACCTGCCACGGGCAGGAGCAGGATGGAGCGGGGCAGGGAGGACCTGGCATGGCCACCGGCCCCCGATGGCCGCCCGTCTTCTGCATCCAGGGGGCTCTTCCGAGGCCCCTTGTGCTAACACTCCAGGGCTTGAGGTTTCAGAGCCCCCGGGCCGGTGCAGTGCCCAGCCTGCAGCTTCCTCCCACGCGGGTCGACAGAACGCACACCAGCCCCATCCCCCGGGCCGGATGCAGACCCCAGAGGAGCAGAGCATGACACCTCCCCACCTGCTCTCCATCCGCAAGGTGCAAAGTCGGCCTCAGGACTCGAGTGTCGAGACCTCTGTTAATGGGGCAGAACTATGGACACCCCGAACTACACACAGACAGTGCAAGTCTGTCCGGGGTACCCCAGAGCTGGGCCCTGGCCGCTGGGGAGGCAGGGTGCTCCTCGGGCTGCTCTGTCTGTCTGCTCAGGACGACCCACAGGCATCCGGAAACAGAGCTGAGGTTCACAACCAGACCTTAGTTTGCTGTGCCTTCTTCTCCCGGGTCACGGTGTGCCAACGACCAGCCCACAGCCCACCCTCAGGAGGTGGAGGGGCGCACCTGTCTGAACAGCGTCACGCGTACCTCAGAGATTTCTGCAAACTGAGCGTTGGCCTGACAGCACTTCTCAGCCGTTTCCATGGCAACTCCATAGTTGTCCACAAAGGCCCGGTACACACCCAGCTGGCTGGCCTGCAGGGAGGAAGGAAGAGAGTGTGGGACAGGTGTAGGGCAGGTGTGGGACAGGTGCGGGACAGGCGGTCTCCATCCCTCTGGGTAACGGGCTTCTATGCACGGCTCTGGAGGAAGCCCAGGTGCAGCAGACAGTGCAAGGCTGTGGGAAACTCAGCTCCTCCACGCTGTCACTGCCTCCCACCTGCTTCCCCTCCCCACGCGCTAAGCATGCTTCCTTCTTCCAAAGCGACACATTGAGAAGTGACTCACAGCCCCGAGCGGGTAGCAGTTCTCTTCATCCTCCCACCCCACTCATTTAAATGAGGCCACCAGCAGCAGCTGAAGTTCCAGGATATCAGTGAATGTGGCTGAGCGTCTCCAGCAGGTGGGATGGAGCGGCCCCTTCGCATCCTGGCAGCGGGAGACCTCAGTGGACCCACCCCTGGCCTGAGGGGCCACTGCTCTGCTCCTATCTGATCTCTTCAGACACGCAAGAAACACTCAGTTGAGCTGCCCTTGGAGAAGAGGGGCTCACGCTGCCCAGACATGAGCCCAGCCCAGACCCGGCAACGGGGCCCAGGTGTCATGCTACACACCTGGCAGGTGGGAGACCTCTGCTGCCGGGTGCAAGGCGAGAGGTGTTTGTTTGTCCTGTTCTCAACCAAAGGCATTAATAGAGTGTCTCCTCACTCGGCCTCCTGCTCCGACACTCAGTTGAGTAAAGACTTCCATGGTTGGGGGGAGGTGTCCTGTGTGCAGCCACCACCATTGCTGGGCCCCAGGTCACCTCCAGAGGCAGCAGGGAAACCCCGGCCTGGGGTGTAAGGGCAGACGCCATGACCTGCTGGCCGGGCCTCCCACTGCAGCCGACCAGGAGCGGGAGGACCAAGGCTTTTGCTGATCCTGGTGTTTGGTCTGCATCGAACCTAAATTTTATTTCTACATGCATTTGCATTTATACTGAATTTTGTGTTTCTTCAGATGGCAATCCCAGATGCCCTTGGCACTGTCTGGTCTTCTGGACTCGCTCCTTGAGGGGGCTGCGTGTGGGCCTGGGGGCGCGAGAGAAAAAGCAGCAGCTGGAGGAGGCCCTGCCTGGCCCCACTGATTACCTGGACGAGTCGCTGCATTCCAGATGCCAGGTTCCCTGCCATCCGGTCGGACCCAGAGCCCTGCCTTCTCCCCCTCCCCCTCACTCACGGAGCGTCCCCCACAAAAACAAAGGCCCTGCTTGAGGCACTGTCACCTCGAATCATTCAGACACAGCGCAGCCGGCGAGCAGGAGACACACGATGAATAAGTAAAGCAACAAGTAATGTGGCAGATGGCTGAAGGCAGAGCAGGTGAGGAGAACAGCGGGGCTGCTTTACATGCTGTGGTCAGGGCGGTCTCTCTAAAGAGGCGACGTCTCAGCCGGGTCCTGAGGGGATATCACTGTTGAACTGTGTCCCCCCAAAATGCATGTTGAAGCCCTAGCCCTGAGCACCTCAGAATGTGACTGTATTTGGAGATGGACCTAAAGAGGTGATTGGGCAAAAATGAAGCCATTCAAGTGGGCCCTGATCCAATCTGACTAGGGGCTTTATGAGAAGTAAAGATTAGGACACAGACACAGAGGGATGACCACGTGAGGACACAGAGATGATGGCCTCTACGCGCCGAGGAGAGAGGTCTCGGGAGAAACCAGCCCTGCTCACACCTGGATCTCAGACTTCCAGCCTCCAGAAATGGAAGGAGATAGATCTCTGTTGTTTGAGCCACCTGGACTGTAGCAGCCTTAGTAAACTAACACAGGGTCTTTGGGAGGAGAACCCCTTTCATTACCTCTCCTGCCCCCTCTTCTAGGAGACCACATCTTCCACGTGATTTTTGAGAAGTTCCAAGCAATTCATGCACTAATCAGAACCCGAGCTGCACCGATAAACCAATGGAGATCACGTGCCCCCCCGATGTGAGGCACCGACAGGACACAGCATCACTGCAGGGTTTTGTTGTTTTTTTTCCCTGCCAGAAGCGCAGAAGCTGAATCTTTTCCTGAAGAAACTTCAGACCCAAACTAGAATGCACCCTTCAGAAAAATGTCAAGGTTGTGGAAGACCAGCAGAGGCTGAGAAACTGGTACAGATGGAAAGAAACTAAGGAGACCTGACAACCACGTACATCTCGTGACCTGGACTGCATCCCACTCAGAAGGAAAATGGCTACAAAGAACACGATGGCTAACTTGGGAGAGATCTGTAGGAGCATTGCATATTAAATAATAGTATCACTCAACTGTGAACCGTCCTCCGATGGAGGACCGTCCTGTGGGTTGTGGAAGAGCACGTCCTTAGCAAATACACGATGAAGTATTTAGGGGTAAAAGGGCAGAGGGATCTGCATTTTATTCTCAAACTATTCAGCATGTGTGCGTGTGTGGGGGTGGGGGTGGGGTGGGGGTGGGGGGTGTGTATACAAAGGAGAGAGAAAGAGATAAAGATTAAAGATTAAGCAAATGTGGCAAAGTGTTACAATCAGTGCAAAATGTTACAATTGGTATATCCGGCGCACACCCAGTTCTTTGTGCTATTCTTGCAACAATTCAGGAAGTCTGAAATGATTAGAAACAAAAAACCCGAGCTGATAAAAATTCAGCCAGAAACAAAGCCCCCGGATGGGTAGCAATAACCCACTGCCCCACAGGAAGGGGAGTTAAGGCGCCGTCAGGACAGGGCTTCCTAGCTACCAGGTGTGGCTCATGAGTTCCCGGGTAGCAGAGGTACCAGGGCTGGGGCATCACAGGCTCCTCGGGTCCTAAGACTCTCCTAGCTGGGGAGCCTGACCCCGCAGTGCTGATCTGAAAGGGACGGGGACGGTGTCTGTCTGTCCTTGGGGAGACCCAGCGCCCCGCCCTGGCGGCACACACAGGTGAACATGCAGCACGTGGTTCCTGGGGCTCCACTTCCCACCGCGGCCCCACCTCTCTCCCCACGTCTTTGCGCTGCAACATCTGATATGTGAAGGTAGTTCAAGGACACCAGGGAAACCAGAGGAAACTTTCCAAATTCTGGTGTTCATCAGACTATTAAATTTTTTTTTTTCAGTTTCCGAGTGACTTCAGAGTGTTATTTGGGGAAGAGCGTGGTTGCAGTTTCTGCCCACAACACAATTCTTCAAAGATGTGGGCTTCAACGATGGGGAGCACCTGCGTCAAAACACAGCCTTCCGCTCTCTGGCCACGGGAAAGGGGTCCCGGGCGGGAGAGTCTGCAGCCCGGGGCGGTGGCCAACAGGAAAGCCACACCCGGGCGGAATGCCGGAGCCCAGCATGAGCCAAGACAGGCCGGTGGTGGGCCAGCTGGGCGTCTGGGCGGCCCAGGAGGGCTGGGGGCTGGCGTGGCGGTGGGCCAGCTGGGCATCCTGGCGGCCCAGGAGGGCTGGGGGCTGGCGTGGCGGTGGGTCAGCTGGGCGTCTGGGCGGCCCAGGAGGGCTGGGGGCTGGCGTGGCAGTGGGCCAGCTGGGCATCCTGGTGGCCCAGGAGGGCTGGGGGCTGGCGTGGCGGTGGGCCAGCTGGGCGTCTGGGCGGCCCAGGAGGGCTAGGGGCTGGCGTGGCGGTGGGCCAGCTGTGCGTCTGGGCGGCCCAGGAGGGCTGGGGGCTGGCGTGGCGGTGGGCCAGCTGGGCATCTGTGCGGCCCAGGAGGGCTGGGGGCTGGCGTGGCGGTGGGCCAGCTGGGCGTCTGGGCGGCCCAGGAGGGCTGGGGGCTGGCGTTCTTTCACCGCGTGCTCTGGGCACTTAGAGAGGGCCCGGTGACCTTGGCCACCCCACCCCCAGAGGACCGGCTGCCCTCAGGAGGGAGAACACTCCAGGGAAAGAGCACAGGAGGCCCGGGCAACCCTTTAATCAGGATTAGGGGTCCTCAGAGGTGGAACCCCGGTCACCCAGGCCTACCCAGCACCCGCCTTCGAGGGCATCCCAGGATGGGGGCTCGCGGTGCTGGGAGGTGGCCTCTTTGCTGCCCCTTATATAGAGACATGCCCCACCAGCCTCCACCTGAAGAGACTGGCTCCCCCTTTAGACCCAGAGGTGGGGGCCTCCTCACACATGAACCTCACGCTTTGGAAGACAGACATCGCTCCGGCAGCTCCGTCTGAGAGTTTTCTCCATCGTCCTCATCACCCACGTCTCAGTTCAGCGTTCACCCGAGCCTGGTCCCTTCCGGGGGTGGCCGGGCTAGTGCCAAGGGGTCCACCAACCCGCTTAATCTGATTACTAGATTTTCCCAATCCCGTTGACTTTTTAAAAGCCGAATCCTTCGCTCCTCGTGGGCCCCGAGGTCAGCAAATGGCCAGAGGAGGTCCCTGACCTGCCCCCACGGCCGCCTCTCCCTCCCTGTAACCAGGGATCCAGAGCTACGTCTGCCGAATGGACTCCCAGCCAGTTTGGGCCCACTGAGCCCTTGCAGAAACCCTTGTTCTGTCATCCAGCACCACCCACCCTCCAGTAAAAGCACTCTTCCTGGAGGCACACAGACCAGGGGTACCGTCTGGGCAGGTGACCTCCTGCCCCTCGGCCTCCTCACTTGCACGGGGTGGAGATGGGACCTGCCTGGTGGGGCTGCCTCAGCTCAGCTGAGACAGGGCACCCGCAGGCCCCCTGGAGCCCCCGATCAGAGCTGAACCCACTACCTGGGGACCAGAGGGCCTCACGGTCCCTCAGTTCACAGCCCAGCATGGCCATCCCCAGGTACAAACCAGCCCTCCTGCCTTCCTCCAGCCTGTCCACAGGGCACGTCCTGATTCCTGCAAGAATCCAGGGAGCTGCTGTCACAGTCGCTAGCATTAAACGTGCCTCCAGGTCCCCAAAATGGCTGCGGCGGGAGCTGGGGCCACACGGAAGGCCTGGTCTCACCACTTCCTCAGCTAGGGACCCCCTGAGGACCCAAGGGCTCCTCTCGTATGACCCTTTCGTTCAACAGCCTTCCCTCCCCAAACTACTTTTTTTTTTTTAATTCTTGATTAATTCAAGAGCCTTTAATTCATAGAACTGCAAAAATGATATGAAGTACAACAAACCCCCGCTGTCCCCACCTGTGCTTGCCCCTCCAGGCTCTGCCTGACCCAGTACCCCTGCCCAGAGTCTGAGTCCTGTTCCCAGGGCAGCGGCTTCTTTGTGGTCCAGAGGGGACCAGTCTGGAGACTGGGAACCTTGAGTAAAACTGAGCAGACCCAGAAAGGACCAGAGATGTCACTGGGGCCAGCAGAGGGAGGGGAGCCTCGCTTTCACGCGGTCCAGCAGTGGTGCTGTGGTGGCACCCCCTCCCCACAGCTCCCCTTCGGCATCCCAGGCAGTAAGATGTGTCCAGGACTCTCCCTCCCCATCATGCCCTCAGCAGCCTCGCCCGCAGGTGGCACCAGGCTCAGGGAGAGGCCTGGCCCCCGCCCGTCACCCCGTCACCCCCAGGAGGCTGCCGGGTCTCTGCTCCGGGTCACTCACCAGCTTCTGGAAGAGGTCGCCCACGCGCTGCTGGCGGCTCCACTGCTGCAGGCGGGGGAGGAGCCCGTCGTAGAACTCCTTGTGGATCTCATAGAGCTCAGGCACTTTGAAGAAGATGGTCTCGATCTGCTGGCTCGTCAGCACCGGCTGAGAGGTGGTGGCAGCAGCCTTCAAAGGTTTCATGGGCTGGAAGAGGGCACAGGTGACTGGCGGGGCAGCACAGGTGTCAGGGCTCTCCACTTGTCAAGTACATTGTGGTCACGTGACACACATGCTTTTATTTTTTAAATTCCATTAACAATAAAAATTTAAAGCCAGCTTGGTTTGGTACCCGAGTCTTTCACTGGCAGCCACTGCCCCTTGGGGAGGCCCAACCTCCACAGAGGTGGCATGTCCTGCCTGCCCACAGGTGTGTCGAGGATCCTGGGAGGGTGGGCTGCTCCCAGGCTGACCTGGGACCCGGGACGCGTGAGCAGAGCTCTCCAGGGCCCATCCTGCCCGCTCAGCCCCTGCACCCTCCTCACCAGCAGCAGCGCCTCCAGGTGGCTCAGGTAAGTCTCCTCGCTAGCCAGGATTCCAGACAGGACCCATTTCCTCATCTCTGAGCCCTTTTCCAAGTCCAGCTCACTCTGCAGGAGAAACGGACAAAAGTCAGACCTGGGGGAGGGTGCTTGAGGCGGCCCCTCTCAGAGAGGAAGCCAGCTTGTCGACCTGAGGACAAGCTTCCCGAGAAGGTTCCAGGTGGGATTAAATGAGGAAGGCATGGGGGTCCCGGCACATCAGCTCGACTGTGGTCGCTGCAAATTCTGGATGGTCATCCAGCTAAGCCAAAGGCCACCCGTGGTCTTGACACCAGGAAACGGGCAGTTTGGAGCTGAGCAGGGCGGGCAAGGCCTCTCTCCACACCTTCTACCCGTGACCGAGGACTGGCTGTCCTGGAAGAGGCTGAGCCCAGGGGGCATTGGGCTCCCCACACGGCCACCCCGACTCCTTCCGCAGTTCCCCTCTCCTCTCCTGGTACCTGCCTCGCCGGCCTCTGTGCCACTGCCACCAGACCCTTGGACCGATCAGGCCCGGGCAGCACCGCCTCCCTCCCAACCACAGTGGTGGGGCTGGGGGCTGTGGCCACCTGCCCAAGGGAAACCCCATCCCCTGGGTTCAGGGCCTTTGTCCCTTGAACCTGCTCTTCTGAGCCTGCTTTCCAGACTCTGGACCCGCATACATGTGGGCTACGGCAAGGTCCCCCCTTCCCTACTACTAAACGCCCCTACTGTATGTTGGGTGATGCTCTGCTGCCTTTGCCTCAGAAGCACAGAGCTGACGTGTCCTTGGATGCAGGGGGGAGGGTCCAAGATGGCTGGAAGACCACGTTCCATCCCTAGTTGTGATGGTGCTACGGGGGCAATGTGTCCCTGGTGCCCGAGAATGTGACTGTGTTCAGAGAAAGGGTCCTTAGAGAAGTAATCAAGTTAAAATGAGGTCACTAGGGTGGGCCCTAGTCCAAAATGACTGGTATCCTTCTAAGAAGAGACTAGGCGATCAAAAGGTACAAACTTCCAGTTAGAAAATAAATAAGCCCTGGGGATGTAATGAACAGCACGGTGACTACAGTTAATGATACTGTATCGTATACATGAAAGTTGCTGAAAGAATAGATCTTAAGAGTTCTCATCACAAGAAAAAAAATTTGTAATCGTGTGGTGATGGATGTTGACTTACGGTTAGCGATCGTTTTACTGTATATATATATATCAAGTTGTTATGTTGTACACCTACAACGGATATGTTATATGTCAATGCCTCAATATAAACAAGAACAAGAGAAGGAGATTAGGACACAGACACACAGAGTGGGAGGACACAGGGAGAAGATGGGCATCTCTAGGCCAAGGAGAGAGGCCCCGGGAAAAACCAACCCTGCCGACTTCCAGCCTCCAGAACTGGGATAAATCAACCTCTGTTGTTTAAGCCACATGGTCTGTGGCACTTTATTACAGATGCCCAGGAAACTCATACAGATGATGATTCCAAAGGCAATGAAACTGCTGTTTTCATCGACTTCCTGGCCACACCCCTCACTTGCTCCTGGACCACCAACAAGGCAATCTGGTGTCAGGTTGGCCGTGCCCATGGCCTGTGCTCCACCAGGCTGAGGCTGCCCTCCCTCTGCCCGGCCTGTGCTGACCGGCCTCACTGCAGTCTGAGGGAGGTGCCAGACGTCTGGGGCCCTGTGTCCAGAGGAGGGGACGTAACAGCCCTGTGCTGTCCGCCATTGGTTTCCCAGCCTGTGGGTGAACGGGAGGCAGCTGCGTGTGCACACATCGGGGACAGCCATCAGAGTTTTGGCTAAGCGCCACTCCGGGGAAAGGACACCCACGTCCCACACCAGACCCCACGTCCAGACCACGCTGGGCAGCAGCTCCAAGGGTGGGAGCCTCTGGGGCACAGTGCCCGGGACACACAGGCGCTCCACGGAGACTCACAGAATAAACCAACCAATGAGAGGATCCAGAACCGCCGGCTGGGCCCTGGCTTGGCCGCATCTTTACAAAGCTCCAAGGGCCCCTCCAGGGAACCCCTGTCTGTGAGACAAGCGGGTCCTGGGGTCTAGGACCATCCACGCAGGCTGCTCGGGGCCCCCAGTGCCACCACTATCAGCACAGATGTGCAGGGTGAAGGGATCCCATCATCTCCTCTCACCTCAGATCACAGAGGCCACGTCGCGAGCGGAGGCGCCTCGGGGAAGCAAGCTCCCAGCGGACACTGCGCGGACCCTGCACGTGCCTCCCAGCGGGTCCAGGGTGAAGGCTCGTGCGCCCAGGAACAACCCCACTACTGTGAGCACAGCCAGTGGGGCTGCTCCCACCGCCGCGGCCTGGAGAGCCGGGCGGAAAAGGCATGTAGGCAGGGCAGCGCCCCGTCCAGCTCTCCGTTCCAGAGGGCGCAGCCGGCTCAAGGGAACGTCTGGGCGGGGGCGAGGGCACCTCTCCTCAGACTACAACCTTCTCCTGAGCCTCAAACGGGCCAGTGGCAGCAGACAGGGACGGCTCGGCTCGGCCTGGACACTGGCCCACCCCACCCGGAGGAGAGAGGGTGGAGGGGAAGTGCAGAAGAGAGAGCAAAGGCCAGGGCGGGGACCAGCGATGTTTACAACCCCACCTCGGCACGTGCCAGCGCGGGGAAGGGCGCGTGAATGCACCCAGTCCAGACGGGAGACCGCGGGAGGAGGCTGGAGGAAAAGGGCGAGTGGAAGAAGGAAGGAAGGAGGCCTCCTCTCACTGCTGCCCGGGAGGGGAGAGGGCAAGGCAACACAACCCTGAGGCTAAAAGAACAAATAAAAAATAAAAAATGAACTGGGTGTGGCAAAACAAGGTAGGGAAGCTGAGGGAGGGACCCAGGGGAACGGAACTGCCACCTGCCAGCCAGCTGCCAGGCCCACCTCCACCCGGGGCCTGGGGTGATTGGGGCGCAGAACCTGGGCCGTGAGGGCTGGCTGCTCCCGGCTGGGATGTGGTGGTCAGCACAGCTGCAGAACAAAGGACACCACCTCCCCACAGGATAGCAGCTGGGGGTGATGCCCAGACCCTCATCTTTGTCCTGACACTCGCTGGCTGGCACTGCATAGTCATGGGTCCAGGGGAAACACAGGCAAGACTGGCAGGCACCTCTGAGAACGACCAGGGACGGAGAATGTCACTGACGCTCAGCGCTGGGACAGCCTCGGTCACCAGGATCCACCCTACATGGCCACCAGCATCCTTTCCACAGTGCCCCAGGCGAGGGGGGGGCCTGGCCTCTGCTGACCCCCTACCCACCCCTGGGGACGGGTATGCACGGAGCTGACCTGCACCCCAGGAGGCCACCGAGGCCCCAAGTTGCCATGGAGTCCCCAGGAAGGTCCTCCTGACAGCTCACTGCTCAAAGGGCCCAAGCTCGGCAGCCGGGGATGAGCCCCGCCCGGGAAGGTAGGGACGGAGAGGGATGAGCGGGGACCCCTCCCCTGGCTGAGGGGATGAGGCAGCTTTGACCTCAAGACCACCATGCTTTCTGTGGGTGCTAGAAAGTGACAGCTGCATCGTCTTCAAACCCATAATCAAAGATGAAAGAAGGAAGTCTCACTGCAGAGCTGACGGGGGACCCGGAAAGTCAGGGCTGTGCCTGTCTCCAGGGGAGTGAAGGGTGCCCACCCTGGGGCTCCAAGCACCTAACCACGGGGCTTCTGGAACAAAACAGTGCAGCCCTCCTCTGATCGAGTCCCCATCTCACTCAGGTGCTTCCTGACACCTCTCTGAGCCAGGTGGCCTGCTGGGGACTGGAGCCCCCAGGCCTGGCAAGCAGGTGGAGTCTCTAGCCCCGTGTGTAATGTGAGAAATGCCTGTGGGCTCTGCGAGGCAGGACGGGGTGAGCAACTGGATCTGGACAGGCTCCACAGCAGGTAAGCCCCTCAACTGGGGGCTAAAAGGTGGGGGCAGAACCCCAAGTCAGTGTGGCAGGGGTCTGAGGGCAGGAGCCCAGGGAGAGGTAGGTGGGCATCCACCGCACAGGGCCTGGGGCACAGGGAGGGCAGAGCAGCCTCCTCAAGGGGCCTGAAGTAGAGCGAGGTGGTGCGGGGGGAAGACAACCCTCAGGGACCACAGACGGACAGGGAAGACTGTCCAAGTTCAGGGCTCAGCCGTAAGGATGCTTGTCTGTACCAACTGACACCCACGACGCAGGAAGAAAGGGGATGCATCAAAAAAAGGCAAGGCAGGGCTTCCCTGGTGGCGCAGTGGTTGAGAGTCCGCCTGCCGATGCAGGGGACGCGGGTTCGTGCCCCGGTCCGGGAAGATCCCACATGCCGCGGAGCGGCTGGGCCCGTGAGCCATGGCCACTGAGCCTGCGCGTCCGGAGCCTGTGCTCCGCAACGGGAGTGGCCACAGCAGTGAGAGGCCCGCGTACCGCAAAAAAAAAAAAAAAGGCAAGGCAGTTGAGGGAAAGACTGTCAGCTGAGGGGTTGGAAAGGCTTCAGATCTGGTAGCTGTATGGTCTCAAGCAAGTCACTTTGCCTCTCTGAACCTCAGTCCCCTCGTCTGTAAAATGGTGAAACTGGCTGTTTGGTAAGAAGCTGCACGAGGGAGGTACGCATTACACATGGGCTCCCCTCCCACTCCCGTTTCAGGACGAGAAGCCTGCCCAGCACGGTGGTCTTCAGAAATCACAAAAGCTAAAGAAAGAAGTAGTTTTGCAGCTAAGGCGCCAGCCCAGCGGAGAGGCCACTGCAGTGAAAAGATATGCTTCCAGCCACATGGAAAAGCAGAGTCCTCTCACTCTCTCTCTCTTTTTTTTTTTTGCTGCGCTATGTGGCATGCAGGATCTTAGTTTCCCGACCGGGGATCAAACCCGTGCCCCCTGCAGTGGAAGCACAGAGTCTTAACCACTGGACCACCAGGGAAGTCCCTCTCTCTCAGTTTTAAACTCAGAGTGGAGATCACCCAGAAACAAGCTAAGCAGAAGGGGGAAGGTCTGTGTCCTCAGGGACAGTGGGACCAGAAAGACAGAGATGCCCCAAGGACAGCACCCTCTCAGACCAAAAGGAAAGACCCCGACAGGTCAAAGGGGTGCCTGGCTGGGCCCTAATGCACCTCAGAAGTGCCCGCTTGAGCCGTGGGACCGCTGAGAGCGTGAGGACACTGAGCCAGGCTGGGCTGGCTCACCAGCTCCGCCACCACCCCAGCCGTGTGTCCACGAGACAGGCACCTGCAGGATGCGCCGGCCTGCACTCGCCATGGACCTCGGGGCCTCAGTTCTCCATCTGTAGTGTGGAGGTGATGGCGGGACCATTAATGACAATGAGACCTCAGGAGAAAGACCCTGGAAAGTGGATGAGTCACGTCAGCATCTCCTCTGGCAAAAAGGGGCCAGTGCTCTGGGTGTGGACACCACCCTGCTCGGCACCCTGCTGGGGCCACCACCCCAGTTTCCGCTGCTTTAGACGGCAGCCGAGTTCTGGGCCTCAGCACGGTTGCCTGCCTCGTCCATGCCCCACCGACAGAGCCCCACGACCCCCCAGCTCATGCTCCCGGCAGGCGGTCCCCACGCACCAGATGGGGGAATAAGGGCTTTAGTGACTGACTTCCGACTGTTGGCTGTCCCATCACCCACTTGCTACTGCTGGCACCCGCCCTCCCACCCCGGGACTCACCACTTTGGTGGACTCCGGTGCATCCCGGCTGCCCCTGCCCTTGCTGCCGAGGTGGGGCGAGGAGGAGGGTGAGTCATCCATGTAGGGCAGCCCGTCCTGGTGCCGGCGCTGCTCCTCGGCCCGGTCCGTGGCACAGCCGTACCCCGGCGGCGTCCCGAATGGTGCATCTATGTTGCAGAGAAGCAGCCTGTGTTAGAGCCAGGAGAGGGGCTCCACGCCCCACCAGTCACCTACAGGCGTGGAACAGGGGCCTCAGGTAGGCTGACCTCACCTTCACAACTGACGGCACCCAAAGACGGCAGCGCGAGGAGGGGACGAAGCAGCAGCCCCCTGGTCAGGCGACAAGAGGCTGGGCTTTCGACAGCTGTGGGGCAACGGGAGGGGGCCCTGAAAGGTGGACCCCAAACGCTAGTGTCTTGCCGTCAGGGACATTCTTTTCCCTTTGTGGGATCCGACCTGATCCTGCTGACCTAGGTGCAGGGCCAGGAAACAGGATGCAGGCCTCTCCCAGCCGAGTGTCCCTGTGAGCACAGAGAGTGGCTTATGCTACAGCAGGTTCCCTATTTGGGGGTACCTAGTTATAGAGCTAACACCTTCCTACAGGCACCTGACGGCAGTCAGCCCCATCCCAGGCCAAACCACAAAGCCCACACGTGCTTCCAAGCCCTTGGCCCTTTGGTAGCTCTGTTCCCAGAACTGTTCTAATTCAGGGGAGCCCCTCACTGGGACATCAACTCACAATGGCCCAGCCTGTTCCAAATCTCACATGAGGGCCACTTCTCGACCCCTTCCAAAGGGCACCCGGGATTTCCAAGAGGTCATCCCAACTGGGTTAAGTCACGTCACCATGACTCACCTGCAAGCAGCCCAGGCCAGGTGGGCACAGGGCCCAGCACAGGGCCACTCTCGGGCTTCCAGAGCCTGAAATGTGACTGTTCTCACTTCCTTCCGTGTGGGCAGCCTGGAGGAGCTCATGGCAGGCTAAGACCGGCCACCGAGCTGCGGGCGCCCACATGGCCAAAGTCCCAGCTCCCTCCCACGCCTCTGCCTCACCCCATTCCTCCACCTCCAGTCCCAGCTGGTCACATGCCTTCTAACAGGTGTCCTTAGCCCTGGCTACAGGGCAGCATCACCTGGGGAGCTTTGAAAACAGACCGAGTCAGATGCCCGGGGTGGCCTGGGCCCTGGTGGCTGTAAAGGATTCCCATCGGACCCCAGCAGACAGCCAGGGCAGAGATCCTGCACTACCCCCACCCGGCCTGGCACTGTGCTGGTTGCCATGCCGATCCGCCCGTGTCCCTGGTCTCTGCACTCAGGTGCCAGGCGCAAAGGCCAGGCTGGGTTCTGCCTGTGTGTGTGTCCACAGGAGGGTCCCAGCAGAGGCTAGTTCTGGGGTGAGTGTAGCAGGAGGACCCCAAGAGCTGCACAGAGGCACCCTGGTACCTCTTAATCCCATGGACCCTTAATCCACGGACCATCATAGGGGCTTTAGTTACCAAGATTGTTGTGTTATCACCCACAGACCCCCTGGACTTTGGGTTTTGTATTGTCCTTGCAGGATAGTCCGAGGCCATGGTCAAGTTCTGCCTCCTCCTCCTGAGAATTTGCAAAGGCACTTAACTAGCTTTCACTCAGGATCCCCAAGGACAGCTGGGGAGGGGTCAACTGTATTAAAAACCACAAAACCCTGTTAATGCAGAATCCTAATTCCATACCCCACCCTCCAAAACAGGTCTGACTCCAGCTTCCACTTCCTTCTGGGAATCACAGGTTTGTTTGCTTGTTTAAATAAAATAAACACGAGGCCTTCTTTTCCTAAATTACAGCAACCCCTACTCGAAACGTGCCAACCACGGGAGCTGCTTCTGACAGCAGCTGGGCACGGGCGGAAGGCTTCAGTTGCCAAGGCCTCACTCCCCGCGAACCTGAATGGTCCCCCTGGGCCACGGGGCTCTCTGCTCTGGCCCTGCAACCTGGGACTCACCCTCCAGGTGGGGCAGGTGGGCAGCTCTAAGCCGTGGTAGGAATGTCTCAGAAGCGAGAGGCTCTGGTCTTGTCCAGGGGGCTGCACACCTGAGATGGTGCGGTTCACTTAAGCCGTCCATGTCTCAGTTTTGCTGACTTAAAATTGGGCCCGTGAACTCGACAATGGATAGAGGACCCCTCAGCTCTAAAACATCACTGTCACTCTTTAGGGCGGCCGGCCACGCCCTCCCCACCTCCTTCAACAGGTCCCATCCTCTGCCCCCAACTCCTCCTCTGGGCCCGGCTTTTCCATTAGCTCAGAATTACCAGCGTCCGCATATCCTAAGAACCTTTGAACTGTTTTTAAAAAAATAACAATCTTGGGCTTCCCTGGTGGCACAGTGGTTGAGAGTCCGCCTGCCGATGCAGGGGACACGGGATTGTGCCCCGGTCCGAGAAGATCCCACATGCCGCGGAGCAGCTGGGCCCGTGAGCCATGGCTGCTGAGCCTGCGCTCCGCAATGGGAGAGGCCACGACAGTGAGAGGCCCGTGTACCGCAAAAAAATAAATAAATAAAATAAAATAAAAAATAAATAAATAAAATAAAAAATAACAATCTTAAAAAGTCAACATATTCTTTATCGCCTGGAAGAACACTGAGCACGCCACCTGATTTCCAGGCCCGTGACTGCGCTGAGCTCATGACCAAGGTCAAATCAACACTGAGTCTCCAGTAAGAACTTCAGGGTCAGGCTCAGGGCCCCAAGGCTCACCCCAAGAACTGCAAGAATTCATGTTTGTGAAACCACGTGCTGGTTCCACGATATCCCGGCTACAACCTGGTGCGAAACCAAGTCATCCCCCCCACCCCGTGAGGGTCTGCTGGCCCGTGTCCAGGGGGACCATAGGCTCCGACGTGGATGCTTCACCCCCACCAGGTGAGACTGAGCGGCCAGGTTTGCAGCCAGATGCCATGGCGTAGTGAAGAGGCTCCCTGGCAACTAAAAACCCAGCCATCTTCCCTCTGCACACACCTCCCCAAACCAACGTCTGAGGAACTGATGCTTTTAAGCCTGAGTTCTGGGTGGCTGGCCACCCCTCCTGCATCCCACCTGAGGGCTCAGTCTACTGTCCAGCTCATCTGGACTCAGCACCCCTCATTTCACTGACCCCCCAAGACTGCTCCGATGCAAGTGCGATGGGCGGGAAGAAAGCCCTCAGTTGCCTCTTCCCGCTTCTAACCAGCACACAGGGACCTGCCTTCCCCTCACCCTGTGGGAGGGTCTTCATACCTGAGGTCCCCACACCACAGGGGTCCCCCTCCTCTTGAGCACAAGGTGCATTCTTTGGGGATTTGGAAAGCCACTGTCTCCCCAGAACCAGAGCAAAGTGAAAGAGAGGCCTTGCTCTCCCCTCCTCTGCCAGCAACACCCAGCGGGAAAACCTCTCTGGGCCTGGCCACCTGGTGACACGGTGGCGCTGAGGCCAGGCACTTCCTGCAAAGCTCTACCCAAGGCTGAAGCCAAACACAGGAAAGAAGCGGGCATGGGCCTGGGATCCCATGGCTTCTAGAGACTCAGTGAGATGAAGGAGGCTCAACCCAACTCAGAGCCAGAGGGGAAGGGGGAAAGGGAGGGAGGGGGGAGGGAGGGGGAGGGGAGGGAGGGGAGGAGGGAGGGATGGGGAGGAGGGGAGGGGAGGGAGGGGGAGGGAGGGGGAGGGGAGGGAGGGGAGGGAGGGGGAGGGGAGGGAGGGGAGGGAGGGGAGGGGAGGGGAGGGAGGGGGAGGGGAGGGAGGGGAGGGGGCAGCGAGGCTGAGTCACAGCTCCCGGCTTAGTGTGGAAAAAGGTTTGCACAGTGAAATCTGAAACCTCCTCTCCAGGCAAGTTGGCTCAGCAGCCTCCAGCCAAGCACTCTGCAAATCTAAAATCCATCCTCCAATGCAAGGAAAAAAGGCAGCCTCCACCCCGCCTCCAAAAAAGCAGAAGGAAAAGGGTCGGTTCGGCCGGGGGTGGGGGTCCCAGTCGGTGCCCAGGTCCCATCCCCTTCTTACACCTCAAGGACGACACTGGTTTAAAAAAATCCTTCAAAAAATTAAACATAGAATTCCTATATGATCTAGCAATCCCACTTCTGGGTATGTACTCAAAGGAATTGAAAGCAGGGACACGAACAGATATTTGCACACCCCAGTTCACAGCAGCACTATTCACAAGAGCCATCGATGGGTGACAGATAAACAAAATGGGGTCTATCCATATATCCATACAATGGAATAGCACTCGTCCTTAGAAAGGAAGGACATTCCAATATCTGCTTGCAACGTGGATGAACCCTGAGGATGCCATGTTAAGTGAAATGCGCCGGTCACAGAAAGACAAATTTACTCTATGACTGCACTTATATGAGGTCCCTAAACAGTCAAATTCATAGACACAGAACGTGGAATGGTGGTTACCAGGGGCTGGGGGTAGAAGAGAATGGAGTTACTTTTTAATGGGGACAGAGTTTGGTTCAGGAAGATGAAAAGAGTCCTAGAGACGGATGGTGGGGATGGCTGCACAACAACGTGAGTGTACTTAATGCCACTGAACGGCACACTTATAATGATTAAAGTGGTCCACTTTATGTTACATACATGACACGTTCCTAAGCCCCTCCCGCCAGTGGGAATGGTGAGGTGCCAGTACCGGGGGAGCAAACGAGGGCAGCTTCCCTTAATCTCTAGCAGCCCCTCGGCAATCACACCTAAAATAAGCACAAAATAAGCATAGAACAGAAACTTCCAAGGGTGTGCTCCCTGAGAGAGGTCTGGGTGATGGCCACAGGCTCCAGGACACCCTCCCACCTGTACTGTTGAGCAATAAAGACGATAGGGAAGCCTGGGCTTTCTCTGTAAATGCAGCCTCAAGGGCAGCCCCTGCCACCAGGCTACCCACCCGTCAACCTGGCAGAGCCGCACGCCACTCCGGGTCCGAGCCACCCTTCTCCTCTGAGTTCACACACCCCTTCCCGGGCCTCTTCCCTGTCCACCTGCATTCTCCCCAGCCAGGATGGATGAGATCCCTGCCAGCCGGGCTCCTGAGGTCAGAGGAGGACCTGGCCCATCGCAGATCCGTGCCTGCAGCCCCCCGACGCTGTCCTCCCTGCCCTGGCAGAGCCACGCCACACCAGCCCGGAAAGCGCCACCTGCCCCCAGACCAGCCTCAGTCCCTCAGCCCCTCACAGGGCCCCCAGGAGCCTCGACATGCCCCTCCTCATTTCTGCTTTTGCACCTCAGGGAGCAAGACCCCCTCCGAGGCCTCTGCCGGGCCCTGCGGGACCCCCGCTGCAGGACTCCCATGAAACGTGTGCCCGGACCTCTGGCTGCTCACCTCCTGGGGGCAGCCGAGCAGGGGGGCCCTCCCGGACCGGAGGTGCCTGGAGGGTCCCCAGTTCCCACCTCGGCTACCTTGCTGCTGCGAGATCCCAGCCCCGTCCCACCCCTCAGGTCAACGTGCCCTCCCCACCCCATGAGTCTGGAGCAGGCCCTCAGGAGGAGCAAAGGTTACAGCTCTCAGCCCTCCCTGCCCAAAACAGACAAGGGACGAAGGAGAGAGGCCTGGGGAGCAGGGAGTGGCTCGCTGATAAATACACATGGGGTCAAGAGGACACAACAGGCGACTTCCCTGTCGCTCCAGCGCTTAAGACTCCGTGCTTCCACTGCAGGGGGCACGGGTTCGATCTGGGAACTAAGATCCTACAAGCTGCGTGGCGCGGCCAAAGAAAAAAATAGAAGACAGAACAGGAAAAGGGGCACCAGGAACTCGGGCGGGGCGACAGGAAGACCCTGGCAGCGGGTGGTCTCCATCCCCGTTGACACTGCCAGCAGAGGGCTGGGCTGTATTTATTTACAGAGTTAAAAGCAGATCAAATACTGGCGCCCTTCCTGCATCTCGGTCAGCTGCAGCGTGAGGCAGCCCTGGAGCCCTCACCACATCGCATGGTGTCTGCAGAAGCCCCCTTCCCGGCTCCTGCCCTCCTCTCTCGGTCCCACACCCCTTCCCGGTCCCAGGGCAGCAGCACAGTGGTGCTGGTGGTGCAGTGTTGGGTACTTTCACAGATAGCAGCTCACATCCTTGCGGGGGGTCCTGCCAGGTAGGCATCGCCCCTCTGGGAGAGGCTCAGAAAACTGGGCGGGGAGGGAGGTCCAGGTCTCACCAAAGGGCCCACAGGCTCCACGAGACACAGCTGACTCTGGACCCCACACTCATCCTGAGCTTTGAGCCCTCCTCCTCCTGCTGCCCTGTGTGCTGAGAGCAGATTCCATCTGTGGGACGGGCCACTGGTCCTGGGGCTCCGTGTCCAAGGCTGGCTCCTTTATTTGTAGCAGAACTTGGGTACAGTCAGAGGATGTCTGTGGTGCTACAGGGAAGTAAGTTCCCCAAACAGTGAAAACCCCTCAAATCTTTGATGTAGCAAGTGGGTATTTTTGCCAAATACCTGCTGACCTTTGCCCGGCACAGCCTCTGGGCCAGGCACAGGGCTGGCCACCCACCCACATCATCTTGAATCCCCCCCCATCCCCTTAGGGGGCAGGAACTTCCAGATGCCCATTTTTCAGACAGGAAAACTGAGTCTCCGAGAGAAAAACTACACCCAGGTCCGCCGTGTGACCTGCCCAGTTCGGTCACCTTCCAAACACATTTCAAAGTGAAGACATTTTTAAAAAGCCGAACTGATAACCGTATGACTCAGCAATTACCCTCCTGAGGTATGTAACTCAAAGAGATGAAAACAGGTATTCAAACCAAAACTTGTACCAGAATGTTCAAAGAGCACTCTCTTTTGCAATATTTCAAAACAGTCAAAAGGTAAAACAATGCAACTATCCCTCAACTGACGAATGGATCGGGAGGGATAAATCAGAAGCCTAAGGGTGAACACACACACCACTATATGTAAGACAGATAACCGACAAGGACCTACTGTATATCACAGGGAACTCTACTCAATATTCTGTGATAATCTATATGAGAAAATAATTTAAAAAAGAATATATGTACACGTATAACTGAATCATTTTGCTATACACCTGAAGCTAACACAACATTGTAAGTCAACTATACTCCAATAAAATAAAACAAAAAAAACTGATGAATGGATAAGCACATCGATATACCAAAGTGGTCTATCCATACAAGGGAATATTACTCAGCCTTAGAAAGGAAGGAAGTATTTACACAGGCTACAGCATGGATGAATCTCCCAAACATTATGCCAAGAAGGCAGCCCCCAGAGACCCCCACTAACTGCCTGATCCCATTTATATGAAATGGCCAGAAGAGGCACATCCAGAGAGACAGAAGGCAGGTACCTAACGAGTACGGGGCTTCCTTTTGGGATGGTGAAAAGGTTTGGGGGGACTTCCCTGCTGGTCCAGTGGGTAAGACTCTGCACTCCCAATGCAGGGGGCCCAGGTTTGATCCCTGGTTGGGGAACTAGATCCTGCATGCCGCAACTAAGAGTCCGCATGCCACAACTAAGACCTGGCGCAGCCAAAAAATAAATAAATAAATATTTAAAAAAAAAAGAAAATGTTTGCGAACTAGATAGAGGCAGTGGTCGCACAACATTGTGAATAAACTAAGTGCCAGTGAGTGGTTCACTTGAAAATGTTTAGTTTTCTGTTGTATAATTTCATCTCAACAATATAAAACAGAACAAAACGGACCTGATTTTCTCTCTTAAACAGGGGCCTCAGAACATAATCCAGCCATTTCCTGAAGACCCGGAGCATCGTTCCGGACAGAGGTCAGTACGGCCTGGCACTGTAACCCCAGGCCACCCACGGGCAGTGAGAGGCTGCCGCGCTTTCTGAGATATCTGGGTGGTTCTTCTGTTTTCTCCTCCACCGTCAGGCTGGCAGCTGTCCCTTCCTGCAACTACACCACGTGGGTCAAAATCCTTTCCATCGAGACATCCCCCATCCAGTCAGCCGCTGCATCCTGGCGAGAGCCTGCCGTCAGAGCCCGTGGTTCTGTGGGAGAAGGAGGGGCAGAGAGGGCACCCCAGGAACCAGGACCTCTCAGCCTTCATGCTGCCACCCCAACAATGACATCACCAGGCCAGTGTGGCAAGTCCCAGCTGCCCGGGCAGGGGGAGCTCACAATTCAGACTAGCGCGTGCCACACAGAAGGCCCTGAGGCTGGTTAAGTCCCCACAACAGGCCGGAAAATGCAGTCGGGAGGGGCCTGAGCTCCTCTCCAGGCAGCCCCAGGTGCCCAGGCTGAGCTCTTGGGGTGATGGGCCGACAGCTCCCACGGCCCCTCCCACCCAGGGTTTGGGCTCCAGCTGGGTGGAGCTTGAATTGCCTGAAGGTCAACTCTGCCCAGGACTTTCAGCACTAAAGCCCGAGTGCCCCCAGTGTGGGCAGACGAGGACCCTCCCCAATCAGCATCTAGAACATTAGCAAAGGACTCTCTTCTGTCTCCAAGGACCCACCTGAGCCTTTTGCTCCCAGATCCTCGGGAAGGGAAAGATCACTTATGCTCTGGGCCTGGGCCGGAGCCAGCTGGTGCTGGGAGGGGCGGGTGGAGGCTGCAGCACCAGCTGCGGGGAGCTGCAGCCCTCAGGCCAAGATGATGTGACTGTTACTCTGCACAGCCTGACTCTGTGACCACGGCGGCAGTTTGGCCTCAGACAATCAAACTAATGTATGTACTGAGCACCCAATACTCAACCAAGACGTAGGGCACCCCTGACTCATGCTGGGCACGGTGCCAGGCATGCAATGGCGGGCACCACAGACCCAGCCCCTGCCCCCAGGAGTCACGTGACACATGCATCATGGCAAGGCCACCGATGAGGGGCAGCTGGACCCTCAGGCGGGCAGCAGAGACCGTTTCCCCGAGGAAGTGACCATGGAGTGAGGGGTCAGACGCTAGTTCCCCCAGAACGCGAGGCAGGAAGGACAGAAGAGGAGGCCGTGTGAGGATGGGGGCAGAGGCTGGAATGATGTGGCCACAAGCCAAGGAGTCCGCGGGGCCACCAGAGCTGTACACGGCCCGGCCCCAGCTTCACTTAGTAAAGTGAAGCTTACTTCACCAAGTAAGTTGGACTTACTTCTGCCTCCAGAACCGGAGAGCACACACATTTGTTGTTTAAGCCACAGTGTGTGATAATTTGTTATGGCAGCCACAGGACACTGACACAGACATAGCCCATGGCCTGGAAGAGACGGCCGACCCGAGGGATCCAGAAGGACTTTACGGAGGTGAGGTCCGTATGAGACAGAAGGACTGGGCCTTCAGCCAGCAGAGACGCTGGAGGGGGTCGGGGCCTCCAGGGTCCCGCATGCGGGAGGCTGGGAAGGTGACGTGCGAGAACTAGAGGAGAGGCGGCAGCAGTCCTCCTGGGGAAGCTGTGAGCTGCGGGCCGAGGACTCGGGCTTCATTTAGGAGGAATCAGGGGCCTCGAAGGTCTGCAGCAAGAGTGGGGCCCGGGGGCTGGCGACACTGGCAGGATGTCTGGGTGTGGCGCTGGAGGAGGGACCGGCCGCGGGCTTCTGTGACGGTCACTCCAGGTGAACCGGTAGAGGGCCCAGCTTCAGTGGGATCAGACAGCAAGACATGGACACACAACAGACAGGGCCAGACCGAGGGGCTTGGACGGAGGGGAGGAACAGACCTCAGGGAAGGAGGTGGGAGGAGCGCAGTGGTGAAGGCAGCAGGATGGCACCTGCAAGAGGGCAGCGCCAGGCACAGGACCGTGGTCTAGGAGTGGAGGGGAAGCCATCAGCATGGTCCCTCCTTGCTGGCCCAGGTGCCCGGCCAGGAGCCAGGTCACGGTCACTGCATGGCTATGCCCTCCTCCCCCAGCCCATTCCCACTCCGAAGAGGAAACACGGAGGGTAGGAAAGAAAAGATGGCAGGAGGGAAGGGCTCCCTACCTGGGGGACACCACACGGAGCCCAGCCCAGGGCCCAGCCACCGGCAGGAGGACCCACCTTCCCCACTTCCACCTCGGCACTGCCCCTCCTGCAGGAAGCCTGGGGAGGGTCCAGAAAGGAGGTACGTGTACACCGTGTTCACAGCAGCATCATTCGCAATGGCTGAAAGGTGGGGTCAACCCACGTGTCCACTGGCAGAGGAATGGATGAGCCAAATGCGGTCCAGCGACATAATGGAACATCACTCAGTCTTAGAAAGGAAGGAAGTTCTGCTCTACGTGACGGGCACGGATGAGCCTTGAGGACACTATGTAAGTGAAATAAGCCTGTCACAAAGGACAGATGCTATAGGGTCCACTGGTCTGGAGACATCGGTTTGCTCAGGCTGCCATAACAAGATCCCACAGACTGAGTGGCTTAAACAACAAAAACTTATTTTCTCCCAGTTCTGGGAGCTGAAGTGTGAGATGGGGCGCCAGCTGGGTTGGTTCTAGGGCGAGCTGTCTTCCTGGTGCGCAGATGGATGGGCTCTGGCTGAGTCCTCATCCGGCCCTGTCTGGTTGCATGTTCGTGGACACAGTGAGTGTAGCTACCATTGGGGGTTAGGGCTTCAACAGATGAACTTCAGGGGGACATCAGTCCCTGACAATCAGTCCACGACCTGTGAGGTACCCAGGTCAGGTAAATTCACAGAGCCACAAAGTGGAATGGTGGTGCCGGGGGGCTGGGGGAAGGGGGGTGGGGAGTGACTATTTAATAAGGACAGAATTTCTGTTTGGGAAGGTGAAAAAGTTCTGGAGATGGATGGTGGTGACGGCTGTACAACAACGTGAATGTACTTAACCCATTGAACTATACACTAAAGGATGGTTAAGGTCGTAAATTTTACGTCGTGTATATTTTAACACACACACACACACACACACACACAAATGATCTGCCAGGTTTGGAGATTTAAGAAACAAACAAACAAACAAAAGAACGGCAGTGTTACGGGTTGCACTGTGTCCCCCAGATTCATATGCTTAAGTCCTAACCCCATTACATCAGAGTGTGACCTTCTCCGGAGACAGGGCCTTTACCAAGTTGAAATGAGGTCATTAAGGTTGGGCACAATCACAACATAATCGTGTCCTTGCAAAAAGGGGAAATTTGGAGACAGACTGGCACACAGAGAGAACGCCCCGTGAACAGGAGGGCAGCTGTCTACAAATCAAGTAGGGCTCGGCACACCTCCACCCTCCCAGTGCACAGGGGGCTGCGGCCCTGGCCTTGAGATTCCGCATTTTGTTTCTAGGCCCTGACTCTGCACCTGTTCCACCCACCTCCCCACACAGAGAGGACCGGGCACTCTGGCCCTCTCCTCCTGCAGCACGAGCCCTGGGCTCACCCCCTCTTCCTCCCCTGTCCGCCAAGCGAGGCCTGGCCCTGCCTTTCCCACAGGCAGAGGCCCTGGCGCCCAGCCCCACGAGCAGCTCAGGGGGAGTGACCAGACTACCCTTATCTCGGCCACCGGCCCGGAGGGCCCGTTTATCTCTCCTTTCCACGCGGTTCAAAGGAAGCTGGTGCTGAAGTGGTGCATGCAGGCACCGACTCCACAACAGGAAGATGGCGTGGGCGCGGGTCCCTCGGCACCAGCCGCCCCACGTGGTCACTCTTGCTGCCCAGGGACACACCTCTGGCCCCAGGGCTCTCCTGTCTGGAGGGCTGCCTCAGAGGTGGCATTTGTGCTGTTGACTTGATTAACTGTTCTTAGAGCTCTCAGCAGACTGGACAAGGGGACATTCAGGGTGACTTGCCTGCAGCACCAGGGTCCAGGTGGGGCCGGCTGCTGGCAGCGCCCGGGGTAGACACCGTTTCTTACAGAGCTCAGCTTCCACCTCTGCCTCCGGGAGGGTCAGAGGTCCCGAACTCTGAGGCACCTGTGAGCAGGGGAGGGCAGAGGCCGAGAGGAGAGCCCACTCCCCACCTGCCGCCTGCTGTGGTGCCGTGTCTGCCCGGAGCCCCTTCGCTCATCAGGGCAGGAGGGACTCCCTCCCGGACCTGGGCAGAGCAGCCCCCAATGAGTCCAGAGCGGGAGTGTGGGGGGAGGTGGGGAGGAGCCTGGAGCCGAGTGCTCTCTGGTCCTCTTGGCACCACGATGCGGGAACAGTCTCGGAGACCTCACTGCAGAGCCGGCACTGGGGCAGCTGGCCCAGCTGCTGCGGGGAGGATGTGCCCGAGTGTGTCTGGAGTGGAACTGAGGTCAGCTCCCCCGAGACGTGTGTGAAGCAGTGAAAGCAGCAGTTTGGGGTTGTGCCTTGGCTGCCCCCTTCCACGTACACACAGGGGACTCTGGCCATGGGGGACCTGGACCAAAGGCATCACCGGAGCCCAGAGCAGCTCAGGTGGTGATTATTGGGGGGCTTCCTCTCTGTGCAGCTCCAGGATCACTCGGTGGACCCCACCCTGCTTCTCTGACCCCACCGACGGCAGGCTGGCCAGGTGCAGGGCGTGGGCTCTGTCAAAGCAAAGATGGCCGGCCGGAGACCAGACTGCGGGGCCCCTGCTTGGGGTTCTCACACCCGGGGACTCGGAGGGTGTGGGCTGAGTGCCCTCCTGCCCAGTCTGTGCTGGAGGCTGATCAGGGCTTTGATTTGGGGGAAATCCCTGTGGGTCTGGAGGAGGCCAGGGTGACCCAGGGCTTGGCCCTCATTTTCAACCTCTGGCATCACCTGCTCCAGCAGATAAGGGGGTGGGGGAGAACCGTAGGCCTAAGGAGTCCACAGTGAGTGACTGCTGGCCCCCAGTCTTCCTGAGCTCCAGCTCCCCCCTCTGAGGGCAGCCATTACCCAAGGCTCATCTACCTTTCTGGCCTCTGCCATCAGGAAGCTTGGGGGCCAGTTGGCACAGTTCATGCACCCCAGGGACCTCAAACACTCTTTGGACCTTCATTTTTGTTTTCTTCCCATGGTCTTATTTCACAGTTTAATTTCTGAGAGCTGCCTCAGTCCTTCTGAAAACAGGCAAATAAAACCTACAAAAACACACGCTCCACCCAGCCTGGCAAGCTCCCTGGCCCACATCCTGCTCTCCTTCCTTGGGACTTGGAGGCCCTGGTGCAGTGGGAGCCCCTCCTCTGGGAGGGGCAGGGTGGGGCGTCTCCCGAGAAACCCTGCAAACCTCCTCCTTAGGCTCCATAAGTGATTCATTTCCTACAAGTGTCCCGCGCTGTTTTCCAGCACAATCTCTGTTCTATATGAATCAAGATTCTGGCTCACACTTTCTGCCATGACTGATGAGTTTTCCCTTTAGAAATATTCTTCCCACAGGGCCCAAAGTCATTCTTCTATAAGAGTGAGTGTGAGTGGTGTGCGTGTGTGTTTTACCTCTGCTGTATGTGAAGGGAGCTAATACATTCTTTTTGTCTTACGGTGTGTCACCTGTGCTGATGGGTTCTTGGCAGAGCTGAAGGAAGAGTCTCCCAAGCTGCGTAACAAATTTCTAGGTCTACGGTGATGGCAAGAAACAGCCAGGTTATGAAACTGAGGAGAGGAAGGTGGTGGGGACTTCTCCCGGTTACTAGGGCCGGGGTCAGCAAACTATGGCTCAATCCAGCCCACGGCTCGCTTTCGTAAATACAGTTTTACTGGAACACAGCACGCTCATTGGTCTCTGCAAGACATACAGCTGCGTTCGTGCTGTGATGACGAGGTTGAGTAGTTGTGACAGATGCCACATGGCTTGCAAAGCTGAAAATGTTTACTAGCTGGCTCTTTGCAGAAACAAGGTAGCTGACCCCTGGTTTAGGATAAAAAGCAGAGGTGGAGAGGCCCCAGAATAATGGCTCTATGTAAAGACAGTCTCTTCTCAGCAGTTTTATCTTTTAAAATAGGTTTAATATGGAAATGCCAGCCCCCTCATTTCCACCTGAAAGGGGCCAGAAAAACTGGGTCATGAGATCTAGGTCTGGGTGGAACTGATGTTAAACTTGGCTTGGGGACCAGGCCCAGGATCGGCCGCCGGTGGTAATCTGGAGGCGGCTGTGTACATGCTTCCGTGACAGGGAGCTGCCTGCTGTGAACACAGCTTCACCTTGAGCTTGCAAAAGTCCCCTCAAAGCCAAAACCACGCCAACCCTGAGCTGCCCGAACACACTGAGTAGTTGCAAGAGTATAAAGCAGAGCCTTGAAGAAAGCAGGTGAAGATGTGGCTTTGGACGGCCTGCAGCCTTGGACTAAACGTGCCGCTTGCTGTCGGCATTCTCCACTCTGCACCGTGTGCCCGGTGGCAGGAGGCGCTGTCACTGCGCTCAGCCTCAGCAAGGCCCAGCCGTGTAGCTCCCCTGACCACAGAGGTGAGGAGGGAGCCGCCGGGGCGTGTTGCCCTGTGGTCCAGCCTCACGGAGAGAAAGGGGAATAGCCGGCGTTTGAGCTGCTGGGGGCCAGAAGGAAGAACGTCTTGACTGCAAGCATGGTTAAACACGGAAAAGCTGTCAGGGGACTGTGAGAAATTCCCATCTGGGGAGGGCTCTGGGGAGGATGAACCATATGCCTGGTGACCGGCATTGGCCTCACTGGCCCCGGAAGAAAACCTTTCCCCCTCTCTGATTCAGCAGCTCTCTCCCCCCAGAATCCCCTGCCACAAATCGTTGGCTGATCAGATCCCAGCAGCACAGAGCCCCTGAGAACGTCCAAGGCCCTGAGTTACTGGAGGTTTCTTTTCTGGGCTGGTTCTTGAACTGAAGAAATCTCCCGGGAGGCAGGACCATCTCACGAGGTCCTGGTGCCTGCTGTGCTGAGCCTCTGTCAGGCCAGCCCCAGGGTGGCCTTGTCAGCCCTGGAGTGGTTATGGGCATGGGCGTGGGGGTGGGGGTCCCAGCAGGTTCCATTGAGAGGAACCCAGACTCTGGTCATCAATGGTAACAAATGTCCCACTCTGGTGGGGGGAGGGGGCGTTGATATGGTGGCAGCTGTGCCTGAGTGGGGGCAGGGGGCATATGGGAAATCTCTGGACCTTCCTTTCAAAGTGCAGTGAACCTAAAACTGCTCTAAAAGAAATAAAAGTTTTGGGCTTCCCTGGTGGCGCAGTGGTTGAGAATCTGCCTGCCAATGCAGGGGACACGGGTTCGAGCCTTGGTCTGGGAGGATCCCACATGCCGCGGAGCAACTGGGCCCGTGAGCCACAACTACTGAGCCTGCGCATCTGGAGCCTGTGCTCCGCAACAAGAGAGGCCGCGATAGTGAGAGGCCCGCGCACCGCGATGAAGAGTGGCCCCCACTTGCCGCAACTAGAGAAAGCCCTCGCATAGAAACGAAGACCCAACACAGCCATAAATAAATAAATACAATTTAAAAAAAGAAAAAAAAGAAAGTTTTTAAAAAAGCAAACAACAGCTACAAAGAAGTCACTGCAGGACGTCCCTCAAGTCCTGAGATTCCTACCCTGTCCTCCTGCCCCCATCTGCCTTTCAGAGCCCCGGACAGCTATTTCATGTGATTTGTCCACACATTTTAGCTGGGGCGAGTGGGAAGGCTGGTGCGCTTTCTCCACCTCCCCTGGAACTGGGAGTTCACACTTCTGCCTTTGACTCTCCTCCTTTGTGTGTGGAGGTACTCCCTGTATGGAGCTCCCGGGAGCTCTCCTGCAGCCCCTCCTGAAACCCCTGAGCCTGGCCCAGCTGACACTTGCACTGCAGATTCAGGCCAGCCCTCGGGGGAGCCCCGTGTCCCTAACAACCAGGATGGTGTCCAGCTTGTGATGCTGGGAGCCCCTCTCTGCCTCCCTGGTTTCCTCGGCCGCATGCCCTGGTTGGGCCCATCCCTGCCCTGCCACAGGACTCTCTGTGGATTTCCGAGGCCTGACTCAGAGGTCCTCACAGGGTGGCCACAGCTGCATGTTAAAGTTCCTGCCCACATTTCCAGGGGGAGAAAGGCTTCAGGCCACCTGTGCATGGAGACCTTTGCCAGTATGGGGATTCCTGGGGCCGAGGGATGCCAGAAGTTGTCCTACGAGCCAGCCCTGCCTTCCCAGCAGCCTCACGGCCAGCTGTCACCCACCCCTGCAGTTGTCCCGGACGCATAGCGGTCCTCTGTGGCATGTGCCCCCCGTGGTATGGGGTTCCTGCTTCTCTGTGGTGGGGGCCATGGGTGGAGCAGAGATCACAGTGTCCGGGACCATCTGGAGGGGCAGAGGGTGTCAGGTGGTGATCGTTCCTCTCTGTATCTGTTTTCCCATCGTCAGATGGGAGTGATTTGAGGAATCTGTAGGGCTATGCCGGCATTTGCAGTAAGGTCTGTAACAGCCTGGCATGTGGTAGGTGCCTTGGGAAGGAGGGGCTTTGCATCCGACACGATTTCCCTAGAGGGCCGGGCAGTGCACTTGGAGGGAGGCTGAGCTGGCTGTGCTCTCCCCGCCACCGCCCGCTGCCGTAAAGAGCAGGCCTGGAATCCAGTAGGAACGCGCCATGCGTTCTTCCCCGGATACTCTAGCCACCTGCCCCATCTGGCCGGGCCCGTGCAGCACGTGGGCCCTTGAGCTATGCCCCCACCCATACCCATTCCCACATTTTTGCCCCGTTTTCAGGAGGATGGGACACCAGGCTAGAACGGCAGGTGGGGGAGGGAAGTCCCAGAAGAGTAAGTCATTGGGGTCTGCCACCCTCTCCCTCAGCCCTTTCCGGTTCCCCCTGTGGCCCTGCCTTGCCCGCCTGCTCCCTGGGGCGCCCTCAGCCGGTCCGAAGGCCGTTCATCCCCTGCACGCCACCCTGTCCATCTTCTCCAGCCTCCCCTCCCAGGGACTTGCTCTCCACCTATTAACTCAGACCTCAGCGTGAGCCCCTAAATTTTATGTTGCTCTCCAGCACTTGGAAGCCTTGAGACCCAGTGCTCGGGCAAGGACACTGTGCTGATCTTGAGTCCTGGCCCAGCTGGGCTGAGCACCCAGGCCCCAAAGGCCCCTGGGCGGGCACCTTCCAGGATGCTGCCTTGCCAAGAGCATTGCCCAGCACCTCTCCCTCAGGACGGGAGGCCAGAGGACCAGCTGAATCCTCTTTTTATTGATGAGAAGCCAGGGGCCCAGAGAGACACAGTAAATTGCCAAGGTCACCCAGCTGGGCAGTAGTGGGGCTGGGCCGGAGCCAAGCTCTGCTCTCCTCTGCATGTTGAGTTCTGCCCGGAGCCAGCCAGCATGGAGGTGGCCACCCTGCCACCTGGAAAGGTTGGTGCCTTGGGGCAAACGGGGCCTGGCCAGGTTGGAGGTCGCTCATCAGCTGTGTCCCTGTGGCTAGTCAGCGAGCCCACATGATGTGCCTGTGGGCACATGTGGCCCCTCAGCCTTGAGGGGAGATGGCCAAGGAGGGGGACACAATTGCTGCTATGCTGTAAGGATGTGGGGAGGCTTCCTTAACGAGGTCCCACGTCGGGGGCCAGACCAAGGGGCTTCTGTCCTGCGTCAGTTTGGTGACCACAGTGGGAGCTGCCGGTCTGAGAAGCTGGGTTAGGCTCCCTTTGGTGGGTGCACGTGCCTCACACATGTGCACACATATGAACGCACACAGATGCACACGCACACACTCAGGCACACAGACACTTCTTTGCAAGGAAGGGGAGAACGTGGAGGGACAGAGATCCGCTCAGAGGGTTTCAGCCTGGACTTGGTCCAGAGCCTCAGAGAGAAGAATCTTTCCGGACGCTCAGGATCTGGTGGGAAATCTCCCGTGGGGCTCCTCTGCACCTGTCGTGGTCTCCCAGGCTCCTGACGTCCTCAAGCAGTGTCTGCGTTGGAGGATCCCGAGGGCCCGCGTGCACCCCAGCTCCCGCTTGGATGCTTGATTCTTGAAATGCGCACGGAGCAGCCCGTGCAGGTGTTTCCACGCCGCCCCCACCGGCCCCCTCCTGGTGCTGGCAGTTCCCTGCCCGGTGCTGACAGGGTGTTCTTGTTTGGAAACAGAGAAGACACCATCGCTGCTTTTCTTCCCCTTTCCCAACCCGTGAGGCTGCGTTGGGTGCTGTGTGTCAGGTGCTGGCTCTGCGTGTGCAAGTGGTGGGCGGTGCGCCCCCTCCCCGTCAGCGCTTCCCCTCTGGGTCCCCAGGAAGCACGGTGACCTCGCCTGCTGTGCAAGGTGTGCCAGCCTGGACCATGGACACGTGGGGTCCCCGGGCAGATGCTGGAGGCTCTCCCTTTGTCACTAACCCAAAAAATCACTTCCAGTTTTTGTGATTCAGAAGTGAGCCCAGCCCCTCACCCCTCAGATGTCCTGAAACCCAGCCGGCTCCTCCGGTGGCCATCAACTGGGGAGGGGTGGGTGGGGGGAATCTGTGCGAGCACTTCTGCGGAGACCAGCACACAGCCAGGCTCTTGCACAAGGTGGATGGCAGTTGTACCCCGTTGTCTTATCAGTCTGTTGCCTTGTGGGTCCAGCACCCCCGTGGGCTGGTGGTTACGTGTGGGTGTGGTTTGTTTCTTTTGATCTGGCCCTGGGCTGGTGAGTGAGTGGGGTGGGGGATAGCGCCTCCACAAATAGCCCCCGTGTCCCGATGGTCAGTGGTCTGAGGAGGGACAGGAGTCGGATGAGTGTGTAAGGAGGGTTCTAGTATCTGGACACAGGTTGTGAAGCAGGTAGAGAGTCGAAGGGGCTCATGCACGGTGGGTGGGAGAAAGAACCTGGGGGAGTGACCCTTGGTGGGTGAGGGGGTCAGATTTTTCAGGGGGGCATCTCAGAGTGCCTTCCCCCCAAAGGCCAAGGGGCTGCACCCGTGGGGGCTGACTCCCCAGGGCTGAAGGGCATAGCGGCTAGAGGCTGGCTTGTCACCCCCGCTCTGAGGCCTCTCATGGGACACTTCGCTGGGCACGGGCCAGCCCAGGTGCCTGCCAGGTTTTAATGCCCCCCAGAGAAAGACTGGTCCCACCACACAGGTTCCTTGAGCTCCGCCATTCGGTTCCATGTGGCTCGGGGCACGGCTGTCTCCTCCCCAGGATGCACCGTGGCTGAGTAGCTAGCAGGCCAGGGGAGGCTTGTCTGCACTGCCGCTGCAGTGCTAATGCAAGCGGCCTCTCTGGAAGGGGTGGGAGGGAGCTGCTGGCTCGAGTCCAGCCGTCCAGATAGACCAGCTCCACCGTCTGATTGCCCTGGGTGACATTCCCCAGCCCCCAGCCAAGAGCAGAGCGTCTCAGGCTGGAGTAAGGCGAGACCTGGAGACATACACCTGCATGGCTGGGACTAATTCTGAGTCTCAGAAACGCTTTAGAAAGCGTGTTATGTGGGGAGGGTCCTTGTGGGCAGAGCCCTGGGAATAAGCAGTCGGGCTCCTTCATGGTGACGGAAAGGGGACTGACACCTGTCGGGTGCCTGCTGTGTGCCATGCGCTGCATGGGCGTGTGACCTGATTGGTCTCCGCTGTGTTCCTGTGCAGGGGGATGGCGGTGCCCGGTCTGGAAGGACAGAGACATCAGGTCAGTGACCTGAGGCAGTGGACTGGGGCCCAGGGGTCGGGCTTGTTTTCTTCAGGCCTGCTCGGGAAGCCCGAGCTCAGATTCTGCGCCTTTAACAGTACCCGCAGGAATTGCTGGCCTGCGGTGTGCGTGCCGGGCGGGGTGATCTGGCTGAGCCGAGCTGGTGTTCTACCACACGGGTATTTCTGGGAGAAGCGCCAGGCTCAGAGCTGGTGTCAGGTAGCCCTGGGAGCCCTTCCGGATGCCTCGTCCTCCCTGGATCACACAATTCTTGAGGGAAGGGCCTCTTCCTAGCGGATCTACACCTGCCGGGCCCAGGGCCTCCTGCTGCGTGGTGGTCCCTGCTGCCCTGTCTGCGGATCGAGTCTCTCTGGAGGACTCGTCTTCCCCAGGAGGTGTTCAGAACCAATACCCCAGGCCCCACGGGAACCTGCTCTCCTGGTGGCCTGTGGATGGCCAGTTGGAGCCCTAAGTGGGTGTCTGGCAGCTGTGCCCACTGGGGGCAGCATGACCAGTCCCATTTCCTGCCACGGGCCAGGGCAGCAGGACAGGAGCCTGGCTGACTGCGGACTGAGCCATGGGGCTTGAGCAGGCTGTCACACCACAATGACAACTGGGATTATCACTGGAGGTGGTAATTCCCACATGACAGTTTCAAGTTTCAGGTCAAGAGCTGAGGCTAGTCCTCCATCTCCTCTCACATCTGCACAGAGATCCTCGCCAGCTGACTCCCCTCCTGGTTCCTCAGCTGTTTTTGAGACCCTGAGCCCCAAGGGGTGGGGAAGCACCTCGCATCCAGGACACTGGGGGGCCGCACCTTCCTGGTGGGTGGCTCTGAGATGGTGGCTTTCAGGGTGGACCAGAGGGACAGGATCACCGTGCCAGGGTCACCCGACCCACGGCGGCCTGACAGGTGCCACGGGCCCTGCTGACACATGACTCCCAGCCCCGGGAAGAACCTTCCCAGCAGCCCCATGAGAGTGGGCCCCATCCCATTTCCCAGAGTGGAGCCCTCAGCCTGGCGTGGACGTAGAGGGCAGCACCGAGGGTGCAGTCGGGCAGGAGAACGTGGTGTAGTTTTCTGGAACATAGTGCCAGCAGCCGTCGCAGGCTGGACCACGTGAACAGCCGAGGCTTCCAATAATTACGATGTTTGTGCTTCTCGACGCGTCCCCCTCTGGCAGGGGCCTGCTTGTCACCGCAGGGGTGCGTGGGTGGGCTGTCATTATCTCCACTTCACTGGTGGGAACGTGAAGAGATGAAACAAGTCCTCTGGCCTGCAGTGAGCCCGGCTTGTCTGTTGTCTCTCTTTTCCGAAGGGATGATTAGAGGTCAGGTGGGGGGAGGCTGGGAACAGCTGGCGTTATGTTCCCTTTTCCAAATGTGTGAGTCCAGGATGCGCGAGTTCCTGGCACTCCCAGGATTCCTGGGCAGAGAAGGTTTACCAGAGGGAAAATGAGACTTTGAGACCCTGCACCTCCGGGTCTGGTCCTTAGCCTCTGACATCTGCTCACATCCGATACATCTCAAATTCTGGTGTAAAATACCAGATTAGCACTGCCTTGTCCCAGACCACTCTGGGTTCAGTCCCAGGGTGTCTGAAACTGGGGATCCAGCTCAGGGTGTGGCTGGACCCATGAGGTTCCAGGAGGTAGCCTTGGCCGGGGAGACCTGCCTGCGTGGACCCCGCTTTGCAACTCAACTTGCCAGGTCTGGGGCTCAGGACCCACGGCTTCCACTTGTAAACCTTCAGCTTTTCTCTGAAAACAAGGTGCCCATGGCTCTCTTGCGAAGATGCTAGGATGCTCACTGGTTTGAGGCAGTGCACCTGGCCAGTACCCGTTGCCACTGCTGGGTGTTGCCTTCCACGGGTCTCAGCCCTTGCGGATGCACCGCCACGTGCAGGATTGCGCACATGCTCTCAGAGACATGTGAGGGAGTGGGCGTCCTCCTCTAGGACATGAGGCTCAGAGACGCCAGAGCCCAGCCCCGAGCCACTGCTCCTCTCCCCCATGGGCTGCATGGGCACAGATACATGTACGCACACACACGCTTACTCACGCACATGCGCTCACAGACGTGTGCACACCCACACCCTCGTGCACACATTCAGACTCCCTTGGTTGATCCCTCGTGCCACTGCTAGATGATGCCCCTTCCCCTGCTCTATTCAGAGATGCGGTCCAGAGACTCAGAGGGACTAAGGTGAGGGCAGGAGTTCCGCCCAGGTACCCACCCCACCTCTGCGCGAGTGGGAGGCTCAGGCTCTTGAAACCAGCGTCCCAGGCCCTGATGACCCGGCTTCGGCCTCTCTGTTCTGCCGGAGAGGGAAGCTCAGGCTCTTGAAACCAGTGCCCCAGGCACCGATGACCCGGCTTCGCCCTCTCAGTTCTGCTCGGGGCCTGTAGCTGCCCCCTTCCACCCAGGCACGTCTTCCTGAGCCCTTTGCCCTTTGCCAAATCCCACCCATCCTTACCCTGCTCCACGAGATCTCCACCCTTCAGCCCATGCTGGAACAATCCCCCTGCCCTGAACTTTCACAGCACTTAGCATCTGTGCAATTTACTGACGGTCACAGAACCTTTCCCACCATCTGCTGTGAACTATCACTTTACTTCTCATTTTAATTCTCAAATATTTGTGTTCCACCTCCCACTTAGGCTGGAAACTGCCCATGTCAGACTTGTCTGTGCCTCACTGTGCCTTGGAGGGGGCCCAAGACGAGACAGGCAGGTCTCCCTTCCCTCTGCAAACATTAACTGAGCCCCTACTACGTGCTCCGCGTTGCCCTGGGCAATGGGGATGTGGGAGTGAACACAGCAGGCTGTGACCGCAGGCCTCGGGAAGCTTGCTCTGGAGGGAGACCAACAGGAGGGACACGTGTGGGAACCCTGGACAAGTGTCACTTTTCATAATAAAGATGACTCCCCCATCCCCAAAGCTGCCTGTCGAAGGCAGAGAAACCAGTGAACCCAACCGGGAAAACAAAAGCTACGTTCGCCAATAGTGGGGGATCTGTCCTGAGTCTTAAGAAATAAAGTTTCCTTCACCCTGGAAGTGAGATCCTTAAAGACCTGAGGGAGCTGGGACCTTCCTTGAGAGGCACTGAGCAACGTGGGTGCCCTTATCTGGCCTCTGCCTTTGGCAGGCACGTGGGTAAAAGGGGGCTACCTGTTCCCCTCCCACCAGGTCCTACAGGATCCCCCAGCCCCTTGCTCTGAACCCATCATCTGGGATCCCTTCTGTGAAGACATCTCCCATCCACCCTGGGGTGAGGTGTGTGTGCAGAAGCAGGAGACCCACCATGTACATCACTGCCAGAAGGAACTGGGGTGAAGATGAGAAGGTGGGAAGCAGCGTGAGGACCGGGCAGGGGGAGCTGGAAATGGCCCACCCAGGGCTCCTCTGTGAAGCAAAGGTAACTCCGCTCTCCCTGGGGAGGGTGAGCCTTAGGGAAGAGCATCAGAAACCTGCCATCTCCACCTGGGGTGTGAGCAGGTCATTTTACATCCATGTCTTCATTCTCCAATTTTTAAGAAAGGGAGTAAATTATGGATATGAAATCCTCGTACCCTGGGAAGAATGAAATATTGCAGCCAAAGCAATTCTGGTTCACTGTCAAGGCAGCTGGTACCAGGAGACAATAAGGTGACGTGAGCCCATTAGAGTGAGATGCTCAACCCAAGGAGGCCTGGTCTGTGCAGACCCTGCCCCACCGCCAACGGATGGGCCCCACCGTCAGTGGGCAGTGACGGTGGTAACAGGAGGCCTCCACGCTCCAGGTGGCAAGGCGGTGCACGTATAAGCACTGGAGAGCCTGGACAGGCATGAGGAGGCATGAGTGAGGGGCCGGGACAGGGCAGAGGAGGGAGTGCGGTCCAGGGGCAGAGAGGGACGTGGGGTGGGGCAAAGCAGGCTTGTGAAGAAAGTAGCATCAGAGCTGGGCCCCGGAGGACAGATGGATCTGGGCAGGTGGAGACATGGCGGAGCATGGAATTCCAGGCCAAGAGATGGGGTTTGGGAGGCATGCAAGGGAGTAGGATCTCAGCGCTGGTGGGGAGGAGGGAGTTCTGCTCTGAGGGCAGCTCCCACGAGGCTGGGAAAGCGGAGTGCAGGTGTCCTGCAGGCCTGCCTGCCTGGGAAGCGCAGAGGCTGAGGCTCTGGGAAGACAATCTGGTGTGTACACAGGCTGGAAGGACAGGTCACAGGCATGGTGGGGGTCAGGCCTGCCCGCTGGGCTCTGTGTGGGGCTGGTTTGGAGCACAGCGGGGAGCAGCCGGGTAGGAGCCTTGCTGCTAAGATAGCATCTAATGTCAGGGACAGACCTGGAAGACGCCCTCCGCCCACTGAGCATCTTCGACTTTTTGCTGATGCGCTGGATCTCCAGCCTTGAGAAAACCCTGGCCGCTGGAAGATGCTCCCCTCCGCCCCGCCTGCTGCTGGTTTACACTCTCTGCTCCTCCACTTTCTCCCCTCCCCCCAGATTATTTTTAAAAGATTAGATTTCCTGTTTTCACTGTGGAGCTGGCCTGGCCCTCTGTCCATCCACGGCCGTCACTACCGGCGGGGCAGGGGCAGGGCAGGAGCGGGCATGCTGCAGGCCCTTCCCAAGAGCCAGCTCCTCGCCCTGCACCCGCTGGGCCCTGTAAACGCCATGTCCTCCCAAGCAGGGCCGGCGGCGATCTCTCCCACGGGCCAGGGGCCTCTTAATGGAACAAGTAAATAGGTGATTCATCCTAGCTGCTGACGGCCACTCACCCTCGGAGCTGGCTCACTCCAGCGTGGATAAAACAGCCCTCTCCACCTCTTCTCCCTTCCCCTCCCCTCCCCCAGCGCTGGCGCCTGGGCCACCACCTGGATGTCCTGGGCTGAAAGCAAAGGATCCCCACTATGAGAACCAGGGTCCACCACGCCTGTCCAGCCCCTTGTGGCTTGAATTGCCGTCAGGCTGGTCCTCAGCCACCACTGCCCCAGACAAGTTTCAGGGATCACAACCAGGTCCACTGTGCTGCAGAGAGGACCAGACCCCTGCTTGTGGTCACCCCTGAGACCAAGAGGGCCTGAGGCAGTGCCTTCCCAGCTGTCCGGACCCTATGGTGGCCCCCAAGGTGGGAGCCAAGCTGGGACGATGTAGGGGAGGGGTGAGTGTCAACCAGTTCATCTGCCTTATATCCTGGGGGTCTCACAAATTCTGGCTAAGGATTCTGCAGCTGTTAAAGAAAAAGTTGAAAAACACTGGGTCAGGGAAAAGAACTCAGTTTCTGGGTGATTCCTCCCAGCTGGGCACCAGGCAGTGTTCTGGGTCACCTCCCGGAATCCTTACAGGGTTCCTGGGGGACGGGGTGGGGGTGGGGAGGAGACAGAAGCTCCGAGGCTGGCCACCTGCAGCAGCAGGAGCAGACCTGAATGCTCACCCAGCTCTGAGGGCTCCCCCCTGCCCCCGACCCGCCTGGGGAGCCAGGGCACCGGCAGGGCCTGCAGATCAGGCCAGAGGGGGTGGCCAGTGGGGTCCTGAGGGCCTGGGTGCCCAGGAGGAAGAGAACAGTGAGCACAGGAATGCCAAGAAGGGGGCAGGTCCCCATGCAGCAGGGGAGAATTTCTCTGATCAGAGGAGGGTTAGTCAACAGCCCGAGTTTCCCCTGGAGCGAAGCCCATGAGCTGCGGGCAGGCCCAGACTGCTTCCCTGCTCCCGGGGCACAGTAGTGCAAGATCCCACTTTTCTCCATGAGGCGGAGAGGCAGGAACCTGGGCCACGGCTCTCTCTCCAGCAGGATCTCCCACCCACTGACCGGCCACGGCCCAGAGCCCAGGCTGCGTGGGGACGCCCTTCCTCCCTCCAGTCCTCAGGACCGTCCCACGTGTAGGCGGAGTGCGGTTTCCCGTGTATTTATTTGATTAACTTATTATTTTGAAACACTTTCAAACTCACACAAAACTTGAAAGCAAAGTACAAAGAACCATTTGTTTAGGACAGCAATGACCTAAAAAGGGAAGCCGGGACGATAGACAAATACACCTCCTGCCCGCACTGTCCTCAGACAACAGGGGCCCCACGATGCCCCCTCATCCTATGATGATGCTCAGCTGGTGCTGGCTGGGGCCACGCCTGCCTCTCAGAGGTGGTCAACCAACACCTCCAATGGCCGGGGTCCCTTCATGCCGCCCAAGGCCCATCCACCCTCTGTCCAGGTGACAAGGCACAATGGAGCTGCAAGGTGCCCACTAACTATCTTCTTCCCAGAGTTCAGGCCCCAGTGTCCTGCACCAGCCAAGACTGCACGTCTAGGGGACCTAACAGCTGGGCCCCCCACGCCATCATTCTCAAGCGAGGCACCCAATGGCTGGCGTGCAGAGAATTTTATTTTAAGCCCGTTACATAAACATGGCAGAAGGCAGCATAACCAGGGCACCAGGAATCACACCCACCTGTGTCCACGCACTGTGGCCATGGGATGCTGCTACCCCTCCTGTCAAGAGGCAGAGTCAAGTCCTAGTTCTCCACCACCCTGGACCAGGGCTGGCCCTGGGACCTGCTTTGACCAATATGACAGAGGTGATGGGGTTTGAGTTCCACAGCCCAGACCTCAAGAGGCCTTGCAGCTTCTGCCTTTGTCTTTGGAACCCAGGCTCCATGTGAAGGCCCTCAGGCTGGAATGAGGGCTGATCACAGGGAGAGAGAGGTCCCAGCCTTCCACTGTCCCCACCAGATGACCACCCACCAATACACACACAGAGCCACAAGAGATTAAATCATGCTCTTTTAAGCCACTCAGTGTGGGGATGGTTTGTTACACAGCAAGAGATGACAGATACAAATCCTAACACATACAGCTCTGTGTGTCACTCTTTCTACTTAGGAGCTTGAAGCACGTGGCTACATAATCTTCACTGTTACCATGTGCCGATTACATCATAGTCCACCCAGCTAATGTAAGCCCTTTCCTATCGCGGGACTAGTTTTAGTTTATTTCCAGCTTTCCACTGTTATGAATACAATGAATCAGCTCGTATAATAATACCAAAAGGAAAAGGGAAAATAAAGTCCTATTTCCTTAGGAAAATCTAGGGTGGGATTCCTGGGTCTCTGCTTATAAACATGTTAATGACTCCTAAACAATGTAGACACTGAGAATTCAGAGAAAGGGGCTGGGAATAAACTTGGCTTTGCAGAAACCAGGCATCTGTATTCTGAAGCTAGGCCAGCTCAGCCAGATTTCCTGAACCTGGCTAAATTCAAGAGAATCCGGTTATTCTAGAAAATGACCCAGGTTTCCAGGAAAGGGCCAATGCCTGGAATCTCAGTCACTGCCCGATTCCTTGACTCCTTGGCCCCGTAGCTTCCTTACACATCCCCATCACCTAAGGCAGGCTCCCCGCTTCCAATTCCTGAACTGCTGACGGCAGGGCAGGACCACAGTCCACCTCAGGGCTGAGCCCACACTGTTGGTGCTGCTGGGAGGAAGGCACCTGCCCACCCCATTCCACTCAGGAAGCAAAGTGTCAAAACCAAACAGGGACAGGTGTCCCTGTCCCACCACTACACTGGCTTTGTCACTGACTGGCTTGGGGGAGCCGGATCACCCAGAAAACCACTCCACCGTCTCCCTGGAACCTGATCGGAGGTTTGCCACATCCCAGGAGCGGCTGGCTCAAGTTTCCTTGGCAGAGAAAGGGGCTGGAAACGGCGGCGGGACTCGCCACCAGAAACACCCCTTTCCAAGAACTCCTGCCCTGTCCATCAGCCACCTGCTACATCCCAGAGGGCTGTGCTCAGGAAAACGGTGCCCTCTCCCATCCCCCATCAACAGCAGCTGAGTGGTGCCCTGGGTGCTCCTGCAGGCGGGTCCTGGTTGCAAGGAATCAAGAGTAAAAGCATTACAGCCACGTTCACAGCAGCCAAGGGAAGACACAACCCAAGGGTCCATCAATGGATGAATAGATAAGCATAACGTGGTCCCTCCACACAAAGGAACGTTATTCAGCCTTAAAAACGAAGGACATTCTGACACCTGCTACAATGTGGACGAACGTTGAGGACCTCATGCTGAGTGAAATAAGCCAGACACAAAAGGACAAGTACTGTAGGGTTCTACTTCTGCGAGGTGCATGGAGCAGTCAAGCCCACAGAGGCAGAAAGTAGAAGGGGGGTTCCAGGGGTGGCAGGGGAGGGGGGAGTTAGTGTTTAATGGGGACAGAGTTTCAGGAGGAAGGTGAAAAGTTCTGGAGTTGGACAGTGGTGATGGTTGCACGACAATGCGAACGTACTTCATGCCACTAAGGTGTCACTTAAATTTATTTTTTTTTCTTTGCGGTACGCGGGCCTCTCACTGTTGCGGCCTCTCCCGCTGCGGAGCGCAGGCTCCGGACGCGCAGGCTCAGCGGCCATGGCTCACGGGCCCAGCCGCTCCGCGGCACGCGGGATCTTCCCGGACCGGGGCACGAACCCGTGTCCCCTGCATCGGCAGGCGGACTCTCAACCACTGCGCCACCAGGGAAGCCCCATCGCTTAAATTTTTTATCACAATTTTAAATGAAGAAGAACAAAAGCAAAGTTCTGTGACAGACAGAAGTCTTGTCTTTAAACCCCTCCAAATGCAGGTTTGGACAACACAGGCTCACACCCAGGCTCTGAGCCAGAGTGCCCCCTCACCTCAGCCCGCATCTGCTGACGAAACAAGCTGGTCATTGCGGGGACCGAGTCTGTGTCTCTGCTCCAAGAAGGAAGTTGTGCCAGGCTCCCTGCCTGGCCAACTCCACCTTGGAGAAGACACAGGACGCCGACCTCCAGGAAGAACCTGCCCCCAGACCCTCGGCCGCCACCCCCGGGACAGCACACGCTTGGGTCCTCGGAGCCACGTGGAGACCGCCAGGCCAGGAGGGGTGGGAGGCCGAGCGGGGCTGGGCCCAGCTAGCGGGGACCCTTTTCATCTGTTTCATGTACTGAGGTGTCATCTAAAATGTCATTTGAAAAGAAGGGCTGTGCTCCTAGAACGAAACTGAAGCATTTGAAAAATCACTGCTTGGAAATGGACTCTGGGCGCTTCCAACTCTGATGGAAAAAGGCAGCTTCTCATCTTCCACGGCGGTCTCTTAAAGAAAAAAAAAACCCACACGTCCAGCCAGCTGATGAAGCAGCCAACATCCTCTCCACTCTCTGTCATAACAACAATAACACGAGAATAACAAATGTTATGCAGCGCGCCGGCAGCCAGGCTAAGTGCTTTTCTCGCGTGCACCATCTCGCTGGACCTTCACACAAGCCCCCGAGCGCATGACTGCTCTGACTTCTAGTTTACAGATGAGGAAACGTAACCATCCTTCTTGGATTCTCAGATACGGATTTTCCGAAAATAAATATTTTTTTTGGCCACACCACGCGGCCAGGGATCAAACCCGTGCCCCCTGTAGTGGAAGCGTGAAGCCCTAACCACTGGACCGCCAGGGAAGTCCCCCGAAGATTTCAACGTGACAAAGTGGGATCTCTTGCTCCTCCCTGCCTCTCAGGATGCTAACTGGCAGCGTGGTCTTCCTTCTCAGCGGCCACTGAATGCAATGACCAGTGATGTCCCCAGCTCTGTGTCCCTTGAGGGAGGGGCTCTCCACACCCCTCAGCCCAGCCCCTGCCTCACCCAGACCCCAGGGCTTGGGAGCTGGGTCAGCAGTGCTGCCACCTACGGCCTGGCCAGTGCCCACCTGGGCCTGGGACCTTCCCACTGAGCCCAGGGCCGTGAGGGTCCTGAGGGCTGCAGGGGTCAGTGCATCTCCTCCGGGATGGCTGCCCTGCTACAGCCAGGCCCCACCCAGACCAGCAAGAGGACCGTGGGCAGATGAGCCCACACGTGGGAGGCTCTCGCAGGGCCTCCCCAGGATGCTGCTCCGGGGGTTGGGGAGCCTGGAAGTCTCCAGAGAGAGCACTGTCCTTTCTCATGCCTTCTGTAGCCCCCACCCTCCCAGCGATGGAGAGAAAGCCTGCCGGCCCTCACATCTCTGGGTCCTCTGTAGATGCGACACTGATTTATGAGCAAATAATTCATCCCTCGGTCTGAGTAAGACTCGGCGCTAGGCGTGCGGCTTGCAGCTGCCACTGCTCTTGGCCCGAGAGCAGGTGCACCCAGCTTGCTCTTCAAACAAGGGGATAAACCAAAGCACAGTCATAGACGCCTGTGTCAGTCAGAATCAGAGCCCGTGGAGGTCGTGGGGTGGGGGTGGGGGGATGCTCACGGGAGGGCCCGGTCCACGGACACATGTCTACGCCGCCGCCCGGTGCCAGAAGCCGCTGCGTTCCCAGAGTAAAAACCGTGCTCCTGTGGGAGAGCCCAGCCCCCAGGGGCTTATTCTAGGCTGGTGCACCTGCGGCAACAGCTCTGAGAAGTTTCCAGAAGCCCGCGTGCTCCCTGCTGAGGCCCGGGGCCCTGGACAATGGGCGTCCCTGTAGGTACCAAATACCACAGTGGTTCCCAGGGACACGTGTCAGCAGTCACAGGCAAGGACAATGGGCAGCAAAGGGATCCAACTGTGATCACAGCCCACCCTGCAGGTCTTTCTCCTGCAGAGCTGGCGTGTCTGCCAAACCCAGCAGCGGTCCTCCAGCCACTGGCCGGCAGCTTTCTTCCTGCCTCAGCCCCCTCCCAGGGGCCGGGACAATCCGGCAGCAAAAACAACAAAGGGGACTCAGCAGCTGGATTCACGGGGAAGAGAGAGGCACCCAGGAAGCTGCAGGCCCCTCTCAGAGGCTGAAGGGTCAGACCTCCCATCCACCTGCGCATTCTGGGATCCAAACCCTTGCGGGAGGCCAAGGATGGGAGAGCAGGGACCCCAGTTATGGGGAAGGGGAGCCAGGAGAAGAAGGGGATTGTTCCCTGGTGCCCTGCCGGGAGCAGCCCCAAACCCATAGAGAAAGGCCTGTGCTTGGGGAGGAGCTGGGGACATATTCTGAGGAGCAGCTCCTCACCCTCCATCTGCCCTCCCAGGATGCGGGGTGACCTGGAAGACAGGTCTTCCAAAAGAAACCATAAAAAAGGGCGGTGCCCACCAAAAGCCACATATCGTAGAACTCATTTGTATGAAATGTCCAGAAAAGGAAAATCCACACAGAGAGAAAGCAGTGTCAGGGCTAAGGGGAGGAGTGGGGAGAGACCACTGACGGGTGTGGGGTTACTTTGGGGGTGATGACAAGGTTCTGGGACTAGAGAGTGATGGTGGCTGCATCACTCAATCTGTGGATCTATAAAGGCCACTGAACGGTACACGTGATGCAGGGGAACTAGACGGGATGTAAGTTACATCTCAGTAAAGCTGTTAGAACAGAACAGAAAGGAAAAGGAACAGTCCACACATCAGTTGATGAAAAACCATCTCAGTAACAAGAGGAAACAAGGTATCACACACAACCACCTGGATGGGTCACAAGTGCCCTCCCGAAGTGAAAGGAGCTGGATCCAAAAGGCTCCGCACTGTAGGATTCCATTGATTCCACATTCAGGAAATGGCAAAACCAGAGGGAGAGAAAGTACATCAGTGGTTGCCAGGGGCTGCAGGTGGGGTGGGAGTGGTGTGTATACAAGAGACACGGTGATGGAGCTTTTGGGGGTGATGGCAATTTCTGCGGTGACGGACCTCTTATGTACCTTGATTGTGGTTACACCACTCTGCCATCACTCACAGAACAGTACACCTAAAAGAGTGACTTTTACTGTCTGTGAATTACATTTCAAGGCACATATACCTCTACCGACATCATAGTATCTTTTGAATCTTTGGCATTTTTTAAAAAGAACAGTAACTTATATGTATTTTTTTTTTTAACCCTCAGCTCAAAATTTCGTTTTCCTAACATGGACAAAATTTTCTGTAATTGGAAATCTGTCAAAAGAGAAAAGGGAATTGATTGAAAAACAAATAGGTGAAAAGAAAAATTTGTAACTATGTGTGGTGACAGGTGTTAACTAAACTTACTGCGATAATCATTTTGCAACATATACGTATGTTCAAGTCGTTACACTGTACAGCTAAAACAAATACAATGTGAAATGCCAAATATATCTCAATAAAAATGAATAAACAAACCAAACAGCTGAAGGGGGAGGCAAACAAATGTAAAATTCTGATGCTTAAAAAAAAAAAAAAAAAAAAAGACTACTGAATTTGGAGACTCATGTTCACGGCAGCATGATTTCACAACAGCCAAAAAGTGGAGGCAACCCAAGTATCCATCCACAGATAAATGGATAAACAAAATGTGCTCCATCCATACAATGGAATATATAAAACTCAGCCTTCAAAAGGAAGGAAATTCTGACACATGCAACAACATAGATGAGCCTCAAGGACATTATGCTCAGGACAAAATGACAAACACTGTAGGATTCCACTCACATGAGGTCTCTCGAGGAGTCAGATGCATGGAAACTGAAAGGGGCCGGGGGAGGGAGTCTGGGGGGCAGGAGGCATTAGTGTTAATGGGGACAGAGCTTCAGTTCGGGAAGATAAAAAGTTCTGGAGGCGGATGGTGGAGACGGTTGCACGCATTAAGCATGAATATACTTAATGCCACTGAGCTGTGCACTGAGAAATGGTTAACACGGTCAATTTTATGTTATGTGTATTTTACCACAATTAAACAAACAAACAAACCCCAACGACTCTTTCCCACCGTCCTAAGTGACCGCGAGGTCCTGGCATCGCAGCCCCAGCCATGGCCTTCATGCAGCCACAGACCCGCCACGCCACGCAGACACACGCCAGGCGGGGAGGGGGGGCCCTGGAGGAGAAAGGGCTGCTTGTCTCTGCCCTTCCAGCCGCAGGTGTGCAGTGCAGACAGCCGCCCCACCCCGGCCCGGAGGAGCCAAGTGAAGCGCAAAGGTCCACCAACACTGAGGATCGAGCGCATCTGCTCTGCAGGCAGACACAAAACTCCACACTGTCTGGACCGCTGCTCCCCAACAGGAGTCCGTGAGCGAAGAAGTCAAAGCAAAGGTGAGTGCAGGTAAGCCACACCTGCTCGGCCCAAGCGAGGCTGGCAGCCGCCCAGCTGAGGAGGAGTTCTGTCCAGAAGGGGCCCCGGAACCCACAATGGCCCGGGCGGGGCACCGAGCAAGGCCCGTGGCTGCAGGGTGGCTCTCCCACCCCATACTCACCCCATCTTTCATGCAGGCGTCACTGGGGGGTTTCTCTGGCCCAGGGTGGGAGGCACACCAGATCTCCCCACCTCATCGCCAGTCAGTCCCTCATCCCAAAGCCATGCTCCAGCTGTCCCAAGCCTTGCAGAACCCTGCTGTCCCACTCCTCCAGGCCTCTGTGCACAGGCTGCCTCCGTCTGAAATGCCCCCTCTCCCCATCCCCCACAATGGCCTAACACTCTCCTTTTCAGTGGGGTCCATTCAAGATCCAAACAATTGGCCGCTCCCTCCGTGATGCCCTCTGTGAGCTAACCCAGCAGAGATAGCCCTTCTTGGTGCCCACCTGGTACTGACCTCCATTGCAGCCCCCATTTATCAATGTCTATGAGCTCCCTGGGGTCATGGACTGTGTCGAGGCCTAAGCATGGAGTCTGGACCCCAGCAGGTGCTACACAAACTTCAGATGAACAAATAGGTGGATGGTTGGACGACAGATGGATGGATGATGAGTAAATGGATGGATGGATATTTGGATGGTAGAAGGATGATGGATGGATGGATGGAGCTATGGAATAAATGTTTGTGTCCCCCTAAAATCTGTATGTCAGAACCTAATCCCCCGTGCAATGGTGTTAGGAGAGGGTGCCTTTGGAGGTGATTCAGTCATGAGGGTGGAACCTTCATGAATGGGATTAGTGTCCTTATAAAAGAGACCCCAGAGAAATCCACCACTTTTTCTGCCATGTGAGGACACAGTGAGAAGACAGCCATCTATGAACTGGGAAGTAGTGGACCTTCACCAGACGTTGAATCTCCTGGCACCCTCGTCTTGGACTTTCAGCCTCCAAGAAATACATTTCTGTTGTTTATAAACCACCCAGTCTATGGTACTCTGGTATAGCAGCCCGAATGGACTAAGGCAGATGGTTGGATGGATGGAGAGATGGATGATGGATGGAGGGACGGATGGTGGATGGAGGGACGGATGGTGGATGGAGGGACGGATGATGGATGGAGGGATGGACGATGGATGGAGGGATGGATGATGGATGAAGGGATGGATGGAGGGACGGATGATGGATGGAGGGATGGATGATGGATGGAGGGATGGATGGATGGATGGAGGGATGGATGGATGGATGGAGGGACGGATGGTGGATGGAGGGACGGATGGTGGATGGAGGGACGGATGATGGATGGAGGGATGGATGGATGGAGGGATGGATGGATGGAGGGATGGATGATAGATGGAGTGGCTCAAGTACAGCTTGGCTTTCCCGGAACATCTGCTACTAGGGAGCAGATGAGTTAGATTCGACTCACACATATTTGGAGCTTGAGAAAGAGTCAGGATTCCAACACCCTGTTCTCTCAAGGTGGAGGGTTCTCTTTTGTAACTTTGATCAATAAATGACTATTTTCTTAACTTTTTATTACAGGAAATTTCCAGCACATACAAAATCGAGAGCACAGTATCACGAATACCATTCCCATCACCCAGCTTCAACCCTCATGAACCCACGGGCAGCCTGGTTTTGGGGGATAAACATTCGGAAGCAGCAGGATGCAGGGGAGAGACAGGGAGCTGTTGGTGACCGCTCCCCACCCCTGCTTCCCACCCCCGCAACTTCCTGCAGGAAGGAGGCCTCACAGGGACAGGAGGACTGACCCTACCTGCCTCACAAGGGCTCCCGGGCACAGAGGAGAGACACCCACACGCGGCTCCGTCATCTCATTTCACAATCACCAGGAATCAGGAGACAGCGCACTGCAGGACAGCGGGCAGCAAGCTACGGGCCAAAGCCAGCCTGTCACTACCCGTTTGTGTGACCCAGGATCTGAGAATGGATCTTATAACGATTTTTAAGCAATTACATTTTAAGTGGTTATATAAGTACCTTCCTAATAGTCTCAATTTCGCCTCTCAGCCACAAAGCCTAAATTAGCTATTATCTGGCCCTTTAAGGAAAGGTTGGCCACCCCAATACCGCAGTGAAGAGCAGAGGCTCACGTAACCACGCCTGGTTCAAATCCAGGCTCTGCCATGGAACCTTCTGACCGGTCTAAGCTTCTGCCAATGGCGGGTACCACCCAGCTCTCTGCAGGGTGGAGTGGGGCTCAGATCCCAGAAGGCACACGGGATTCTATTACAAAGCGTAAAGCCAAACCCAAGTGCAAAGTTCCAGTAAAAGGAGGGGTCCTCTCTCCTGCAAGACCGCCAGAGAGGGAATGCCAGCCGCTCTGGGGGTCCCTGGGAGTCCCAGTCGAGCTCACCAAACAAGAAGTCCTGAAGGAAAGCACGGACTTCTGCTGAGGCATCTGAGCCCCACGGCAGTGCAGACGGTCAGCGCAGTCTCCTTCTCCTCCTCGTGTCCTCCAGACTGACCAACCCATCCCCGGGGCTGGCCAGCCCGGGCACAAGACAGTCCTTGCTCTGGCAGACACTGAGGATGCTCAGAAAGTAACAGGGACTAGACAGAGAGCTTCCCCTCAGACTCTGATCCCGGGTGGGGCCCGGGAGGCAGCAGGCTGCTTGAGGACTGGCCATCTGTGATGCATGAAAACAATGGCCCCAAGGTACCAAAAGTCCCCCAACCCCACGGCACAGAGATGCTGCAGGTAGAGCCTTGCATGCAAGCCCCGCCGTCTCAGGGCTGGCCTCAGCACAAGCGTTCCTGACCACGCAGGGCTGTGCTCTGGCTGGCAAGACACCAGTTGGCACCTCCAGGCTTCCCGCTGCCAACCACCTGCCTGGATACTACCACCTCTGCCCCGGCAGACGCCCTCCACGCTGCCCGCACCCTCTCTCACATTGAGGCCGGGCCCCCCGCAGCTGTCCACGCTATGCCTTTCAGCACGCTACGCAGGTGACACCTGCACAGCCTGAGCATCTGTGCCCGCCCTGGGGGCCGACCCTAGCTAGGGCTGGCCAGTGGACAGTAGGGGAGATAAATCAACCAGCAAAGAAGCATCCTGGTTCCCATTAAATGTACACACAGAGCCAAATCCACCCCCTGGCCCACCGCGGGCTCCCTGGACCCATCACTGCAGGCAGCCAGGCCCACCGCGGGCTCCCTGGACCCATCACCACAGGCAGCCAGGCCCACCGCGGGCTCCCTGGACCCATCACCACAGGCAGCCAGGCCCACCGCGGGCTCCCTGGACCCATCACCGCAGGCAGCCAGGCCCACCGCGGGCTCCCTGGACCCATCACTGCAGGCAGCCAGGCCCAACTGGGGTCTTACGGGAAGACTGCTTCGGGACACCTGCCAGTAAGGTTTTCCAAGTGACTTGCTGGCAACTCAGAGCAACATGACTTCATTTTATTTGGAATCACAAAACTAAAGAGATCTTAAAGATGCTACCGCGCAGCTTCCTCATTTATGGGGTGGGGGGTGGGGGGAAGTCAGGGGCCCACAGGGTTTAAGTGATTTACTCAGAATCAGAACAGCAGCTGACGGCACAGCCAAGACAGGCAACAGAGAGAAGAGGGAGCAAGTGAGAGCCCCAGCTCTATAGCTCACAAGCTTTGATGGTTAAGACTCCAGAAGTGCTGGCTCCCAGCTGCAGTGAGCACTTAAATATAAGACAGATCATCTGCGGTGTAAGACAACTCACCAGCATGGAAGAGTCCATCCCTCCCCTTTCCTCCCCAAGGCCATTATACCACATTGCCCACCCTCCATATATGACCTTCCTGTATGTACCTGCCCCGCCTACAGCCTACACAACCACACAACCTACACAACCACACAACCACACAGCCTACACAACCACACAGCCTACACAACCACACAGCCTACACAACCACACAGCCTACAAAACCATACAGCCTACACAACTACACAGCCTACAGGCTCCAAGTCCTCAGGCACAGGGAGGAGTTTGACCTGACAAGCCCAACAGCGTCCTGCTGCCCTGGCCCAGCTTCTGCCAGCTTCTGCAGCCTGAGTGCAACCACGTACTACCTTCTGTAAAATCCCTTTTCATCACAGTATTTGGCTTCTTTGGAGTTTCCCTTAAGGCAGGTAGGAACTCCAGGGCCCAGAACTAACTGGACAATGCTGTCTAGCTGACTCAATCCACGGCCAGGATGCATGCAAAGGAGGCTGAAGTGCTTTTCGGTTTCGATTACAAGCAGCCCAGAGCAGCAATAAGATAGCAGCTTCTATGCTAAACAAGGAGACAGTGAGTTCCTTCCCTGCCAAGGACTACGGAGCTGACAAAGGACTGTCACATAGCTGGTAGCCTCAGAGATCTTCCCAAATGAGAGACGGGACTGGCGTGGCCCCAGCTCTGAGCCTCTCTTGATCCAGAGTGCTTAGGGAGCACCAAGGTATCAGGAGTTATGGTGAGACCCAGCTTGGCAAGAAAGAAGTCAGAGGACAGCAGAGGATGCATTGCAAAACCACAGGTAAACTGGAACAGCGTTTCTGGAAGGTAATTTGGTGGCAGATATCAAGTGTCTTAAAACCACCCACACCCCGACTAAATCCGCTGACAGATGCTCACCCTCAAGGAGGGAGCGGAAATGCAAATGGAAGCACATGTAAAAAGACGAGATGCTCACTGACTAATGAATGTCACTGAATTGTACTTAAAACAAAACGTGGTTTAAGTACAAAACAACGGGATAAGTATTTAGCCTTAAAAAGGGAGGAAACTCTGACACATGCTACAACGTGGATGAACCCCGAAGACATTATTCTCGATGAAATAAGACGTTTATAGTAATACTGTATGAGTCCACTTCTGTGAGGTCCCTGTAGCAGTCAAATTCAGAGACAGAAAGTGGATGGTGGTGCCAGGAGCCGGGGGAGGGAGGGGGCGTTATTGCTTAAAGGACACAGATTTCAGTTTTGCAAGATGAAAAGAATTCTGGAGATGATGGTGGTGATGGCTGCACAACAAGGTAATGTGCTTACTATCGCTGATCTATGGACTAAAAAATGCTTAAAATGGTAAGTGTTATTCTTATATATACAGACATACCCAAAAATATAATTTTAAAAAGTTAATAATGCAATATACCAAAACCCATCAAATTGTACATTCTAAATGGGCAAATTGTATGGTACGTGAATTATATCTCAATAAAGCTTCATTTAAAAAAAAAAGATGCTCGCTGAAACATTATAATAACGAGCTACATTTAATAAACGTTAAGTGTCCAACAAAATTCATTAAAATTAGATCAGGTAAGCTATAACTCTATTACAAAGTAATAATGTAGACTTTAAAAATAATGTTTACAAAATATTGAGTAAAACAAGAAAATGCTCACGCTAACTGACAAAAGCAGGACCCCCAGTGCAGCTAGATCTCAGCTACATAAAATAATCAGAGATATGATTTTATGTAAAGTCAGGAAGAAAAGAAAACCTCCCTTAACACTGAGCAGAAATGTGTTTCCCTGAAGCTTCTAACCATTAGTAACAGACCAGCCTCCCAGGTATGACCCTAAAGAAACCTACTCCCTCTTCCACATGACAACTGTTCAAGACACATAGCTAGTGCTCATGGACTCTGGAGGTAGACAAATTCTCAAGCCTGGCTGCAGAGGAGATCACCCAGGGAGAGTTCCAGAAATCCAGGTTGGCTCGGAAGAGGAAATCAGATATCCGTGTAGAAAGTGCTTATGAAGAGTGGAGGCCTCTGGGAGCTGGGAGCCACCGACAGGCAGCAAGAAAACAGGGACCTCAGTCCTACAACCACCAGGAACTGATTCTGCCAACAACCTGGGCTGGTGAGGGGATGTGGAGCTCCAGATGGGAATGTGGCCCCTGCCAACACTTTGCAGACTTTGGAGACCCTGAGCAGAAGACCCAGCTAAGCCATGCTGGACTGCTGACCCAGGGAAACTGATATTGATAAACAAAAACAAGAAGAACCTCACAAATCAGACTTGCCAGGAGTGACCAGCTGTGGGGATGTGTGTGATTTTTCTAACTACAGCAGAGGTGGTCCATGTGGGCAACCAGGACAGAGACACTGCCTTCAATCTCCACCAGCTCAAATGCCCCCCCAGTTCCTGCTGAGTCTTTGGGCTCAGTGGCACCGAGCAGAGTAAAGCTACAGCCCGGACACGTCCAAGGACACCGGGAAGGACCCGGGCCCCTAGATGTCACGTGCTGTCCCGCTGACCCATAGGAGGCCCAGTCAAATGAACCCCCCAGACCCTTCCCAAGTGAACCACAGCCCAGCCCAGCCTTTAAAAAGCCCCCTGAAAATAGCTGTGAAGGGGAAAAGCCAAGGGACAGTACAAGGGTCCTGACCCGCTGCTCCTGCCTGGTCTGCACGTCCCCGAGCCCTATGGGGCCGGCATGGATGTCCCCGATGACAGAGGGAGCTCCCCCAAGAAAGCCTCGCCTTGGCCTTTGATGTCCAAGGTCTTATTTACTGTCATGCCCCATCATGCCTGCCTTGGAATTCAATAAACATAAAGTGACTCTCCTCCCTTAGGAACGGCTCTGATCCACTCACATACTTGAGGGGGCCCAGTGCTTTGGGGCCAGAGAGAAAGTGGGGAGAGGGAGAGAGAGAGAGAAGGAGGGAGAGACAGAGAGAGACAGACACGTTCTGTTCTCCTCCCAGATGTCCCCCCTACTCTTGGAGTGCCCAGCAGGGCACTCATGCCCCTGCCTGCCGCACCGCATCAGCCGACTGGGATGGTTTCCCACCTGCCACCTACGGAATCAGTGTCCCAGCCCAGCGGTTAGAATAAAGGGCCTCTCCCAGGCAGCCAGCAGCCGGGTCTCAGCCCTCTAACTTTCCCTGCTACCCTGCCGGGGTTTCTGCACCCCAAGACTGCAGACATAGCAGGGATTAACAGCACAGGGCCCACGGGGCAGGGGAAGCTGGGAGGTGACAAGCAGTGTGGGGACCGGGTCTCCAATACTTCCCTACCCCGCCTTCTGGAGTCTCGCTGACCCCTCCGCACAGTCTGCCCTAGAGCGACTTGCACCATCTGGGTGCTGACAAAATACCACAGGAGGGGTACCCAGACTGATGTTCATCATCACACCCTGGAGTTTTAGAGCCGAATTCTGACAGCGGCTGTCCAGGTGCCTGGTAGGGGGGGGCAAGGGGGTCCATCCGACTGCCCCCAGCAAGATGCTATCCCACAGGGCCTCCCAGCGGGCGCCCACAGGCATGGCGGTCTCGGATCCAGACCATGCCCATCACCCCACGGGGCCCCAAAGCAGACACTTCCACCCGTGTTCCCAGGGGAGAAAGTGGAAAGCTTTCAGAAGTCAACATTCATAAGTGAGTTACATTTTTTGGTCTAAGATTTGAGCAGATACGAATCCTGCTTTTGCACGTGCCGGCTTGCACACACACCCAGAGGCTGAGCCGCCAGGCCGAGCATCACCTAAGAGTTCACAGGTCACATCGCAGGGCCTTCCAGTCAATTGGACAACGGCTCTGAGCCCAGCACGGGGACCCCCGCGCCTCGGAGAGGACAGGAGAGGGGGGCACCGGCGTGGCTGGCCCAGCCTGCACGTCCCCGCTCACAGCACAGCCACTCCACGAGATTGGGGAGGGCCAGGGATGAAGACTGCCCCATCTATACAACCACGAGCCTGCAGGTTCCCCCAGCTCCTCACCTAAAGCCTCAGACAGCTCAGCTATGGGGATCCCTGCTGCTCCTCCTCAGGGGCCCCTGTGAGGGACGGTGCTGTGCAAGACACAGCCCGCTCCGCAAGCACCATGTGCCTCCCCACGAGCAGAGGCCTCGGTCAGCTTGGCCTGGTCGTGGTCCTGCTGTCCAACCACCACCGAGGTCTGAGGGAGAAACGGTGAAGACATCACGCTGAGTGAGACAAGCCAGACGCAAGAGGACAAGGGCCATGTGAGTCCACTTCCGAGAGGCCCCACAGCAGATCCACAGACGGCGGGTCACCGGGGGTGCCAGGGGCTAGGGAGGGGGAGGGGCGAGTTACTGCTTGATGGGGACAGAGTCTCGTTTTGGGAAAAGGTTCTGGAGATGGTGGTGGTGATGGTGGCACGACAATGTGAATGTATTGGGTTGGCCAAAAAGTTCGTTTGGGTTTCTCCTTACGATGGTATGGAAAACCCAAATGAACTTTCTGGCCAACCCAATACTTGATGCAGCTGAGCTGGACACTGAAAATGGTTCAGATGCCACACGGGGCCCGGCTGTCCTGTGTCCCCTCCACACGACCCAGGGCAGCACCCTCTGCTTGGCGGAGCCCTGGGCAGCCCGCACAGCAGCCTGAGTGCACCGAGCATGAGCCACTCTCGTGGCTTCCTGTCTTCCTCCTCTGTTGCTCACTGAAGTAAGGAAGTCTGTGGTTCTTACTTTCTCTCTTTCGGCCTCACAATCACTAAAAACGAGAACCAAGTGGTTCTAAGCTTTCCCTCTACAAACTTGGGGGGGGGCCGATGAGAAAAAATCAAGCCGTCTCTCTCCCTGCAGCTCCTAGCTTCCCAGGCCCCCAGGAACACTGCAAGAGACCCCATTCTACCCTACGGGGGCGTGCGCGGCCCCAGGTGCCCTGGGACGACAGAACAGCGCACTAGGTGAAGCAGCTGGCTCTCCTTTGGGGCCACGATGCAGAAAAATACACACATCCTGTACCTTTAAGACCACTCAGCCCAGGAGGACACATTAGGAGAGGGAACAGAGGGGGATGAAGGGGTCTGCTGAGCCCAGTGGGTGAAAAGGCCTGCACCTACTGAATTATGCATTTCTCCTTTAAAATCGCTTGCTAAGTGGTGTTCAATCAACTGACATTAGATGCCTGAGGGGGTGACTCTGTGAGACCAGAGAGGGGGCCAGGTCCCAGGGGCCACCATCCTGGGCACTCAGGCTCCCACCAAGCCCCCAAGGAGGGGGCGTCCTCTCCAGCTGACAGAACCAAGTCCCTGCACAAAAGCCACATGCTGGATCTCAGGCATGTCCAGGTCTCGTACCTTCAAGGTCTGCATTCTTTCCCCAGACTATGTGGACATCTGTTCCAGAAGGCTACCCTTGGTATGTGTACATGTGTTACCCGCAGACAATCTCTTCCTGCTCCCCTGGCAGACCAACTAACCCCGGCAGCATTCTGTGTGCGTGTGTGCGTGTGTGTGTGTGTGTGTGTGTGTGTGTGTGTGTGTGTGTGTGTGAGTTGGGTCTCTATTGCTGCACGTGGGCTTTCTCTAGTTGCAGCGAGTGGGGGCTGCTCTTCGTTGCGGTGCGCGGGCTTCTCATTGCGGTGCCTTCTCTTGTTGCGGAGCACGGGCTCTAGGCATGCGGGCTTCAGTAGTTGTGGCACACGGGCTTAGCTGCTCCGCGGCATGTGGGATCTTCCCGGACCAGGGATCAAACCCGTGTCCCCTGCATTGGCAGGTGGATTCTTAACCACTGCACCACCAGGGAAGCCCCCCGGCAGCATTTTTTTAAAGGGAGCAGGTCAGGCCTGTAAAAGGAAGCAAATCTTCAAAGCCCTTCTTATGCCGACAGAGGCACCTGGGAGGATGCCCTGGGACTGCTCGCCCCCGGCTCTGCAGGCCCGGCTCCCCAGGCAGCTGGGGCAGCAGGGCCCTCCTGCTCCCTCCAGTGTCTCCACACGGTCTCCCAGCCACTGACAGCTCCTTCCTAGTGCTCCCTGGGCCATGCGCTGACCCCTCTGTGCACACGGCCGGCCACCTCTGTCACCTTTTCCCAGACAGCCCCTGCCCCTCTGCACCTCCCAGGACTGCCCACAGCAGAGCCTGTCAGCACCATGACCCTGCCCCAGTGCCCTGACTGCTGAAGGGAAAAGGCAGATGGACAGGCAGCATCCTTCCAACACGTCTGTCCTCTTGGGCGCTTTGCCACCTGACCTGCCGCAGGAATCTGAGCCAGGTGCCCCAGCTGGATGTACAGGGTTACAACACTTTCCGGGAGGTTTTTTTTGTTTGCCAAACAACTGATCAGGTCCCCTCCACCTCTGGGGAGGTCACTCGGTGCCCACTCTCATGCGACAGGCATCACCCCCCAGCCTAGGAGAGAGGACAGCACCAGCCCCTCCACCAAGGCCTGACCTTGGGCGGGTGTGTGTGTCTCACACCCCCTCAGACCCAACCTGACGATAGCGTATAATCTCACTCCAGCCACTTCACAAGAATGTTCCGAGGGCACGAGAAACAGCCTCCACCCAAGTCGTGTTTACTTCCCAGGTCAGGCATCGGCAGTCCCCGCCCGCCCCACCCCCTGCCCCACCTCGGCAGGCGCGTCTACCCGGGGCACTGCCACCGCCAAGTCCCCGTTTTGCAAGGTGGCAGTGGCCAGGGGGCACCAGAATCCAAGAGAGATGATTAGCAGGCCCCAGGCCAGGGATTCAGGAAGCTCTTGCGATTGACTGAGAGGAGCCCAAACCTCAGCAAAGAAGGAAAAATAACCTCCAGGACATCTCCACAGCTAACAAGCTTCCTTTCTGGGGCACCGGTGTCGTCAGGCCCCCCAAAATCAATACCGATTATTAGATGGGGGAAAGCGGAGTGGGGCTCGGACAAGGAGGGGCCGGACCAAACAGAAACCTCAGAGATGGGGGTCTCATTCCATCCGTGACCCACAAACACCACAGCACCCAAGACACAGACACCAAGGTAGGTCTCTGTCTAGAGGATCTCACCACCCTGAAGAAGGAAGCCGGACAGACACAGGATTCACAGGAAATAGCTGCAGACATACAGCTAAAGAAAGATACACAGTCAGGGAAGACGCAAGGACATTACGAAGGTTTTGTTTGTCTGCGCTGGTTTTTTAAAGGCAAGGCGCATGGAAAGAAGCCTTTCCACAAACCCGTGAATAAAGGCAAGAGAGAATTTCCAGGAGACAGTGCCTAGCACTTAGTAGATGCTCAATAAATACCTCTGAGTGCCTGAACGGGGGACAGGTGGTTACCTTAGTAAAGGAAACATAGGTACAAACCAGAGTAAAGAAGAAAGACGTGGAAAAATTGTGTTCATAAATTTTAAAGAAAAAAAGTTAAAGGGACTTCCTTGGCGGTCCAGTGGTTAGGACTCAGCACTTTCACTACCGTGGCCCCAGGTTCAATCCCTGGTCCAGGAATTAAGGTCCCACAAGCCGCGAGGCCAAAAAAAAAAAAAAAAGAAAGAAAAGAAAAGAAAAAATAAAGAAAGGAAGGAAAGGATCTTAGCAACAACAGGGTCCAACCCCTGACGTTTTAGATGAGGAGAGAGATGTGGCCACGTGAAGTGTTGGGACGCAGCTCTCCTGACACCCGGCCGGGTGGTCTTGGCCCACCAGGCTGCCCAGCTCCACCTGAACTCCTCCCAAAACCCGGCTGGTGAGCACAACACACACACCGTCTCTCTGCTGCCCAATGAGGGACTCACTGAGTCCTGGGGGCCAAACTGGTGTCCCCCCGAAATTCACCCGTCGAGGTCCTAGCCTCCAGCACCTCAGAACGTGACTGTATTTGGAGATGAGTTTCTCAAGAGGTGATTAAGTTACAATGGGGTCATCAGGGTGGGGTCTATCCAATCTGAATCATGTCCTTATAAGAAGAGGAGATTTTAGACACACACAGAGCCACCAGGGGTCCACAGGCACAGAGGGAACACCATGTGAAGGGGAGGACCGTCTACAAGCCAAGGAGAGGCCTCCGAGGAAACCAATCCTGCCAGCAGCTTGACCTTGGACTCCCAGCCTCCAGAATTGCAGGCAAAATCGATTTCTGTTGTTGAAGCCCCCAGTCTGTGGCATTTTGCCCCAGATCACTAACATGCTGGGCTGCTTCAAACACCTGGGTGCGAAAGCCAGGGAAACATCGCCATGGCTAACAGGTGTTCTCCTGAAGAGAAGACACCTCTGAAGGACCAGAGATGGGGCGTCAAGGATGAATGCTACCCGGCAACTTCAAAACCCTAACTTAGTGAAACAGGCCAGACGCAGAAGGACAAATATTACATGATTCCACTCACATGAGGTATGTGAAACAAATAAATTCACAGAAAACAGACCGAAAGTACAGCAGTGGTTGCCAGGGGCTGGGGGTGGAGGAAAGGTGAGTTATTGCGTAACGGATAGAGTTTCTGGTAGGAATGATGGAAAGTTCTAGAGACAGTTATGGTTACACAACAGCATGAATATACAGAATGCCACTGAACACGGAAAAAAGGTGAAAATGCCACGTTTTGCTACATTTATTTTACCACAATAAAGAAAAACCTATCACATGTTACATAAATAAGTTATTTTAATTGAAGTTATTACATTTTTTCAAAAATAAGGAAAAAATCCTACATGAGCCACAGGGATTATAATTCTAGTCGGGGTCAAGACCCCTGTGGGGTTCAGAGTTAATAAATCCACCACCACCTTCTCCTGAGCCTTGATCTGAAACGCAGCCTCAGTCAAAATTCAGGCCTGTTGTCTGGCAACCGGAGAAGATGCCCATCCGTTCACCGTGAATGTGGAACCACAGGGCAGGCTGGACCACGGGATTCCCAGCCAGGGAGGGGAGGCGGCTATTGAAGCCAGAAGCAACAGGGAGGAATGGGGGTCACCTACCCCTGGACCCACATGAATCTACACTCCCAGCTCCTTCAGTGAAAGGTCCAGAATGCTTCCTTCTGTTCCCGAAACATGAAGGTCATCCTTCCCGAGCTGGAGAATCCTTGTAAAATTGGATGTACATTCCGTTTCCACCCTGGTGATGATTTAAATGGTCTCGGACTCTGCCTCTGTCCCCCGGGAGGAGCCTGCACTCAACTTGGAGGTGGAGGCAGGCTCTGGTCTAAAGATGCCGGTGGAGCCCAGGCCAGGCCTGGGTGACCTTTTCCCGCCCCACAGTTACTCACGCTCGTCGCCGGCCGGTCCATTCAACCACCCAAGGGAAAAACAAAGCTGCGATCATTCTGATAACATGTCACCAGAATCCAAAGAGCAAATTAAGCTGCTTAACAGAAATGTGAAACAACGGGGCAGCCACTTGCAGGAGCGCCCAGGAAGAAACACAAGATCTAGGGTCCCATCTCACAAGGGACACTCAGGGCTGGGGGCGCCTCAGACCTAAAAGAGGAAAGGCCCTTGGTTGTGTGGCCTCTCTCAGGAAAGGGTGGCCAAAGTCCTCGAAAGGAGTTTAAGGGACAGGGGTGGACACAGCTAAGACGCTTCCCAATGACCAGCCACCTTCCCACCTTCCCGACCTGGCCCCCCGGCTGTGGAAAGGAGGACAGGATCTTGGGGATGTGCTGTGTGTATGGCTCTGAACTGGGCTCCACGGGAGGCCCAGGAATGAACCAGGGATCCCTGCCTTCAAGACGCACACGTGGATGTGACACCACGTGGATGACACTTGGGGACATGATGCAAAGTGAAATTAGCCAGACACGGAGGGACACGTAATGTGTGTGATTCCACTCCTGTGACGAGGTGCCAAGAGTCATGGAATCACAGAGACGGAAAGTAGAGGAGAGGGTCCCAGGGGCTGGGGGAGGGGACACTGCTGCTTGATGGGGACAGAGTCGCAGCTCGGGAAGATGAAAAGTCCCGGAGACGGACAGTGGCGATGGTCGCACAACTACGTGAACGTATTTGATACCACTGATCTGTACACTTAAAAACGGCTAATGTGGGTGAAGGTAGTAAATTTTATGTCATATAGTACCACGAAATAAATAAATAAAGGACAAAGCACAGTCCAGAGTCACAGAAGCCTCTGCTCCACTGCTCCTCAGGGGCAGACGGCAGCCCCCACCCTCTGCCCTAGACAAGGCCCCTCCCCAATGCGGCTATTTCCGGAAGCTTCCCTGATGGCTCGCCCTCTGAACACGTAAGTGATGTGTGTGTTCCTGTCTCCCATTAACTTTTAAGCTCCCAGAGGGCAAGGACCACACACTCTCCTTCTATGCAGCCCCTACTGTAGGAGGGACAGGCTTGCACACAGCAGAGCTCACAGCCGGTGGGTCCTGGGTGTGCGAAGCTCGAAGGACCCCTGGACTCCCCCACTCGCATTTTTCAGGCATGTGTGGGGCAGTGGGAAGAACACGGGCTCTGCATTCCCACGGGGCCTGGAGGCCCAGCTCTGCCACTTCCTGGTTGCATCCCTACCTGCAGATGTGGAGCAGGTGGGGTGATGGAGAGCTCACAGGGGGCCCTGCCTGAAGCATGCTGTCACCATGCCTGGCGCACAGCGGCTGGTGGTCATTTCAGCTCCTTCCCTCAACTCGGAAATACGAGAGCAAAGAGGCTCTGAAGCTACTAGGGCCGGGCCTCACGTAGGTGGCTGCTGTTGCGTCAGAGAATTAGGTGACTTCCACTCCCTCCCCACAGCGATTTTCCTCATTGTCACATTTCAGAGGCGCAGCCCTGGCCAGCAGGCATCTAAAGAACATGGGTAAACAGTCAGGACAGAGACAGATGGCCGCGCCCATGGGTCTCTCCTTCCCCTCCAGCCACGACGCTCAGAGGAGCGTGCTGGGTACTGAGTTTACAGGCTCCCGAAGCTAAAACCACCAAGAGTTTCAAAACCTAACAGGAGAGAGAACGTGGGACCTTGAGGACTTTCGGAGAAGGACCCAGAGAGTGCTAGGAGTGGGGTCCAAGCTGTCAAATTAACTCCTTGGCTGGAACCTACCCAGCGTCACCCACGGAGCCGGGTTCTCCTGCGTGCAGGGGCTGAGAGGCAGGCGAGGAGCTGTGAGCTCGGGGAGACGGCCCGCAGGGAGGGTCCCGAAACACACCCCCTCCAACAGGGCCCTGGTCCCTGGAGACTCCGAATTCCCCCAGCAAGACATCATGGTTTCAGGTTGTAGGTCTCCACGAAAACGTCCCATTTTCTGCTTCATTAAGGACGTTCTCCCACACCCTGGCGGGCGCCGAGGACCAGTTCAAGCTGGCTCGCTCGGCCGACAGCTGGCCAGACGGGGCTGGTGCCCAGCGACCACAGGGCAATCCTCCAGACCCCGGAGGAGCTGACGTGCCTGCAAAGCAGGCTTCTAAATACTACGGCCTCCCCCCAACCCGTCCCACAAGGGACTCAGGGGATGCGGCTGGGCCAGGCCGCAGATCCCGGCGACACACCACAGCCCACCCCAGCAGCAGATGAAGTCAGCAACTAGATGTGCCTAAAACAAACAGGACGGGGCACCGATCGCAAAGAGGCCACTCCACAGAGCCAAAAATAGCCTCACTTGTTTCAAGAGGATGCTGACCAACGAAGCACATACAACTCCATCAGCAGAGAAAGAAGAATCAATGGAGCAGAAAACCGGATCAGCCCAACAGGGACCAGGACTCTGAGAGACTGCCGATTGCCTCACCCGCCACCCCCCCCAAATCCCTCTCCTTACTCCAATCACGAACTGTGCCTGGATCTCAAAACCCAGTCCCGTCACCCCTGTGCCTCACGGTATTTGTACTCAGATGTGCACACGTATTATATACACAAATCCCATAGGTTTAATCTCAGGGCCAGGAGTCAGACGGTGGACTAGGAGCCCAAAATGAGCACCGGTGGGCAGGGAAGACGAGGACGCGAGAGCACACTGATGGATCAGAAAATGGAGCTAGGGTAAGACGCACAGAGGTGAGTAATGCGGGTTGATGTCTCTCATCAAAACTGGGCAGATCAGAACAGGCGTGGCCCTGCTTCAGCCCTGGCTAAAATCTTCACCCTGGGGATCTTCAGTGGCCCACTGAGTCAGAACTGTCGGTCACCTCATTTCCTCTTCATTCGTATTTTCACCTGCTCTGACTAGCAAGCGAACCTGACACTCCCATGGCCTGGGAGCAGCTGGCATCTCTTGGGTTCCCCAAACGTGTCATATAACTCTTGAGGACAGGTGGCGGGGATTGCCCAAGACACGGATCAATCCCGGCTAAAAGCCTCCATCCAAGCAGCAGAGATGACCCACTCTTTATACCATCCCTACTGCTCGGGTGCGGGGGATCAGAAGGCAAGGAGATGACTGCCCAGGGCATCCTGGTCCCAACTCACAGAGAGTACTCTCGCGAGAAGCACAGGGCTCTAGACCCAAAGGAAGGAGCCACCGACCATCCCACACACCACCCCTCCCACCCCAATCCCATTCCAAACGCTGGGAATCTGCCTTCGGGAGGAAGGTGGGATGCAGTTTGTTCAGGCTCAGAATCAGTAAGAATCCTTCCAGTCCACAACAGTATTTGAAAATCACTCCAAAAACTATCTACCTTTTCCTCCCCACATTCCCTACTGCTCAGTGGTTTCCAGCCAGGGGCAGGTGTGCCCACCAGGGTGGTAGAGGTACCCACCTGCGTCTCCATGGAAGGCGCCGTCTTGAAGCAGCCTGCTGGACAAGCTGTCCCCATCGCTGGGCCAAATCTGCCCCGTCTTGCGGACGCCCACGATGGTGGCCTCGGACACCACCACCGGGCCCTGCCGGTGCCGCTTCTGACACTGGGGCGTGGGGGGGCTGCTGCTGTCGAAGGATTGCTGGGAGTTCTGCGAGGGTGAGCGGCTCTTGTCCCGGAACGTGCGGTAGGTAGTGGGGCTCGGGGACACGCGGCTGGACTGGCCCGAGGAGAAGTCCTCTTCGCTGGACGTGAGGTTCTCATTGGAGCTGCAGTCTGGGGTGTAGCCGCCTCCGCTGTCCTCAAAGCTCCGAGGGGAGTAGGACCTCCGGGGCCAGGTAAGGCGCTTCTCCTGCTCCGAGGTGCTCTGGCTGCGCTGGAGCGAGCCCTTGCCCTCCCCTTCCACCATCATGCCCCCGACATAGATGCTCTGGTAGGGCTGGTACTCCAGGGGCGGCCAGGGGGGCCTGCTGCCGCCATTGGCGTTGATCAGGTTGTCCTTCAGGAAGCGCGGGTTCAGCTCCGCGTCCTCAAAGTCGCCGTCGAGGCCGCAGCTGCTCTCGGAGAGGCGCCCTCGGTAGGAGGGCCTGGGCGGGTCCCCAGGGCCGGGTCCCGCGCCCTGCTGGGACTTCTTGCGCTCCATCTGCATGGCCTGGCTGCCCAGGGAGCTTATGCGGTCCGACACGTCTTTGTCGTTGACCTTCACCAGGCCGCGCTCGTGGTGGAACTCGACGTTCACGTAGAAGGGCTTCTCAGCGTCCGTTGCCGCCGGCTGGACAGGGCCCTTGCGGATCCTCTCGAAATTGGAACGCAGGGCCGCCACGCTGGTGGGGGGCCCGCGGTCGTCGTGGTCCGCGGGAGCGGCGGCCCCGGGCCTGCGAGTGGCCGCGGGTCTGGCCTTGCCCGGGGAGCCCTCCCCGTCGAGCCGGGCCTCGGGCTCGTCGGCGGGCGGCGGGTCGGCACAGTCGGCTGGCGCGGGCTGGGGGCGCGGCGCGCGGGGCTCGGCGGCGCCGTCGGGGGGCTGCGCCGCGCGCCGGAAGCCCCAGCGCTGTCGGTCGTAGCTCTTCTTCTCCTTGGCTAGCAGTGTCTGCAGGTAGATCATGCGGAAGCGCTCCTGGTTCACCTCCTGCTCCAGGCGCCGGATGGAGGCCTTGCAGCGCTCCAGCTCCTGCTCGATATCGCCCACCGAGCGCAGCTCCATCCGCGGCGGCTCCGAGTCCGGGAACTGCGCCTTCCACGCCTCGGCGAAGCCCACCGGGTCCACCATGGCGCGGCCGGCCTCACCTGCGCCGCCCGGCTGCCGCGGGGCCCGGCTCAGCGGCGGCGCGGCGGCCTCGCCAGGCCCGGCCCGGGGCGCCGGGCGGCCCCCATGCCCCCGGCGGGGCAGCGGTGACGGCAGCTGGCGAACAATACCCGCCCCCTCCCGGGCTGCAGGTGAGGCTGCAGCCAGGCTCCCCGCGCGCGGGGCGGGGCGAGGAGCGGGCGCGCGCGCGCGCGCGCGCGCGGGAAGGGCGCGGGGCTGCGCGCGCCGCTATTGTGTGCGGGGCTCCCGGCGCGCGCGGGGCGGGCGCTATCTCCGCTAGGCTGGGCCCGCTAGCCCATGGCCGCCGCCGGCGCGCTGCTCTCCTCGGGCTCCAGCGCCCGCGCCCAGCCGCCGCCGACTCCCCGCTCTGCGCTTGGCCAGCCCGCTCCCGCCGCACTCGCGCCCGGCCCGCACTCGGCGCCGCAGGAAGGGGAGGGCCGGGGGGCGGTAGCCGCGGCGCGGCGGACCGAGCGTGAGGGCCTCTTAAAGGGGCCGCTCCCCCGCCCAGCCGTGGCCCTGCCAGCGTCCCCGCGCCTGGGAAAACCGAGGCCCGGACGGCGAGTTCTGCACTCCTGGGACAGGAACCCCTGGGTCCGCATTGCCCCCCAGCCCGGCAGCCCCTCACCGGCGTCACGGCTGAGCGCGCCCCTAGCGGGCAGGTCACCCAGCGGTGCCAACGGGCCTGCTGCGCTGGGGTCCCGGGGTGGGTGATGAAGCAACATCTGCCACACGGGACTGTCACAGAGATAATCAATAGGAATTTCTCCCCAGGTCACTCAACACCCACGTCTCCCTTCCTGCGGTCCTGGGCCAGGTGTTTGCCTGACTCAGAACTTATCTCTGTAATCTGCCTCTGAAGGGGTCGCCAGCCTCCACTGGGACGCGCAGGGCTGGGCGGAAGACAGCATAGCCCAGGCGGGCAGGGAAACAAAATCTGTTCTCGTCCCCCGGGGAAGCCCAGAGATCTTAGACACACAGCACCCTGGAGGGAGTCAAAGGGGCGCCAAGTGAAAATACCCCCACCAGCCTGCTGGGTGAGGGGATACGGAAACAGGATTTGTCGACCAGAGAACCCGGCTTGAGTCCTGACCGCCTCTGCCCCTCTGTGCCTGCTTCCTGGGCGTTGAAATGAGAACGAGAATACCTCCCCACCCCCCGCCCCCGCGGCTGTTGTCCCCGCACGGATGTGAGGGGTTGTCTTGCCTTCCACGCAGTTCCAGTGCCACCCAGAGCGGATGCCCTGACATCTAATCTAGAGGAACAGAGCCCAGGGCCGGCCTGGCTGGGATTCAGGTCTCTCCCACTCTGGGCTTTGTGACCTTGGCAATTCCCTTCCCCTCTCTGAGCCCAAGTTTTGTCCTCTTATGTCAGATGTTGTGAGCACCATGTGTAAGGCAACCAGATGGGGCAAATGTAAAGCATGTGCTGTTCCTTCCATGATTACCTTTAATGTTGGTGCCCTGGGAGACTGGCAGGAAAACCCTGGGGAGCAGGACTGGCAGACACTTCCAGGCACAGCTCACTGCCGCCCCCTGCAGGCTCTCCACCCTCCTGCTGTCACCCCTCCCAGGCCCCATGTCCCCTCCCACTCCTCTGCAAGGCCAACAGGGCCCTTGTAAAGCCTGTTTTGCAGGTGAGGAAACAGAGGTTGATGCCCTGACTTTGTGGCCAGCAGTGCGAGGCGGGAATCACCTCCTCGGCAGTGCTCACATCCTGATGACCTCTTCTTCAAAACGGGTATAATAAATCCTGACCTCCCAGGGCATGGCACACAGCAGCTCAGCATCGGTATCAGTTGCCTTCCTTGGATGACCTGCTCCCGTCACCCAGCGAGTGGGTCCGACAGGACGAGAACCCAGGCCTCCAGAACCCCATTCCCTGGCTGTCAGCAAGGAGACTCCCAAAAGCACAAACATTTTTTTCCCCTTGCTGACAGGGTCTCTGAGTTTCCAGGGGGAATTGTGGGCTCATCAGGGACATTATCATTAAACACCTGGGAAAGGAAAGGATACTTTGTGGGGGGGTGGCTTCATCCATCAGTGAGATGTCCCTTTCCCTGGTTTGCAGGCCCCAACTCAGCCCCACCTTAAATATTGTACACATAAGCAAGCTCATATCAGAACTCTGATGCTGTTTGGTTTGGGTTTGCAAGCTCTGCTCTCTTGGTAGAGCAAGTGGCTCGTTGGGCACAAGGACACTGCAAGATAGTGGCTATCTTCCCATGGGACAGCTTGTTCTGGCCCCAAGGACACTCCTCCCATCCTCTGAGCCTTCCCTGAAAGCACTCCCACCCTGGGTCTCTGGTCCTTCCCCGAAGAGCTTTCTTATCATTCCTCCCTCCTGAGGAAGGGAAGAATGAGGAGGAAAGTGGGGTCCATATATATGACACTCTGTAGTCCCCCATTTGGTGTCTGTCCCCAGCTAGATCTAAACTTCCAAGAACAGAGATCTGTCTGTCTTGTTCCCCAGTGAACCCCCAATGCTTACGACATAGTAAGTGCTCAGCCAGTGCTGACCCGGGTGGGACCGCAGAGCCCAGGGAGGAAAGGGTGAGGCGGGCAGAGCCAGGCCACAGCAGAGGTGTGTGGGCCTTGAGGGCGGGCATTCAGGAGGAGGCAGAGGTCAGGGGAAGGCTGGCCAGCGAGCTGGTCCTAAAGATGGGGACAGACAGGCAAAGATGGGGAGAGTTCAGAGTTCTGGGTGTGTCTGAGGAACAGCTGGGTTACGGGGTGAGGCTGGTGTGGGCTGCAGGAGGTCACATCAGGCGTTTCGCGCCCGTGAAAACCATCACTACAATCACCACCACTCCCAATAGATGTTTTTTTTTTCATCTAAAAACTAAAATGGAACAGGAAAGTGGGATTGTTGGTGATGTCCCCTCCTCAACTTCCTTCATTTTCTGGGATATGGTTTTGTGGCTCTATAATTCATTTCACAATCTCTCTCTCTCTCTCCCTCCCTCCCCCTCCCGCACCCCCCCCCCCCACCATCCGGTCCCTTTGCTGGAAGGAGAGGCTGGGACTCAACGGCCCCCTCTGCTGGAAAGAACGCAGAACTTCCGATGCCTCAGAACCCTGGGGATGGAAACAACCCCAACGTCTGTCACGGGAATATCACAGTGGAATATTATATGACCATGAAAGAAAATGTAGTACCAATACATGCTAAACATCGATGAACCTTGAAAACATTTATGCCAAGTGAAAGAAAACAGTCATAAAGGGCCACATATTGTATGACTCCATTTACATGAAATGTCCAGAATAGACAAGTCTATAGAAACAGAAAGTAGGTTGGCGGTCACCTGGGGATCGGGGATGGGAGGAATGGGGAGTGACTGCTAATGGTCTCACACAACAATAAGTGGGGACCATATTTTGCTCCTTCCCTGCCTTGTCTGTACCCTCCTCTCCGCCCGCTTTGGGGGCAGAGGCTAGAGGAGGGCTCCCTCCAAACGGGATGTGGCCACATGACCCCCATCTGTCATCTGCCATCCGTCAGCCCCAGGGAGCTTCGGGCAAGATCAGAAAATGGGGGCAATCGATACAGCTGTTCTCTGGCCCTGCTCGTTGCTCTGTGCTGGATGGTGCCTGGTGGGGTGCCTCTTCCAGGTTACCAACCCCGGCCCAGAGTGGGTAGCCGGGGTCTCTGAGGGACTTCCCTGGCCAAGGGCTCTGAACAAGTGAGCTGTGGGCCTTTCCTCCCAGGCCCCCTTGTCTGTAACTCCACCACATCTGCAGAATCAATTCTGCCGGCCGAGTGCCCAGGCTGCCATTTCCCGCTTCACAGAGAAGAAGGGGCTGGGACAAGATGAGCTGGTTCCTGAAGCCACGGCCAGTGACATGGTGCAGGCTGTGGCTTCCAGTGGCCAGAGGCCCAGAGCAACCTCAGGCCAGGGGTGCCATCCACCTGTTGGGGAACAGGGAGCAGAAGGAAGGGTCTGCAAACAGCAGCCTGGGGACAGGCCGCACTACCCTGCTCCCTCCTGGGGCACAGGCTCAGACAGGTGGCTGGTGGCCCTGAATTCTGGGAGGCATCTGGATGAGGGGGTGGAGCCTGGAAGGAGGCCGTGGGACAGCCACGCTCCCTGTCTGCCCGACATATGGGAGGTGACAGGGGAGGCCACAGCAGATGGCAGAGGAGTCCGGGGTCTGCTGGGAGGGTGTCTCGTCTCAGGGCCTCCTTGGGTGACGTGCGCCCAGGGCCCCCTGCCCCTGTCTCTGGGAGCCCCGAAGGCTCAGAAGATGAGGGCCCTCTCTGAGCTGTTGCTGCTTCTGAAAGCTCCCCCACCCCACACCCCACCTCTCATCCCCACCCTGGGCCTCCTGGTCCCCGAGTCCCCTCTATAGTCCCCAGGCCAGGAACGCCTGTCACCCTGGCCTCTCCCAGGCTCTTATCTGTGTGAGGGTGTGAGTGGAGCAGGTCCCCTGCCGGTCAGCATGCTCCATTACCTACATCTCAGGCGACCTCAGGTGTCCAGCTTAGGCTGCCCAGGTCCCTCAGGAGAGCACAGTCCCTCTGGGAGTGGCTCCCATCCCATCATCAGGCCGAAGTGGGCATTGGGTGGATCCGAGGCCCCCCGTTCCCTCCAGAGGCCACAGCAGGGTCGGGGAAGGGGGAGGCTCCTGCTTGCCAGGAGGCCGAGACCCCCACGGTGCTCTGGGTCACTGCGGAGACTGGTCCCGTGGCTGTGGGGCTGGGGAAGGACCGACTAAAATCACGGGGCTCAGGAAGCAGGCTGTGATGGGGAGCGACTGATTAGCTCATTAGCTCTGCTGTGGACCCTGAGGAGGAGCAGGTGTGGGACCTGGAGTGGGATTCCCGCTGGGATCACACTGCAAGCTGGCGTGGGAGGCGGAGAGAGAGGAGGGACAAGGAATGCGGAGGAGAAGTGCTCAGCTGCATCCTGTCACCTGGGCTCTGTGCTCAGGCTCCTCTCCAGTTAGGTGGGGACAGGAGGTCCTGATACCCAGCCCCCAGGGTTGCTGGGATGAAAGGGACTTCTTCCCCCTCCACTGAGTGCTCAGTAAATGGGGGTTCTGGTTACTCCCCCAAGAGGCTGGATGGCCCCATTCCTGGGTAGCCCCTGCTTTGGGCCAGAATTCCCACCTCCAACGGGCTGGAGGCAGTGGTGGTGCCTGCATGCGACTCCCTCCCCAGGCCTGCACGGCTTTCCCTGGAATCTTCTGTGTCTGCCTCTCACCGAGCTCCTCCCAGGAACAGACCTGACGCTTGAGCCCCTGCAGCCTCACTGGCTGCTGCCTGACTTCAGGAGCCTCTGAGCGAGCAGCGGGCACACCCGCCTCTGGCCACTGAGGAGGGCCAAGCACAGGACTGTGCCCAGGAGGTTCACGAAGAGGCATCTTGGTGAGAGTGACTGTGTCTGCCGGAGACTCAGCGGGATTCCTGTCTCCCTGCTACATCTAGGTGAGCACCTGCCGGGGGCCTTTTGTCTAGGAGATGCTGGGGAGATGAGGTCACAGGGTCGCTGCCCTGGCTCTTAGGGTCCCACAAGGCGGTGTGGGGGGGGACGGGGGAGAAGCCCAAACATGGACACCACACCCGGAAGTAACAAGTGCTGTGGGAGCCGTGGGGGCTCCAGGAAGTCCTCCCAGAGAAGGAGCGCCCGAGCCGCCGGGCACAGAAGAGGCCTGGCACCTGCAAAGACTAGTGACCACGGGTGAAGGCTGGAGCACAGGGGCCTGCAGGGTGGGCTGGGGCAGCCACTGAGGGGCCTTGAGTGACAGGGTGAGAAAAGCGAAGGAGGGGAAGGGCCCCGGGATGGCTCTGAAGCTCTCGCGTGCGGCCCTGGGTCTCCACCCCAGAAATTTAAGTGCGTGTAGAGGATGTCTTTGTGGACTCATGGTATCAGTGGAACCACAGCAAAGTGGTTCTGCCACTTCAGAAGAAACATTGAACAGTTGGGCACACACGGGGCAACAGGAGGAGAGTTTCACAAAGGGCCATTTGGAGGGGTGGGCGCACATGAGACAGTGGTCCTGGCTCGGGGGCTAGTGACAGCAGGGTGCATTACCGCCCCCCAGTCCTGGGGCCTAGAGGGGTGGGGGATGGAGCCGGGAGGGTGCCAGCCCACCTGACCAGGGTCTGCCATCCTGACGCTGTCTGTGGTGTGCCCCAAACCCGGTCGTGGTGCACCCTGAGATAGCCTCTCCCTCAAAACTGGGTCTGGTGGGCCAGCCCACTGAAGGCCCAGCAAGGCCTCTGTGGGGAAACCCGAGTGTGCAAAGCTATAACTATGAGGATGGTCACTTCAGTTAAAAAAAGCTAAAAGCTGGACACAAGCCAACTGTCCCACGGCCGGGCAGGGTGGATGGACTCTGGCCCATCTGCATGAAGGGACACGCAGGCTCGCTCTGGCAGCTCCTCGGAATGCGGCCTGCCCTGTGGGCGTGGGGAGAAGTCACTCTGGTTTAACGGCAAACAAGGCGCCCAGGTCGTGGCCGTGCTGTGTAGGAACAGGAGTCCCACCCGCTGCAGACGAGGCTTACGTCCGGGACCGCAGGGACTGTCACTCTGCATGCAGAGCTCTGTGCTGTCTCGTTTCACAATAAGCACATATGCCATTCCTTTAGGAGTGATTTATATAAAGAAGTATCTCCTATCTATAAAAAAGGAGAGCCTAAAATGTGGTGAAGGGGGAATGAACAAAAGCCGCCTAGTCTCCCGGCGGCTAACCACCTGGCTGCCCGAAATGCTCACCATCTACGAGAAACAGGCGGGAGCCAGACGTGCCACCTGCCTATGGCCACGGAGGGCAGGACTGGGGGGCACACACCCAGGGTTGGGGAGAGTGGGGTGGGCGGGGGCTCAGTAGCCCCTGAGGAGGAGCAACACGAGGGCATGGAGAGGGTTGGGCGCTCTGGGCGGGAGCTGGGGAGGGGAGACCTGGGTGCTCTTGCCCGATCCGGGTTGCAGCAGACAGGGAGCCTTGACTTCAGCAAGTGCCGCTCGTCTGGACCACTGAGATGAGGAGGATTCGGAGGCCGACCCAGGAAAGTGGGGAAGAGGCCTGAGGGGATGCTGACTGTGCCCAGGGCGAGCGCCGTGGGCCTGGGGGCACGTGTCCGTGCCTGTGGTCCTGAGCCTCCCGGGGCCGGGGGGCTGTCGAGTGACTCTGTAAGTGCAACTGGCCTTCCAGATGACAGCCTCAGTGCCCCCACCAGCTGGGCAGCATGGGGCCCTGGGCAGCCACTGGGGGCCTTCCCTGGCTCCCGACCCGCTGAAGAGAAGAGGCGGAGCCCTGGGGCTCAGCACGGTGGGTGTTCCATGTCACCCTCCAGGTCACGGGAGGCACTGCCCACACGCATGCAGGCAGTGGAGGCCTCTGACGCAGGCTCAGCTAACAGCAACCTGGGCTGGAGGGCCTCTTGCTGTCCTGGGTCTCGGGTGGATGTCCCTCCATCCCTGTAATGAGGGGAGAAGTCACCTGGCATTAACCAGGTACCTGCAGCTGATGGGGGTGGGCGTCTGAGCTGGCAGGTGGGCAGGGAGGCTGCAGGCTGGAGGTCAGAGGGATGGGGGAAGGGGCAGCCAGGAGCCAAGAGCAAAGGGTGACGAGCCAAGGGAATGGTTGAGTCTTGGGCCGGAGGGTGGTGGACGCGGATTTCAGGCCGCAAGCCTCTCCCCAGCCCAGCCCATCACCTGCACGTACGGATGATGTCCCCGTCGCCGACCTGCAGCTGGGCACTGCTCCTCCGCTCCAGGTCCTGCAGCACTGAGCGCTCGAAGGCCAGGGCGGCCACACGGCTGAAAAACGCCTTCACGTTCTCCCCTGTGGGCACGGGACAGCCGTGACCCTGGCCATCTCTGCCCCTGCCCATGGATGCACTGGGGGGTGGGGGAGCCAGCGGTGCGGGAGCCAGGACAGCCCCCCCGCTGTGCAGGGGATGAGCTCCCCACCCTGGCCACATGCCCTGGCCGCTCCTGAAAATCTCTGAGCCTTGGTTTCCCGGCATCTACTCTTCCAATCAATTGCTACTGAGCACCCGTGGGCCAGGCACCGAGCAGTGTGGGCCTGCTTTCCTGTAACCTTTGAGCACCTCTCCAGTGGGCAGCCATGAGGATTAGAGCCACTGGCCCCCATGTCCTCCGCCAGGAGGACAAGACCACCCATCTGGGCACAGGGCCGGGCCCAGCCCCCGACACACATGCTGCCCTTGTGCAGTTAACAACCTATACCACTGCACAGGGCAGTTCTTCTTGGCCCATAGGGAGCTCTCAGGGAACATGCTGTTACTCCAATAAGAGGGCGGGTTCTCACAGCCTCAGGGACACCGTCAGGAAGGAGAAGAGGGAACTGGACATGGGGGCTGCCACTTTTTGTGTTGGGCTGGAGGTGGTACTTCCACTCGCACTCCTGCTGCCTCACCAAACCCCTGGGCAGGTGTCCACGGTGGCCCCTCGCCCGGGGTAAGGGCTCCCAGGTGTCATTCCAGAGTCCCCATGGCCTTGGGGCCTCCTGTACCCCCAGCAGTTATTTCATTTCATCCCCTCAACAACCTGTTTTCAAAATCTGTTCCTTGCTTCTCTGCATTTTCTCATTTTTCCTCAGTGAATCATATGGCTTTTATCATTTGAAACACATTTTTCCATTAAAAATAAAACGAGATTGACAGCAACACCCCACTTCCCAGATGAGGATGATGAGGCTCAGAGGCTCTGGGGGCCGGGGTAAGCAGTGCCCGTGGGCGAGGGCAGCTCAGGGGCCGGGGACCCAGTGAGGCTGGGGCAGACTGGGTGGGGTGTGGGGGAGGGCTGGAGGGCCGTGAGGGATGTTTGAGTGCCTTCTATGATGACACCTGGGGAAGGGAGGGACAGCCGGTCACTGGCCCCTCCCACCTGTACCCGGTCAGGAGCAGGAGGATGGTGTGGTTACAGGTGAGGCTGCGTTCCAACCCCAGCCCCACCACTGCCTCCCTGAGACTCTGGTCGTGACCTCACAGGGACGGGATGGATGTGCCCCACAGCGGCCGCGGGGGTCTCACTAGAGAACACAGGTGTGCCACTCCTCCCATCCAGGGCAGGGCCCCCACCCCCGATCACCACGGCGGCAGCCCTGCACCCACTCACCGGTCTTGGCCGACACGGACCAGTACTCGGCCTGCATCTCGTTGGCTAGGCGCACGGCCTCTGCCTCCGCCTGCTCGCACGCGGCCCCTGACTGGGAGAAGCGGCCCTGCTGACCCAGCTCCCCGGGCCTTGGCACCTGCCCACAGGTGAGCCCGGCGGTCCCAGGCGAGTCTGAGCGCCAGCGTCCCTCCCTGATGGGACGAGCCCCGAGCACCGGGAACCGAGTGGCCCTGCTTTCAGACCCCCGCCTGCAAGTTCCCACGTAGGCACATACGAGTCACCCTCTGCTCCGCAAGCCCAGGCTGAAGGGGCCACGTTTCCCGAGGCCGCCCCTGGCCCTGACCCGCTCCGCTCACCAGAAGGTCCTTCTTGGTCCCCACAAGGAACAGGAAGCAGGCGCCTGGTTCATTCTCCCTCAGCGCGTCCTCCAGCCACTGCCTGGAACATGGGGGACAGGCAGAGACGGCACCCACCCCCCAGGGGCTGAGGAAGCTGGGATGGGGTGTAGCCCGGGTCCTCCCAGGGCCGAGGGTTGCAAGGAGGGTAGCTTGACCCGAGCTGGCCTCGGGGGCCTCGGGTGGGTGGGGACGCAGGGGCGCTGTAGGGGGAGCTGAAGGCCCCGTCCCAGCCACGGCTCTACCCTCGCCCAGGGTGAGACCTGCACTGTCACCAACTGAAGTGACCAGCCTGGCCTCCCTCACAGGGCTGGAGATGCGGCTGTGGACACCCCAAACAAAAGCAAGGTGAAGGGGCTCTGGTCTGTCAGCTGATGAACGCTGGCTCTTTTTTTTTTTAATTAAAAAAAGTTTTTGTTTTTTTTTTTGGCCGTGCTGTGCGGCTTTCGGGATCTTAGTTCCCTGACCAGGGATCGAGCCTGCACTACGGCAGTGAAAGCATGGAGTCCTAACTATTAGGCTACCAGGGAATTCCCAACCCCCAGCTCTTGCCCAGATCTCTGCCTGAGACAGCAAGTGCCCAGTTGTGTCCCCAGAGACAGGGCCCAGGCGAGGTGAATATGCCAGGCCCCTCGCCACAAATTAGTCAGGCTTTCAAGATGACAACAGCAGAGCACTGAAGCCAGCGTGCACCATTCTGCGCTGGCCACAGGCCCAGCTGGCCCTGCCTTCTGCTGTAGCTGCAGATCTTGAAGGATAAAAAGGTAGCCAACAGTCATCGGCCTGTGGGTGGCGGGTGCTGACCCGCAAGCTTGGTCACCTGTACCCACTGTCAGGGGCCCAGCTCATGGCCCGTTTGGGGAGCCCTCCAGGCAGTTTTCTGGGCCCAAGGGTCCCACGGGGGCTGCAGAGCCCCAGACTTGCCTGGTGTGCTCCAGGGTCTGCATGTCAGTGAGGTCAAAGGCCGTGATGATCACTGCATGGGGTGGAGGGGGGAGCCAGGAGCCGGTCAGTGACGGGGGAGGCAAACACGGTGTGACAAGGGGGCTCCCGCAGAACTGATAGGGGCGACGGACGCTGGGAGGGAGACACCCATGGCCGCCCTGGGGACCCAGCCCCCCACTCTGATCCACACCCAGCGGCCCAGCCACAGGGGCCTCCAGGGAGGCAAGGTGAGCCCCTGCGTTCAAATCTCCCCTCTGTCTCTTACGGCTGAGGGAGTGCAGGTGAGGCCTTGACGCTGAGAGCCTCAGCCTTCGTCTGTGACATGGTGAGGACCACAGCTACCTCTAGCTCTCAGGGTAGCTCTGAGGACTAAGTTGGAGCAGCTGTTTTAAAGCTCTTGGCCTAGGGCCTGATGTGGGGCAGACTTTCCCCCACTGGCAGCTATGGTCGTGCGGGCGATTAGCAACAACCAGCTTCAGGGGAACAATTTCTGAGGAGCAGGGTGGGCAGGAAATTGGGAGATGCAGCCTCCTCCCCCCAGCTCCTCTCATCACTGCCCTGTCTGGTCCCCTGTGCCCTGGGTGGCCCCATGTGGAGAGCATTCCTGGCCTGCTCTCTTCTGGCCCCAGGGGTGTGATCAGGGCTGGACGTGGGCCTCCCTCTGCACCTCGGCTGAAGGCTGCAGGAGGCCCACCCATGTGCCCCGCCCTGGCAGAGGGGCTGAGAAGTGGAGGAAGCTGATGGTGGTGGTGACCGTGGCCGGGCTGCTGTCTGCAGGGCTGTGCCAGGCGCCACGCCTTATTCCCAGGGGGTGTCATCCCCCTGAGAAGAGAGGCCACAGCAGATGTGGCAGAGCTGTTATTCCAATCCACAGCCGAGGTGCTCATGGTTTCCTGCTTTTGCTTTTTTCAAACCTTAGTGAAAATGTGACTTTTAACACCAGTACTGAGTGGACCTAACTGTACCTCATCATCTGAGTCCGGTTTGGATGCCTCGGACCGCTTGCTCTTACCTCTCACTGAAACCCCTTCTCTCTTCTTCCTGGGCAGAGGAGGGGGCTTATGCTGCTACTGCCTGCTGACTGGGAGGCCTGCCCAGGGCTGGGGCGCCCTCAACAAGGATGTGGTGGGCGAGGAGCCCCGCTGGCCCCCACCTGGGGGCCCACCTCCACTCCTCCCCTCCAGCCAAGCCCTGCCCCCTGCTCCTGAGTTGACTCTGCTCTTCTTTCTGGGGTCTCTGCACAAGTACACCCCACTCTGAGCACCCTTCTGAGCTGAAACTGGGGCTGAGACTTTCAGGTAGCACCCACCACCATGGGTCCCTAAAGCGCGTGGCTGCCGAGGCTGGCCTGGGCCCGGCTGGAAGACAAGGACCGGCCCCGTGTTTCCTCAGTGGCTCTCAGAGGACAGATTTGGTGCCTGCACGGAATACCTGGGCATCTTGCTGTGCGCCCAGCACGGAATTCACGGGGAGCCCCTGCTGCACATGGTTGAGGCCCCACTGTTGCCGTCACCCGGCTACTCACCCTGGGCACCCCGGTAGTAGGCAGACGCGATGCACTTGAACTTCTCCTGTCCTGCTGTGTCCCAGCTGTGCCGTGACCGAGAGGGAGGGGGAGAGAGAGAGGGAGAGAGAGAGAAAAGGGGAAACGGAGAGGTGGCAGGTTAAGCCATTGATCACAGTGTCCACAGCCAGCAGGCTCGTGGGGCCCTGGGCCGGAGACCCACGTGCCCGCACCAGCTGCATGGGTGCCACAAAGTGGCTGCTGCCAGCCAGCCAGCCCCACCCCCAGCTCCTTATGATTCCTTCCTTGGGCGCCCATGGGGAACCCCCTCTCTGGATGCACTGTGCTCATCGGGGAGGGGCGCGGCCTTAGCATTTCCACTGCCCAGATGAATGGAGCTGTAGCTCAGTCCCTTCCAACTGTGCCATAAAAAAGAGAATGTGCTCCCTGATGTGGCTGCTCTCAAGATGTGAAAGTCCACCTGTAGAGGCGACCCTGGGAATGGGACTGGGGCTCTGCCACTTGCTCATGTGTGACTGGGGTGTGGCTCCACCTTCCCCATGGCAGTGGAGGGGACGCTCAGCTCTCTGGGTGGGGTGCGTTGTCTGACAAGGACATAGTTTGCTTCTCTGATCAGTTAGCTCTGGCTCTCTGGAGGAGCTGAGCCCTGGCTCCATGGGAAAAAAATGCAACAATTGATTAATGATGTCTGCCATGGGCACAGTAAAGATAGAGGAAGTTACCTGCTGAGATCTACTTGCCCTGGTTTAGAACAAGGCTGTAGGTCAAAATGCAGGACTGAGTCTGAAAATCCACCCTTTTTAAAAATCAACACATCAAAATTTAAGTTTTCTCAGTAAACTAACGAGTAGACAAGCCATGAACAAGACACCAATAATCTGAAATTTTTCCAAGCGATCCAGCATGATGCAGAACTGTTTGGCTCTTTCATTAATTCATTCACATTTCCACTTCTGAAGAATACTCTGGGTGGGAGCTGGGCGGGTGGCCTGGCAGTGGGGCCAGTTGATTGGCTGGCAATGGCCTGCATGTAGGACAAGGAGAGGCGGAGCCCGGAGAGCCCCCTGCTTCCTCCTGGGCCCTCTAATTAGACACAGCTGCCCTCGGCAGCTCCAGCTAGGCTGCCCCCAGCAGCTCGTGCTGCTTCACTCTCCTGCCTCCTCATCCCCTCGGTCCTGCAGGCCTGTGTCTTCACAGCCTCTTCTGCTCAGGTCTGACCCTGTACACCCCCTTGGGCGAGGTTTGGTGGTACCATCTGCTCCAGGACTGCACTGGGACTGGTCTCAGAGGAGCGGGCACTGTCTCGACACATTAGGAGCTGAATGAAGTCCACAAGGGGGTGAGCTCCACTGTGATCACCGCAATCCCAGGCCCAGCCCCGGGGCATGGAGGCCCGAGGAGTGAATCCAGGGAGCAGGGGTGAGCACCAGGGAGAGCGCAGGAGGAGGGGACCAGACAGAGGCCCAGGGAATGCCAGCAGGGTCGGCCATGCAGGAGAGGGCCAGGCTGGAGACCAGCAGTTGCCGGAGGAGAGGGGCTCTGGTGGGAAAGCATGAGGCTGGGGGGAGACCCTGGGCTATTCTGAGGGAAACTAGAGGAGAGGGGCCGAAGCCAGGGATGTGTGTGTGTGTGTGTGTGTCCCTGAGAGGCCAAGGCGTGAGGTCTGGCAGGGAGGAGACAGACACACAGACAGAGGGAGAGAGACGGGGCAGCATCAGGCCCCAGTAAGGTCTGTGGACCGTGTGGCCTCTGCTAGAGCCCAGAACGCAGGGAGCGGTTTTGGCCCCGTTTTCCAAGTGGGAACAGAGGCTGGAGGGCTGGAGTGACTTGCCGGAGGCCGCGCTGCTGGCCTGGCAAATGGGATCACAGAGGGCCCACGGGGAGCACCAGGGGAGGCTGGGGGCGGGGGCGGGCACATCAGGCTGCAGGGAGCCCAGCTTCACAAAACCGCCCGGGGCTTCCTGCCCGCTCGCCGAGGCCTTCCCCGGGGTCTCCCCCGGCGTCTCCGCGAAGCCCTCCACAACCATATGGTGGGGAACAAGCGAGGCGCGGTGACTTACATCTGGAGGCTGAAGGCGATCCCGGCGACCTCAAAGCGCTCCGTCTCAAAGTCCACCCCGATGGTGGCCTTGTAGTCGCGGTCGAAAACATTCTTGCAGAACCTGTGGGGGCCGAGGAAGCCATCAGAGCCCGCCCTCAGGGAAGACCAGGCAGTGACGGCCATGGAGACAGGCCGCAGAGACAGGCCACGGGCGACGGAGCTGCCAGCGGGAACTCCGTGTGGAGAGAGGCTGCGGCAGCAGGAGACCAACAAGTGGGTCAAGGCAGTGAAAAGTACCGCGTCTGCCGGCAGGGAGGGCAGGGAGGGGAGCCCGTGGCCCCGGGGATGGTGTGACCAATGCCAGGCTCCCAGGACGCTGCACTCCCCGCGGACCCACCATCTCCCAGATTTCTTGCACCCCCTCCCAGCAGCCACATGGTCTCCACTGCGACATGTGATGGAGCCTCCCGGGCCGGTGGCGCACCTGTGGATGAGGCTGGTCTTGCCCACGTAGAGGTCGCCGACCACAACCACCTTGGAGAGTTTGAGCCTGTGAGGAGTACGGCGCGGTGCTCTCAGGCGCGATCACGGGAGCATCTTCGCGCACACGGGCCCCTCCTTCCCTGCATTCCCCACTCTGATGCGGACAGGTCACCTGTGACACACTCTGGGATGTCCGTCCCCCTCACTGGCCCTCAGAGGGGAGGGCAGGAGGACCTGCATTTGTTCTGGGGACTCTGTACCCCTGATCCCACTGGGTCCATGTCCCTCCGTGAGAATCACAAATGGGCACCATGGGAGGCTGAGTCTTGGGCTGAGGGAGCAGCGGGAAGAGCCCCAGGTGGGGCTGTGTCCAAGTTGGGTCATCTGCTCCAGAACTAGCTGCTGCCTGGGAGCAGAGTAGACACGACCCCTCCCTCGAAGACGTGGCCAGGTGAGCTGCACCAAGTCACCAGGTGACACAGAGGTGCCCTGTTGCTGTCTGCAGGTGGAGGAGACTGGTGGTTTGGGCGTGACCCACAGTCCCAGGAATGCTGCTGTGCGAGTGCAGGACACACACAGAGGGAGGGGTAGCTGCTCTAGGTGAGCAGGGTTCCCCCTCCCCAGGGAGCCTGAGAACCTTAGAGCCATGGCCCAGGTGTGCAGACCTGAGTCCACAACATGCCCCCAGCCTGCCTGGCCCTGGAACGCCCTCCAGGGTGATGGTGGTGTCCTGGCAGGCACACAGCCCCAGGCCCTGTACCCCTGCCTGCGTCCCTTACCTCGGCGCTGCATCTGCACTGCTAGTTCTATGTGTGTGTGTGTGTGTGTGTGTGCGTGTGCACGCGCGTCTGCACTGCTAGTTCTATGTGTGTATGTGTGTGAGTGTGTGTGTGCGCGGGCGCGCGTCTGCACTGCTAGTTCTATATGTGTGTGTGTGTGTGCGCGCGCTCGCGTCTGCACTGCTAGTTCTATGTGTGTGTGCGTGTGTGCGTGTGTGCGCGCGCGTCTGCTAGTTCTGTGTGTGTGCGCGCGTCTGCACTGCTAGTTCTATGTGTGTGTGTGTGTGCACTGCATCTGCACTGCTAGTTCTATGTGTGTGTGTGTGTGCGCGCGTGTCTGCACTGCTAGTTCTATATGTGTGTGTGTGCTTGTGTGTGTGTGCGCGCGCGCGTCTGCACTGCTAGTTCTATGTGTGTGTGTGTGTGTGCGCACGCGCATCTGCACTGCTAGTTCTATATGTGTGTGTGTGCGTGTGTGTGTGTGCACGCGCGTCTGCACTGCTAGTTCTATGTGTGTGTGCGCGCGCGTCTGCACTGCTAGTTCTATATGTGTGTGTGTGCGCGCGCGCGTCTGCACTGCTAGTTCTATATGTGTGTGTGTGTGCGCGCGCTGCATCTGCACTGCTAGTTCTATGTGTGTGTGTGTGTGTGCGCACGCGTGCGTCTGCACTGCTAGTTCTATGTGCGTGTGTGTGCGCACGCGCGTCTGCACTGCTAGTTCTATATGTGTGTGTGCGCGCTGCATCTGCACTGCTAGTTCTATGTGTGTGTGTGTGTGTGCGCACGCGTGCGTCTGCACTGCTAGTTCTATGTGCGTGTGTGTGCGCACGCGTGTGCGCGCGCGCGCATGTGTGTGCGCGCGCGTCTGGTGTTTTGTTTTGTTTTTGGCTGCACCATGAGGCTTGCGGGATCTTAGTTCCCTGACCAGGGATTGAACCCAGGCCCCGGCAGTGAAAGCACCGAGTCCTAACCACTGGATTGCCAGGGAATTCCCTGCGCTGCTAGTTCTGGAGCAGGTGGCCCTGACTCTGCTTCTCAGGAGGGGTAAAGGTGCTGCCGCAGGGCCACTGGGTTCCCCTGTGCCCCAGTTTCCTGGCCTTCCAGCACTGAGTGTGGGGAAGGGTTGGGAGCTCCTTGGTGGGAAGCCCCTGGTGTGGAACCAGCACTCCCCCAGCAGCCGCCGCCATGCTCAGCCCGTGACCATGGCCACCTCGGCCATCCTGGCCTCATTGTCCCCATGTGACTTGTGAGCTCAGCCTTCTCCCTGAACAGACCATGAGCCCCTCAGGATGCATGGCGGAAGCAGGACCCCGCACCTGTTTGTTAAGAAGATGTGACCATGGCAGGACACCTGTGCCGCAGTGCCAGGCGCCCTGAGGCAGTGACAGGGCGCACACGTGCCTCTCCTTCCTGCGTGTGGCCTGGCGAGGAACCCAGCATGGAGTTCAGGAGCATGGTGCAGGGGGCACCCGCTCCGTCTGGGCGAGGGGGCAGGTGTGGTGGGGACTCAGGGGAGACCCCAGGGACCCAACACTAAGTCTGAGGCCTGAAGGGCAGGAAATGCTTCTGGAGGGAACAGCTGTGCTCAGACCTCGCTGCTGGCCTCACCGAGGGGGGAGCTGTTCCTACAGCAGGTGCGGCAGGTAAAGCCAGATAAATGGCGGATGCTCCTCAGACCTGTATGGGGTGGCGGCGCCCGCATCCACACACTCACAACGTGCGCTCGACCCTCCCCACCCTCCCCTGGCCAAGCCAGCACTCACCCGACGGTCCCCGTATTTCTGTGTTGGCAGGCAGCGCTGACCTGCCCGTGAAAGTGCTCCCGGAGCTGCAGGCAGGCGGCGGGCGTGTACCACTGGAAACAAGACAGACAGACAGGTGGGCACATCACCCTGCAAAGCTCGCCAAGCAGGCAGCAGGCTCCTTCCTGAGCCTCGGTCACATCCGTCCTCTACCTTGTCAGCGACTCCCAAGGCTCCAGGGTCTTGTGAGCCCCGAGGAGGAGAAGTGGGACCAGGACACACCAGGGAGCCCAGGCTGGGATCCAGAGAGCTGTCCCGCTGGGGGCAGCTGTGCCCTTGCTGCGGGCGTATCAACCCTCTGTCCCCTCTGGGCCTCTTCCAATGAGAGGAGGGGTGGGCTGTAAGGGCCCTTTTAGTGCCAAGATCCTCCTACCCCTTCTATGGATCTCTGATGCCATTTTTGTTTTAAAAATATGCATATCTGTGCGTGGAAAATGTCCTGGAAGGCACTTTCATCTTCCATATTGTTCAGAAGCCAGAACTGGGTAGTGGTCTCAGAGCAGGGCCCCTGTGTCCACCCTCAGCTGCTGTGTGACCCTGGGTAGTTGCCTCATGTCTCCGAACTTCAATTTCTGCATCTGGAAAATCTCAGGGACTTGGGGGCATAAAACGAGGTTACATTTGTGAAGCCACCAGCGCAGAGCTGGTCTGGCACATACATACTAAGTGATCAGCAAAGACGCCATGACACATCGAATGCAGGTTTGTTCTATAATTAGAAAAAATGATGTTAAACAAATGAAAGGTGACCATTACGTTTTGCAGTCAGATTGGCCAAGGCTAAGTGTGGGGCATGGCCAGGATGTGGGAGGAGGCCGAGCTGGAGATGGCTGCTGTGCTCTGCTGTGGTCCCTGGGCCACCCCGCTGTCCTTCAGGGCCCCTGCGGCTCTGCCCTGGTCCACCTGCCCTCTCGGCTCTGTGTGACCGAGGCAGCAGGGACGGTGAAGGAGCTCGGCCAAGGGTGAGGGCGGGACCTCACAGCGCCCATGTCCTCATCTGTAAGGTGGGGACACCCCTCACGGCACCTCTTGGTCTGCTCACTGGAGGAGCAAGTGGGCAGTGCAGACGAGTGCTCAGCCCAGGGCCCCCGGCCATGCGAAGGTGTGTGGCCACCTCTCGGGAAAGCTGGCTGCTTTTCCGTCCACTTCCATGTCAGTGTCAAGCTGGGGGCCGGCCAAGACACGGCAGTCAGTAGAGGGGTCCCAGGACTTGGGACAGGTTGGAGAAGTGTGCTAGGGAAGGCTGGCAGGAAGCGCACAGAGGAAAACCGAGGCACATGGGGTGAAGGAAGGACTGGCCCCATCTGACCACGAATTGCTTGGGTCTGAAGTGCTGTGGCCCTGGAGTGTGGGATGAACTTGGCCACAGGCAGTTGGCAGAGAATCTTACCTTCTGTGGAAGCAGGGATGCCCTAGCCTGCCTCCCAAGGTGGGGAAACGTCAGAGCTCTGGAGTCGGCCACGGTTGGGTCAAGTCTGGGCTCCCCCACGCCCAGCTGTGTGACCTCAGGCAGTCCTCCCTACCTCTCTGAGCCTCATCCCACTTTGTAATTGGGGTCCTTCATCCCATGAGACCTGGACTGTTTTGTGCCGATCACGCTTCCCTTCCTTTGGCTTTTTAACCCCAGTCCCCGTCATCCCTAGTCACCACTGTCAAGTTCAGTAGAGAAGCAGCTGCCTGGGCCTCTGATGAGATGGAAAGTCCTGGGGGCACTGTCCACGGGTCTAAAGCACCGAGGCTTTATCTGTGCATGTTGGAGACAGAACTCGGGGTTGGGGGGAAGGCAGGAGAGGGGGAGGAGGAATGACTGCGGACCCCAAATACCCAGAGCCTACCCTCCTTCCCCCACCGGCCTGGGCACAGATTCCAAGACTCAAAAGAGAGGATTTCTCCCCACAGCACCAACCATTGATGGCAGGATCTTAAGCATCCTTCCAGATACCCTGCACATAGAAGCAAACACATGCATTTCTGCTCCTTTTCTCACACATGGTGCTCAACAACTTACTTTGGCTCTCATTGTGCATCAGCCCCTGAGAGGCGCTCATGCCTCCCCGAGTCTGTGTCAAGAAGCAGCATTTTGCTGTCTACGTGGCCCCCTCTCGAGGACATTATGTTGTGTCTGACCTTCTACTTTACAAATTGCTGCAGTGCCTGGCCCTGAGCATCTGCAGTGCTGGGAGACATTATCCCGCTGCTCCCTTGGGAGGCTGTGCAGATTTGCATCCCCTGCTGTGATTAATAATGGATTTTAATATAGATGGAAGAGAGCTGTGAGTTTCCAGCAAGGACAGAAGGCAGAATGGTAAGGGGTGAGAACTTTGGATTTGGTGTCAGGAAACTGGAGTGCTGTTTGATAATGTCATAATTAAAATGAGAAAAACAGTGACCACACTTGGGCAAGGGAGCTCCCTTTTACCATGAGCCAGACACCCAATATGAGAGGAATTATCCTTCTGTACCAGTGGCTCTGAGAGGTTGAGTAACTTGCCCGCGGTCACACAGCTTAATGACATGCAGGACTCACACCCAGGACAGTCTGACTGCAAAGTCTGTGCCCTTCATCCATGCCACACTGCCTCCTGGTGTCACCTTTCACTTGCTGGCCCACCTTGGGCAAGTCAACGCCAAGCTTCTCAAGAAGTCTGCTGAGTCCCTGGGGTCTGTCAGTGAGGCACTGACCTCCCCGATTCACCTGCTTTGTTTCCCGTGGTGAGTGAGGTGGGGAAAGCTGGGTGACGGCATGGTGTCCGGAGAGCAGTGCACATATCAAGGGCTGGCCTAACGCCTCCCTACCTTAGGGAAGCTGGTGATGACGCGGTCCCGGCTCACCGTGGGCCCCAAAGGCATCACAGAGGACCTCATTCTTCCTGGGAGTCCTGTGGCCCCAAAAGGGGGAAGACAGTTAGGGAACTGTGCAAATCCCTGGGGACTCCCCCAAAGTTGATACCTAACGTTGCAGTAGCTTTGAAAACAGGTCCAAGCCTCCTTCTCTGTCAGGAATGTCAGGATGCCAGGGGTCATCTCTCCAATCTGCAGGCAGTGTGTGTTGGGGCACGGGGGCGGGTACTAGGCCTGCCACCAGGCCTTGGAGTCGAGGAGACCTGAGTCTCCTGACTGATGTCCACCAGGAGTGGCGCCTCCCTGAGCTCAGCTCTGCGCTGAGTGAAGGAGCACAGTCGCCAGGCTGTGCACACAGCCCGGGCAGAGGAAGTAGAGTGGGGAGGGGTCCCCCGCTCCTGCCCCTTAAGGGATGAAGGCTCTGGGTATGCAGGGCCCTCAGAGTTCAGCCCACAGGCCTTTCCCAGAACCACCGCAGCCGGCACCGGGCCCCTCAGCCTATTCCACAGCCCCGGCTCCTTCTCCCTCCCGCCCCCTCCGCACTGGGTGGCCTTGACCGAGAGAGAGGCCTGTGGTCCTCCGCATCGGACCATCTCTCCCCAGACCAGCACTGGGGGCCCGGGGTGTGCGGTCAGAAAACGAGGAGGCCCGGGGCCCAGGCCGCTTTCAGGTTATGCAGTGGGAGGTGGGCGGGGGATCACGCGGGCGGGAGAGGGTGTGTCCGAAGGGGCGGCTGACTCACCTGCGGCGGCTGCAGAGGCTCCTGACGCTGCCTAGTCCGGAGGGTCCAGTGGCCGCGATCACCATGGCAACGAGCACCACACGGGACAGGCGGGCGTCTGACGAATCCGGGACGTCGGGGATGGGGCTCACAGCCAAAAGTGTTCCGTCAGCGTCTCGCGCCGCGATCACCATAGCAACCAGAGCCTCGCGGGAGACTCCGGGACGCGGCCCGAGCGCCGGTGATCACCATGGCAACAAGGGCGGGGCCTGGTGGGCGGGCCAGGTCGGCCATGGGTGGGGCCTGGGCTCCAGGGGCGGGCCTGGGCGGGGCTGACTGTGGAGAGACTTGCCCACCTGGCCTCCCTGATGTCACCATGGCTGGGGAGGGTTGGTGGTTCAAACGTGGAGGGAATTATGTGCAGTGTTTAAGTACTTATTTTCATAATATAGCAAATGTGATCTTTTTCTTGTTATGTAAATATTTCGTGTTTTTCTTGTTATCTGGTAGGGAGGGATCTCCAAGATCCCTTGACTTCTTTCCATCACATCCAGTGTCTGATCTGTCAGTAAATCCTGTAGGTTCTACCCTGAAAATTTGTCCAGTATCTTCTCTCTCCCTCCTACTTCCTCTGATCTCACCATGGTCCCAACCATCATCATCTCTCCCCTTAACTGGTCTCCCTGCTTCCACCTTTGCTTCTATCCTATTCCCAGTTCAGCAGCCCCCAGGGATCCCTTGTTAAAACACAGATCAGATCATGTCAGTCCTCAGCTCCAAACCCTCCAATGCCTCCTCATCACTCTTAGATGAATAAAATCTTTACAATAGCCCAAGAGGCCCCATGTGATTTGCCCCATTTATTCTCTTAGCTCATCTCCTACTGCTTCCCCCTCCCCCCCCATCCCACACATGCTCCACTGGCCTCCTTGCTGTTCCTCCACACGCCAGGCACGGGGGTGCTTGCATCAGCTGTCTCCTAGGCCTGGAAGGCTCTGTCCCCAGATAGCCACATTGCTCAGATGTCACCTCTAGATGAGGCATCCTATTTACAACTGCCGCATCCTTCCAACCCCTTATTCTGCTCTATTTCTCCCAGGCACTTAGCATTTTCTAACACATTATATAACTTGCTGTTTATGTTGATTGTCTGTCTCCCTCCACTGAGCGCAATGAGAGCAGGGGTTCTTGTGTATAGTCCACCCGACTTATTGCATCAGCCAAACAGTGCCTGCACATAAGCAGGCATGGAGTGAAGGTTAAATGAGTGAACCAATATTGCATTTACAAAAGCAAGGTGAACACTGTTTGAAGTATACTGCCATTACATTAAAAGGTAAATGAATTGTATTTACTCATATAAATTTAGTGTATCAATGGAAAGATTCCAGTGGTTGCCATAGGTAAGGACGATCTGTTGGCTGGGGCCCAAGGAGGGAGGGAGACATTATACTTTCATACTTTTTGGATTTTCTTCTGTGTACATATATCACCTATTTGGTAAATAATTCAAATGAAAATAAACATTTTGGAACAGAGGGAACACAATAATATCCCCCGTCTCGGCCCTTCTGGGTTAGCCCTGATGCATTTCGGTGTGCTTCGTACCTTTCCCACAGACACCTCCTCCTCTCTGCAATCATGGCGTAAGAAGAGGCTCTTGCTGTAGCACTGGCATTTGATCGCCCTGCAGTGACAAGGAATGGACACGCCTTCCATTTCCTGACCTTCATCTGCATAGTTCTGAACCTAATGGTGCCTGAATATCATATGCCTTGGCTTCTAGAGCTCACGCTGCAACATTAATTTCCATAATTAATGGCTGTTTAAAGGCTGACCTGAGTCACTGAGCTTCTGTGAGCTAGTTTCTGTTTGCAGAGAGAGGCATGTGGGGCTAGATGGCTTCCAGAGGCATTTATGAGTTGGTAACCACAGAAATGAGATGGTAGCTTTGGAGAGGAGGACCGTGTATGGGACAAGGGAAGGGGATGCAGACACTGATAATGTTCTAATGGTGAAATCACAGGTGCTTATTATATTTTTATGTCTCACAAATTAACATATATGCTACACAGAATGTTATGTGTGTGTTTGCAAAAATAATAAAAAGGAGATTGAAAAACAGAAAATTGAAGGACGATTTTACAAAAAGACTCTCTGTAACCAAATCCTGAGAGATCTGGAATTCCCAGCTTTGAGAATCTACTTGATTCAGCTCCCTGATTTCACAAGCAAGGATATGAAGGCTCACTCATTCCAAAGGATTTGCTTCATGAGTTAGAACTAGATTTGGAACCCAGATTTCCTAAATCCCAGCCCAATGCTCTCCACACCACCTTTGTAAAAAAGCTAGGATGCTCTAGGTTAGACAGACCCTTCACGACTTGGTCCTTTGAGGGACAGCGGTAGGGGCAGACATCCACATCACGAAGTGGGGTCCATGGCACACAGATCGAAGTCAGTTGCCTGCGTTTCAGAGTTAAATGTGCTGGAGGCCGACGCTTGGTGTCTTTGTTAGTGAGTTTCACTGCTAAGGGCTCAGGCCTCAGGGTGAGCTTCCCTGAGTTGCTCAACTTCCTCCTCCGTTTACTCTGGTATAAAATGGACCTGACTATGTGCTTCAAGGGTTTGTTGTGAGGATCACACAAGATGGTGAAAGTGCTTTGATTATGAAGCTTGACTCAAATCCATTAACCATTCACTTCTTCTACACTTACCGAAAGGCCTCCTGGTATATTCCTGGCACTGGGGAGGCAAGGAACCAGGACCGAAGTGGCCTCCACCCTCAGGGAAGTCTGTTGGGGGAAACAGACAAGCAAGTAGAGAATAAGAAGAGGGAAGTGTGCCAGTGGGGTAATTAAGCTATAGGATCACTCGCTAATTTTGAGTTGGGGAGAAGGTCGGCTTCCTGGTGGAAGAGTACACCAAGTTGTGTCCTGAAGAACAAAGAAGTGGATAGTGTTACAAGCAGCCCAGCTGCAGGAAAGAGTTAGCCATTTGGGGGATTAAGAAAGAGTCCAGCATGTGTGGAGGAAGCCATCACCCAGGGCCTCGAGCGGTAGGCTAGGAGTCCGGACTCTGTCCTGAGACCAGTGGGGAGCCCTGGGAGGGTTTGGTGTATGTGGTGGCTGGCTCTGGCTTGCTTTCAAGAACAACTGCTCTGGCCAGCAGTGCTTTGAGTCCACTGCAGGGGCCGACCTGTGTTGTCACCAGCCAGTCAGCCTGCCGAGGAAGGAGCCTGGACCAGGGCTAAGCAGTCCTGGAATCAGGTCTCAGTGATTCAGCAGAAGCTACTGAACCTCTTTGAGGTTCCTGTCTGTAAAATGGAGAAAGTTATCACCTCACAGGTTTACTCTGAGGATTAACAGTGTGCCAAGTGCCCAGTACAGAGAACGGCGCACATAGACACTTCCCTTCTGCACTATGAACAAAGCTGAGCCGCCTTTGTTCCCCACAGTAACCCTGTAAAATATCACCACCCCCACTTTACTGCCGGCCCTGGCCTGGGATGTTCGCGCCTGCGCGGTGGGCTCCGAGTGTGCAAGAGCTGCGTGGCTGACGCTGCTCAGGGTCGCCTGGCAACCGGGTCGCCTGGCAACGGGCAAGCGCTACAGAACCTTGCGCGCTGAAGCGGGTGAGTCTGCGGCGGCCGACAGGGGTCAGGGGCCAGGGGTCCCCAGACCCACCCGGTCCTGATCAACAGGCCCCGCGCCCTCCCACCCCAAGGCAGCCCATACCCCTTAGATGAGGGTAGGCCCCTGTCCCTGGCGCCCACCGTTTCCTGAGAGGGGAGCCCCGATCCCAAATGGCTGGGCCCCCTCTTCTCTTCCAGCCCGGCCCCTTCTCCTCCTTCCCTAGTCACCAGGTGCCCGGAATCAGAGTCCGGCTGACCTCTCTTAGTGGAGTCGGTTCCCACAGGCTGGGGTTTATCACTGCCACTAAACGCGGTCACAACCCCCATCAGCTTAATAATAACTCAGCCAAAGTATCTGGAGCCCTGGTGAGCCAGGCTCGAGAGTCTCAGCGAATATGGCAGCTTGGCGGGGGTCGGGGGTTGGGGTGGGGGTGGGTGCTATTATCATCTCCCTTTTGAGCTGCAGAAAGACACAGAGGAAATAACTTGTTAAGGGCCACCCACTGGCTTGGGTCTGGAGCCCATTCTTAACTACTAAGCCACACTGCCTACAGTTGCTCAAAGTGTGTGTGTAATAAAAATAAATCGCACTTTAACCTTATTTCCTTCTCTATGGATGTGTCGGGAGCATCCGACTGAGGGTCCCTGATGGGTGGATGTGCTAGACCCAGACTTGAACATTGGTTCCTAGTTCGTGACCTCCACGGCTCGTTGCCCCTAAACCTCAGTTTCCTCCTTCATAAAATGTGGGTGATAGAAGTCCCCTCCTCCTGGGGTAGCCGAGTTGGATATCAGGTATTGCTGGCACAAGATAAGCACTGAATGGAGCTGATACAGTGTTTGCTCATTTGGCTTAGTTTGTGTTTTCAATGCCTTTGTCCCAAGGCCCAGCCTATAAAGTATCGGGAGAACTCTGAAGTTTGCAGGTTGGGCCGCCACTTCACTGTGAAGTTTGGGCTTCACTGTGACCTTGAACAAATCCCTTTATTGCTCTCACTCTCAGTTTGCTCATCTGTAAAATGGAAGTAAAAATACCAAATCACAGCAGCAATGTTGACAACTTTTGGGTTCTTTTAATCAGTGGTTTCTGCAGAGCTTCACTTCGAAAGCGACAGAGCCGCCCTGTGCAGGAGCGGGAGGCGTGGGAAGATGGCCCACACCCAGATCTCCAAGTACCTGCCCCCCGACATCAACCCCACCCAGGCTGCCATTGCCTACGGCTGCCGGGCGCTGCCCAAGCTGAACGAGGAGCTGCAGTCGGAGGACCTGTTGACAAGGCAGAAAGCCCTCATGGCTCTGTATGACCTCATGCACGACCCCGAGCACGTCTACACAGCCATCCGCATAGGTGAGCGTGGCACAGCCCAAGTGACCACGACTGTGGTCTGGATGGACAGACACAGAGCAGCTTGAGGTGGCCCCTTCACAGCATCCCTCCCAGCTGGTCAGCCCATCCTCAACTGGACACCACCAGTGGTCAGCCCCCTCTGCTATGACTCAACCCGGTGGCCACACATCCACCCAATAGGCCTTTATCTGTCTCACCCGCAAGGCTGTCACAGAAGATAGGCACTGGCCCTACTGAAACCACACATACACGGGGACCTGTGTCCACTGTGTCCCACTCTCTTAATTACCCACATAAGAGTTGAATTGATTTTAGTGGCACGGTCACACCTGTCCCAGATCAGGCCCACGATGAGTGAACTGCCGCCTCCCCCACCAGCCTTATCTGAAGGGCTAGTTTAATCCCAGAGATGGTGGTAGCGGTCCCTACGCCGGGTGGAGCTTCAATAAAAAAGGTTGCTATTTAACGAGCCCGACTCTGGGCCAGCGCTGCCATACGTGCAGTGCCCGTGTTACCTTAGTCCTCGTAGCACTGGCCCTGGGAGGGAAGGAACCGCCTCAACCCACAGAGGAAAATGGAGGCTCAGAGAGAAGCAGTGTGAGGCTAGGGCTGCCCCATAAGTAAATAAGGCAAGATTTTTAGGTGCTCAGTCTGGCTTCCCGAGGTGTAACCCTTTCAAGGGTACACGACTAGTGGGTGACAAGGCTGGAATTTGACTTCCGGTCTCTCCAAACGCAAAGGGCATTTTCTGAACCCTGTGGAGGACTGGGAGGAGGTGTGCAGAGATTCACGAGGGGGTTTGGATGACAGGGTCCTGGGGGATGAGCCTTTCTAGCACCCAGAGTCCCCGCCAGTGACTCTGAAACACTCCATCACCCACACGATGCCCTCACACCCCCAAACAGTAGAGCCCTGGTGCTCTCGTTCTGGACATCAGCTCACTTGTCGACTTCTAGGTTAGCTGGTTTCTGAGCGTGGTGAATGTTCAGAGGTTTTTCTGCCCGTAGGCTGCCTGGAGAGCCTGAAAGATTTGCTGATGGACACCAACGACCTGGTGCGCATCAAGACCACTGAGGTGCTCTATATCATGGCCACCCACAACGTGGGCAGGTGAGCAGCTGCCTCTGGGTATCAATGTCACGCTTTGGAGCCGCACCCCTCCCCTGGGTGGCACATGCTTGAACGACCTTGAATGAGCTGCTCGCGGGGCAGGGAGTTAAATGAGTTCATGCACGTGAAGTGTCAGCCCCGTGGTGGCTTGGTTGGCCGTGGGCGCTCTCTCTCTGGTTCCCTCTCCCCACAGATGGGTGGTCTTTGGGAACTCACACACCCGCTTGCTCAGGGCCACCTCCAGATGGCCGCCTCAGCCCCTTGGTCCCCTCGACCCCTCAGCTCCCCATCTCTTCTCTGGGTTCTGATGTCAGGTCCCTGGGAGGGGGGTGGCCAGCCCAATCCCTGCGCAGCCCTGGCCCAACAGGTCGCTATGAACTGGGTGCGTGTGGGGAGGTGGTGACACAGTGACCGCCCCAGTTCACAGGTGTTGCACCAAACCGGGCAGACGGGTGCCGGGGAGAACGGGGGAGTGGGCTCGAACCTGGCATCTGCAGCGCCGCCCTTTCCTGCTCTGACCTGGCAAGGCTCTTGGTCGAGTCTCACTGTTCTCATCTGAGACAGATCCAGAAAAGTGCTTTCTCTCATTCTTCCTGCTCCTTTTTCCTCTTTCCGGACCCGATTTGGACATTAGGAGTAACCCCAGGGAGGGTGACGGAGGCTGAGAGGAGGGATGCTTGAAGTTTGGGGATTACAGGAAACTACGAGCCCAGTGACAGTGACCATAGGTCTGTTTATCCTCATAGGAGGTGTGGGGGGTGGTTCCCGGCTGTAACCACTTTAGCAGGGCGACTCGGTGCAGAAACGGTCACCGACTGAGGACCCGATGTGACTGGCACACTGTTCTCCAATGTCCCTCCCAGCACCACCGCAAGGGGCGGGGAGGAGCCCGGAGCAGGCAGCTGGTGTGCCCAGGGTCCAGGATTCCAAGACCCAGCTCACTCTAGCACACCACGCTGGACAAAGGGCAGAAGTGACCGGGGCCGACTTCTGAAGTCCGCCGGGCTCAATGGTCATCTCACCCCTCAAACCCTGAGTAACTGCCCATGTTGAAACCTCCTGCCTTCCTGGATCCACACGAGGAGTGACAGGGAGCGGATGAGTGTGGAAGCCAGGGGCCTGGCCTCTTGTCACCTTGGGGAGTTACAGCTTACAGAGCTGACTTACCAGCAGGGTGACTCGGAGTGGGCACCTGGGCGCAGAGTGAAGAGGCCCGGACACCTCACACCGGGGGTCAGGGAAGGCCCCTGCCACTTGGGGGTCCCACTGTGATTTCCTTCTCCCAGAACAACTCATACAGACCTCACGGCAGAGCACAGTGAGGCACTTCCTGTGTGCTGGGCACTGGGCCAGGCCCCACTCTGAGTTCTCATTTAGTTCTGACCTCAGCCTCGAGAGATGCAGCCTTGAAACCCTCACCAGACGTAACTGGGCCCAGCAGTTAGTTGGTTAATCAGAAGGAATGGTTAAAAAGCTAGGATTGGAAGAAATTGTATCTTCCCTTCAAACAGTTCACCTTAACCCCAAACCCCTAAACGATCAGGCAGTCAGCAATCCCTGCGTGCCTCTTCTTGGCTATGGGCCCACTGCATGGAGCTTCCCATCATCTTTTTTGCTTAAACCAGCACCTGTAACATCGTGGAGCTTTGATTCTTTAAAGTAGAGCAAGCACTCAGACATTAATGAAGTAACCTGCATGCAAAACCCTTCTAGAATCTTTACAATCATCTCACTATTTTAAAAATAAATTTATTGATTTATTTTTGGCTGCACTGGGTCCTTGTTGCTGCGTGTGGGCTTTCTCTGGTTGTGGCGAGCGGGGGCTACTCTTCGTTACAGTGCGCGGGCTTCTCATTGTGGTGGCTTCTCTTGTTGCGGAGCATGGGCTCTAGGTGTGCTGGCCTCAGTAGTTGTGGCACGTGGGCTTCGGTAGTTGTGGCACGTGGGCTTCAGTAGTTGTGGCTCACGGGCTCTAGAGCGCAGGCTCAGTAGTTGTGGCGCACAGGCTTAGTTGTTCCACGGCATGTTGGATCTTCCCAGACCAGGGCTTGAACCCACGTCCCCTGCATTGGCAGGTGGATTCTTAACCACTGCGCCACCAGGGAAGCCCTATTTATTTATCTTTTTAGACACTGACCTTGGAGTTTCCCAAAACATTCACCTTTGTTTTCATAAGGAAATCAAAACAAAAACAAAAACCACCAACTCTTCTCCCATCGAATTGGCTTACCTGATATTCAGTGAATCTATATCATTATAACAAGAAGCATAACAGGCCTGCGTGGGTTTGGAGGCACGTGGCTAACCCTGGACAGTCCGCAGGTGTGTGCCCGGCAGGTGGAGAGAAGCGGTCAGCTCAGCCCGGCTGCTCAGGGGAGGTTGGTCATGCACTTCTGTTGCCTGGAGTCGTCCTCCACCACGCAGGCCGCACTGCTCTCACCTGACGTGAGGGCCACCCCCAGCCTGTGCCTTCTCTCCGGAGGCCGCAGGAATGCGGTCCCGTCCAGCCGGCACGGGCTTAGGCTCCAGGGGCCGGGAGGGCAGGCAACCGCCTCTAGGTTCTTATTGGATCCTCTCGTGGCACGTTCGTTGTGTCTAAATCCCACTTCTCTTCCCCAGAGATGGCTTTTTGGAGCATGACGTCATCTACGCCCTGTCTTTCCTGCTGAGCGACCCCCAATCAGCCTGCCGGGAGAACCTGCACCTGGCCTTCAAGCACCTGGCGCAGCTGCCTGCAGGTAGGCTCACCGTGGGCGCTTGGGTGGCCCTCGGTCTCCTCTCCTAGTCAGGCGCCTGCCGTGCCGATCACAGTTTAGAGCATATTTTTAAAAAAGCTATGCTTTTATTAAGGTACCATATACATGTTAAAAAGGCACACGTCATACGTGAACGCTTGACTAACTTGTACTAAGTGAACCTGCCACTTCCGGGCACCGCTACCCAGATGAAGAAGTGTGCGGAGTATCGCCGGCACCTGCCCCTACCAGTCACCACCCCTCACCCAAACGTAAACCGGCTGATTTGTCTTCAGGTTATAAGACCACGGGTTAGTCTGTGCCTCTTTAAACTTGACATAAGTGGAAACAGAGTCTGTAGTACTTTGTTTCTAGCTTCTTCGTCTCTGTTGTGCGTTGTGTGTTCGATTTGCGCCTATTTGCTCTGCAGTGAGGTGTGCACACTATATGAGGGCGCTACGGTCTGTTTATCCCCTCTGTTGCTGATGGCCATTTGAACTGTTTCTAGCGTGTGGCAGCTGAGAATACAGTGGTCGCTAACATTCTTACAAATGTCTTTCGATGGACATGTGTATGCATTTCTTTTGAGATACGCCTTGGAGAGAATTGCTGGGCACAGGGCAACTTTATGTCCAGCTTTAGAAGGTACTACAAATGGCTTCCTAAAAGAGTTTTGCCAGTTTACGCTCCCACCAGTAGCGTATGAGGGTCCCAGGCGTTCTGTATCCGCACCCACGCTTGATTTTTTGGCTCTGATGGTGGGTGTGTGCTTGCGTCTCACTTTGGTTTTCGTTTGTATTTCCCTGGTGACAAGAGCCCTGTAAACGTCCTCTTGTGAGAAGCACCAGGGCACGTTTTAAGGATGAAAGACCCCACCCCGGGCTCACCGTCCCCTTCAGCTGACTGCTCCTGCTAATCTGATGCTGAGTCCAGGGTAACGGCCACCCGCTGACCGACCGCAGCTGGAGGGTTGAGATTCGTGTCAGGTTGATACCCATCCTGTCGCAAGACACAATGAGCAATTTTAAATGAGGGGCTCATTCCAAGAGGCAGGATATCAGGCCTTAAAGGGGGTGCCTTAAGGCCGACATGGGCCTTAAGATGTCCCGGGCCGGGAGTTGGACAGACCAGGTCCCTCTGCCATCCCCTCGTTCCCCGTATGCCCCTAGACAGGCTGCTTCCCCATCTGGGACGTTGAGAGTGATGGGACCCCCTGCTCCAGAGGCCTGAAGTGAGGACCAGGCGGGAACACTCCCCGAATCAGGGCCCAGAGAGAAATGACTAAGGGAACAGGTGCAGAGAGGCAGGCTGAGCAGAGCCCTGGGAGCTGGGGTTGCTGCCCGCCCAGCCGGGACCATACCCTCCTCTAGCTGGGCTGGGCTGGGTGTGTCAGGCCGGACAGCAGCACCCCGGGTGGTCTTTTTAAAAGACCACCCCATCCCTGGCCCTATCCCACGTCACCGGGTGGGCCCTGCCCACAGCTTCCTTGAACGCACCTTGCCTGGTTCTCCTGGGCGGCCACGGTTGAGGGCCCCTGGGAATATCGGGGCGTCTCCATAAAGGACCAGTTCTGGGGCTGAGCTCCATGGACGCCTCTGCTCACCACTCAGGAACATTCCTTCCCAGGGTGTGGAGAGAGGGGACTTGCCGTTCTCACTCAAGGCTTTTAAAATCATTGTGACCTGTGTAAGTGTCCAGGGGAAGAGAGAGATGATGATAACGAACATCAGGAACCATCACCAGATTTGCTAAATCTTAACATTCAACCATATTTCATAGTTGCTTGAGATTTTTGCTTAAAAAAATATAGCCCCCTGGGCTTCCCTGGTGGCACAGTGGTTGAGAGTCCGCCTGCCGATGCAGGGGACATGGGTTCGTGCCCCGGTCCGGGAAGATCCCACATGCCGCGGAGCGGCTGGGCCCGTGAGCCATGGCCGCTGAGCCTGCGCGTCCGGAGCCTGTGCTCCGCAACAGGAGAGGCCGCAACAGTGAGAGGCCCGCGTACTGCAAACAAAACAAAACAAAACAAAATACAGCCCCCTGTGAACCTCCCTCACCCAGCACCCTTTCTCCTGCCCTCCCTGGAGCCACCAATAGTGGGTGACTTCATCCCCAACATATGTCTTTGTATTATTCCCTGGCGGTCCAGTGGTTAGGATTCTGCGCTTCCACTGAAGGGGGCATAGGTGTAATTGTATATAGATCTTGCCTTCCATGTTTTAAAACTCTCTAAATGGATTTTGCTGTACGTATCCCTTTGGTACTTGAAAAACCTAATGCTATCATTGGGAATGTACCCATGTGTGTCACGGGCTCCATTTCCTGATTATAACCCCAGCCTGCCCATCCCTCGTTTGAACGTGTGTACTTACATTCAGTGAACTTACTCCAGTCCGGCGGACCTGCATGAGCTGGTTTTCCCCAGGGCTTCCCCAGAGAAGGGCGTCATGGGGCCAGAGAGCACAATTGCTTCCCAGCTGGAGAGCCCGTCGTGCTCCCTCCCAGCAGCCTGGCCGAGTGCTAAGCCGTGTAGCTGTCGCTGTCCTATGGCTCTGCCATCCCCCAAGGCTGGGAAGGGGCATCTTCTCTCTGCCTAGCACCGCCTCCATCTCCTCTCCTGCCCGGGGCCTCCCAGGAGCCTGAGCCCATTCTGCTGAGTTGTTTTTTCCATTTCTCATTGATTTGAGGGAGTGCTTCGTTTACCCGAGATTCTAACACTTTGCTGGTCACACATATTGCAAATATCACTTCCCAGGCTATCTGCGTGGCTTTTCTCTGTTTGTTTATTCATTGGTCCAGCAGTTTTTCATTTGAATAGTAGTGAGTTTCATCAATCTTTTCCTTTGTGACTTTTTTCTTTTTTTTGGTGTTGTTTAAGAGAATTTGGTGCTAATAGCTCATGGAGATATCCTGCCATATTTTCTTCTGAAAGTGAAAGAATTTTGCTTTTCACACTCAGTCCGAGAAGGTACCTGGGCCAGCCCAACACTGTCTTAATTACAAAAGCTCTAGGTGTTCTGGGTTCTGGTGGACAGGCCGGAATCCGCAAGCACTAGGCTCACCATGGGGAGCAGGGGGTGTAGTTTGCACTTTATCGTAGGATTTATCACAGGATTTATCACAGGAGTCCGTGCCCAGAGGGAGGCCTGGGACACTCTGGGGAGGGGTAGGTAGCAGTGGGTGGGGTGGGGGTGGGTAGCTAGAGGGAGGGAGGGGGACATGCAGTGTGGTAGGCGCCCCAGGAGGACCATCTGAGTGGCCCCTGAGCGCAGCAGCTCCTGGGTTGGCCCGTGTAGCCGTGTCCTGGGGGTGTCCTTGCTGGGCCTGTGGGTGGGGGTCTGGGTGGGTGAGGGCATCTACTTCTGGGGCTGCGCTCTTACCAGCGTGGGGCCTCGGGCGCTAGCGAAGCCCATCGGGAGCAACAGGTCACAGGGGTCCAGCGGCTCTTCCGGGACGGTCTGCATGCAGGGCGCAGCGGCTCTCGTGCTGGTGGTCATGGGTCTGGGTTCTCTGTCCACGGCCACGACCAGAAGGACCCTCTGCACCTGGCGGAGTGCTGGGCACGTGTCTGGCACTCAACAAATACTGGTGGTTTAGCAGTTTCTATGCAGGATTTTAAAGGACTATTTGTCGGCTGTTTTCCTGCTGCACTTCACACCCATGTGTTGGGGTATCTGTGGGGACGAGGCCTTTTCTGGGCCCTGGCACCCGGCCAGGTCCAGCTGGCTGCGTGGTTTCCCAGAGTGGCCAGCAGGGGGCGCCGCAGGACCGGCCGCCGCCCAGCAGGGCTGCTCTGGCTCTCAGGCCTGGACCTGCTTGTCAGGAGAGGAGAAACCGGGATCATGGGGCAAATGCCAGGCGCCCCGTCTTCCAGGCCCTGAGTGACCGGCCGCCAGGGATGCTGGAGGAACCCGTCTCCTCCCTGTGTGGACACAGCATCCTGTAGGAGAGGGCTCCAGGCTGACACCCAGGATTCCTCTGTAACTGGATTTGGGGACCCCTGGAAGTGTCCCCAACCGCTCGGACCCTCTGATGGTGGTCTCAGGCCCTGCCTGGCACACATAGTGCTGGGCGCTGAGAGCCGCCGGCCCACCTTTAGGGCAGCTCCACTGTCCCGCTGTCCCGACCCATTCATGTGCAGCTGGGCTGTGGGCAGAGGCCGGTGCCCTCCCTGCCCAGAGGAGAGAGCCAGGGCTGGGTGGGGAGGCGGTGGGGGCATCCCTGGCATCCCGCCATCACCACTGGGGGCTGGAGAGAGATGGGGGTACTGCGTCCATGGGAGCACAGGGTGAGGGGTGGACATCCTCAGCCTGACAGCCCTTGGCAGACAGAACCCCCTCCCCACCCAGACTTAGCAAAGCACGAGGGCCCCCCAGTGGTGACCCTGCCCCTCTGGCAAGAGGACCCTCTCCCCTCAGGGCCGTCCTCCACCAACTCTGGCCCCCTCTCCCCGTCCCCTCTGCTGAGCCTGGGCTTGCCGCTAACACCGCGTCTGTGGACCTCTCTGGATGCAGCTTAGCACGTGCCTCCCCCGTGCCAGGCACTGCTCAGGCAGCAGCAGGGGAAGGAGGCGGGTCAGACGGTGCAATACCCCTTCCCGCCTCACCCTGGCCTGGGCGCTCTTTCATGGCCTGGGGTGCTGGGCCCTGAGGGGATGATGGGTCTTGGGCCGTGAGGATGGGGACGGTCCTGTCAGCAGAGGGATCAGCTGGTGAGAGGAAGAACTGGAGCAGATAAAGACTGTGGGGGATGCGGCGAGGGGACCACTGTCCCAGGGAAGCCTCCTCCCCTCCTTGAACACATCTGGGCAGGAGGCAGAATCCTTCCATTTCCCTCTCACTGTGTATTTTTAGTTAAAGATGCTCACGCTGAGATTACTGCTCTTTTCACAGTTGGCATTAAAGTGCAAAATAAGTCTCAAAGATCTTAAGTCACAGGTTATTTCTTATACAAAAGCCCCTTGGGTTTTCGCCGTTTGGTGATGTGGGAAGGCGTGAAGGGGACCCCCACGTGGGCTCAGGGGTGGGGGGAACAAGAGCCAGGTCCGTGTGTCTGAGTGCTGTGTACCTGCACACGTGTGTGTCTGTCTGTATCCCTCCCTTGGGGCTTCATGTCCGGTCCTGGGTTTGAGGAGGCGACATGGGGTAGCTCTGTGCCCCCGTGGGCTCCTGCCCTGGCCGTCCAGGTGCAGAGCTGGGCGAGGACCCAGGTCTTGGACCCAGGTGTTGGGAGGCACCGGCCCCCTCTGCTCCTCCCCGGGGAGGATGGCTCCGCTGCTCCCTGACCTTGACCTTGGGCATCTTGCCTCATCTGTAAAATGGGTCACCACTGACACCCGCCGCAGGGATGAGTGTGGAATAAGATAGTCTGCAAGGAGCCCGGTGCAGTGTGAACAAACTTCCTTGACTAGTGTTTTCCATCCCTTGGCCCCCTAACCACACTGGCGAGTCAGCCAACGGTGGGCCGGCGGGGCCCCTCCTCCAAACACCCTGCAGGCTCGCCGTTCATGCCGGGGGCTGTCAGCACCCTCCAGGCCCACTGGGCATCTCCTCCGCTCTGTGGGGATGATTCTGACCCTAGTGGAGGTGTCTTTAGGGTGGGGGGGAGTCCAGGTGATGGTGCAGCCTGGGCTGGTACCATCATTACCCCCAAACCTCAGCCCCTTGGGACACACAGGCCTGGCAGGTCTCCCTCTTTTGCAGCGTCTTTCTACTCTTGGGGTTGTTTGTCCTTGACATTCATTTCAAAATGGTTTTTCCTAAACATGTGGAGGGAGCGGGGAGAGAAAAAGGAACCTCAGCACGGACGGTGTCCCCGCCACCCTCCTGCATGCCGTCCACGCACACAGCACTCGGGACGAGGCTCGGCTCATTCAGGATATTTTATTTTCGTAAAGTAGACAATCTCGGACTTTCGTGCGATCGCCAGCTCCTCTTTCCCTCTCGACATCCCTTAAAGTCCTGGGCTGTGACTCCTCACACCAACCTCGGGCTCAGGGTACCAAAGGCCGAGAGGAGGTTTGGCAAGGGCTCTGGCGGCGCCTTCGTGTTTGCACACGGCCCTCAGCCAAGGTAATCCACGTGGCGGTGGCGGTGGCAGTGCCCCGGGCCCTGGGCAGGAAGGGCCTCCCTCAGGCTGCGAGGCGGCCGAGCCTTCACAGGAGTCGAGGCTGCCCTCTGGCCTCCCTTTCCTCCACTTGCAGAAAAGCCACAGGTAATTTACTCTTTAAATACCAAGACATTTAGCTATTGTTCGTTCGCTCCTGGGTGAAGGACCTTCTTTAAATACATCACATTTATTTTCTGAAAGAAAAACGAAGCGGAAACCGCACCAGTAACAAGAGGACGCTGCACGGGCTTATGTACAACTCGGTGCCGAGGCTGCTGCCAGGCGCAGAGGGACAGACTTGTCCAGGTAACAATTTTACACTCAGCAAAGCCAGACACAAAAAGGACCACCCGAAAAAAAAAATAGGTTTTGAAAATCTGCATTTAAAAAAGAATACTCAACTGCATTGGAAATTTTCTGTATTTCTGCGAAACACCACGAGATTTGGCCAAAAAAAAAAAAAGAAAAGAAAAAGGATGTCAGAGGAGAAAAACCAGGTTTCGGTTTATAAAACGTCCGACTCGTAGAAGAAAAGCTGGCGCCCAGCTCGCCTGGTCTGAGACAAGTTGCGCCACGCGTGTCACCATGTGGAGTTTTGCTGCATATTCTGAAGCGGTTTAAAAAGAGCTGTGAGTGGCCGGAGGGCTGGTCAGTGCTGTCGCAGGCCTGGTGCCCGGTCCCAGCGCGCACGTGGGGCGGCGTGGCCCCTGCTCTGGGTCTCCTCCCAGGGAGCCGGCCGCCCCTCCCTGTGGTCCCTCGGACCCCCATGCAGAGTGGGGCCACGTCGGGAAGGCAGGGTTATGTGGCAGGAGGGGCTCGGGGTGGACTTGGTGACAGCTCCTCAAGTCTTCACAGGACCTCAGCTACGCGGGGAGCCTGCTGTCTGCAGAGCGTGCGCGTGTGTGTGTGCGTGTGTGCGCAAGTGTGTCTACTTACCTAGCGATCTATCCGTACATATTCATGTTTGCGGAAACGTGGGGACCGAGGAGGCGGGGCGGGGGACACGCTCCGGGCCCCCGTTTTCTGCCCCCGTGCTGGTCACCAGCGCGGGTCGGGGTGTGATGCCCCAGTCTCGCCACAGCCGACGCTGGCTCCTCAGCAGAGGCCGATGTACTTGAGGTTGTTCTGGATGATGACGTCGGTCACGGCGTCAAACACGAACTGGATGTTACTGGTGTCGGTGGCACAGGTGAAGTGGGAGTAGATCTCCTTGGTCTCCTTGTTGCGGTTCAGGTCCTCGAACTGCCGCTGGATGTAGACGGCGGCCTCCTCGTAGGTGTTCTGGCCGCTGTACTCAGGGAAGCACACGGTGAGTGGGATGCGCCGGATCTTCTGCGCCAGCAGGTCCTTCTTGTTGAGGAAGAGGATGAGGGAGGTGCTGACGAACCAGTTGTTGTTGCAGATGGAGTCAAAGAGGCGCAGGCTCTCCGCCATCCGGCTCTGGGGGGGGGAGGGGGGCGGTCAGCACGGCCTGGCCCTGCTAGGCCCAAGAGCACCCTCCCCGCCAGGCCCCAGCTGGCCCTGTGCTCTCCGACTCCGCCGGCCCCCTCTGGCCCCCGTGGTCGCTGACAGCACGTGGCTTCGGGGCTGCCGACTGGGGCCCCGCGCCTGCACGGGCAAGCCCCGCCTCCCACGGGGGCACTGTCGCCGCATCCCGCGCAGGCAGCACGTGGGCAGCCTCCCCGGCAGTCAGCTCCGCCTGCTGGGGTTTGGCTGGCCCCGTGCCTCCATCCTGCCAGGCAGGGCATCAGTCCTCACTGGAGTCCGCGAGGCGGAGGCCTGTGTTCACGAAAGCAAGGGTGCAGGGCAGAGCTGGGCAGGCCTGGCCCCTGCCGGCGGTGTGCTCACTCAAGGCCACGTGGAGGATCCCGTGGCCGCCCCGCCCCCACCAACACAGAGGACGCGAGGACGGCGGCCAGGAGGCACCGTGACCACAGAGCATGGCCCTGGCCCTCTCTACCTCCCCTTGAGGACCGTGACCCTGCCGTGGAGCCTCTGGGTTTTCAAGGAACCCAGGGCCCTCGTCTGACTCCCACGCACAACTGACCGTCCTACTTCTAAAGGGACTCCTGCTGCTGGTGAAAGCTGCCCAGTGTTTGAAAGTAAAATGAATGAGATGAGCGTCCCAAGTGTGGGGCCGGTATAGATCGGAGGTATCGGATTTAAGGACTTTTCTGACGATGTGGTAACAACAGGGAAGCTGCAGCTGGTGCTGATGGGTGGACACAGGCACCGGTCTGCTCCACCCTCACACCTTCCTATCCCCATTCTGCAGATAAAGAAACTGAGGCCTGGAGAGGCAGGAAATGTGCTCTAAGTCCCACGGCCAGGAGCTCTAGGCTTGCTGCTCCTCCGAGGTGGACGGGCAGTGCTGCTGGCCCCAGGGTGGCAGTGCCCGGGGGAGGCCCCACGAAGCCCTGCTCTCCCACAGAACCTTCTCTCAGATACATGGTCTGACAGCATCAGTGCTGAGAAGGAACCACCGCCCCCACCACAACGTAGACATTGCCTCAAGGTCCTGCACTCCACCGGGGAGGGCCCGTTTCCGAAACCCACCCTGTGCCTTCTTTAGAACAAGCTCAGGAATAACAGACGCCCTGAAAGTGAGCAGCCTCAGGTCTTGGGTGTGTGCGGGGTGGGGTAAGCCCTCTGCAGACAGAAACAGGATGCAGGACCCCCAGGTGTGCCTGGAGGAGCGGACGACGTGCCACACGCAGTTAAGTGGTGGTCCAGGAATGTTACATTCTACTGGGTAGTAATTAGCGCTAACGGATTCCCGGAAGCTGCGTGGTAGGGACCAGCAGAGCTGTCGTATCTCATGGGAATGACGTCATAATCAGACGCTGTGCTTCTGACCCCAGATTTCACATCAGATAAATAATAGATGTGGCCATTAGCATGTATTCATTAATCCACTGAGCAGACGCTTGCTGAGCAGGCTCTGAGGGCCGCCAGCAGGTCCCAGATCTCGTGCCGGTGACGGGGCCCCAGAGACGAGAGGCCAGTGGCCAGGCCAGGCCAAGCCCTGGGTGTGGAGTGGCGTTCAAGGATGGGTGGTCCAGGCAGGGGTGCTGGGATGAGCATCTGCACAGGGCCTGGGCCTGCCTCCATGTACCCTGCTAGGTCACTGGGGGTGAGAGCCAGGTGCCTCCCGCATCCAGGCCAGCTGCTCCTGCTGAAACAGTGCACGTGTGCCGAGAGGGGTCGGTCCTCCAGGGCATGTGTGCGTGGGAAGAGCTCAGCTGCCATGTCCTGCGTGGAGCAGGCCCCAGGGCCCCGACAGGCTGCGTCTGCCTTTCCTGCTCAGCGCACCCCAGGCTGACTTCAGACCCCAGGGGCCGGCCCCTCTACCCCACAGACGTCCCTCCGAGCCTCGCCAGGCAACAGAGGGCAGAGGAGGCCGGCAGGACGGGCACTGCTGTGCGGCCTGAGCAGGACAGACAGACGCCCCTCGTGTCCGGCCCTTGCCCACACCTGGGGCTCCTCTTGCTCTCCAGGCAGGTGGGGCTCGGGTTTCCCTGTTCCCTCCCTCTCCCTTGGGACAAACCGTGGGGACCCACACGGGCCATCCTTTAGGCGGGCAGCGCTCAGGGAGCCCGTGGGAGGCACTGACTGGCCGGGCTGGACAAACACAGGAGCCTGGGAGCTCCACCTGCTCTCCCCCAAAGCCGCTGCGTGAGCACGGTGAAGCGGGCACTGTGTCCCGGGACCCACCACACAGAGGTCCCTCAGCCAGGAGAGGAGCCGTCCCAGAAGGCACTAGGCGGGCAGGGGGAGCTGGAGCCCCTTGGTGCTACCCACTGCTGTGCAGGCTCCTGGCGCCAGAGCAGGAGCCCGAGCATGGGCGCGCGGGCCGAGCAGCATGCTGACACCTGAGTCACAGATCACTGAGAAAGGAACGTGCTGTTTTGAGCTGTAACTCTGGAAACCGTGAGAAGCACGCACAACAGTGTGCGTACGGGAGGAAGGCGCAATGGGCAGGGCCTCCCCCAGGGCCCCCTCCCCGTTTGGCTCGCCCTCCGTGGCCTCCTCCACGACTCCTCTTCCCAGCCCCGCACCCCGGCGCCCCTCCTGCCGCACACGTCTGGGGTGCTCTGGCACCAGGATGGAACCCCAGTCCCTCGGTCTGCGTTCAGGGCCTCCCTGGTCCTGAGGGTGTGCTCAGCCTGGGGGCCAGCTGTGGCCCCGTTCTCCCCGACGCCTCCCTGGCACCCGGTTCTGACTCTACCCACTTGGTGCTGTGGGTCACAGGGTTGGGCCCCGTCCTCGTGTGGTCCACTGGGCCCTGGGGTGAAGGTAGCTGGGGCAGCTTTGGAGTCACCGGACTCTGCCCCTCATGCCTTGCCTTGCCATGACTTCCACCAGCCTGATGCAGACATCCTCTCGCTGCAAGCCGGGGAGGCCACCCACCTCACACAGGGGATGGGGCCCTGGACAGGCGACTCCCAGGGCTGGGTGAGGACCCCGTGTCTGCACCAACCCCAGCGCTCCCCCAGCAGGAGGCCCTCCACGCCCTCAGCTCTGCAGCTGCTCCTCCCAGGAGAAAATACCCCACGACTGCCTGCCTGCGATGCCACCCAGGGCTCTGGTGCCCACCCAGCTCTCTCCAGGAGCTGCTCACAGCGAGAAACATCGTGTACAGAGATGACACAGAGCAGACGATTCCCGTCAGAGGCCTGGGCAGCGGTGGCGATCCCATGCTCGGGAAGGGGCAGGAACCAGTGATTTGTAACAGCACACGTCAGACCCTGGGAGGCAGCCGGACAGTCCCCAGGGTGGTGCACAAGTCATTTCTCAGCCATTTGCAGAGAAAGCTCCCGCTTGGACACGTCCGAATACACTCAACCTCACCGAACAGACTGGACTTTCCCCAGGGGCTGCAGCTGGTGACCCCCCTCTGAGGGGCTTCCAGCTTGCTGCTCGGAGACTGGAATCTTTGCTAAGTGCCGAGCTCAGTGGTGGAGGCCTTTACCCTGAGCACAACCGCCACGTGACAGCACCCGTGGTGGCCTGGACCAGACCGGCTCCTGGAACATCCTGAGGAGGCCGGGGCTGGGGAGCGAAGGGGAGCCTCGGCCCTGGTCCCCCATGAAGGCTCCCCTGAGTCACGAAAGGGCAGGTGTCCCTGTTATGGGTACAGATTTGCGGCCTGGGGTTCGCTCTCACCACCAGGGCTCGCTGAACCTTGGACAAGTCCTTTCTCCTCTCCCGGCCTCAGTGTCCTCATCTGTAAAATGGGGACGATCACGGCACCCAGCACCAGGACTGCTGCAGGAGCAACACAGTGTTGGTTTGAGAGGAACCAGGTTTGCTGGGCCTCGGCCTGTGGCTGCCTTCCCAGCAGACAGTCTGCATGCCACTCACTGCCGGCACCCTGGCACTGGGGTGACCTCATCTCCTCTTGTCCAAGAGCTGCCCCCCTCCCCACCGGCACAGAGCCTCTGTGGGAGGTGGGATGGAGAGGGAGGGGGCTGGACTCTGCAGACCCGGCTCAGCTGCCATCCTGAGCCCCAGGGCCACCAGCACCTCCCTCCAGGCTGCTGGCTCCCAGCTCTGCCTGGTTGCTCTGCTCTGGGGGCCCCATAACTGCTCAGCCTGGAGACCCAACGGCTGCCCAGAACCTGTGACACCCACTCAGCCCCTCGCTCACTGCTGCAGGGGCACAGGACAGCACCGATTGCCAGGCGAGCACCCATTTCCTTGATTTAATAGGCCAAGAGGGCTGCCTTTGGCTTCCTCGCGGGCTGGCTGGCGGGCACTGGCCCCAAATGTGGACGCCCAAGTCCAGCCCTGCACTCTACAAAAGGGGAGCATGGGTTCCCCAACAGGCAAGGGAGCCACCCAAACGCTGACTGCTCGGCTCGCCCTGAGCACAGCAGAGGCTCCAGTCCCAGACCTCATAAAGTGCTGGTGATGTCAAGGTTTCAGCCCTTCCCAGAACCGGCCCAAACCCCAGGGCCCGGGAGACCCGGAAACCCTAGCCCGCCAGCACGCCAGCAACCTTCACCGCTAGGCCCGCACCCCCCGCCCCTCCTCAGCCTCCGTGGGCAGAGGCGCTCCAGGCGCCCTGCTGGGTGTGAGGAGGACGGAGGAGAGGTGAGCTCGTGGAGTGGCCAACGAGGGCCAGAGCCCCTGCTCTGCCAGCCGCCAGCTCCTGTTTGTCTGAGCCTCAGTTTCCTCACCCGTACAGCGCGGTCTGTTAGGGATCCTGCTCCCGAGGCTGGGGGCTAAAACGTGACGCTTCTGGAAAGCTGAGTCTCCACACCAGGCACCCGTGACCAGAGCGGCCGTCACGGCATGACTCAGAGATAAAAGGGGAGGTGGCCTGGAACAGGGGCCCTGTGAGGCTAGGATGAGGCAACGGGAAGCCAGCCACGGCCAAGGCCTGGGGCCGCAGCGGGCAGCCGGCGGGGGAAGAGGATGCAGCGGGGCTGGGCCGTGGCGCTGGCTCGGCTGCTTGGGGCTCAGAGCCCAGGGAGGCTCTGTCCCGCCCTGGGACTCAGCTTGCTCGTCCCTAACACGAGTTCTCAGTTCCGTTTCGGCCTGGGAAGCCCAGGTCCGCCTGTTGCAGGAGCGTGTGGAGTGTTTGTTCTTGAGAACTGTGAATTTACCTTTAAACGCTGGAAGCAGAGCTGGGAGGCCGGGCTGAGGACATGAATGAGCTCCATTCACCACGACGGTGCCAGCCCTGAGGCTCAGCCTCCAGGCCCCACCCGGGCAACGGTGCCAGGCTCCACGGGCGCCGAGGGTGGGACCGGGCAGCGAGGCCTCCTGGCAGCACCCTGGCTGCATGGGCCAAGGGGGAGGGTCCAGCCGGGGCTGGGTATCGAGCTGGCACCTTCACAAGGTAACAGCCAAGCCTCTGCTCCCTCTGTGGTGGTGTGGCTCGAGGGGTGCGGAGGCGCGGCTGACCCAGCGAGCGGCACGTCCCAGACGGAAGTCTGGGGTCGTCCTCTGTGCGGTGCTGACTGCCCTCCCCGCCTCCACTGCCCGGGAGGCAGGTGAGGCCCGGAGCCCTGTGCTCTGGGCCTGGTGGGTGGGAGGAGCCCCCGAGACCTCCCTGGCCCACGCTGAGCCCTGCCGGGGGAGCCGGGCTTGGACATCCCCAGCCTTCTCCAGCGGGGAGAGGGCGAGTGGGCCCTCCCGTCACACCCAGGTCCCGAGGTCCGGGCAGGTGCACAGGGGTGGGGGTGGTGGGGCCTGTGTTAGATGCACCTGCAACTGTGGAAAGGTGTGAAGACAGGATTGCACCTCCAGAGTAAAACCCCTCCGAGGACGGCACTGGTTGCTCAGGGAAATAGCTTATTCTTTGTCACCAAAGAAGTGGGGGGCTGGTCGTTGTGGGTGAGAGAGGGGTGTCTTTATCTTCATGCAAAGCTGCAGAGAAGTCTAGTGTGGCCTGGGGGTGCTCAGGGGGCCCTGCTGTGAGATGCCTTGGGCTCTGCGGGGAAGAGGCCGGGCCCAGCCCTCAGGCTGCCCAGTGGCTCGAAGCCCTGAGCTCCCCCACTCGTCCACCGAGGGTCCTTATCCTTCCGGAGCTTATTTCCCTTTTGGGGCTCCAGCTTGTCTCGGGTCGTGGGGGTGGCTCAGGGGAGCAAGGCCCTGGCTTGCGTCTGCCCTTAGGCTGCGGGGTGCAGGCAGGAGGGCTCCCTGGGAACAGGGTGGGGTGGCAAGAAGCAGAGCAACAGCCCCAGACTGAGCTGGAGGCCTCGGGCAGCGAGGCAGCATGGCCGCGCTGTCCTGGCAGAAGCCCAGTGCAGAGCCGGTGCAGGAGATGACTCAGACCTCCTCTCACGCCCGCAGGGATGGGAATGGGACGCTCGGGCCTCCCCAGGCAGCCCTGGCTCCCCACTGTCACCAGAACCTGTGTTTCTCCACACACACACCCCCCCACCCCCAGTATCGCGTCCCTCATTGGAAGTGTTTGCAGGAGGGCAGGGCCTGTGTGCTTGACTCACCCAGGCCTGGATGGAGTCACTACAGCCCTGTGCAGACAAGAGAGCAGATGTGGTGGTGGTCCAGCGCCCACAGGGAGATGCAGGCGAGAAGGCCTCAGAGCTGCCCTCTGCGCTGGCCAGCGCAGGAGTGGGGCAGCCCCTCGGGCCCTTCCTAACACTGAGAGTCTGTGACAGCAGCTGCTCCCCTCCCTTGGTTGAGCTTATACTCAGACATTCAGCATGCAGTTTCCATGGCAACTGGGGAGGAAGCCTCCACCCTCGGGCCTCGTACAGCAGCACAGCAACACAGACCGAAGGCAGGAGACGCTCCATCTTTGAGCTGGGCCAGGTGTCCCTCTCCACAGGGGCACACAGGCCCAGCCCTGGCTGGCTGGCCAGACCACACTGTCCATCACTGTCTACTTCTTGAGAGTGGGGGAGGGCCTCCGGGTGTTGAGGGTATCTCACTCTCCCTGGCGGGCAGGGCAGTGGGCAGGGCAGAGGGGAGGTCCTTCTGGTACCGGCTCCTGCCTGCAGTGCCCTGGGTGGGTGGCACTCCCAGTGGGAGGGGCGGGGGTGGGATTGTTACCGAAGGATGGTGCCTCGCCCTCGACAGCTGCCCCTGGAGGCTCTGGGCCTTGCTCCTCCTCTGCGCGGAGGCTGCTGTGATGTGCAGAGGTCCAGCTCTCTGCTCCTCTCAGAGCAGTGGCTGTGAGGGCTTCTCCCCACATCCCCGTTTATGGATGTGGAAATGGGGGCTGTGAGGGCCAGCCTGGCCTGCCCAGGCCCCTCTGCCCCAAAGAGAGCTTCTGATGGCCACAGCCACCCCTTGGTCCTTGCCATCCCCATCTGGCTCCTGGCCTCAGGCAACGGGGAGGTGCCTGGGGACAGAGCTGGATGACCGGGGTCAAGTCCAGACCAACCTGGTTAGCGCTCCTCACTTCCTCCTCCCACAAGCCTAAGTGCCGGCCGCGCCAGAATGGAGAACTGATTAATGAGGCTAATGGATCGATGAGCCCCTGACTGTCCCCGGGGCTCATCTGCACGGGCGGCACAGAGTGGGTGGTGCCGCAGCCTGTGTGGGGGCAACAGGGCGAGCTGGGGGTGCTGCCGCCCACCCCCTGCTCTCTCTGGGGTGGGCAGCATTCCCCCTCGGCTGCCCAGGGTCAGTGCACCCATTCCTCAAGTCTGGGCCCTCGAGCCCACGGAGCCACACTGCCCCTGCACCCTGTGGGTCCTCGGGACACCCAGGCCAAGATCGACTGGCACGGCCCTGCCGCACAGGCAGCTCACTCCCCGTGCCCCTCCCGCCGCCGCCTTCCCCTCCACCAGGCACAGACACGGCGCTTCTCGGCACCCCGTCCCCCTTCCAGTCCCTCAGCATGTTCCTACCCCACCCTCTCATGTCCCTGGGACCTCAGAGGCCTCCCAGTGCAGGCCCTGATCCCCTACTCTGACCCCTGGCACCAGACGCCCACTCAACCAGCCCCACCCCCCATCTTCTGTCTGACCCCCTTTCTCCCTGGCTCACTTCAGCTTTAGGGCTCCCTGGGTGATGTGAGCGGGTCAGGCTGAAAGGAGTGGGGGCCTGAGCGAGGAGCCCTGAGGCAGCCCCACCCCAAGCCCCCATGGCTGCCTCGGCTGGCCTTGGACTTGACCTCACCCAAGAGTCTCAGGTCCTGCCGACCAGGAGACGGCAGTTATTCTGGGCTGTCGGGAAGTGAGTCACGGTAGAAACGTGGTCGACAGGCAGTGACAGGAAGCTGGAGGCCCAGCATCCCTACCGCCGACACCGGCATCCAAGATCCAAGCCCGGCCTCTCCCGGCACCTTTCCCTGGACGTCAAGCAGTCACCCTCGGAAGCACAGAGAGAAGCAAGGGGCAATCCTGGCTTAAGAGAACTGAGGCCCTAGGAGCGGACACACGTGCACTGACCACCCAGTGCCAAGCCAGCAAGCTGGGGCAGGTGGCATGGAGGGAGGGCACTGTCTGGCTGCCTCTGCCAGGGAGGCAGTACCCACGAGTGGACACAACCCCCCGACAGAGGCCAGGGTCCCGGAGTCGGGCCATGGGCTCTACCTGCAACTGTCCAGTTTACAGCACCTCCAGCCACACCTGGAATCTCCTTCCCACCTCTCCCTGCCTCTGCTCCGTGTCTCTGCAACCTGGGGTCACTTCGCTGCCCTGTGCATAGCCCTCCAGCAGCTCCCATCCCAGCGGGGTGACCCGGCACCTTCTGCCTGGCCCCAACTCATCCCCGCGTGGGGCCTTCACCAGGCTGTCCTCCCCTGGGTCCCGGCGGAGGGGTGGGCTCTCAAGGGCATCCCTGAGCCTCCCTGAAGTAGCCAGTCACCAGCTGGAACCCTTCTGTTGATTTGCTGTGGCTTTGAGCACCGCCACCCGGTCTGCGGGGGCTGCTCTCTCCAGCGCCCGGCAGGGTGAGTGGTCTGCTGGCCGCGGGGCCACGGCAGGCAGGGCTGGATGGTGCGGGATGTAGGTGGTCGGTAAGGCGGCCGTGTGCAGGGGTTACAGTGAGAGGACGCCGGCGCCGCGTGTCCTGCCTGTCCAGGTAGTCGGACCCGGCCACTGAGGAGGGGCCCGCCTGCGCCCCCAGCCTCCCCTCCTCCCAACCAGGACCCTGACACTTGGCAGCGCAGGGCCTCCCCCGCTCCCCGCAGCAGGCTCCGTGCCGTCCTGGCCCTTCGCCGGCAGTGGCCTGTGTCCCTTCTCGCCTCAGCGCCATCGTGGAGCAAAACGAGGGGAAAAAGGGTTTACAGGCAGGTGCCCTTCTGGCTTTAAAACCATCAGGAACCCCCTGACCTGCTGGGGATGAAGGCTCGGGGTTCATCTTCCTCCTCCAAACTCCGGGGTTTGTGCGGCGACCCCAGGACCGACTCCACTGTGTGTCCCCGTCGGTGCCCCAGCTCCTGCCGCCCTGACCCCTGGCCTCCGCGCCACCTGCAGACGAGCAGCCCGAGGGGCCGCGGAAGTTGCGGCCAGAGTGTGGGGATTAGCGAGCAGCACAGAGGAATTAGTGCTTGGGGCGGTGCACCTCGCGCCCCACAGTCCTGGTGCTCACAGCCCTTGGCCCCCCTCCCCAGGCACGAGAAGGGGGCTCAGCAAAGGACCACCGCCTCTCACCTCCCAGGGGCTGGCTTGCCGCAGCCCAGGTGGGGGCAGGAGGAGGCTCAGCCCTGCAGGCCTTGGGCCAGTGACAGATGGGGCTTCACTGGGGTGCGAGTGTGTTCCGACGGGTCCAGAGGTCAGAGGCACCGTTTGTCTGTCCGCTGGCCCCCATCGAGTGACAGCTGTGACGCTCGTAGTAACAGCGCCGGCCAGGCCTGCCACTTCAAACAGTAGGGCTGTTTAAACAAGATAAAGGCTGCGGAGAAGCTGTGCTCGGGCCCTAATGGCCTGAAACCCATCCTGAACCTGCCAGAAACAGCGGAAGCTCAGCCTCGGGCCACCTCGCCTGACGCCACCTGTCCCCGCCCCAAGCTCAGCACCCACCTTCTCCAGGCAGCCTGTTTGCTGGTCCCCAGTCTCCCAAAGTATACGGCTCAGAGGGGGCTAGGGTGACCCAGAGTAGTAGCAAGTGTGGCAGCCCGCCTGGGGGGCTTAGAGGTTTGTGTGCAGGGTCCGTGACAGCACCTGAGGCCCAGCCTCTTTCCCCTGCCCTTGTCCTCCCACCCGGACACCTGCCCCCGGAGAGGAAGGACCGCGCCCTGGGCCCCACCGTTCCCCCATGGTGCCCGGCACGGGGCTGGGACCGGGGTGCCTCGGGACGAGTGTGCTCCACCGAGCGCCCCCCTTCCACTGACACAGCCGTGCTGTCCTCGGCGTGCTGCGAGTTCTCAGGAGCCAGACAGCCCAGATGGACCACAGGTGGACACATGATGACCCTGGGGCCACACAAGCAGGTCACTGCCCCACCCCAGCACCAAAACACACTCATGCCCTGGCTGGGGACTTTGCCCGCCTGACCGAGCTGTCCCCTGGGAGTCTGTGTGGCCAGCCAGCCCCTGCACCCCAAACACACATCATTCTTCTGCTCTCTGTTCTCACTGAGCCTCAGAAGCAATGACCGACAGGATCTCAGAGCCAGAAAGGACCATTCCTGATCCCACAGGCGTCCAGTAGAGCCCCGGGCAGGTGGGACGAGGGCAGTGGGCATCTCGTAACTTTGGATGGTGGGGGGGGGGACTGAGTTAGAATTGACTCCCAGATTCCCAAAGCCACACTTGGAGCACTTGCTCTGCAAGGGCTGGAGCTCCTGTGTCCTGCTCCCAGCTCCCCATGTCATGCCCAGGCCCAGGGAGGAAGGCTGGCAGCCTAGGATGAGGTCCGGGCTCTGGGTCCCACCTGCTCTCACCTCATCCGCCCACCTCCCCCCACCTCCAACCGCTCCCGCTCCCAGGGAGCATGCCTCTTCTAAAGCCCCAGTCCTTCCAGTCCTTTTCAGCTTCAGCTGAAATGAGAACTGTTTTCTATTTGTTTTTGTGTTAAATCTTGCTGGAGTGATCCAAGCCCCCCTGCTGTCAGTCACTGACGGGAAATTAGCAAACAGCATGATGCAAGTGCGAGCAGGCCTGGCCTGGCTTGCAGACCATCACTGCCACCACGGGAGGCAATGGCAGTGCAAACAGCCCTCCTGGGACCAGACCGAGGACCCCCTGGGCCCCAACACCCTTGCCTAACACTGTTCAGCAAGAGGGAGCTTCTGCACCCCTGGGCACAGCCCTAGGCCACCCCTCCTGGAGGAAAGGCTGGAGAGCCATGGGCAGCAGGTGGCCAGTTCCTGCAGGGACACGAGAAGCTGGGGACAGGGCGGGGGGGGGTGGGTAGACATCTCAGTGGGGAACCTCTGCTTGTGGCCAATCAAGATGGATTTCAGAAATGCTCATCCTTAGGAAGTAATATTTGGGCCACTGCTGCCCGTTATAACCCTGGCTGCTCCATCAGCAGGGGCTCGGGGCTGGGCAAGGGCAGTCTTCCGGGGTCTCAGCTTCATTGAGAAACTGATCAAAGTGACAGAGCCTCTCTCAGGAAGGATGCCTACACGTGCTGGTGCAGCCGTACAATCGGGACGCGGTTTAGGGAATTCCGCAGGACCCTGGGAACACTGCTCCTACCTGTGGGGCACCTGGCGCTTTATCCTGCCCCAGATGTTGTCAGTGTGGCTGACATACCCCACACCCTGCTAGGTACTCGGTGGCTGACAGCGTTCTCCCGGTGCTCGCCCTGGCCAGCACGGTCCAAGCCTCTCAGCCCCCTTTGCAGGTGAAGCAGGGGGATGAAGAAGCTGGGTGGGGCCCTGCTTCTGGTTCCCAAGCCCTTGTCTTCGCGTCACTGCCTCTTGAGTGGGTCCTCGAAACCTCACCCCCCCCCCCCAGCTGTGACCACCCGTATCACTCCCAGGGCTGGGCCAGCCCATCCCCCCAGACTGGCAGTACGGCAGGAGATACCGGGCCACGGGGTCACAGCAGCTGTGCCTGGGGACAGAGCACTGGGCAGGAGCAGGAACAAGGTTCAGGGGAAGGGCGTGCCAGAGGCCGGCTGGTCAGCAGCTCATGGCTGTGGTCTCACTGAATCCAGGCTGGAGTCACACGCAGTGTCTCCATCCATGTCCTCCACAACCATTGGGGACAGTAGGTTTCCCACCCCCATGGGCTCCCTGCTGTCCAGAAGAGACCTCCTGCCCTCCCTGGGCCCCACACCACTGCAGCAGGGGCTGGGATGCCCCGGGAGGAACATGTGCTGTGTCAGGGCTGGTGGTGCCCAATGCCAGGTCCCCTGGTCAGCTGTGCTACAAAAGGCCAGCCTGCTAGGTCTGGGCATCAGAGGAGAGCGTGGTGACAGTTCTGCCCAGCGCCTCCTCTGTCCTGGTTCAGTGTGGTCTCTGGCCTTGGTGATGCCACATCCTGATGCCCCAGGCTGTGCTGGGGGTGGGACTTGGCACCGGGACCTCGCCCAGGTGGCCCAGCTCTCCATGGCCCCCCAAAACCCCTCGGTACTGAGAGGCACTTGCAGCCTGGCCCTGGGAGGCCTGAGCAGGAATGGGGAGTGGGGGGCTGGGTGGTTGTCTCTTGTGAGAAGAACAGGAAATGGCAGGAGGGCACTGTGTTCCCTGCAGGCCTGTGCGATTCCCACAGCCTTCCCAGCCACCAAACCAGGCAGGGTGGCCCAGGCCACAGGGGAGGCCACGGGGCTGACCAGGGTCTAAGCTCCACTGCTGGGCATCCCCCTCCATCGGAGCGCCAGCCCCAGAGTCCCAGGCCCTGCAGGCACCAAGCACAGGCGCCTGGCAGATGTCAGAACTGCATCCTGTCCTTGAGCCATGGATCTGTCGTCTGGCTTTGCAGACAAGGGAGCCACAACTGGACCAGCTTGTCCAGCTGAGGACGCACAGGACTGGGGCTGCATGTGGCTGGCCCCCTCTCGCCTCCTGAGGTCCTGTCTTTGGGCAGATGAGGCTGAAAGAGGAGCCGAGGGGGCGTCCCTGGAGCCGGCAGTCAGTAAACAAAGGGCCGGGGTGGGAAGCCGCGCAAGAACTACAGGTTGCCCCAGTCAGCTGTTCCAGACTGTTCTTTCCCCAGCGGCTGGTAGTTGGCTACAGAGCTGGTTTCCTGGAGCCTGAGACACAGGCCCAGAGGCTATGGCTTCTGGGGAACACGGAGCTGTGCCATGTGGCTTGGAGGCTCTGGGCCTCCTCAGCCAGGATGCCGTCAGCCTTCCCAGGGTCACCGAAGGCCCGAAAAGGTGTGTGGGGCTGTGGCCTGGGGCTGGCCTCAGCACAAACCTCAGGACATGAGGCCCAGGGCCTCTGGGTGACTGTGGTTTTATTCATGAAATTAGAGCAAATACATGAGCTGAGGAGACACCAACTAGGGGTGATGAAGACAGGGTCAGGGTGAGCTGTGGCCCAGGTTCCCGGGCCAGCCTGAGTTGGGTCTCTGGATCTGAGGACATGTGTCCAGTGGGGAGCCACGTGCAGGGAACAGGGCCACCTTCTGCTCTATCCGGGGGGCCCCCCTCAGATGACCATGCTCCCTTCCCCTAGCGGACTGTATTCAGATCTACCAAAATACGAGACTGTCAGAGCCAGAGGGGCCTGCGGGGGGGCGGGGGCAGTCCCCGAGTTCTGTTAGCACAGAAGCCTTTCTCGGTGTTGTTCAGGCCAGTTGTCTGTGCTGGTTACCGAGGGTCCCCCCATGGTCTCAGCCAACTCCCTGGAGCCTGTTCTTGCTACGTGGAGAAGTTGTTTTTCAGTTCTCAGATTATAGAAATCCCTTAAAACAATAATAATCTGCGTCTTAAAAACCCCTCTGGGTTCTGACGTGTGCGTAAGGAGTGGGGCTAATGCGCTCAGGAAATTAACTAACCCGCGGGCCTGGGCGCTGAGTGGGATGCGGGCTGGGGAGGTCCCTCTGCCCTGAAGCTCCTGGTAAGTGCGGGATACAGATGTTCCGCGGGGTGCAGGGACATTGAGAAGAGCAGATCACCTGGCAGAGAGGATGTGCGCAGACATGGGAGCTGCAGAGGCTCCGATGAGCCCTGGCAGCAACGTCTACCCCAGGCTGTGCTGGGAGTGGGGCTTGGCACCCGGGGCCTCGCCCAGCTGGCCCAGCTCTCCATGGCCCCCCCAAACCCCTCAGTCCTGCCTCTGTGGGCCGCCCCCACAGGCCCCACGACGCAGGCTGGACGTGCAAGGTCGAGCCCAGATTACCATCCCCACCTTCATCCCAATCTGTCCAGGCCCTGCTCCCTTCTCCCCTGCAAGGCGGTCTCTAGGGCAGGAGGCCCCCTGGGGTTCTCTGGACCCAGAGAGCTGCTGCACTGGGGTGCCTCGGGGCCAGCCACAGCCAGCATGGGGCCAGCGGATGTGGGTACTGGGGGAGCCACTCTAGCCTCCAGGGGTTGCTCAATGCGGTCCCCAAGTGACCTCAGGGGAGGAAGGGCCACAGTCGCCTCTGTCCCTCACTGCTTCCTGAACAAGCCCCACGGGGCCTGTCCTCAGGCAGGGACCCGGGAGGCCCGGCTGGAGCAGATTCGCACGTGAGTCCAACATGCTGACAGAGACATGGCAGAACCAGCCGGCTCCAGGCTGCTCCCCTGTGCAGAGGCTTGATTCTCGTGAATCTGCCCAGGGAGAGCATGAAGCCATCTGGCAGATGACCATTCGCAAGCAGGACGAACGTGAACAGAAAAGACAGGTGTGGTCATAGGGCCAGAGCAGGGAGGCGCTGAGGGGTCACAGAGGAGGCTGACAGCTCTTTAAAAGGATGCAGCCAGTGAACACTGTCATTCACCGATGAACGAGCCTGACGGGCAGGCCCTTCCAGCCCGGGCTCGGGGGTCACCGGCTGCAGGAGGCTGGTGAACGTTAACATCTGGCTGGGGTGGGGGCCGGCTGTAGAGGCTGCCAACTTCCATGGTGTCATTACTCTCACCTGGCTGATTTTAAGCTACCAACATTATGTCAAACAGCTCACAAACTTCTTAAAAACGGAAAATTTGGCACTTGTGAGCTGGTGCTGGCCAGCCACTGCCCTCCAGTGCATGGGTGTGCTGTGCAGGTGGGGGCCAGCGCTGCCCACAGAGTGCCAATGGCGCCCCCCTCCTCCCTCCCAGGGCTGGTCCGCGACCTGGCAAGAGGCTGACCCCAACCCGCCTATGGGGGAAGGATCGCAGCCTCAGATCTGAGGGACACGTGGACACCCCCATGCAGATTCCACCAGGGCATGTGGCAAAGGCTGTCGTGTGGGAGAGGTGGAGCGTGGACGGGGCGGGGGGGCACGTCCCACCTGCTCCACTGTGTCCAGTGACAGCCTGTGCCTGGGGTGGGGGGGGCGCTCTAGTGACGTGGCAGGAGGTGGCCACCATGGAGGGGCGGGCACACAAGGATCCCAGGGTGAGGAATGGGGCTGGAAGGAGGCCACACTGAGTGGCAGGTGGCCTGGCTGTCCTTCTGTCCTTCTGTCTGGCTGACCTCTGATGGAGGACCTATTCTGGGCACGAGCTGAGCACAAAGGGAGCAGGAAGCAGGAGCCCTTGGGAATGCCCAGTGTGACAGGGCAGGGAGAACGGAGGAAGTTGCCATAGAGAGGGGCCTCGTGCTCGGCTGCCCTGGGAGCAGGGGAGGGCCAGCTGCGGCTGCTGCCTCTCCACCTACCCTCCCCCTCGCCCACGCGAGGCTCAGGGCCCACAGAGGGGAGGACCACATGGCCTCAGCCCCCTTAGGGCTGAGACAAGGGCCAGGCAGTGGAGCGAGGAACCCGGCTAGTGCCAGGGCCGGAGGAGCCCGCACAGAGGTGGGTACTGTTCACAAGCGCCGGCAGCGGCTCCGGGCCACCAACGATCCGGCTGTGAGTGCACACCTGGCCCCCTCGAGCCGCCACATGTCTCCAACACTTGGGAGGGGTAACAGGCCACAGAGAAAAAGGGCTGGGCTGAGCCTGGAGGGGGACGCCAGCGGGGGGAGCGCTCGGGGCCAGCTGAGCCCTGTGCTCGCTGCACCCGGTGTGAGAGGCACCGTAGTGGCCCTGCCGGGGGCCTGGCCCTCTAGCTGCCTTTGCCTCCTGGCTCTGGTCCAGGAGGCCTCTGCTGTCCCAGGGGCAGCGTGGTTTGCAGAGGTCAAAGGTGCACGTGGCCCTGGCACATCACGAGACCAGAAGGAGCTGCTGGGGAGACCAGTGCCTGGTGGGGGAGGCTGGTGGCCTCTGGCGGGTCAATGGCACGCTTCTCTGGCTCTGTCCCAAGTCCCCACGGCACGGTTCCTGGAACTATGTCCTCCACCGGGTCGGGAGCAGGAGGCAGAGTGGGGACCTGCTCTGCTGGAGCTCCCTGTGGTCCCGCCACTGAAGGGGTGGGGGCTGCTGGGCCAGTGCCAACCCTGATGGCCACTCAAGTCCCCCGAATCCTGCTCACTGCCCCCACCCTGGGACCCATGATGAGTGATATCTGGGCCTCAGTGTCCTCATCTGCAAAGCTGGCTGGTCAAGGGCACTAAAGGGTACGTCAGGTCCCTTCCTAATCTAAGCCGGGTATCATCCACCTCTCGCATCTCCCACTTGTAACCACGTCCTTTGCACAAATGCCACCCCCTCTGTCACCAGCAGGTGACGGTCAGTTTTGCCGCAGACCCAGGCAGCACCATTTTGTGACACAGTGCCGTTCCTCGTTACCACTGAAACATGCTCCCTTTTTGGGCTGAATGGCAAAGCACACTACCTGTAGGACAGCCTGGAGCAGCCCCCCTCCTCGGGCACACTGCACACACACGTTAAGGCCTGCGGCTGCACCCAGCAGGTGCACGGCAGGTATACAACAGGCGCACGGCAGGTATACAACAGGCGCACGGCAGGCCTGCTGACAGCTTCACCAGGAAAGGGCAGCGAGCGAGCCGCTGAGGGTGCTCCCGTGAGAACACTGACACCTCACAGCTGCCTCGTCCTCCCCTTCTGAAGGACCCCCCCCACCATGCAGAGGCCATGGGTCCATCAGCAGGTGCGCTGGGCTGAGGCTGGGTGGCAGGTTGACAGCAGGGTGCTGGGGTCCCGCCTGCCAGGTACTAAAGGGGGGGAGCTTCAGGGGCTGCCATGTGGGGTGGGCGCCCAGGCGGGCCATGGCTGAGTTCCTCATCTTTCTTTACCCTGGGAAGAGGCCACGAGCCAGGCGGAGAAGGAAGTGGCTCCCCAAAGGGCGGGTGGGGCAGGGCAGCCTGCCTTGGCCCCAGGCAGCAGGTGTGGCTCGGGGAGGGCCCATGGCTGCGTGAGCTCGGACTGTGACCTGTCCTCCCACCTGTGATGGGGACCCTGGGCATGGCTGCCGCCCCACAGGACCCACCAGGTGACGCGTGACTGGGCTGTGCTCTGGCCTCCTGTGCTGCCTGGACAGCCCCGCATGGGGACAGTGAAGGCCCCCTGGTGTCTGCAGGACTGCAAGGGGGGACGGGCCCTAGGCAGGCCAAGGACCCATTAAATCCTCCTGGGACGAGGGCCCGGAATCGTCACCAAGGCTGAGCACAGCTCCTGGGATCTGCTGGTTGCCATGGTCCACAGACGCCTGGAATCTGCCCCCTGCCCAGGGGCTGCCCTGCACGTGCCGCAGCCCTCCATGCCCTCTGCGCCCAGGGGTCTTGACGTCACCCTTGGGAACGCGCTGACGCGTCACCCTTGGGAACACACTTGACCAGCGGGCAAGTGGAGGTGGGGCAGGGACTCCTCTACCAGGTGCAGGGAGTGGCGGGGGTGGGGTGGGAGGAAGCCGCAGGCGCTGAGTGGGGAGGAGCTCCGAGGAGCCGTGTCCAGAGCCTGGCACCAGGCCCTGGGAGCCTCTGGTTTCTCCTGGCCGCCTGGCCTCTGCCAGGGCCCTTGGAAAGGAGAAGGCAGGGTGGCAGCCCAGTCCCAGCCCCTCCGCAGTGCTCGCCTCCCCCAAGCACGGAGAGGCGGGCTGGGCTCTCCCCAGGTGGCAGTCAGACCACCTCGTGCGCCGGCGGCGGTAGGACTCATGGTTGCTATTGTCTCTGCTCGGCAGAGTTTGTTCTTCATCGAGACATTGCTGGTAGAGCATGAAAGGTCAGAACCACTTGGAATCCAGTGAATTTCCAGTCTTGCTTGAGTTTCTCATCAAGAATCTCCTTTTCTGGTGAACAACCACCTCCCCAGGCCTGCCGAGTCCAGGTGGTGGGCAGGCAGGGGGCGTGGGCCTGGCCGCTGGCCTCTCCCCTCAGGAAATACTGTGACGGCCCCAGAGCCTAGCTGCTTTCAGGAGGAGGATGTACGGGCCTCACAGAGAAACCTCCGCGGGGGCCGCCTGTCCACCCAGTCATCGACGTGACCCAGCCAGGCGGCTACTTGCTCGCACACAACGGGGCCACCGTAACGAGCAACGGTGATGGAGGGGTGTGCGGGCACCGGGCGGGGGTGACGCCTGACATAAGACCTGGAGGACAGGGCAAGCGGGCAAGGGACGAGGGGCAGGGGACAGGGTGGCCACGTGCTAAAGGCTGGAGAGCTCGGAGCACGTGGGAGTGAGCCGAGCCTGCGAGGCCAGAGCAGAGAGAAGGGCTGTGGGCCGCGGGGACAGTGGGCGGAGCTGGGAGGGCCTCAGGCAGAAGCCCTGGCCTGGGGCTCATCTTTGAGGACACTTGGGCCACTTGGGCCACCAACCCGTCACAGGCTCTGAGCAGGAAGGGCAGCCACATGCCTCCATGAAACACGGGACCCACGCAGGGACCAGGCTCCCTGCCCCCATGACCCGGCACACCTGTGGGCGCAGACACGGCGGGCAGGACATGCCAGCAGACAGTCTGGGAGCCCGCCCAGCACCGAGGGAATTCACCACGCCCGTCCTGGAGATGACAGATGTGGCCCCCAGAGGCCTCCGAGCACAGGCCACCACCAGCCTCAGGACACAGCCGAAAACAGGCAGGCACCCGGAGAGCGAGACGGCTGGAGCCCAGGTGGCTGCAGACCTGCCCAGGCACCCCGCTTCGCCTCAGGGCCTGGTCAGCCCCAAGCCCTCTGCCCATGGTGATGCCTCATCGAGCAGCCTGACCTCGCTCCTCCGCTGCCCAGACCACACGTGGCCCTCAAGTGGGGGCGGGCGGAAGAGGGACAAGACTCTGGGGGACAGTGTTGGGAGCAAGACGGGCTGGCCCACAGGGAGCTGCAGACTGTCCAGGCCGATGCTACTGGGACACGGCTCTGCCTCCTGTCTCCGTGGCCTCCTACAGCTGCTCCCCCTTCTCCACCAGGCTGGGCCTCCGTGCAAACCTGAAGAGTGTCGCATACCCTTCTCTATTCGGAAAGCCAGTCAGGTGCCCAGCACAGTGGCCACCACCTGCAGCCGCCCGCAGAGTTCCTGGGGCTGCAGCCCAAAATTAGGACTCCCTGCTGAACCCAACGAATAAAGCCGTCACCTGCCTAAAAAGACCGGGTGTCCCTTCCTTGCATCGCCCCGTCGCCTGGTCCCCTCATTTCCCAGCATGAAGGATCCCCCTCAAGAACATCATTACCCCTTCCCCTAGGTCCGCCAGCTTGCCACCTCCCCGAGCCCCTGGCACCCAGCCCAACACCACTTACAGCTCCTTTGCAGGCTCCCTGTTTGCCCCCATGCCCCCCCACCCTCAGGATCAAAGACCTCTTAAGGGCAGATGCCAGGTCTTTGCTCGGTGCCTGCCTGGCACAGACCCTCTGCTGTGGGGCGGCCCCAGCCACACCCATCCCTATCCGTCTGAGCGGCCTCCACCACCACCGCTCCTGGGTGCCCCGGGAGACTGCAGCACCCGTGCCTGGGCCTCCTGCCTCGGTTGGGGCTGCAGTGCACTGCCCACCCTCTTCTTGCCAGGGGCCTGGCTCCCACCTGCCAGCAGCTCCCCGCAAGCCTCCACTGGCTCAGCACCAGGTCCAGGTTGTCCCTCAGCACCTCTTGCACTGCACCCACCTCTGGGGTCTCCCTGCCACGTGACTCTGAGCTCCCAGCCCACAAGGTGGTTCTCAGCCTGGGAAGAGGGCCTGAAGGAATTACCACCCCTACCTGACCCCTGGGGATTAAACCTCAGAAAAGGTTCTTAACCCTGTGGCTGACAGACTCTCAGGACCCAGACAGGGTTGCGGCGCCGAGGTTCCTGGGATGGAGCATGGTGCCCAGCTGGTGGGAGCTGCTGCATTTACTGAACTGCCACACGGACCAACAACCGGATGCCCGGCCTGTGCCGTGTCCTGTAGGGCAGCCAGACTCTCTCTTGCCTCCAGGGTCACTCCCTGTGCACCTGGCCGCACTCAACCTCACCTGCGGTGAAGCCCCTCGTGGTGCCAGCTTCCCCTCCCCCCACCCCCAGGTGGCCAACATGCTCTGGGAGCCGAGGAGCAGGCCCTGCTCAGCAGAGAGCTGGCCCTCTGCACCCCGAGAGCATCAGGCATGGGGTGTGTGGTCTGCTCGCAGCACCTAGGTGAGGCCACCTGGGCCTGTGAGCACGAGGGCAGTGCTGTGTGCAGCCAGTGAGGGTGGCATAGCACAGAGGGTATCCCTGCCCGGTGGAACCCAGGGTGGGGTTACAGTGGAGTTGGGGGCCCCCCAGCTGGGGCGGCCACCGAGAGCTGCCCTCCAGGCAGACGTCCTGACAGCAGGCGCTACCCTGAGGTCCTCGCTGGAGCCGCCCTGGCCCCCCTTGGACAGCAGCCACTCCCCTCCCGCCCTGGACACAGCCAGGATCCCGCCGGCTCCCACGTGGCAGCAACGAGCAGAAGAAGAGCCCAGTCACTCACTCACCGTCTGGTTGTCCTCGTAGAGCTTCAGGTCGTAGCCACTAAGCTCCACGCAGAAGATGATGGCGGTGACGCCCTCGAAGCAGTGGATCCACTTTTTGCGCTCTGACCTCTGCCCGCCCACGTCCACCATCTTGAAGGTGAGCTCCTTGAAGGTGAACTTGTTCTCCACGATGCCCGTGGTCATGTCCCGGGAGCGCAGGATGTCCTCCACGGTGGGCACATAGTCGGGCGCGGCGATGCGCTCCAGGTCGTTCAGGTAGTAGGCCGCGTTGTCCTCCAGGTGGTACTCGCTGGAGCGGCCGAAGCAGGCCTGCGCCCCGGGGTCAGCCCACAGCCGCCGCATGACACCCAGCAGCTCAGGTGTGATCTCGCCCTTGCTCTCGGCGGGGCCCGTCAGCGCGAACAGCTGCACGGCGTCGTAGGCGCGGTCGGGGTTGTGGAAGTCGATCTTGAGCGCGGCCAGGGCGCGGATGATGCGGGTCAGCGAGTCGATGGCGTTGTAGATGATGAGCGGCTTGTACTCCTTGCAGGCCTCCAGGTTGAAGCCGCCGCTGTGGATGATCTTCATCTGCTTCACGATGGTGCTCTTGCCCGAGTTGCTGGTGCCCAGAAGGAGCAGCTTGATCTCGCGGCGCTGCCGCTGGCTCTCCGAACGCAGGTGGCGGTCAATTCGCCGGGACCGCCGTGCTGCCTCTTTCTCCTCTGAGCTTTGCCGACATCCCATGGTCCGGCAGCGGCGGGCCCAGACGTGGAGCACGGGATGGGGCGCCTCTCCCGGTGGCCACCGAGCGGGGGAGCTGAGACTCGAGGCAGGTGCGCCCAGTGGATGGGAGCCGGTGCCCTGGAGCGCTCAGCGTGGGTGGGGGGGCGAGGCCATGCCCCACTGCAGCCCTTGCCCTGGCGCCTCCTCTCCAGCTGGCATGGCTCTTGCGCTGTGGGAGGCGGCTGAGCCCTCACTCAGGGACACTCCACCTCCCAGGGCCACCGCGGGGCCAGATGCGCCGCAGTCATTCCCTGTCCTCCTGACGGTGGGAAGCCGTCTGGTCGCTGGTTGCTGGGGTGATGCTGCCGAGTGTGGCTGGAGGGCTGGCTGCCAGTAAGGATGTCACGGGCTCTCCCTGTGGTCCCCCTGCCTTGGGCATCCGCCTTCACCTGCCAACAAGGGAACAGCATGAGCCTCCTCCCACCGCAGGCTGGGTGGGCAGGGAAGCCCTGGATGGCGGGAAGCGGCCTGGGGAATGATGAATCAGAGCCCCCGCCGCCCCCCCAGTGGAGCTCAAACCCCAGCAAAACATGCCTGACCGCCACCCTGCACCCCTCCCGCCGGCCAGCTGGCTTGAAGCTGGCGCTCAAGGAAAGAGTGCCCACAGCTAGGCCAGGACCAGGCCTGAGGGTCTTCAGAGGGGAGAGAGCACAGCGCCCCGCCACTCTGCCCTGCCCACCTGGACCCGGCGACCTCACCCTCGCCGAGCCTCAGATCTCTGTCTGGTGGTGGTTAGGACTCCATGTGGTGGTTCCGGACCCTCTCCTGCAGCTGCTGGCGCTGCACCCACATGTTTACCATGGGGTCCCAGACCAGGGTAACTGGGTGCTACCGACTCTTACCACCTCCCGGGAGTGGGGTCACTCCTGCTCTCTCCAGGGCAGGGGCTCTCAAATGGGCAGGGCGGTGGCCAGGTGTGGGCGGCAGGACAGGCCAGAGAGTAACGCAAGGCCATCGGGAAACAGCAAGTCCAGGGCAAGGCAGGGGCGGCCCAGAGGCTACCTGGTCCCAGGCCAAGCCTTTCAGGTCCCCTGCCCCCGCTGGTCAATAAGGAGCAGCTGTGCTCACACCTGGTGCAGGGCCTCAGCACCAGCTCTCTGCCAGCCCCCTGTTGACCCGGGAAGTCTGGTCTGCATGCTCCTCCCAGGGCTCCCCCGACCACCTGCAGCAGCTGGGCTGGGTCCTTCCCACCAGGGCATCCCCAAAGCTCAGCCTCTGCCCCTTCCTGGGAGCCCAGGACGGCACCCCTCTCACCCCATCCACACAGCCTCTGTCCCTGCCTGGCTGCCTGCCCCCTGCAGCACCCCCATCTTGCCATGGTCAGCATCCACCCCCTAATGCCCCCGTTCTCCTCACAGCAGGCCCTGGGTGGGAAGGACCCCGAGTCTTGTGCATGTCCCCCTACCTGCCCGTCACTCTCCCAGCCGCCTCCATGCCTGCCAGTCCCCGCCATCCTGCCCTGGAGCTGACCCCGAGCCCGTTCTCTCTCTGGGCTCCCCCTGCCGCTCGGGGGGACCCTGATGCACCCCACTGCTCTCAGGGTGGTGAGTGTCAGCCCAGCTGTGTGGCCGGGCCCATGATCCCCGTCTCAGAGCCTGTCCCTCACTGATCACAGCACACCCAGAGCTGGTCCCCAAGAGGTAAAGTGGCCGGCACAGAGCCTGGTACCCAGCCAGTGCTCCCCCCACCCCCATCCCCATCACCTGTGAGCGCCCCCCATTATGCCGCCTGGGCCTCCACCCCGTCCTGCCCCGCCCTCCGCGGCAGCACTTGGGCCCGGCACACAGCAGGTGCCCGGTCGGCAAGGGGGGAGGGGTTCAGCCTTGGGGCGCTGAGTGTCTCCTGCTTCGCCACAGCCCCACAGCCCAAGGTGGGGGATGTACCAGGAGACGTCTCTGCTGAGAGCAGCAACTAAACGGCTGGTCATTCAGCACAGCCCCAGCAAGGATGGCGATCACGCTTAGAACAGAAGCCCCGAGATGACCCCCCTCCGGGAACGGGGTGGGTGCTCTCGAGCGAGTGTCGTAGGACGATGCATATAGGACACAGGCAGCACACGCACCCACAGGCATGTGCCCCCCAACACACACATGCGTGCATGTACTGTGTGAGCAGAGGTCTGCGAAGTTATTTTCCAAGCAGCAATGAGCTCTATGTTGTGAAATTACAAGGGATTTGTGCATTTTACCATGTTTCCTATACTTCCCTCATGAACTGTGTCATAAGAAAGGTTTACAGACAAGAGTCCTGCCAGGGACTTGCCCTGGACCATAAGTATGTGCGACAGGGACCCAGTGGTTGCTCCCTGGTCCCTGCTGATGACCCGGCCCTGCCCTCAGCCGGCAGCCCCGGACATCTGGCTCCAGCCCAGCGTCTGCCCAGGGCCCCCAGTGCCCAGCCTCCTGAAGGCGATGCTGGCTACACTGGGGGAACTGCATGTTGACATTTCCGTTTTTCTCAATTTTGTGTCTTAAAGTCTCAGGTACAGGCAGGCCCCAAGTGGCCAATTCTCCCTCAGCTGATCAGCGACAGGGACAAAGGTCACCCAGGAGAGCAGGTCCCTCCCGTTGTCTGGGGCCCCCAGAGACAAGCAGGCCCCCAGGCGCTGGGTCTCCCTGTGGTGACCCGTCTCTCGGAACATAGTTTAACCCGGGCAGGTGACACGGCATGGGGTCCAGCGGGCTTGTCCCCTGCCTCCGTGCAGGGCTGCACCTGAACAGACTGCACCGTCGGCCGCGTCCTCACAAGCGCCGCACACGACCCCCCGTACCCAACCCCATGCAGCCTGGGGAGCCCACCCTCCACCTGGCTCTGGCATGGGACCCCTGCCTGCTCCTCACGGGCCAGCTCAGGCCCTCGTGGCCACCAGCGGGCACCCCACCTCTCCCTACCACGCCCGTCCCTTCTCTGGTCTCTCCCACCCACTGAGGCCCTTACCAAACACCACATACAAAAATTAACTTAAAATGGATCAAAGACCTAATATTGTAAGACTCTTAGGAAAAAGCGTAGGGCAAAAGCTGCCTGACACTGGGCTTGGCACTGATTTCTCGGATAAGACACCAAAGGTACAGGCAACAAAAGAAAAAACAAACTGGATTTCATGAAAATTTTAAACTTTTGTGCACCAAAAGACAGTATCAGGGCTTCCCTGGTGGCGCAGCGGTTGAGAGTCCGCCTGCCGATGCAGGGGACACGGGTTCGTGCCCCGGTCCGGGAAGATCCCACATACCGTGGAGCGGCTAGGCCCGTGAGCCGTGGCCGCTGAGCCTGCGCGTCCGGAGCCTGTGCTCCGCAACGGGAGAGGCCACAACAGTGAGAGGCCCGCGTACCGCAAAAAAAAAAAAAAAAAAAAAAAAGACAGTATCAGCAGGTAAAGAGGCAATCCGCGGAATGGAAGAAGACATCTGCAAATTGTATACCTAATAAGTGATTAATATCTAGAATATAGAGACAACTCCTAAAATTCAACAAAACACCCAACCTGATTCAAAACTGGGCGAAGGACTTGAATGGACATGCACAATGAAGATACATGAATGGCCAATAAGAACATGAAAAGATGTTCATCACTAATTACTAGAGAAATGCAAACCAAAACCACACTAAGATACCACCTCACATCTATAAGGATGGCTACTATTGAAAAAATCCCAGAAAACAGTGAATACTGACGAGACATGAAGAAATTGGAACCCTCGCACACTGTTGGTGGGAAGGTAAAATGCTGCAGCTACTATAGAAAACAGTATGGAGGTTTCTCACAAAAATAAAAACAGAACCACATGATCCAGTAATTCCACCTCTGGGTACCTACCCAAAAGAATTGAAAGCAGGGTCTCAAAGAAATTTTTGTACACCCATGTTCATAACAGCATTATCCACAACAGCTAAGAAGCAGAAGCAAATCGTGTCCACTGACAGACAAATGGACAAACAAAATGTGATAAAAATATATAAGGGAATGTTATTCAGCCTTAAAAAGTAAGGAAATTCTGACACCTGCCACAACATGGATGAGCTTGGGGACATTATGCTCAGTGAAACAGGCCCGGCACAAAAGGACAAATACCGTAGGATTCTAATTACGTAAGGTCCTTAGAACAGTCAGGTTCGTAGGGACAGAAAGTAGATGGTGCCAGGGGCTGGGGAGCTGTTGCTTAATAGGGTCAGAGTCTCAGTTTGGGAAGATGAAAAGGTTCTGGAGGTGATGGTGGTCACGGTTGCACAACGACGTGAATGTACTTAACGCCACTAAACTGTACCATTTAAAAGTGGTTAAAATGGTAAATTTTGTTATTTGTATTTTAACACACCCATGAGAAAAGTGGGGCTGGCCACGTGGTCCTTGACCAGTGCAGCCACAGGGCAACGGAGGAGTATATGGGAATCGTGGCTGGGGGCAACTGTGCGTGTCGGGCCAAGTCTGGGAGCGAACTGCCACCTATGGGGTGGTGGAGCCTGGGGCTGTGAGCGGACACAGGGAGGGGGGTCTGTGAGCAGGGGGACCTTGGGACAGCCCCACCCCCTCGGAGGCTCCTGCCAGTTCGATCTCTTTGGGTCTGACTGGGCTTTCCTGGACCCCTGAGGACGTCCCCAGTCAGCCCTGAGGCACAGGGCCAAGGGCAGGACAACCACATCATTCCCTGGCCAGTAACTGTTCATGAGTCCCCAGGTCCCGACACCCAGGATGCCCCACCACAGCGCTGTTGGGTCTGGCTGGAAATCACTGAGGAGTGGGGGAGGGAGGGGCACTCGGTGGCGGGCGGGCAGGGGTGCCATGGCGTGACCGGGGAACCGAAGGAAGGCAGGGTGGCTGGACCGAGACAGACGAGAGAGGCACAGGGAGAGAGGAGGGGGCGGGCCGGCCGGGAGGAGCCCCCAGCGCGGGTGCACATCCGTGTTGTGGTCGCATGCCTGTAGATCCGTGCCTGTGTCCGTGTGCAGGACGGCACACGTGTGCACACACTGGTGTACGTAGTGCCTGCGTGCAGGTCCACGTACGTGTGTGTAGGGAGGTGCACATGCACATCTGTGCCGCTGCACATGGCATGTGGGGAACAGGCATGCACGTGGAGGAGTCAGGGCTCTGTCAGTTACTTACTGGGCCAGCTGGCGGTGATGGAGGGGGGCCACTGCTGAAGACCCTTGACGGAGAAGGGTGGGCATCAGACCAAATGTAGCAAGTGAGCAGTGGTGAGGGAGGGGCCCAGTTCCAGAGAGTGGGGTGGGGGTGGGGGTGGGGGAGGGGGGCGATGCAGGCTGCACAGGTTGTGGGGCCGGCGTCTGGGAAGGAGGTGGTGAGGAAAGTGGGACTGCGGGTGCAAAGGCCCTGAGATGGGGACGTGCCTGGCATCAGAGGGACAGCAGGGATGCTGGGGGCTGGCGCCGAGAGTGAGGGGCCGGCCTCTTCCCTGAGTCAGGCGTGAACAGCAACCCTGGACCGGGAAGGCTCTGCACGCAGCAGTCCAGGGGACGGGGCTGTGCTTGGGTTCAGGGCGCCCCAGGGTCTGGCCCCAGGGCGGGAGGGGGGCTGTTCTTCGAGAGGGGACGCTGGGGAGAAGCGGCAGGTGCACCCCTGGCAGGCTCGGTGTACACATGTGGACCCACGGGGGCCCCCCAGCAGCTGTGGGGAGAAACTGGGTCCTTTGAGGGTCTTGACAAGCTCCATCACAGCCCCTCATAGGCTTCCCAGACTCACTGACCTGCCTACCTGTGGACCCCAAGGCTGCAAGGGCAGGACCCCAAACCCAGAGCCCACTCAGCAGCCCTGTGGCTGAAACCTGCTCTCCTTCCTGTGGTCTCAGGCAGATACTTCCCTTCAAAACCTCCCTGCCCTGCCCCCGACCCCCAACCCCGGACCCTGGCTCACCGCCTGGCAGGCCCACTTGCCCTCCTGTTACACTGCCCTTCCCCAGACACAGCCCTCTCAAGTCTCATGTCACGGAATCTGGTGACGGCCTGGAGCCAGGGGTGGGGACACGCTGCTGCCACCTCTCTGGGGCCTTTGCATATCTGGCGCCCTGTACCCTGGACGCCCCCCCATGGCCTGGCCCAGAGCTCCAACCACGTGACACCCGGGTCCCCTGTCACCCTCTTCGCAGCTGTGTCAGGAGCTGGGGCGGAGCAAGGCTGTGGAACGCCAGCCCCTGACCTGGCTCCCAGCAGCTCCTCCTGCCCCCACCCCCGACGCAGGAAGGGAGCCCAGGGTCAAGGTCACCTAAGGTGTTGCACCCAAGCCAGGCTAAGCCAGAGGGTCTCCAAGGACAGATTGCTTATCGGCTTACTGGCCTGAGAAGGCCTGGACCCGGCGGGTGGGGCACCCTCCTCACAGGTCCTCGCTTCCTCTGAGAGAGACGGGCCCAGCCCCTCCCTCTCCAGACCCCCTCTCTGCCCCAAGGAAAGCCTGCTCCACGCTGAGCCCTGGGCCACTAGATCAGGGTGTGCTTGAGAGGGGGCGTTTGAGGCCCAAGCAGAGGTCACTCAGGTGGCCAGCCGTGCGGGGCACGGGGGGAGGACCCCAGGGCAGAGGGCAGTCCAGGTCACAGGGCCAGCAAGGCTGAGTGAGACCACCCACCTGGCACCCCGGCCAGCGAGTCCCCAGCGCCAGAGCGGGGACCAGGGCTGTCTGAGGTCCTGGGTCTTTTCACCCCCAGAGCCTGCCCCTTGCCCCTGCGGAGCTAGGTGGGGCTATGACTCAGTACCACTGTCCCCCTCCACCTGCAGCTGCTCCTGGGCCCCTGCAGCCTTCTGTAGAGGCCTGGGGGGGGGCCTGCCTGAGTCCCAACGCCCATGTCCTGTCCACACGCCTCTGTCACTGGCCTCCTGGGCCTGAACCACCCAAGTCGTTTCCATCTTCTGAAGAGTGGGTCCCTCTCCCCGCCCTCCAGAACTGCCATCCCCGCGTCAGCTCCCTCCCTGTGGCCGTTACCGCTGACCCATGTGCTCCCCGCTTAAGAAGGACCCGTTTCCCACTGCCGGTGCGCACCCGGTGAGCTGGAGCCCAGAGTTCCGCTTTGGGTGGACATTTGAGCCCGAGTGACGGGTCCCTGTGCGCCTCTCGTTGGGTCTTCTCGAGCCTGGCCTAGACCCGCCCGTGGCGCCCAACAGGCCCGTGTCCTTTGCTTGCGCGCTTCTGACCACTCCCCGCCCCTCTGCTACCCGCCTCCACCCGCCTGAACTCAAGCTGCGGCCCCACGACAGGCCTTTTACCTCTGGGCGCAACAGCCCCTGCCCGGCCAGCCCGGGCCCGCAGACCCCATGGGGCCGTTTGCATGTGCTCTCGGACTCAGGGCAGCTGAGGGCTGGGCCTCAGGGAGGGGCCTCCTCGGGAGAGCTGGGCACCGGGGGGCCAGGGAGAGGGCCTGGCTGCACCCTTGGCCACTGGGGCCCCCCCGGGGGGGCGTCCTGCACCTCTGTCCCGAGAGTACGGCTCCCTGCCTCAGCTTTGCGGGGTGTCCAGAGCTGGGCACGGCACCCCAGTTGTGGAAACTGAGGTTTGGGGAGGGGGGCGACTTCCTCGGGGCTGCCTTTGGGGGCCTGCAGGGCTCGGGCCCGTGGGTCCTCCAACACCCAGGACCCCCCAGCACCCACAGCACCACTGGTCACCTGCTCTGTTATTTACCCCGTGGTTTTCTTTAAACTGACTTGCATTTTCACTGAGGCATCTGTGCTTTAAAACTGGCCTCGTGTTCCTGCTTTGAACGGAAAGCCCAAGTCACAGCTCAGACAGTAGGAACCCAGAACAGAAGTGGGGTCGCAGCTGCCAGCCAGGGTGTTGCCAGGGAGGCTGTGGCCCCGCTCCTCCTGAACACGGGATCAAGGTGGGTGGGGGGAGGGTCCAAACTGGTATCTTCCCCTTGAAGGAAAAGGACAGAAAGAATAAAGGCTGCCTTCTGGGGGAGGGTGGTGGGGCTGTTGCTCACAGCTGTGGCCTCAGGCCACCTCCATGGTTTGGTGGCCGCCCAGCCCCTGGGATGCATAAGAGTATACCCGGGCCTGACCCCCTCCCCACTGGGACCCCTGGGTGGTGGCATCAGTGCTGCACCCCACGGCCTCACTCAGGACAGACACTGTCTCTCGTCTCAGAAAAGTGCTCCACCCCTGATCCGCTAGTTCCATCCCATCAGGGACCCCTGGCCCTCCCAGTAGGCCATCAGTCGACCCTGGGCCCTGTCTGATCATCACGGTACCCTCGGGGGACCGAGCCTGTGTGTCAGGCTCTGCTCTGCGCTCGGGGACGTGGGGTGAGTCTGGGCACCGAGGGGCTTGTGTTCTGGTGGGGGGACTGGTGAAGAGCAGTGCCGTGGAGAAGGGGAGAAGGTGTGTGTGGCGGGCGGCCAACTAGCGGGACTGGGGGAGGTCCGAGGAGGTGACGCTGGAGGAGACAGACAACAAGAAGCCACCAGTCATGCGGGGGAGAGGAGGGGGCTAGGGTGGGGACAGCTGGGGTGACACTGACCAAGGGCTCGGCTGGGCAGTGGGGGAGCCTGCCTGGCCTGGGCCCAGCTCAGGGCAGGTCCATCCCAGGAGCGTCCCTCTCACAGTTCCCTAGGGAGCGGCTCAGAGATGGCTGCCCTGGCAGGGACCCCCCACCCCCCCAGGGGCCAGAGGGCAGAAACTGTCCCCCCGGAGACCCCTGTTCTCCCAGGGAGCTGCCACTGGTGGCAGGAGGCAGGCACGGGTTGCATCACCAGCCTGGATCCAGGCATCAGGGAGGATACTGGCAAGAGGCTTCCCTGGAAAGGTCTGCAAAGCAAGCGCAGGCCACGCCTCCCTCATACCCTATAGCTCGTGGGCCTGGCAGACATCACACACGGCAGAATCCAAACGCTCTGATGGTTTCTGATACAACAACAGGTACTTTTGGACTAAAAAGCCACACCTTTCTCTCCGAGGAGATGACCCCTGCTTACCTTGATGCCAGTAACATTGGAAGGGGACAGGGACAGGCCGCCCTCCCGGATGCTGCCCTCTGGGCAAAGCCGGCCTCCCTGGTTGCGTCTCCTACCCCCACACCCACAGCGCCCTGCCCACCCCGCCACCCAGCTGAGAACGTCCCCCCGGAGGCCAGCGAGAGCCTCCCTCCTGAGCGACCCCGGCCACTGCAGCACCGGCTGGACTTATCACCCGCCCAGAGTGACCTTGAGCCCAGTGTCTGGCGCCCCTGCTGGGCAGTGGAACCGGACCTCACCCAGGACGGCCCTTCCTCAGGCGCTGGCTCCTCCTGCCCGGCCACACCCGACCCCCGTGCCCCCTCCCCAGGGCCCCAGCTCCACCTCCCTCTGAGCAGGTGCTCGGGGAAGATACACAGAACAGACACTGCTGACTTGGGGACCCCTGACAGCCACCCCCCAGCCCACTGGACCAGGCCCCGGGTGAGCTTATCCACACACCCCAGCCTGCCTGCCAGGCCCACAGCGGGTCTCCCCTTGAAAGCAGCCCCCTTCCTTCGCCTCCTCCTTGCTCCCTGCTTATTTTGGAGCCAGAGTCTGAGCAGATGGGAGGAGGACAGGGGCTGGCGGGCAGCGCCGCCAGCAGCAGACAGGCTCCAACAACTGGCTCTGCCCTGGCCAGGCAGCCCCTTGGCCTCAGGACCACTACAGGGGACGGGAGAGGCCCTTCCCTTGGCCCCGCACTGGCCCGTGGCTCTGGACGCCCCAGCCATGTGTGCAGCCTTCCGGCCCACAGCCGCCATGGCCGACCAGACGAGCTGTGATAGCATCGCCTGAGGAACACTGACTCAGGAGGAAACCAGGCCAGAGATTTCTCCAGGCCGGGGGTAAATAAATAAACAACACCGGAAGGTTCCACACTCAAGGGGAAGGAGGTGCACTCACCAAGAGCCTGGCTCTAGGTTTCCGCAGCAAGGGAACTGCTGACCATCACTCAGGCCCCTGGGCTGGGTGGGGACTGATTTTCCTGTGCCCTGCCTCTGTGCGTGGCCCCCCATGATCCCAGCCCCCGCCCTGGTCACCCCCAGGTGGGACCCTCTCTGGCGAGGGCTCTATAGGCCTCCTTCCCTCACAGCTCCTTTCCTGTTTTTTCTCACCTGGAAGGTGAGCACTGCCTCCGTCCAGCCCCTTTTCCTTCCAAGCCCTTCTCACCGCCTCCTACCCCAGCCTCCTAATCACACGCAGACCTGCAGGCTGCGGGATCTCAGTCTCCAGGCCAGCGTGGCTCAAAAAAGTCAGATGCCTAGCCCAGTCCCAGGTCCGAGGAAGGGCCCAGAGCATGCACACCGTCCAGCCCCGTGGGTCCTCTCGAGGCCGGTGGCTGGCCCCGGTCCTCCCCTCTGAGACAGGCCACCCCCGGGAGTGTCCAAGCCCACAGTGGCCTTGACCCTGTCTGGATGCGGTTCTCGAGAAGCAGAGGCTGAGACAGGGATTCTCAGGCACGTGACTGGTCGAGGAAGAGAGCTGAGGGGGTCGGGTCGCAGGACGGGCCCCGTCGGGAACCGGGCAAAGGTGTGGATTCTGCCACTGCTTCGCCTCGCCTCGGCCTGACTGACAGGGAGTTCTGGAGCGTGAAGGAAATCAGTGCTGCCCCACTCGGAGGGAAGGGCAGTTCTTGTAAGCAGGCAGTGGGAAGGGGAGCTGGGGGCACTGGCCAGCGTGTGCCCAGCACACCTCCCTCTGTTCCCCCACCCCTTCCTAACAGGGCCAAGGCCTCAGCTCAGGGCTGGGCCTGACCTCAGGGGGCCTCTGCCCGGAGCCCGACCCTCAGCCCCTCCTCTGGACTGCCCCAGCGACCCATCCCACCCCCCACTCTGTTCCTCCCGACGGGGCGGACGGGGGATCTCTGTAAAAACACAAGGCAGTCTCTCCTATGCTCAAAACCTTCCTGCAGCAGGCCAGACATCTATCTCAGTTCGGAGCTGGAGTCCAAGTCCTTCTGTGGCCCCGAGGCTCTGCGACCAGCCCTGACCTCGTGACCTGCCCTCATGCTCCCTCCACTCCCCACTCCTGACCCCCAGTCTTCCTGCTGTGCTGTCCCGACAGCTCAGGGCCTCTGCACTGGCTCTTCCCTCCACTGGGAACATCCTCTGTCCAGAGAGCCACTGCATCCACTCCAGCGGCTCGAGGGTCCCCTCCTCAGAGACCCCACCGCCCATCCTATTTATGACGCCCCAAACACACACAGCATTGTTGCTTTCTAACCTGCTGTGTGACTCGTTTATCACGTTTCCCACCCCATCATGCTTACAGACGCTGGCTCCATGGGGCAGGGGCTCTGGTCTGTTTGTCACTAATGCGTCCCACGGCCCAGAAGTAACCGGCAGGAAGCAGGTGCTGATAAATCCGCCCCAGCCCTTTGTACTGAGTGAGGGAGGGGCCAACTCAGGGCAGGGAGGGGCCCGCGGGGACTTCTGGGAAGTCTTCTAGCAAGGCCTTTTGGCCTTCCCCCGATAGACACGGACACGGTGGTGCGTGGCCCGGACCGACCCTGACTCTGCCCTGCTTCTGAGCCCCCCACCCAGGGTGTCCCCCCATCTGGTGAGCCTATGAGCGCTGCGTTTCTGCGGCTGCCACTGAAACCACGCCCCCATCCGTACCCTGAGGCCCCCTCACAGGCCCTGCCCCCCATCCCTGGCCTCCTGGCCCAGCCCCAGCCGTCCTGAGCCAGTGAGGGGTACGCGTCCCAAAGTCCCGGTCCCTCCAGAGCTGGGGATGCAGCTCACCCTTCTGCCCGGTCCCCAGCAGCCACACCCTCCACCACTCGGCACCGGCCCTCCATCCCTCCATCTCCTGCTCCAGGAGAGCCCAGAACCACCAGCAACAAGACTAATGCACCTGGAGACCGAGGTCGCGTGGGGCTGAGCCCAGCCAGGGAGCTGGAGCTGGGATAGTGGGTGCATCGAGGTCGTGGAGCTTCCTGGAGGCAGAGGGTGGTGCTGGGGGTTCAGGGCGGCCCCGTCTGTGCCTCCCTCTTCCCCGCCGCAGGGTAGGGGCAGGGGCAGGGCCAGGGATGTGCATGCGTGCGTGGTGTTAACACACAGGAAATCGATGCCTGGCACTGGCCCACTGTTTAAGGGAAATGAACAGATTTTGGCCGAGGACAAAGAGAGTTTGATTAATCAGAAATTGGATAATGGAGGCAACACTCTATTTTTCTTCCCAGCATTTTATCGAGAAATATGTTTGCACAGCATAACAGAGGTAACAGAGCGGGTGAGGGGGGCGACCACGCTGGAGGAAAGCCCAACTCAGGGACAGAGCCACTGCACCCAGAAGCACTGAAGAGGGCCAGATAGTAGGCTGGCTGGCGGTGGTGGTCTCTCTGTGGGGCCACAGGAAGCAAGAGGGGACAGGTGGGCAGGCCAGAGGCCACACACAGTGGGACAGCTGGGGTCACAGAGGATGTACCATGCAGGGGCAGGGAGGAGGCGCGAGGGCCAGGCCCTCGGTCAGCACAGAGGTAGACGACCTGAGAAAGGTCCTCAGGTGGGGCCTGCTCCTTCCCTGGTCTGGCCCCTTCCACACCACCCTGCCCTGCCCCGCCCACAGCCTCGCTGGCACAGTGGCGGGGCAGGGATGGGGCGGGGCCGGGGTGGGGGGCGTGCGCAACACTAGCTGGGGTCACGGGGGCCTGCTGGAGCCAGGGTGAGAGCTGCAGGTGGCAAATCCTTGACAGGGTCTTCAGGGGCCCCTCCTGGCAGCCTGGAGCCTTTTCTCATCTTCATCCCTGGTGAAGCCTGATGACCCATCCTTGGGAGCCTGGGACTCACACCACGGCCCTGCCCGTCACCCACCCCCTCCTCCTGCACTGTCCCCACTCCTACAACACCTGGAGCTGGAACCACACCGGTCAGCACGACCAGGGGTTACCTGGTCTCCCGGCTCCAGGCAGGCTTCTTGGGGCTCTACGCCAAGCAGAGCTGAGCACGAGGCTCAGTCACCTGCTCATTCACTCGATAGGGTACGGAGAGGCTGCCACAGGCAGGAGGATGAGTTGCAGCTGCTGGGCAGGAGGGAGGGCGCGGCGGGTGGGCTCGAGCAGCCCCTGGCAAGAACGGCTAAATCCCGCGTCCTGTACCACCGCAGACACCACTGATCAACCACGACCACTTTCCTCTGAGCCACCACACAGCCTCAGAATCCTTCTCAACACTGCTTTGGGCAGCCCCTCAGGGCTGGAGTAAGAAATGAAGACTACCTGCACCCTCGACCCAGCCTAATCTGAAGGTGAGGATACAGAGGCCCAGAGTGAAGAGGATTCACCGTGTCTACACTGTAGGCGGAGCTGGGACTAGGCCCAGGTCTCCCAGCTTCCCATTCAGTGTTCTTTGCCCTTCACCAAGCTCCCTGCTGAGCTCATCCTGGAGCACAAGGGCTGTCTGGAAAGCCCACTTGGTCATCATGTGGTCACTGTGGGCGCCATGGTCCTTTCCCACCACCAGGATCTCCCCTCGCCTTCCGAGGACACTTTCCCATGGACGCGACTCTAAATGTCATGACCGCAAATCTCCCAGACTGACTAGGCCTCACCGAGTCACACGGCGTCACTGAGGGACCACTGTCAGCCGGAGGCGTCTGACCCCCGGTGGGGGACCCGGGCAGCGTGAGAAGCTGGGCAGCCTGCCTGCCTCTGGCTCGTGAGTGAACCGGTCGGGCCCGACGGGCACCCGGCCAGTGGTTGTCCACCTGCGCGTGGTTTGTGTTTGTCCACCGGCAGGCACACCTCGCGGGGGCAGAGAACTGGGCTGGAGCCACAGTTCTCCAACGTGAAGGCTGCAGCCACCAGAAGGCCTGCTCACCTGCCACGTTCGTGGCCCCCTTTGACAGCCGTTTCCTGGCTCCCTGCTGAGTGCTAGGCCAGGCTCTGGGGGCCAGATTCTCAGTGATGAACAGCAGACGACGGTCTTGACCTCGCAGAGCTTATGTTCAGGTCCAGGAGAGAGACGGAGAATAAGCACAGACAAAGAAAACAGGCAGCGGTTACACTGGGGTACGTGTAGGAAGGGGCACAGGATCTGTGCGGGTGTGGACACAGGTGCTGTTCTGGACAGAGGCCCCCAACGGGAAAACAGAATTAGGAGGCCTGAGAGCCTCCTCCTGGACACCCCAAGTTGTGTGTGGACCCTGCCTGAGAGCCGCTGGTGAGAAGAAAGAGCAGCTGTGATGATCCAGTCCTCCCAGTGGAAAGGACCAGGCCACGGCCAGAACCTTAGCACTGGCCCCAGCGCCACACCGGCCTCCAGCACAGCAGCCCCACCAGTCAGCCCTCCTGGACCCCTGGGGACCCCGGGGTGGACGGAGGCAGGCTGCCTGCAGGAAGTGGGGGCCGCTCGGGCTGCTGAGAAGCCCTCAGGGTCCCTGGACACCCACCCGGGGCCCGGGCGGCCGGTGCCCACGCAGGAGCCACCCCACCTCCCCGGGTCTGAGCCTCCTCCACCGAGAGGAGAAAACCGAAGTAAAAATAGGCCCCTTCTTGGCGGAACTGGCTGTGAGAGGAGAAAGTGAGCGTCGCTGCCCTCCCCAAGCGCCTGCCCGGGGGCTCTGGGGGACACGACACATGCGGCCGCTCCCCTCCACCCAACGCCACGACCTGACTGCCACCACTCCCAGGGCAGGGGGCTCGGCGAGGCAGGGGCTCCTTCTGCAGCTGGGCTCTGACTGCTGCCGCATGGCCAGTAGAGGCGGGGGCGGGGGGAGCCTGGGGAGGGTGCGTGCTGGTCAGTAGCTGCTGGAGGGTGCGCTGGTCTCCAGAGTCTGCAACCACTTCCCCCTACCCCACCCCCAGCACGGCACCGCGGATTTTAACAGCCTCACTCCTTAGCACTTTCTGATGGATTCTCCGGGGACATCTCTAAAAGAGAGTTATACCTTAATTTAGAAGCAAATAACTCAAAACTCTGTGATGTAGCAGGTTCCTTCGGAAAAGAGACGAACTCAAGGAAGCCATTGTGTGTGAGGCCACCCGCCACATGCACCCGCTCCTGCCAACAGGCTGCCCAGTCCTCTACCAGCTGGCTGTGTCTCCTGCCCGAGGGATGGAGGCCAGGGGTCCACGGACAGAGGGGGAGAAGCGCCGCTCACAGAGGCCAGGGTGCAGCCCCCGTGGCCCCAAGTGCCTGACACAGCCCACCTGCCCATGGGAGGCAGGTGAAGGGCAAAGTGGACGCCAGCCCGGGGCACCGTCCTGGCAGCCACCACGACCACCACAACTGGCCTTCCCGGGCGTGCACATGCACGCCATGCCCAGCCTGACACTCTGCTGTCACTGTCCTGAAATGCTTAATCATTTTTAACAAGGGACCCCCAAACTGTGTAGCCAGTCCTGCCCATGTTGCTTAGCCCCCATGCACCCCAGGCCTACTGCAGGGGACCCACCCTCCCAGGAACACCCTCCTGTGCAGCCCTTGGAATCTCAGCTCAGCTCTGAGCCGTGGGGCCCGAGGCCTGGCTCTGCCCCTTCTGGCCCCACCTGTCCTCGATCCCTGAGTGACCTTGCTGGCCCCTGCCCCCCAACTCTTGGTGGGGGGACTCCAGGTCTCCAGCTCCAGCCTGATTCTCCCCTCTGACTGCCACGTATGCCCATGTCCACCTGGGTCTAACCCAACTCCCAATTCCCCACCTCTCGCGATGCGTCTGTGTCTTCCTCCTCGCCAAGGCCAACTCTGTCCTTCCAGAGCGGTCCTTTCCTCTTCTCCATCAGCAGGTCCTTGTTAAGCTAAATCCTGCATCCAACCACTTCTCAGTACCACTCCTGCTCCCACCCCAGTGGGCCAGCAGCCCCTCATCCTGAATGCTGTAGCGGCCCCCATGCCATCTGCCAGACGGGTCTTTTAAAAGCATAATCCTACCTGACCTGCTCCACAACCCCGCCCCCCCCATCCCGGGCTCCAGCCACCTGACCTTGGGGGGCAGGGTGACCTCCAGCTGCAGAGGTGCATTGGCCTCAGGGCCTTTGCACCTGCCATCCTCCCTCCTGGTGCTCTTCCGTTGGTCTCACAACTCACCCATGGCCTCTCCACGGTGCCGCGCCAACGGCCCCTCCACACAGGACCCCCACCCCCTTCTGCTTTAGGCTCTTCACGGCCTTTGTCCTGCCTGGCATTCAGCTACTCGGGTGTTTGTCAGCCTTCCGGGTCTCACGGAGCGCCACAGGAGTGGGTGCTGTGTGCCCTGCCCCCTGTCGTGTCCCTGTGCCGGGCACGGCCCTAGCCCTTGCAAGTGCTGGTAAAGACCAGCCGAAGGAACGAATGGCTGAGCCGAGCGAACGGGTGAGGTTCCGTTCCCTTGGCTCCCCCGCGAGCCCAGGGATCCAGATGGTCCCTGTGAGTTAGTCCCTGTCAGTTCGCTCCTGGGAGGCGCCTGCCCTGCCAGCGTGGATGTGGGGAGGACCGTGCGGGGATGGGCAGGGCACTCTTGGCTCTGTTTGTGGTGAGGATGAGGAGGCTCATAGAGGATGGGACTGGGCGGGGGGCCGGGGGGGAAGCAGGGCCAGGCCTGACCCAGGTCTTCCGCCGCCTCCACTGGGACTCCCCGCCTCCACCGCCCCCGAGTCTGCACAGCTGTCAGGCCACCGCTCTGGGCTCCTACCTGGGCTGACTCTCAGCGTCTGCCCTGATGCTTCTGTCCACTTCCCTGTGCCCTCTGCCCTGCCAGCCCACAGGACTGCCCCTGGGGCTCAGTTAGCCCGGGTTTCCTTCCTGAGGGTGCAGTGTGCTAATCTGCCTCCTCCAGGGTTCCTGCAAGCCCAGCCATGGTCGGCAGTAGGGAGAATACCCTACAGCCGCACAGAATTTTGGGTCTTCAGAGGGCCAGCACAGGGCAGTTAGGGCTGCCGTGTCCTCACGACCAGCGGGGAAAGTGCAGCACTTGGTCATCGCATGTGCACACGAGACAGCCACGCGGCTGGGCTGAGGCCACTGGGGCCACACCCTGAGTCTGAGGCCAGCCTTCCCTGCCGTTCGCCCCTGCATCCACCGGCCTCCCTGCAGGGGCCCTGGGCAGCCTTGTCAAGTTCTCCTGCTTACCCAGAAGTTCCTGGAATTGCCCTAGAAGCTCCTGAGAGCCAGTCAGGGTGCTTCTCCTCCTGGGACTCCAGGAAACAGAAGAGCTGAGGAGCTGGGGACAGAACGGGGAATTCATTGCCCGTGTCCCAAATCTGGAGTCTTATGGCAGGCCCCCAGAAAGGGGCCGGGCGACAGCATGGAGCAAGGCAGCTCCATCGTGCTGAGCACGCACCCTCAAGAGGGCAGGCAGGGGCCCTGCTCTCCTTGCAGCAAGCTGGGCCTCGGCCAGAAGCCAGTGTGTGGCTGGGGGTGGGTCAGGGAGGGGGCACGCTACACAGATGAGTGACAAACAGCCCCTTCAGAGGGAAAAACCTCCCCGGCAGCGGGCAAGCGAGCAGATCTACAGCAGAAGGTAACACCAGCCTTCCGAGGGGGAGGGACTGTTTTATTCACCTCCCATCTCAGAAAATCAGCGTCTGGTACAACACACAAGAGCTTTAAGCCAAATGCCAGCGTCTTGTCCATCGACCCTGAAGCACGGGGAATGCTGAAGGCGCACCACTGCATCCGGGCATGGCTAGGCCCTCCCTCGCCATCAGCCGCTGCACGGAGACTCCCACGTCTCCACGGTTACTGCTCACGAACGTCCACGCCCCAAAGGGACAGAGCCACCAGCTCAACATCATCCTCCATGCTGGACAGGAAGGAGGCCAGGGGTTGGTTACCCAGGACCCTGGCCCTGCCTGGAAGGGTGGTCCTATGCTGCAAGCAGCCCTCGGGGTCTTCCCAGCTCTTCTCCAGGCCCACTCGGTTCTGGGTCATGGAGCTGCTCTTTGCACAGGTGAGGAGACTGCGGCCACCACTGAAGCAGGCGCCAGGGTCATCCATTTCCCCCAGCGGCCCCAGCCCTGGGCAGCCTCCGCCCTTTCCCGCCTGACCTCCTGTGCTCCTGCCAGACTGGACTGCCTGAGCGCCCTCTCTGTGTCTCCGTCCCCGTTCTCCCCTCTGCCCGCAATGCCCACCCCAACTGTGACCGTGTCCTTCAAGCTCCAGTTCAAATGTCACTTTGCCCACAGGCCCGTCTGACCCCGGCCCCACTTGGGGCCCCAACACCCACCTTCAGGGCTGGGTTCTCTGAGCAGAGATGCTTCTCCCCCTGGGGGCGGTGAGTCAGTCCCGGGAGGGCAGGGCCAGTTCACTCCCACCCCAGCACCAGGCCCCGGGGGGAGCAACTGCTCAGTAAACATTTGCTTAATTGAATTTGGCCAAGGAGCCTTTTCCAGACTGAGCAGAAGGCAGAGGGACTCGATCCCCAGGGCAGGGAGATCACTTGGGCAGAAAGGGGCGGTCAGGGGACAGCTGCCTCCCCAGACCAGCAGATTTCCCCCCAGGCGGGTCCCTCCATCCCCAGACACGGACTCCCCGGCCTGGGCGCCGCCTTCCCATCCTCTTCTCTGGTCACAGAGAACCCCAGTTCTCGACCTCAGCAGAATCCTGCCACCAACGCCCAGAGAGACTCAGCGCCGCCCTGAAGCCAGAGCCCCTCGGGTCCCCGGCAGGACGCTGAGCCCCGGCCCGAGGCCCTCACCCCCCCAACCCCAAGCCCCCACCGCCTTTTAAGGGAAAAAATATCGAGCCGGGAACCTATCACAATCGCAGCGGGTCGATACTCGCCTCTCGCTCTAAATGCCTCCGAGGAACCTGCTCGCTGCAAGAGCGGTGACCGAAAACGGCGAGCCGTGCGTCCCCGGGCCCAGGCCTCCGGGGCCCTCGCCTCCGTTTCAGCCCAGGCCACGCGCCGGCGCTCCCGCCGTCCCCCGGGAGACCCCGCCGGGCGCCTCTCCCGCAGGTCGCCGGCCTGGCTCCGCACCAGCAGCTGCCCTGGGCCCCTGTCAGCCCTCCTGGGCCCGGGCGCCCCTCCCAGCACCTGCCTACCCGCGGCGCCCCTGCCCATCGCGCGGGCACACCCGCCGCGCCGCCCCCACCTGGCCCGCATCCCGGCCGTCGCGCCCGGCGCCCCCCGCCCGGGCGGGCCCCGGCACAAAGGCCCGGGCGGGGTTCGGTGCGGGCGGGTGGGCTCCCGGCCGCGCCCCCCGTCCCCAGGTCCGCCGCGCGCCCCGGCCGCGGGGCCGCTCACTCACCTCCGGGCCGCGGCGCGGTGCGTGGCCGAACTGCTCCGGCGGCGCGGGCGGGGCGGCGAGCGCGGGCCGGGGCGCCCTCGTTCCGCACGACGCGGGCGGCGGCGCCCGCGCGGGGACGTGACCAGGCCGCGGGCGGCGCACACGCTCCGCCGGCCTGGCTCCCTCCGCCCGCTCTCCCGCGCCGCCCGCGCCGCCGCCCGCGGGTCCGCCCGCCCCGCGCCGCGCCGCCGGCAGGGGGCGGAGCCGCGAGCGCAGCGCGTTGCCGGGCCAACCGCGGGCGGGGAGCCGCGCGTCCGCCGGGGTCCACGCTCAGGGCGCCACAGCCCCGCCAAGAGCGCCGGCCCGCCGCCCATTGGGTGCGAGAGGCTGACGGACGCGCCCGGGGACCAATCACGATGGGAAGGGGCGGGGCCGCGGCTCCGCGCGTGCCGCGGTCCGGCAGCAGCTGCCACCGCCGCCGGCCACGGGGTCCCTGCGATCCCGCTGAGCCGAGGCCGGGCGCCCACCCCCCGGGACGCCGAGCCGGAGAGCAGTGAATGGCCCCGGCCCCGCCCGTCTTCCCGGCCCAAATTCGAACCCTGTCTGCCCTTTCTGAGCTCCGCGACCTTGGACAACGGACTGACCTCTAATGAGCCTGTTTGCAAAGTGGGGCTAGTGGCACCTGCTTCCCTGAGTTGTCGCGACAGTAGGCTAGGACGTGTGAAAGGGCTGTACAAATCCTAAAGGTTTACGCCGGTGACGTTTTGCAGCGATGGGAGGGGGCATTAGTCATCTTTGCTGCTTGTGCCTGCAGCGGGTAAGGGCTCTTCAGGGTCCCTGGCAATCCTGGCCCCGGAAGGTTGCCTTAGAAGGGAGGACAGGAGGGGGGCCCAGGAGCGGTCCCCCAGACCAGAGAGGCGGGAGGGAGCCAGCTCAGTTGAGGCTAGGGTCCCATGGGCGCCTTTGGGAAGCTCACAGAAGGCATTGGTACTCAGCAAAATGCACCAAAGGGTGCCTGCCAACTTCTGCTTTCAATTTCAGGGGGAGCCAATCTGTGGGCCTCAGAACCGGGAGCCCCTCACTCCTGTGCGTTAAAGACTCAGGCCAGAACCAAGACATTAGTGCCACTCTGTCCTTTCCATCACTGTAACCTGAAGCTCTGTGCACCCCAGAGCATCCAGGTAAATGCAGATGCTCCCCGCTAACACTTCCCTATCACCCTACACCTCCATGGTCCTATTACTAGGATCACCCCACTGGTGGGCAGAAGCACTGGAACGGACCGTTGGCAGAGGGAGATAGGGCCAGGCCTGTGGTCAGAAGGCAGGGACCACCTCTGCCAGCTGGACACTGTGGCATCTCAATGTCATCCGCTAACCTCTCTGAGAGTGTTTCCTCTGCTGTGAAATGGAGACCATTGCACTACATCCCCCAGCGAGGTTGCCCACCTGTGAAGGTGTTGCCTAAATGGTCAGAGACAGGACAGATGTTGGTGATGGGCATCTTGAGGCGGACCTAGACTAGGCCTGGCACATGCTGGCTCGGGGTGGCCCCTGAGGCCCAGTGGAAAGTGGCCGACTTCCGGGGGCTGCTTTGTGTGCGTGTCCTCCACACCGCCAGGCTGGGTTAGGCTGGGCCTCTGCCCAGAGGTCCACTCAGAGGCCAATGGCCGTGGTAGCAGGAAGGAAACAGGCACAGGCCCTGCCCTGGGGGTGAGTTATTTCACCTGGATGAGCCTCAGTTCCCTCTTCTATCAAAAGGAGACAAATATAACAATAGATGGTCCCCAGAGGGTGATTCCGACAGGAGATACATGTTGACACATGTTCAGAGATGGTGAGGGCAACTGGGGGACCAGGGGTCAGAAGTGAGCTGTTTGCAGGGGCAAACCTAGCTGCAAGCATGGGAAGACCCCGCACAGCAGTCCGGGTGTGAGATGAGGGGCTAGCCCACGGAGGGGCCCAACGGGGCTGGCTGCTGCCCCCTCCCCTGACCCTGGAAGTGAGAGCTCCCCCAGGGTCAAGCAGGGATTGTAAGCCTTCAACCAGCAAGCATTTACTGACGACCTCCTCTGCGCTTGGCACAGTCCTAGCATTTAGACAGACCCAAGCCTGCCTGCTAGAACCTCTGCACGATAGTACCCCCGTGATGGTTGTGCGAAGCCTGGAGGGGGAGACCCATCAGGGCTCTGTGGCAGGAGGAGCAGGATGGAGGTGGCCGATGACCTGGGGCGGGAGGAAGCACGTTCCACGGTGGGGAAGACGCTGTGCAATGAGTGTGAGGCCTGGATGAACCCAGAGGACCAGTGCGGCCAGAGCCGTGAGGATGCCACAAGGCCAGGCTGGGGTGAGGCAGGGAACAGTCGCTGCGGGCTGGTGGCCCTTGTGTAGGATTGGGGCGTCGGCCTAAGAACTACTGGAGAGTTTGAAGATTAGCTTTTTAAATTCGAGAAGGAGGATAGCAAGTTTTTGTTTCATGTTTATTTACGGTAGGCCCGGTCCCACAGGGTGCGTCGTTCTAAATGCAGAATCAAGTAAAAATGTCAGTTAGACAGCCCAGAGAAAATAAGAAAGCGGAGAAGTCAGTCCATGAGGCTGAGTTCAGCCTAGGCCGGGGGTTGGCCGGGCAACCTGGCGTCAGTGGATGGCCGTGTGGTGTCTGCAGCCTGAGAGGAGCTGCCCCTGGTGGAGGGGAAAGGGGGGATGGTGGGGGCCGAGGACCACGTTGTGCGGGATGCTGGAGGGAGGGGGGGGTGCTTGCTAAGCACATGGAGGAGCAGCCGGAGAGGTGGAAGCGGGGAGCTGAGGTCCCAGGGCCACGGGGGGAGTATCTCGGGAGGAAAACATGGTCAGCATGTCACGTGCTACTGAGGGGCCGAGTAAGCTGAGGACAGCAAGGGTTCCCCACGAGCAAAGGCAGGCACGAGGGTGGGTGGGGTCAGTGGGGGACACATGAGGCTAAAGCTGGGCGGGCGGGTTGAGATAAGGCACGGTGGGGCCCGGGCGCCAGGCGCGGATGTGTGCTCCCGGGGCTGAGTCCTCACTTGCCAGGAGAACGGGACCGGGAGACCACAGCTCGGCTCCGAGGAAGAAAGGGGAAGGGGGCTCTGGTGATTGAGCCCACCCAGCACCTCACCAACCAGCAGGGAGAGCTGGCCGACAAGGGGCCCTTTGAGGTGGCCCCCAGGAAGTGGCCAAACCTCAACCCCAGGGGTTCCACTCCAGGGGCATAGTGACCCTCAATCCCAGCTGAGCTTTGTGGCCCATCAACCAGCCCATCCTGGCCCAGTAGCCATGCCAGTCTGGGCCCTCCCCGAGCACACTCGAGCCTCCTACCGTTGCCCCTCTGCCCCACAAGGCCCGGCTCCCCCAGGCCTCCCTTCCTGCACATCCAGAGCCCCTAGGACCTGGAATTCCTCATCTACATGTGTCAACCCAGGCAGTAATGACCGGTCCTCGGAGACTCTCCCACTGGTCTCCCCACTGCCCGAGGGTGCCCCCTCCTGGCCGGCTCTTCTCCATGCCCCACCTGTCCTGCTCACCCCAACCCTGCCAGCCGGGTCTAGGCTGTTGGGGGCCTGGTGGGTTTCTCTGATTTGTTTCTTTTTGGGGGTCTGTGCACCACCCCACCCCAACTAGAACAAGGCTTTGCAGATCTGGGTTAATTATAAATAGCCAGGCCTGCGACTCTCCTTTTAGCTGAAAAGAAGCAAAGTGAACGAGCAGAGAGGCACACCCGGCACGCGTTTTATTTTTAATCTCCCTCTGTCTCAAAATGAACTGGGTCCCGGTGCTCAGCATTTCTAGGAGCAGAGGCCCAGGACGAATGCCTGGGAAAGAAAAACCCGGGCGGCTGAAGGCCTGGCCTCTCCCCATCTGCTATGTGACCTTGGGCACTAGAGTTGCCCCTCTGGGCTTTGGTTTCCTCAGCAATCGGGGGAACAGTGGAGGTGATCACCTCCAGCTTCCGGCCTTGACTCCCTCCCTCTGCCCTCCCCCCAGCCTGTGCCCATCCTGTCGCTCCCACAGCAGCACCTTTCCCTGGGCTTTCCCGGGAAGCCCAGACCCGGGTGCAAGTGAGGCCACCATCGAGCCCTGACTGACAATGCACAAATCCCTCACCCCCTGCCTTTGCTCAGGTGGCCCTCTGTCAGGAACATTATCCCTCCATCGGTCAGCACAGTCCTTCTTGGAAGGTCAAATTGTCACCTCTGCCCTGTGAGCTGGACAGTGGCCGTCCAGGTCGTGGCCGAGCGAGACTGTGGCCGGGGCAAGCAGGTAGCCTGGGGGCCGGTGCCTGAGCCAGAACTGGAGCCAGAGCAGGAGGCCCAGATGTACTGTCTGGTGGTGGCCCGGCCGGAGGGCAGGGCTGAAGGGGAGAGAGGCCTCAGGCCACCAGGAGAGGTGGCTTCGGGACCCCTGACAGGTGTTCCTGCAGGGCAGGGACTGTGCAGCTTTTATCTCTGTATCCTGCTCCTCAGCCCTCACCCCCAACCACAGGCTTGCCTGCAGCTGGAACTCAATGTTGGTGGCATTTGGGAGACTCTCGCTGTGCCAGGCTTGGGTGTCTGGGCACATGGTGACAGTCCCTTACACAGAGCACTTTCCCACCCCCTACTCCACTGGTACTGCACAACCCCCTTCCAGGTGGGCTTGTATTAATAATGAGGAAACCAGGTTCAGAGAGGGTAAGTAACTTGTCTAAGGTCACATAGCTGGATGCATTTAGGAGTCCAACTAGCCTTTTTTTTTTTTTTTAATCTGTGTATATTAAATCTTAAAAAGCCCAGTACTCTTGAAGCAGCAGGAAACTGCTTTTCCTGTGTTGTGAGCACCTGAGAACAAATGGACAGAGCTAGCAGCTCCACCCGACACCCCAGTGAGAAGCTGGCCAGGGACACTGGAGCCTCTGGACATGCTGCCCTGCCTCTCCACCCCCTAGCCCCAGGCACCTGCCATTTCATGTCCTCGGGGAGTGAGGGTGGAAGGCTGGGTGGTGTCTTCAAAGAGGAAATCCCTGGGGCTTCCCTGGTGGCGCAGTGGTTGAGAGTCCGCCTGCCGATGCAGGGGACGTGGGTTCGTGCCCTGGTCCGGGAGGATCCCACATGCTGCAGAGCGGCTGGGCCCGTGAGCCATGGCCTCTGAGCCTGCGCGTCCGGAGCCTGTGCTCTGCAACGGGAGAGGCCACGACAGTGAGAGGCCCGCGTACCACAAAAAAAAAAAAAAGAAAGAAAGAAATCCCTGGTGCTAATTGGCACTCAGAGACCTTTAGGCTAATGAACCTGTTTACTTGTCTCTCTAGAGTAAATTAGACAGTTGAGCTGGGAAGGCGGAAGACAGAGGCGTCCACTGGTGGCACCTCCATGGGGGCTGTGGACGGCTTCACGGTGGGCAGCCTGGGCTGCTGGGGAGGCCGGGGAGAGGGTGGGCTGTCGGACAGTAGTGACACCTAGAGCGGCAGGGAAGGGCCACCCTCCCCGGTGCCCACTCTCTTTCTGTGGCGGCCCCTCTGCTAGCAGTTCTGGGCACTTGTGAGCACCCTTGGGCTGCCGCCTGGGCCATCCTGGGGTCTCCTCTGGGCAGCCAGCCATGTACTGACTCCCCACGTGGGAGTAGAGGCTGGAAGGAGTGAGGCAGAACCGTTGACAGTGGAAGGGGGGTGGCTCGCTGCATTTTCTCCCAGCTGTGCCATGTGGAGCCCCCTCCCTGAGCGCCACCGGGCGCCTTTAGACCCCTTGGCCGGACTCTGTGGATTGCCCACTAACTGTGGTTGGGGGTACAGCTCTTTTTACATAAGATGCCGGCCTGTTCACTCTAAATCTTCTACCTCAGACTCCACTGCAAGCTTTCTTCCTGTCCCCACGGCTGGCCAGGCTGATCTGCGGCTCCAGCATCACAGAGATGTTTCAGATGGGAAGGAGGGGATTGACGGGTACCCCATCCTTCTCTCTGCTGCACCATGGTTGGCGGGGGAGGGAGGCTCCCCGTGTGCCTGGGCCCTGCAGAGGTGGCTTCTGCTTCTCAGGCCGCTGTTTCAGGCTGGTGCCCCCAGTAACAGGCGACCAAAGGCTGGACCTTGGGGGTCCTCGTGGTTCTCACCCCAGCTTGTCACCCACGGCCACATGCTGGCTGCTTGGGCCCCCTGCCTGGCAGCCCGAGGGGGGGATTTGCAATTTATCTTGTCAAATACCACCCCCTCGCCAGCCCTCCAGCTCCCAGCACAGGTGACAGGTGGGGGGTGGCCCACTGGCCCACCCTCAGCGCCTGTTCCTGTCCTGCAGGGGCCAAGGGCATTGTCAACAGCAGCCTGATCCCCTCGCTGGTGGGGAAGCTGCAGACGGAGGAGGAACGGATCCAGGAGCTCCTCCTGGACACGCTGGCCGCCTGCCTGATAGAGGACGCCACCGAGGCACTGGCCAGCCGGGTGGTGCCCTTCCTGAAGGAGAAGCTCCTGAGCGCCAACAGCAACATCCGGAGCAAAGCAGCCCAAGCACTAATCGCAGTCAGGTGAGGCCTGGGCGGGGACAAGGGACGGAGCGGGGAGCGCAGGAGTGGCGCCCCAGGCCCCTGCTTCCCCTCACCTGCTTGGCCCTGGGGGAAGAGGAGCCCGCCACTGGGGCACCTGCATGCCCAGGCCTGGGTTTAGCCCTGACAGTCCTGTGTCCCAGGAAGCCCCCACTCCCGGCAAAAACGAGAGGGCTGTCCCCCTCGCATGAGGAAGGCAAGCACAGGAGGTACCATCTGCACACTTAAGACTTCCTCCGAGGAAGGTCAGGACGTGGAGCTGCGGGCGTCTAGTCACTAGTGACCCAGTGTCACTGTGATCACAGTCTAAATCCCGGCCTGGAGCCTGAGGGTCACAGAGCCTCAGAGCTGCTTTAGCTGTGGCCACCTCCCTTCATTTCACCACCGCTGGCTCCTGGGTCTGGCCTTCTGTGGCCCCAGGCCGTGCTCCCAGGTCATCTGAGTGTCGGGGTGGGACCCACACCTCACACCAGTGCTCCTCTGCACCCTGGCGTGGCCACCAGGGATGGTCTCAACACAAGTCCTTTCCCCTGGTGTCCCCCTGGGGTGGTCCTATCCCCCTCTTCCTCCAAGTGCAGCCACCCAGCTGCCCCCTCTCTGGCCCAGCATCCCCCTGGAGGGCAAGAACCAGGTGTGGCAGCACGACATCATCCCCATCCTGGTGCACCTGCTGAAGGACAAGGAAGAGGAGGTGCAGGCCAGCGCAGCTGGGGCCCTCATGTACGTCACAGTGACCACCAAAGGTGAGGCTGCCTGCTTCCATGCTCAGTCACCTGACCTGGGCAGTAGGAAGGGCCTGGGCTGGTTTCCCCACCTGGAGGCTAGGGTCCCCGCAGGACCTCTGAAAGCTGTCTGACCTTCCCTTGCCTGTGCCAGCCCCACGCTCTGAGCTTCCTTGCTGATCCACGGAGAACTAACTACCTGGGCCTCTGATTCTCAATCAGCAGTCTGCAGATCCCCCCAGAGCTGGGACTCCTTGCCACTCCCCAGTTCGTCCTGATGGTGAAATCTGAGATGCACCAGGGGGGGAGGTTGGGGCCTTCCCAGAGTCCACAGCCCCCTTCTGACTGATCGTGCAGTCAGGGTGCCGACCCCCAGTGTGGGGCTCCCCATGAGCGTGGATCTCCTGGGCGTCCTCAGTGCAGTCAGTGTCTTACCTGGGCTTCCTGTAGGAATGCTTGGAGGGCTGGGGGGCTCTCACGGGGCCCGGACAACATGGGAATTTGGGGGAGATGTGGTCACTTCCCTGAGCTAGCACTCCAGCCGAGGAGCCCTGAGCCCCTGCCACAGGCCAGGCTCTGTGCTGGGCGATGGGGACCCAGACGTCTCAGCCTCTGCTATCTGAGGTTGGCAGGGGCGGCAGAGTGAAGAGTAACCTGGGGGAGATGGTGGGCACAGTACGGGGGCAGAGCATCCTCTGAGAGGGGAGCTAGCAGGGCAAAAGGGGCTGGACGGTCTGGCAGCAAAGAGCAGAGTGCTCGGTGTAGGAGGGTTGGGGGCAGGGGGCAGGGGGCGGCAGCGTGGCATTTCAGCGGGTGAGGGGGTGGGCAGCAAGTAAGGATTAAGGAGGGGCGTCTCCCCTTCTCATTCGATTGGATTTTAATTTTCAAAAGACCCCTCATGCTGCCTTGAGAGGACTGGGTTGCGGGACAGGTACCTGGTGGTTGGGGAGAAGCCGGCTGGGGAGCTTGCAGGGCCCAGGCTGGGGGCAGGGAGGGTGTGGAGCCTGCGTTGGGAGGGCTGGGGGGCGAGGGAGGTGGGCAGGGAACCCCAGGAACGCCTGGCGTTGGTGCCCTGTAGGGAAGTACGCGGCCCTGGACACGGAGGCCATCGGTCCGCTGCTGGAGCTACTGCACTCATCCTTGAGCAAGGCGCGCCTCAATGCCATCAAGGTCCTCACCATGCTGGCCGAGGCCCCCGAGGGCCGCAAGATCCTGCAGTCCCACGTGCCCACCTTCCGGGCCCTCAAGGAGGACACCAGCGCGGCTGTGCAGCGGGCAGCCCAGATCGCCGTCAAAGTCATTGAGTGGAAACCCTGAGCCTCTTACCGGCCCCACCTGCTGACTCCATGCCTGAATAAATGCGCTGAATCTCTTCATCTTGGTCTGAATGGCACCTGATGTTTCTGGGGCAGGTCACGGCTCTCCTCTCTCCTGCCAAAGGGGAAATGCCTGGCCCAGAAGGACAGGGTCACAGGCTGAACCCAGGGTCCAGGGCCGGGTGCGAGGCATCCCTGCTGTCTGCTGTGGTCGAGTCCCCTGGGAAAGCACAGAGCAGGGCCAAGCGTCTAGGGACAAGGTGGGGGCAGGGAGCTGGGTGGGGGAAGGAACAGCTGGTCCAGGCAGCACTGCCTGAGCCGGACACTCAGTGAATAGGCCCATGGGGTGTGGCTGGGTGTGGCCCTGCTCACCAGGTCTGCCCCCTCCCCACGTGGGGCGACAGGAAGGAAGCTCACAGGTGCAACCCCAAGTGGGCTCTTGCTGGAGGAGGGTGAGTTGTAAGAGGCCCCCACCCCCACCCCAGGGATGAGAGCTCAGAACAGGGCAGCTCCTTAAGGTCTTCCCCCCAAACAGCTGTGTTCTCCAAAGCCAAGTCACCTTCGTAAGCTCGGGCTGGCCTGAGGCTGGCCTCCCCCGCAGCCCTCCCCCTGTTGTCTGCCAGGCCTCCCTCCAGAGAGCTCCCACCTGTGCCTCCACCTGCCTTGCTTCTCCCGCAGTGAAACTGGCTAAGGAGGCTGGAGAGCCCTTGGGGGGGGTGGGGTGCGGGGGGTTGGAGGGGAGGAGGCATGGGGACTCCTTGATCTCCCCGACCCAACCTGTCCGGTGGTCTGGCAGGGTTCTGCCCTCTGTTGGAGAAGCTGTAGGAGCAGCTCAGCTTCAGGGCTGGCCTCGTTTGGGCTGAGCCGAAGCTTTAATCTCCCCCATGAGCTTTCCGAGGCTCCCTGCCTCACACCAGGTTTCCCTTGTTACATCACCAAGCAGCAGCCACACTTCCTGAGGGACAGAACCTCCCACAATAGATGCTACCTGCAGAGCTAGAATCCCCAGCTGAGTGCCTTCTTGTAGTCCTTCCAGTGCCTGGGGCCTTCACTTTCCTAGCAGAAACACAGAGACGCTTGCATCCTGGGATTCCAGGATTAGCCCAAGCAGCCCCTCTTGTACTGGGAGGGACCTGCTGCCGGGCCCAGCTGGGGTTTCAGGTTAAATCTCATTCTCAAAAAAGGCCCTGTAAGAGGAAACCTTTCCTCCTTCAGGAAAACAGGGGCTTGAGGGTCTCCACTTCCTCATCCTGCCTCAACCATAGCACGCTGGCTCCACCCTTACCACCTCCTTGAAGGGCTCTGGACTTCTTGCTGCCAAGTTCCTGTGCTCTTTGTGCTTGGCCCGAGCAGTAACCCAGGTGCCAGTGCTCCCTTCCTGTGGCGGCTGTCTTGGTGCTCCTCCCAGGGCCCTGGTTGTGCCCTCTTAGTCTCCTCTGCAGAAAGAACCCTCTTTCTTAACCTGACATCTCTGTTTGCTCTCCTGCACAATCTCATCTGCCTGACTTGGGCTTCCTCTACCAGGTTCACTTCTTAGCTAGGCTGGTCCACTGTCTTCTCTCCCCTCAGTCTGAGTCTCTAGCGCCAGCCTCTCTGCTGTGTTCTGGACCTTCCATCCAACTTAATACTTACCCTTAAATGTCTCCAGGCAAAAATTAATACCAGTCCTTCACAAACTAATTTAAAAAAATAGAAGAGGGGACAATTCCCAATTCATTCCATGAAGACAGTATTACCCTGATACCCAAACCAGACAAAGACCTCATAAAGAAAGAAAACTATTGACCTCTATGAATATAGACACAGGAACTCAACCAAATATTAGCAAACCAAGTCCAACCACATGAGAAAATCATTATACACCATGACCAACTTTAATTTATCCCAGGAATGCAAGGTTGGTTTAACACGTGAAAATGAATCAATGTAACGTGTAAGGAAAGAACAGAAACCACATGATCATCTTAATAGATGCAAAAAAAGCACTTGACAAAATCCAACACCCATTCATAAAAAAAAAACCAAACTAAAACAGAATCAAAAACTCTCAGCAAAATAGGAAAGAGCGGCATTTCCTCAACATGATAACATCTGCAAAAACTCACTGCTAACATCATACTCAACGATGAGGAGACTGGATGCTTTCCCTCTAAGATCAGGAATAAGACAAGGATGTCTGCGCTCACTACTTCTACTTGACATTGTACTGGAGGTTCTAGCCAGGGCAGTTTAGGCAAGATAATGAAATAAAAGGCATCCACGTTGGAAAGAAAGAAGTACACTATTTCTACTTGCACACTACATGATTTTATATATGAAAAATCCCAAGGAAGACACTTAAAAAATATTAGAACTAATAAACGAGTTCAGCAAAGTTGCAGGATTTTCTGTACATAAGCAATGAACAATCTGAAAATGCGATTAAGAAAAGGGATAGGGGACTAAGAGGTAGAAACTCTTATGTATAAAATAAATAAGCTACAAGGATATATTGTACAACAGGAAATATAACCAATATTTTAAAATAACTATAAATGGAGTATGACCTTTAAAAATTGTGAATCACTATGTTGTACACCTGTAACTTATATAATAGTGTACATCAACTATAACTCAATTAGAAAAAAACCCACCTCATTTACAGTAGCATCAAAAAGAATAAAATACCCAGGAATCAATTTAACAAAAGAAGTGCAAAACTTGAGTGCTGAAAACAAAACACTGTTGAAAAAATTAGAAGACCTAAATAAATGGAAGGACATCCCATGTTCATGAAGCAGAGGACTTAACATTGTCAAGACGGCAATAAGTATCTTCATGCAACTCAAACTCCACATGTCCCAAATGGTGCTCCACTTTTCTCCTGCACCTGCTCTCTTCCAGTGTGGCCTGTCTTTGGAATTGGTACACCCTCTGCCCACATGTTCAAGCCAGAGAGTCACCCCTGGGCCCTCCCTCCAGAAGTCTAGTACTCGAGTCCTGTTACTTCTAATTGCTGGCTTCTCTTGATGCTGTTCCCTTGTCTTTTCTTTTTTGCTGCTAACTTGCCTGGATTCCTCTAATAGCCTCCTGGTGGGTGTTCCTGCCGCCCTTTCATCTTCCAGCAGCGGCCAGCAAATCTGATCCCATCCCTTCCTGGCTGAAGTTCCCAGGGACTCAGGATCCCAAAGCACCTGAGGCCTGCAGGTCCAGCCCCTGCCCACCCTGCCCTCCCCGCCTCCCCACCTCCCACAGTTCTGCACTCTGGCCTCCTCACACCCTTGCCTCACCCTGTCTTCCCACATGTTGTCCCTCTGTTATCCAGCTAGCTGACCTCCCACTTCAGTCACGGGCGGCCTCCTCCCTGTGGGTGCTCCTGCCACGTGCACATGCACAGAGGGCCCATTTACTCGGTCCCCTGGCTGAGCTCAGTCTCCTCCTCTGTGAAATGTGGTTGATTCTGGTCCTTCCACATGGGGTGGCTCCATGGCTTGAACGTGATGGTAACCTGGGCAGGGAAATAGCGGGCCACACGAGGTGCTGGCCATCACCGCTCGTGTTTCATTGTCTACTTCCCTAGACGATGAGCTCTGTCCATGACTGCTTCCCAGCAGTGCTGGCACATAGCAGGCACTCAAAAATGTCAGCTGACAGACTAAACGAGGGATGGGGGGCTGTCCCGACTGCACCTTCAGAGTGTGACTCTTGCAATGTTGGGTGGGCCTCCCCCAAATCACTTCAAGGCATCTGAAACTTTTTCTAAAGACCCAAATCATTTATTTTGGTCTAAGAAGAAGGAAGAGGAAGGGGTGGCTTAGGGAGCCTCTCCCAGAGACACAGCCCAGGAGTGGTTTATACTTGACAGCTAAAGGGGATCCAGCCCCTGGGCCCAACTCCCAGTAGCAGGCAGACTGGGAGGAACTGGGAGGAGCTCAACAAGGAGGGAAGTTTTCTCTCCACCTGCCCTTTAGGGGTGCAGCCAGAGCTGAGCCACAGGGAGGCCTGGTCCTCAGGCAGAGACCGCCTCAGCCCCACCATGGGTCCAGGCAGGAGCCAACGTTTCCATCCGCGGCAGCCTTGGCGCCAGCTGGCCTGTGTGGTCATCGGCAGTAGGCACAGCCCCTTGTGGGTGGGACCCTTGGCGCGAGGAGGAGCATCTTTGCCAGCAGCCATACCTTTACAAAAGAGGAGAGAACACAGCAAACAGAGGTGGGTATAGGAAGGAAATGGTGACAGTAAACACAAGCAAAACCCCCAAATATATCTAGAGATAAAAAGCCAAAATTAAATTTAAAGTGAAAGCCAGTGTTTGTGCAGTGGAGCCATCTGGAGAGAATGACTCATCGCACAGAGGACAGACGTGCTCATCTTCGGTCTCTGCCCTCACCAGTGGGCTTCGCCGCCCGTCAGCCTGAAGCGTTGACGCTGTGGGCACGTTTTCATCAGTGTGATCCTTGGTCCACGTCCGTGGGCCTCCCCGTAGGAAATGTTTCCTCCCCTCGACGATGAGGGCATTTGCAAGAGGCTGTGGTTCGCCCGTTCCCCAGACGTCCCCGCAGGCTGCCTAGGAGAAGTAGAAGTGGCAGAGCACTGTGAGCGATACCAAGAGGAACCCGCAGACGTTGGGCACTTTTCTCCAGTGGGATATCTCTGGCATGTCTCGGAGCTTTGTTCCTTCCAGCATGTCACGCTTCTCTGTCCCTTCAGAAGTGGCACTGTGCTGTGTCCCTTCCGTGTCACCACACTCCATCTTCTGCATGACTGCCTCTTCCGGGGCGAGTCTGGGGCCTGGCAGTGGCTCCAGTCCGCAGAACACATCCCAGGCCTTCCAGAGGCAGCTCCTGACCTCCTCAAATATGTCTGGAACAGAGGGAACAGGCACAGGCCAGGAGGCTAAGAGGCCACACACAGGAGGGGGGGTCTTTCTCACATCTCAGTGGTGAGGCCGGCAAGAAGCCCAACAGACTGGCTCTAATGTGGAGAACAGTCCTCAGCCGCTGCTGCAGAACACCTCCCGCCGCCCTCAGAGACATGGAGGGGGGACTTGGGGTGTGGCCTGGGCCATGCTTGCTTGCACTGGCAGAGCCTTCAGCCAGCCCAGAACCCCGGCCGGCACGGGGCAGGCCCTCCCCGCTGGGCGCTGGAGGGCCCACCCCTCCCGTCTCTGGCACACGCCCAGCACAGCTCTGTAGGTCTAGGGCAAGTGGCTGCTCCTCTGAGGATGGAAAAAGCCCCAATTGCTCTGCTCTCCTCAGCAACCTTGGGGCGTGTCTTCTCTCCAGGTAGGTGCCAGTCTCACAACCTGGCCCAAAGTAAGGCCCTCTGGGCCCTTGAAAGGGGAATCACTGGTGTTTTCTCCAGGAACGGGGGAAGTCTAGGAATTATGGGCAAGCTTCTATTCACAGCTCTGGACCAAATCAGTGAAATGTCTCACTCCGGGGCTTAAATATCCCTCCGGTGTCTGGTAGTGCAGTCCACGCTGGCCGCTCCCAGGCCTGCTCAAGTGCGGGTCAGCACCACGGCCAGCTCCGCACACACGTGAGCCCAGCCAGTCTGGGAACGGATCCCTCTTTGATGATAAGACAAGCACACCTCAGTCCGAGAAGTGTGCGCTGTGACCTGTTCCATGTCTCATCCCCTTGGGCAGCCACCACGCCAGCTGTGTGTCCTGAGGCTGGGGCAGCACCAGGGATGGCGGAACCCGTCAGCCAGTGACGGAGGGGCCTGTGTTACAGGGGAGGTGCTGCCGCCAGAGAACCCCAGAGACGCAGATACCTGCTGCGGTGCTGAAAGGTCCTGAGCGGCACATGCTGGTCCTGTCTCTCGGTCTCTCAGATGTCTGGGTCAGCACACCATCATGCAGCTGCCAGGCCCAAAAAGGTTGCTGTATATCAGTGGCGACTGATCATGTAAACACAGCCCAAGAGCTGTATGACGGGAGATGGGACAGTGGCCAAGAGCACACGCTTTGGAGTCAGACTGCCTGTGTTCAAATCCCAGCTCCACCACTGCCTGGTTATCTTTGGAGTCCAGGGCCGACTACTTAAATGTTTGGTGCCTCAGTCCCCCCATCTCTGAAATGGGGATGATAATTGTACCTGTCACACATAGGCATACTTTCCACAGTGCTTGGCACATCCCAAATGGGCAAAAAGTGTGAGCCACTGTCATCATGGCATCCACCCACGATTGTGGACGAGGGAGAAGAGGAGCTGGGAGGTGCCCCCAGAACAAGCCCCCGGCACACGTGGCCCCCAACGGGCAGTTCCTCTGTCCCTGAGGGAGAGCAATCCTGGGAGCCCTGTACCCTCCAGGGGCGCGGGGCAGCCTGGCTCAGGAGAGGCCACTCCCCTGCCCTACAGGTGTCGGGAGAGGGTCCCAGGCCCCTCTAGGCTCTGAACGTTCCTGGCAGGAGTGGAGAGGGGGCCCCAGAACACTGCCTCTCCCCAGGCAGGCCTTCCCTCCCTCCCTCCTCCAAACTCACAGTCCCCCCAGACTCTCTGCCCCAGACTCAGCGCTAATCTCGTTAGGCCTTTATCCCTGTTTGCGTCAGGGCCTCAGGAGGTGCAGGTCACCCTCCCTGGGGCCCCCGCACTCCGCCTCTGACCCCATCTGCTGAGAGCTTTCCTCTGGGCCTTCTGGGGCCCCCAGGCCCGAGCCTCTCCCGGAACTCTCTCTTCTTGCCCCAGTGAAATCGGCTGTCCTTGGCGGTGTCCCCCGGCGCCCTCTTGGGTGGGGCTGCTCCCTCCTCCTTGCAGAGGCTCCCGCCCACTTCCCAGAATCCCTCTGGGTTTGAATCCCTGTGTGAGACTCTGTGACCTGCTGTCCCTCCCCTGTCCCCAGTGGCTCCTCCCCTCCTGCTGAGGCACAATGTGATCTGTGTGGCTCGGTGGATCCCTCCCACCCCAGCTTAAACGCTCCTAGATCACCAGACACTTGTGTTTCTCTGCCCCTCACGGGCCCTTCCCTCCTCCCCCGGCACCTGCTGATGCCTCCCATCTGGATCTCTCTGGCCCGGACGGCCACACGGATGGCCGAGAGGCATCTCACCCTCGACAAACACCCACAAGGCATCTTTGGGAAAATGAAAGACGGAGCCTCTGCCTGGAAGTACTTCTGGGAGTGGAGACAGCGGGGTGGGGGCAAGGAGCAGCATAGGCCTCTCTGCTGGCTTTGGGTCTCCCTTCTCACCTGGCCGTGCCTGCGGTGCGGGGCTCTTCCCTTGTGTGTCTTTGTCCAGATCGACCCTTTCCTCTTGGCTGTTCCATAAACTCCAACAGAGGCGGCGTAGCTGGGGGGAGAGCAGGCGCACGTCACCACCCAGGGCCATGTCACGCAGGCCTTATGGTGCCACAGCTCACAGCTGGGCACCAGGGTCTCGAGGGACTGAAAAGGGTCGTTAGACTCCAACAAGGGACAGAAGGAACATGGGGTGGGGAAAGCAAGGCGCCTGGGAACCCTGGATTTCAGTGCTGGCTCTGGTCCTGTGTGGCTGTGCGGCTGCCCAAAGGTGACCTCAGTGTCTTGGGCTGGATGGTAGGGTAGGAGGCAACACGCTCAGGGCTTCTTCCAGTAACTGAGGGTCTAGGAAGCTGTGCCCTTCAGGGTGGGAGAAGCTGCTCATCACTCCGGTCTGCTGCTTCTGGTGGATGGGCCCGCAGGGTAGACCTGGGAACTCTGCTTTCCTTCCAGGAGCCCCTCCTGGCTGTCAGAGATGAGCACTCACACAGCCCAGAGGAGGCCTGACCTGGTTCACCTGGGGTATCCGGCTGACCTGGTCCCTAGCCAGGCTTAGTCGCTCAAGCTCAGCAAGGCATTTGCAGATGCAGAAGGGGAGCATCCCTTCCCTTCTAGTCTGTTATTTTGTTCTCTTCCTGAAAACACATATGGAGACTTTGGGAAGTAAAACCCAGACAATTGCTGTTGCTTTTTTTTGCTTTTTTTGAGGGTTGGGGTCAGCAGAAGCACAAGTAAGCGAACATTTCCACCAAGTCTCTCCCGGAGCAGGTTTTAATCTATTATACCAGCTTCGGTATATTTGAATCTCAGCACCACCACCTCTCCCACTCCCCCAAACATAGCAGGGATGTGACTGAGCAGCCCCTCCAAGCCCCGCCTCTCGGACTAAGACATCAGTAATGAACCTGCTGCCGTGTCAGTGACAGAGACTGGGTTTAGCCTTGAGTTGCTTCCTGGTGATGCTGTACGTCTGCATTTGCCTTCCCAATTACACGACGAGCCCTGTGGACCAGGCCGCTGGGCAGGAAGAACATGGGATTGAGTGTGGTCCCGCTTCCCCTGGTAGCGCCCAGTGTGCAGCACAGACACTGACCCGAAAGCACGGTTCCCCCTTTGCCTCCCTCCCCTCCTCTCCAGAGCACCTGTGCTGCTAGGCAGGAAAAGCACTCAAGCACGTGGCTCCTGAGAAGCGGGCAAGACCAAAAAGTTGAGAATACAAGAGCAGCAGAAAAGAAGTCAGACAAGTCGACCATTAAGACCCTGAGAGACAGGAGCTTGGGTCCAGCACCCACGGCTTCTCCACGTGCCGGGAGCAGGGCAGGGATGTGTGGTGGGCGAGCTGTCCTGGGCACTCCTGGCCGTCCTCCCAACTTGCTCCATCCCAATCCCACGGGGCTGTGTGCGAGAGAGGAATGGGTCAAAAGGAACTACTGAGCAGAAAGGTGGCCACAGGGGAGGCGGCCTTCCAAGTTCTCAGCTCTCACCCAGACCCCAGGGCACACGGGTCTCACAGACCCGCCTCCCTTCTGAGCTCCTCCTGCCCTCTCCTCTGACACCTAGGACCCTCCCTGCTGCTCTTCGGCTCAGCCAAGCCCCTGTCCTGCTAAGCCTCCTGGCATGCCCACGTGGGTGACGCGATGGAGTCTGGTCAGGCCCAGTCCTGCTGCTGGCTAGTTTTGGTGTCATGGACAAGTGACTTGACTTCTCTGAGCCCAGGCTTTTTATATTCCAACTGGGGTGACTGACACCTGCCTCCTGGGAGGGGGGAAGTGGCCGGGAAAGGAGAATGAGGCGTGCCCAGCCACCAGCCACAGCACTGCCAGCATTACTGTCTCCCCTCCTGCTGGCTTAATCCGTTCTGGGTGGGTGGCAGCTGGGACTGCCCTGATTACATTAATTCACGCTGAGGTTAGCAACCTTAGCACTTCAAGAAAATTTTGTATTTTAAAAACCAAACTTCTCATTCTCAGTGAATACATAATTAGAGGACTGTTGGAAAGCTTTTTAGTTTAGTTTTTAAGGCAAGGAGGTTATTTGCCTATTTCTGACCCAACCGTCACCCCCCAACCCCCAGCCCCGCCCCCCACCCCCCCCCACCCCGCTTTCAAAAAGAATGCAGGAATTCAGCCACTTTTCTCCAAAGCTGGCAGAGCCAACTTGTGGTTCACAGGGACACTGGGACTGCGGTGGACCCCCGAGCATCCTCATGGCAGCACTCACATGTTTATCTGGAATCGGGTCTGTGAACAAGGAGATCCCCAGGACGGTGAAAAGACTGATGGTGAAGAGGATGACGGCAAAGTAGAGGTAGTGCACGCCGCAGATGATCCGAGAGCACCTGCTGTTTGTCGAGCAGCTCCAGGCCCCGTAGGCAAACTTGGACACCATGCGGCAGAAGCCAATCAGAAGTCCACCAGTCAGCCTCCAGAAGGCACCCTGACAAAGAAGGAGCCCCGAGAGTCGCCTGGGAGGAAGACGGGGAATGAGACAAGCCATCCTCAGCCTCGCCTCCTGACCAGTCTAAACTGGTCAGCTAAACTCAGCATAACAAGGGCTTCACATGACTTGCAGAAGCAGAGTCTTAGCACTGCGAGGAGATGACACCTTCTTGGGCTGAACACAGACCGAAGACGCATGGACACTCTCTTAGGTCTATCAGAGAACTTAGGAAATACTGGAGACAGTTTTAAGTTAGACGGTGAAGACACATCTCAAACATAATGTGTCCAAAGAGACCTCAGTCTTGCCTGTTGTTGTAGGGGCACCTCCATCGCCCTGGCAGCTCAGGCAGAAACCGCAGGAGACATCCCTGGCCCCTTTCCTTCCATTCTGCCCTACCACCAATCCATCAGCAAATCGTCCCATCGTCTCCACAGCGACCACCTCAATCCCGATCTACCACCTTCTCTCACACAGGTGGAATCCAGACCTGGTCTCCTGCTCACCCGCTGTCCAAGAAGCCAGAGTGATCTCTTCAAAGCATGGATTAGGGAGTGCCCTGACTCTGCTGAAGACCACCGTGGCTTCTCATGACTGCCCTCAGAAGCAAGTCTCATCTGCTCGAGCTGACCTCACCTGGCTCCGCCCTCTCCCCTGGTCAGTCTACTCTAGCCACTAAGCGTGACCTCTTCCTGCATGTCAGGGCTGCCCACTGTGCTCTCGGCCAGGCCTTTGTACTTGCCCTTCTTTCTGCTTGGTTCTCTATCTAGATCTTGGTGTTTCTGGCTCATCCTCCAGGATTCAGGTTTGAGGTCACTTTCTTAGGAGAAATCTTCTCCCACTACCTTGGCTAATGTCCTTGTGCTCCCCCTACCCCCAGCACCTACCCTGCTAACCTCCATGATCCTTTCTGACTTTTAAACAGCACTACACCACTCTCAGAAATCTTATCTGCTCATTGGGTATCATCCGTCTCCTCCAACTGGACAGTCCACTCTTTAAGAGTGAGGACTTCATCTTGGTCCTAGAGCTGCATCTGGAGCCTGTCTCAGGTGTGACTGAATGTTGGAGGAGGTAGAGGATACAGTATGTGGGAAGCATCTTGGAGAAAGAGCTGAAACCAAAGGCCAGGTGTGGTCCACAGGACCCATTTATTGAAGGAGGCGTGCAGAAAAGGGAAGATCTAGAAACAGATGGGCAGCAGAAGCCAGATGAGGGTGGGAGAGAAGGCCTGGAGAAGTTCTCTAGGTCAAGGAAGGTAGCCACAATACGCTGTAACCTTGGACCAGGGGTAGCTGGAGAGCCACTGACAAGATCCCCAGTTTCCCTTGGTGATAGGCCCCAGTACTGCAAGGGTGGTGACCATCGCCGGTAGGAGGCAGGTTCTCCTGACTGCCTGCTCCTCTGCCCCTGCCCTTCCCAAGAGAGCACAGAGAAGAGCATCTCCAGAACCCAGCAGCCCCCCACCCCATTCTCGGTGCCCAATTGAGTCCTGGTGAGCTGGGCAGAGCAAGAAGCACTAGCAGATTTGTCTGGAGGATTGAACACCTGACATGGGCCTGCAGGAAGCACCAGCCAGATGGAGGTGGACAAAGATATTCATGGCAAAGCAAAGAGTCCACAGGAATGAAGAGGGGCCAGAAAAGGCATGAGACAGGCAATCAGCACTGCAAGTGGTTAGCAGTAGCTGGGGCCTAGGGACTGCGTATGGAGAGGGCCAGGCCTGAGAGGCAGGCAGGAGCCAGGTCACAGAGGCACCATGCTCGGGAACTCATGCAAGGCCCAGCTGCTCAGTGCTGTTAGGAGAAACAGGTCAAGAAGTGACTCAAATAATGAATGAAAATATTCTGGCAAACTGTGCTTTCAGTCTTACTGATGAAATGATCAAACCATTTGATCTTGGGATCTTTATTTAGTTTTAAGTGTGGCTGGAGGAGATGGTCTTCATGCAGGGAAGGCGGTAGGAGCTCATGACTGAACATGCCCCTGTGAGTTTGAAACCTCTGAGCAGGAAACATCCATGCACAGAGGCAACAGAAGAATATCTTCCTGTGGCTAGATGAGCATGCAGGAGGATCCCACACACTTTGCACCATCTATGGCACAGTCGAAAGTGGATTACATTGCAAAGGGAAGAAAACAAATCAGAGCTTGCCTTTCCCCTGCAAGCATGAGGGAGCTCGGACCAAAGCTGCCCAGGAGTAAATCATCTCTCAGAAAGCAAATGATGCAACGGTGTCAACTCCTGAAGCACAAGAGACCCTCTCAGGGCAACTTTTGCAAAGATAGGTATGATGTGAAGGCAAGCCCTCACACTGTGCCATGCCGTGGCCATGCCAACTCCCACCTACCTGCTCAGTGATTCTCTTGCAAAATATGGCAAGCAGGAAGATGGCAGCAATGGGCGGCATCAGGTAACTTAAAACTGCTTGCATGTATTCAAATAGTTGTTCCCTGTGTGCCATTTGTATAGCAGGGACCCATGCAATGGAGACAGCAAGTAAGATTATAACAAAAAACCTGTAAGTTAAACCAAAAGTCAACGGCAGTTTTATGAGTTTTTTACCTGCCAATAAAATATCTACAAACTGTAAACTATTAGCTAGTTTTAATTATTTCTTAGGTTAAATTCAAGTGCCCATTCATAAGGGTGGCAGAGGAGATAGCCATACCCCTAAACATTAATAGGACCATAGGGCTGCAGGCAAAAACCCTTCAACTTCTGGACAAATAAAACTGAGGGTCCATTTGCCTGTTACTGGATCATGGGTAGATTTTCATCACATTTGGAGACTGTGTTGGGATGGTCGTGCTTAAAATATATAATACCTGGGGCTACCCTGGTGGCGCAGTGGTTAAGAATCCGCCTACCAATGCGGGGGACACGGGTTCGTGCCCCGGTCTGGGAAGATCCCACATGCCACAGAGTGGCTAGGCCCGTGAGCCACAACTACTGAGCCTGCGCGTCTGGAGCCTATGCTCCGCAACGGGAGAGGCCGTGACAGTGAGAGGCCCGCACGCCACGATTAAAAAAAAAAAAAAAAAAAACAAAAAAAACACGTGGAAAATATTAATTTCTTCAGGGGTAACACATTTCTAAAGATTTCAGATGGATTAGTATGGCACCTGATATTAAAGATTTGTGTAAACTCCCTTTAAACCCTTGGTTGTGCATGTGGGGAAGAATTGCCAAATAGTCCACCAACAAGCAACTGCTGGAAGGCAGACAAAGCTGAGCAGAGATTTCATTGCCTGCTTATAGCAGGGGAGACAGAAATTGGAGTTTGAATCTCATGAAGTTAGAGGGGCCAGGTAACCACCTCAGGCTTTTCACTGAAAACCCCTGAATGTCCATGCCTTAGAAGCAGAGACTATTTCCCAGGACTAAGAACTTGCTATAAGACTAGAGCAAAACTGAAACAGAGTCACCCTAACAAAGTATAAAAACCAGGCCTCCACAACTTTAAGGGGGTCAACTAGTAATTTACCTGCATGCTTGAACAAAAACCAATATTCTTCAGAGGAACATGATCCAGAATTTCTATATTGTGTTATCTACAATGTTCAATATATAATAAAATTTTCTAGGCATGTGGAGAAGTAAGAAAATGTAACCCATAGTCAAGAAGAAAGCAATCAATGGAAACTGACACCAAGATGGCTCAGGTATTAAAATTAGCAGACAAGGACTTCAAAGCAACTACTGTAGTTATGTTAAAGGACTTAAAGGAAATTATAGTTATAAGTGAACAGATGCAAAATCATGAAAGAAAACTGGATACTAGAAAAAATTTAAAAAGGAACCAAATAGAAATTCCAGAACTGAAATTCTGGTTCAAAATATGAAACAAAAAATTCACAGGTTGGCTTTAACAGTAGATTGGAAATGGCAGGAGAAAGGGGCAATAAACCTAAAGGGAGATTGATAGAACTCTAAACTGAAGAACACAGAGAAAAATTTTTTTAAATAAAGACAGCCTCAATGATCTGTGGAACAATATCAAAAGAGCAAATATGTGTGTAAGTAGAGTCACAAAAAAAGAGATGAGGGATGCAGAAGACAAATATGCAGAGAAATATGGTCAACGATTTCCCATATTTGGTGAAAACCATTAATTTACAGGTTCAGAAGTGCAGAAAAGCCCAATCAGCACACCATAACAAAACTGCTGAAAACCAAAAATGAAGAGAAAATCTTGAAAGCCCAGGAAAAAAGACACATTACATACAGAGAGCAGTACTATGAATTATAGATGACTTCTCATCAGAAACAAGAGGACAGAAGAGAAAGGAAGAGCATACTTTAAAGTGGTAAAAGAAAAATACTATCAACTCAGAATTCTACATCCAGCAAAAGTATCCTTCAAAAATAAAGATGAGGGCTTCCCTGGTGGCGCAGTGGTTAAGAATCTGCCTGCCAACGCAGGTGACATGGGTTTGAGCCCTGGTCTGGGAAGATCTCACATGCCACAGAGCAACTAAACCCATGTGCCACAACTACTGAGCCTGTGCTCTAGAGCTTGCGAGCCACAATTACTGAGCTCGCATGCCACAACTACTGAAGCCTGCGCACCTAGAGCCCATGCTCCACAACAAGAGAAGCCACCGCAGTGAGAAGCCTGTGTACCTCGCCGCAACTAGAGAAAGCCTGCGTGCAGCAACGAAGACCCAACACATCCCAAAATAAATAAATAAAATAAATAAAGATGAAAGAAAAACATTTTCCAATAAACAGAAACTGAGAGAGTCTGTTACTAACAGACCTGCATTACAAGACATACTGAAATTCTTCAGGGTGAAGGGAAATAACACAGATGGAAACTTGCACCTTAAAGAAGGAATGGTAAGTCCAAAAGAGTAAAATATAAGATGCTACATATATTTTTTTTTCTTATTTTATTTTCTTTAAAAGGCAGTTGACTGCTTAAGGCAAAAAATTATATCACTATCACTGTATTCTGGGGTTAATAATGGATGTAGATGTAAAATATATGACAACTATAACATGAATGATGAAAGGGGAAAATGACATATAGTGTTGCAAGGTACTTACATTTTACATAAAATGATACAATATTAAGTTTAAGTACACTAAGGTAGGTTAATAATGCCTATTATAATGCCTAGAACAACAAAAAGAAATTAAAATATAAAAACTATTTCCAGCCATATTAATGATTACACTAAATGCAAGTGAACTCAAATTATAAAGACAGAGGTTGTCAGATTAGATTAAAAGAATCAAGATACAACTATATGTGCTCTACAAGGGACTCATTTTAAATATATTTACAGGTTGAAAGTAAAAGATGTTATAAACCCTAAGCATAAGAAAGCTGGTGTGATCTATAACAGTAATGAAGTAAATCTCAAGACGAGAAGTATTATCAGAGATAAAAAGGGACATTTCATAATGATGAAAAAGTTAATTCCTCAGGAAACCATAACAAGCATAAGGGCACCTAATCCCAGAACTTGAATATATAAGAGGTAAAAAAAACCTGAAAGAACTATAAGACAGAAACAGACAACTACATAATCATAAATGAAGCTTTTAATACCTACTCTGTGTATATAATATACACAGTATATATAATATATATAACAGAGGAACTAGACAAAAATTAAGAATACAAAAGTATCAATAAATTTCAAAAGATTAAAATCTCATAGAGTATGTTTTTGGATCACAGTGGAAGTAAATTAGAAATCAATAACAATAAAATAGTTAGGAAAGTACTAAATACTTGAAAATCCAACAGCACACTTCTAAATAATCTATGAACACAGAAATAAATCACAAGGAAATTAGGAAATATTTTGAACTGATTAAAAATGAAGACACAACATATCAAAATTTGTGGGATGCAGCTAAAGCAGAGCTTAAAGGGAAATTTATAGTTTTAAGTGGTAATTGTAAACAATAAGACAGGTTTTAAACCAGTGATATGAATTTCCAATTTAAGAAGCTAAAAAAAAAAAAAAAGAAAAGAAAAGAAGAGTAAATCCAAAGTAAATAGAAAAAAGGAAACGAATAGAATTCAATGGGGGAAAAAAACCAGAGGAATCAACAAGCCCCAAAGTTAGTTCTTTGGAAAAATTATTAAAATTGATAAACGCCTAGGCAAGTTCACTCAAGAGAAAAAGAACCCCCTCCACGCCCACATATTACCATTACTAGAGATCCTACAGATACTGAAAGGATAAGGTAAAATTTGGGGAGGTGCTTGGAGCCATGGCAGTGAGGATGCTCCTGAATATTCTGCTCACCGTTACACCAGGAATTGGTGCTCACTGGTACACCACACTAGGTGGAATACTTTAATTGGGTGATTTAGCTCGAGGAGTCTGATCAGTTATCATGGAGCCTGGCAATATGGCTTCTCCTAAGAGCATGCCAAAAGATGCACAGATGATGGCACAAATCCTGACAGATGTGGGAATTACAGAATATGAGCCAAAAGTTATAAATCAGACGTTGGTATTTGCATTCTGATACGTAAACACAATTCTACATGATGCAAAAATTTATTAATGACATGCTAAGAAAGCTACTGTTGATGCACATGATATGTGATTGGCATATTTTAAAAAATAAAAGCTTTACTGTTTCACCTTTTGCATTCAGATACACAGTCCATCTGAAATGGATTTTTGTGTAAAGGGAGGTAGTCAATATTCTTTTTACCAGGAATAGCCAAATTACCCAGTACCATTCCTTTTCCCCTTACCACTTTCCCACTGCACTGTACTGTAATCTTTGTCATGAATTAGACGACTGTATACCTGTGCGCTGTTTTTGATATTCTGTTCCATTAATTTGTCTACCCCTGCAATAAAACCACACTGTCTAATTAGTATCACTTCACAATAGATATTGGTATCTGTTAGCATAAATCCTCCAGCTTTGTTCATCTTCAAGAATAGCCTTGGATATTCTCTGCTCTTCGCATTTCTATATACTTTTAGAACTCATTTGTCAATTTTTACATGCATACAAAAAAGTTACTGCATTTTGATTGGGATTACTCTGAGTATGTAGAATAATATGGGGAGAACAAACATATCATTATTGAATCTTCTAATTCACAGATATGGTATATTCCTGCTATACTTAGGTCTCATTAATTTCTCTCGACAACGCTTTGTAATTTTCAGCAATTTTCTCATGTCTTTTGTGAGATTTATTCCTAGGTATCTGATATGGTTTAATGACACTACAAATGTTAATATGTATAATGTGTAATGTGTAAAATATGATTAATTCTTGTATTTGATCTTTTATCAGTCTTGTTAAATTCACTTTAAAATTTTAAGTTTGGGGCTTCCCTGGTGGCGCAGTGCTTGAGAGTCCGCCTGCCGATGCAGGGGACACGGGTTCGTGCCCCGGTCGGAGAAGATCCCACATGCCGTGGAGCGGCTGGTCCTGTGAGCCATGGCTGCTGAGCCTGCGCGTCCGAAGCCTGTGCTCCGCAATGGGAGAGGCCACAACAGTGAGAGGCCCGCGTAAAATTTTAAGTTTGTCTATGAAGTCTTTCATGACAATTTCATTTCTTCCCTTTCTATCCTTATGACATTTGTTTCCTTTTTCACCTTTTTGCAGAGTAGCACCTCCAGTACAGAAGAAAAGTGGCTATAGTGGATGCATGTGTCTAGTTCCCAATCTCAGGGGAAAAGATTTTCAAATATAAACATTAAGTATGATAAACGCTACAGGTTTTAAAGAACATGTATGTTTAAAAGTCTGAATAAAGAAGATCTTTTAAATTCTCTAATTTGCTAAGATTAAAAAATAGGTCTTAAAATTTTGAATGATTTTTATCTATTAATATGACTATATAATTTTCTCCTGTTTTCAGTTAATGTGGTCAAGTACATTGATTGATTTTTGAATAAAAAACTATGCTTGCATTCCTGGAATAAACTCCAGATGGTCATGGTGTATTATTCTATGTTGCTGGACCTGATTTGCTAATATTTTGTTAAAATTTTCTGCATCTATGTTCATATTTGCATGGTACGTATTTTCTCATGTTTTCTTTAAGCCTTCCTCAATCTTAAAGAAGATGTCTCTCTTCAATAAAGTTTCAGGATACAAAACTAACATACAAAAATCAGTAGTGTTTCTTTACACTAACAATGAATTATCTGAAAAAAATAAAGAAAGCAATCCCATTTATGATAGCATCAAAAACAATAAAATACTTAGGATAAATTTAACCAAGGAGATAAAAGGTCTCTACATTGAAAACTATAAGACATTGATAAAATAAACTGAAGAAAACACAAATAAATAGAAAGATATCTTGTGTTTATGGATCAGATGAATTAATATTGTTAAAATGTCCATACTACCCAAAGCCATCTATAGATTCAATGCAACCCTTATCAAATTTCCAGAGGAATCTTTTACAGAATTCAAAAAAAATAATCCTAAAATTCATCTGGAACCACAAAAGATCCTGAATAGCCAAAGCAACCCTCAGAAAGAAGAACAAATCTGGAAGCATCACACGTACTGATTTTGAACTATATTACAAAGCTATAGTAATCAAAACAGTATGGTACTGGCATAAAAACAGACACATAAACCAATGGAACAGAATCTAGAGCCCAGAAATAAAGCCGTACATATATGGTCAACTAATATTTGACAAGGGAGCCAAGAAAACTCAATGAAGACAAGACAGTCTTTTCAATAAATAGTGCTGGGAAAATAGAACGTTCATATGCAAAAGGATGAAACCAGACCCCTATCTTAATGCCACTCAAAATGAATTAAAGATTTAAATATAAGACCTGAAACCATAAAACTCCTAGAATAAAATATAGGGGATAAGCTCCTTGACATTGGTCTTGGTAATGATTTACTTTTGGATATGACACCAAAATCCCAAGCAACAGAAGCAAAAATAAGCAAGTGAGGGTTTCCCTGGTGGCTCAATGGTTAAGAATCCGCCTGCCAATGCAGGAGACGTGGGTTTGAGCCCTGGTCTGGGAAGATCCCACATGCCGCGGAGCAACTAAACCCGTACACCACAACTACTGAGCCTGCACTCTAGAGCCCATGAGCCCCAACTACTGAAGCCCGTGTGCCACAACTACTGAAGCCCGCACGCCTAGAGCCTGTGCTTTGCAACAAGAGAAGCCACCACAGTGAGAAGCCTGCACACCGCAACAAAGAGTAGCCCCCACTCTCAGCAACTAGAGAAAACCTGCATGCAAGTGAAGACAAAATGCAGCCAAAAAAAAAAGTTAAATAAAATTAATAAATAAATAAATTTATAAAAAAATAAACAAGTGAGACTACATCAAACTGGAAAGCTTCTACACAGTCAAAGAAACAATCAACAAAATGAAAAGGCAACCTATAGAATGGGAGAAAATATTTGCAAACCACACATCTGATAAAGGGCTGATAGTTCCTTAGTTGTCTAAGGAACTCAGACAACTTTAATAACAACAACAACAACAACAACAACAACATAATAATAATAATAGAATTTTAAAAATGGACAAAGGACCTGATAGACATTTTTCCAAAGAAGATATTCAAATGGCCAATAGGTACATGAAAAGGTGCTCAACATCACTGATCAGGGAAATACAAATCAAAATCACAATGAGATACCATTTCATACCTGTTAGAATGGCTATTATCAAAAAGACAAAAGATAACAAGTGCTGGTGAGGATGTGGAGAAAAGGGAACCCTTGTGCACTGTTAGTGGGAGTGTAAACTGGTGTGGCCACTGTGGAAAACAGTATGAAGGGTCCTCAAGAAACTGAACACAGAACTACCACATGATCCAGCGGTTCCACTTCTGGGTACATATCCAGAGGAAACAAGGATCGCTATCTTGAAGAGACCTCTACACCCTTTACACTATTTATAATAGCCAAGACATAGAAACAACCAAAGTGTTCATTAACAGATGAATGGATAAAGAAGATGTGGTACATATACACAATGGAATATCATTTGGCCACAAAAAAGAAAGAAATCCTCCCTTTTGTGACAACGTTTAGGGCATTATACTAAGTGAAATAAGTCTGACAGAGAAAGACAAGTATTGTATGGTCTCACTTATATGTAGAATCTAAAAAAAACCCTGAATTCATAGAAACAGAGAGCAGACTGCGGATGGGTGTGGGGGGAATGGGTGAAGGTGGTCAAAAGGTACAAACTTCCAGTCATAAGATAAATAGGTTCTGGGGACATAAGGTACAGCATGGTGACTGTAGTTAACAACACAGGATTGTGTATTTGTATATTGTATATTTGAAAGTTGCTTAGAGAGTAAATCTTTTTTTTTTAAGAGAGTAAATCTTAAAAGTTCTTTTCACAAGAAAGTAAAACTAATTATGTGAGGTGATAGATGTCAACTAAACTTGTGGTGATCATTTCACAATATATATATATATTGAATCATTATTGTACACCTGAAACTTATACAGTGTTATATGTCAATGTTATCCCAACAAAACTGGAAAAGAAAGGTGTCTCTTCTACGTAGATTACAGTTGGTTAAAAAAAAAAGCTCTGATAATCTTCACCTTTTAACTCAGCTACTTAGTCTACCTATCTCTGTTTCATGAAATTACTGATATATTTAGGAGCTATCCTATTGTTTTCCAGTTAACCTACCTTTCACGTTCTTTTTATTCTTTTGACTTATTAGTTATCCCATATTTTACTTTTATTAACTTGTTAAACGTTCTTGAACTGTTCTTATATTGTTTAGTCTAGAGACTACATGTATCCTTGACATATCACAGTCTGGTACAAGTTTTGACTTTTACCACATCCCGAATAGCAAGAGAACGTGAGAATACTTAAGCTCCATTTAGCCCCTTCTCATTCTCTCTGGGATTTTACTGGCATGTTTTGCCTCCATATGTTGTTAATCCCATAGACATTTTTTCTTATTTATGTCAACACTCACTCACTTCTATTTCCCACATACTTACCCTTTCTGGTGCTCTTCATCCTTCTCTGAAGGTCAATTCTTCCATCTGGATAATTTTCCTGCAGCCTAAAGAACATGCTTTAGTATTTCTTATCGTGAAATTCTTTTGTAATAAATTCTCTCAACCTGCATTTATCTGAAAACCTGTTTGTTTCACCTTCACTCTGGAGGCTATTTCGATGGGTATTGAATTCCAGGTAGGCAGTTTTTCTAGCACTTGAAGATGTCACTCCACTGCCTCCTGGCTTTTACAGTTTCTGTTGAAACTTCTACTATCAGTCTCTCTGCTGCTCTTTTGAAGGTGATGTGATTTACTTTCTTCTGGCTGCTCTAAAGATCTTCTCTATCTCCAGTCTCCAGCAGTTTCACTATCATGTGGCCTGGGTATGGTCTCTTTTGTATTTATCCTGCCTGCGATTTGTGGAATTTCTTGAATCTCTGGATAGTTGTCCAGATATTTGGAACATTCCTGGCCATTATCTTCTCCAAATTGCTTTTACAGTTACATATATATATATATATATATATATATATATATATACATAATTTCCAATAATACATATATATTATTCTTCTGTGTTCCACGTGTATCTTCCTTTTCTCCTGTGTGCTTTAGTTTGGATATTGTAGACTAATCCATTTCCAAGCCACTAACAGTGTCTTCTGCTACAGCCAATCAGCTGCTAACAAATCCATTGAGTTCTTAATTTCAGATATTTATTTTTCAATTCTAGACCTTCTTATTTTTATAAATTCTAATTCTCTGGAAAAATTCCCAATTCTTTTCATCTATTTTATAAACCTTTCCCTCTATTTTCTTGTACCTATTAATCAAGGTTATTTCAAAGTCCTTGTCTGCTAACTTCACCTGTGGGTCTACTTTTTTTTTTTTTAACATCTTTATTGGAGTATAATTGCTTTACAATGTTGTGTTAGTTTCTGCTGTATAACAAAGTGAATCAGCTATATGTATACATATGTCCCCATATCCCCTCCCTCTTGCAAGCACCTCCGTCCTACCCTCCCTATCCCACCCCTCTAGGTGGTCACAAAGCACCAGGCTGATCTCCCTGTGCTATGCGGCTGCTTCCCACTAGCTATCTATTTACGTTTGGTAGTGTATATGTCAGTGCTACTCTCTCACTTCGTCCCAGCTCACCCTTCCCTCACCCCGTGTCCTCAAGTTCATTCTCTACGGCTGCGTCTTTATTCCTGTCCTGCCGCTAGGTTAATCAGAACCATATTTTTTTAAAGATTCCATATATATGTGTTAGCATATGGTATTTGTTTTTTTCTTTCTGTCTGACTTACTTCATTCACTCTGTATGACAGACTCTAGGTCCATCCACCTTACTACAAATAACTCAGTTTCGTTTCTTTTTATGGCTGAATAATATTCCATTGTGTATATATGTGCCACATCTTCATCCATTCATCTGTTCATGGACACTTAGGTTGCTTCCATACCCTGGCTATTTAAATAGTGCTGCAATGAACATTGTGGTACACATCCCTTTTTGAATTATAGTTTTCTCAGGGTATATGCCCAGCAGTGGGATTGCTGGGTCATATGGTAGTTCTACTTTTAGTTTTTTAAGGAACCTCCATATTGTTTTCCATAGTGGCTGTATCAATTTACATTCCCACCAACAGTGCAAGAGGGTTCCCTTTTCTCCACACCCTCTCCATCATTTATTGGTTGTAGATTTTTTGATGATGGCCATTCTGACCGGTGTGAGGTGATACCGCATTGTGGTTTTGATTTGCATTTCTCTAATGATTGGTGATGTTGAGCATCCTTCCATGTGTTTGTTGGCAATCTGTATATCTTCTTTGGAGAAATATCTATTTAGGTCTACTTATATATACATTTTATTTTACACATATATTAGTATAAATATAGCGGTAAGGGGGGACATTCTTGCCTTGTTCCTTTCTAGTTCCATTAGGTATGACTTGGCTTTTAGGGTGATACAGATATGTTTTGTCATGTTGAAAGGTACCCATTTTACCAAATACCTTTTCATCGTCTGAATAGATATATATGATTTTTCTCTTTGATCTATTAATATCGTGAGTAATGTTACTACATTTCCTAATATTGAACCATCCTTGTATTTCTGGAAAACAATCACAGTTGGTAATGAGATGTCATTCTTTTAACATTTTTTTAGTATATTGTTGGATTTGTGTCTAATATTTTATTTACAAGTTTTGCATTGGTATTTAAAAGTGAGATGAGTCTTTAGTTTTAATTTTTTCCTGTGCTGTATTTGTTCAGTTTTGGCATCAATATCTTGAGCTTTATGAAATGAATTTAAGTCTTTCTCCTTTTCCCCATGTTCTATAAAAATTTAAATAAAACAGGTACCTGTTTCTTAAAGTTTCTCAGAAAAGTGCTTTTTAAACAATGGAATGCTAATCAAAATGTAACAGCAAACTCAATTTGCAGGGGTTAGACAGATAAGACAGTGAGCAGTATGTACCTTGCCACGGGATGAAGGAGGCATCTGAGGCGTAACGTAGGCCAAGTTCAAAGTGTGTGGGCTGGAAGTGGTCCACAGACAGCCAGTGTGAAACCCTACAGAATGAGGATAAGGTCCACGTGTTTACACATTCACACCTCCTGCCTTATGCCTAGCTTGTGAGGCCTCCTGGTTAATGGCATGGCCCTGAGATGGATGAGATCCTCTTTCCATGTGACTCAGGTAGACCAACTACCTTCTCTGAGCCATTCCCCCCATTTGTACAGTGAGAATAAGAACTAAAACTTACCTTTAAAGGTTGTCATGAGGACTGAAAGAGAAAACGAGATAATGTAGATACACTTCCTCACAAGGACTAGTTTGGGGGGTACATTAATATGTACCCATTATCATTGTGATTATTACTTAATTTTTTCCCAAATGGAAACAATTTTCTTTGTGATTATAAAAGCAATACAGGACTTCCCTGGTGGCGCAGTGGTTAAGAATCTGCCTGCCAGTGAAGGGGACATGGGTTCAGTCCCTGGTCCAGGAAGATCCCACATGCCGTGGAGCAACTAAGCCCACGTGCCACAACTACTGAGCCTGTGCTCTAGAACCCGTGAGCCACAACTACTGAGCCCGCGCGACTAGAGTCTGTGCTCCACAACAAGAGAAGCCACCACAATGAGAAGCCTGTGCACCGCAATGAAGAGTAGCCCCTGCTCGCCACAACTAGAGAAAGCCCATGTGCAGCAACAAAGACCCAACGCAGCCAAAAATAAATAAATTTATAAAAAAAATAAATAAAACAAAAGCAATACATCTTCACTGCAAAACTACAACAAACAAAACACCACCATGCTGTATATAAACAAGATAACTCTATATGCAGCATTAGAGCCTACATTTTTCACATAATGACATTTGTGGGCATCGATTCATTGATGGCAGTAACTCATGTGATTAGAGGAATCCTTCACCTGCCTATTAGCATGAGTTCATTTTCAGTGGCCATCAGCTGTATCTGGGTGTAGATGTCCATTGTGAACACGGCACTGGCACCGCTGAAAAGAGAAGTCAGGGAGGACATGAGAGAGGCCCAGAGTGCGGACACCATCAAGCCTCGAACACCTGGAAGAAAAGGAACACTTCCTGGGCCTCCAGCTCTTTGGCCGTGCCAGGACGCCTTAGGCCTCCTGAGGAACATTCCCACTTGGTAAATTTTGTTCGGAGTGGGAGTCCATCTAAGATAGATCAAGTGCATTATAGCTGCCCTTGCTCTGTGACGAGCCTTGCTAGCTGGCCGCTGTGTCTTCATATAATATGCGAGTGCTTACTCTGGGCTGGAGCACCTCTTCAGGCATCAGCCTGATGATCTCCCTACAGCCCTGTGAGAAGGACACCAGTGCTGACCCCTTTTACAGATGATGTGGCTCCTTGTGCCTCAGTGTCCCCATCTGTAAGGTGGGTATTAAAGTACCTACTGCACAGACTGTTGTTAAGATTAAGATACAGTAAGAAGATGGGTTAACACAATGTCCAACACAGAGCAAGCTCTCAACAAGTGTTACCTATAAACGTAACAGTCTAGGCTTCTGACCTGCAAGGCCACTGGATGGCAGCGGCTTTGCTGAGAGATTCCCATGCATAGTTGGGAGAGCCTGAGGGTAACAGGGCTTGCACAGGAGGCCCCACTGTATTCAGTAGGTACTCAGGCCAGGCCAAGACTAGAGTTCTTGGATTGGCCTGGCTTCAAGTGCCCATGGCCCTGGGCTGCAGCCCCGGGTGCTGAGCGACCCCCTTCCTGAACTGTGGGATGGTTGGTGCTTCCCTCAGCTGGGATCTATCTACATTGTATTTTATGGGAATGTCTCAACATTGCTGGCCTATTTATCCTCAGAGCTAATACGGAATTTAAAAAGACTGTACTGTTTGTTTGCCCGTTTCCCTGGGATGTGGCAAAGTGGGTGAGACGAAAGCCATGCCCCTGCCTGTCCCACTGGACTGAATTCCTTGAGAGCAGGATGCGGTCTTGCTCCCCTCTTTGTCCCCACAGACTAGAACAACGCCGAGCTCCCATCTGCGGCAGTGAGGAGCAGAGGCGTGGGTTCTGCAGGGAGGGGACCATGCAAAGGGCCAGCAGAGGCTGGGCCTGAGCGCGTGCCCGAGAGAGAAAGAGAAAGAAAGAGACAGAGAGAGAAAAAGAGAGAGAGAGAGAGAGAGAGAGGAAGAGGAGGCCACAAGGCTCCCGGGATGCCAAGGGCCCCTCCCACAGCCTACGCTTCCACCGGGGCCCTCACTCCTGACCGTCCACTCACAGCCCTGGAGGCAGCTCCACTTCTTACCACTGGGCAGCAGCTCCACCACCAGCACGGGGTAGGCGAGAGGGCTGCAGCCAGTTCTGGCGCCACAGTACTTTTCACACTCTGAAGGCACAACACACGCCACTTAATCTGCAAAGAGAGACAAGGGTCACACCAGCATGTGGCCCCTGAGCACTAAAATCTGAGCTCAGGGAACGGGAAGCAAATTAGGAACGGTGTGTGGATGGCAGATTCTTCGTCTCCAATTCGTGACCCCACACGTGCGTCAGGAGCTGGGGGTCAGGCCCCAGGAGTCAGCGGGTCGGTGCTTCTGCCAGTTCACTGCTTGACCCACAGCAAGCCCTGTGACCTCGACAAGCCTTTCAATGATCCCAGCCAGGTGTCAGGAAAGCAAACGATGATTCATCCATACACTGATGGGTGGGCCACTCATGACCTTACTCCCTTAGCCCCGTAGGGGTGTTATTTCAGAGTATTTGGGGAGAAATTTGGACAAAGGGAAGTAAAGGAGGGAATGTGATAGGCCTTCAAGAGCTTAAATAACAGATTAAAATTTACCATCTGAGAAAAAAACCAAACAACGAATCAACGTAGACTAGGAAGAGGCAGGAAGGGCCTGGGTTTACATGGAGAGCAAGGGGTTTCACTGGGGACGTCAGGAAAACTAAGTGGGTCAGCTTTTCCTCTGCCTGCTCTCCCTCCCCCTGCCCTGCGAGCAGGCCCTCAGTCTCCTTCGGCATGGTTTGGGAGGGGCCCAGGGGCCACCTGGCCATTCTGGAAACACCTTCCCCTTGGCCACAATGACTGGTCCGTCACCCAAGTGAGCTCACGGGACTCCCCTGGGATTTCTGCTGGGAGGGCGAAAAGGAAACACTCTTTCTGGGGGTCGTTGGGCTGGAGGGTGGAAGGCTGGTGCTGCTGGTGGTCATCTGCCATCAGACAGACTGAGAGGACACCAGCTCGGAGGAAAGAAGAGCTAAAAGTGCACGTCATTTTCACTCAAGAGCCTCAACTAATACAGTGGCCCCCAAGGAAAACCTGACTGGCAGAATCACACCGTGTGGGTGTCTGGCCCCTGGTTCTGGCCATGGGAGAGACCCAGAATCTAGGACCAGGAACGTTTGGGTTACTGGAAAAGTATGTTCTCCCAGGAATGTGGGCAGGTGCGGAGCTTTTGTGCCAAACCGCTCTCTATGAGTGTGTGTAAACAGTCTGTGAGTCTGGCCATTTCTGAGGATGCGGGGCAAGTGGTCCTGGGCCCCTCCCCACCCTGACGGCTCTCCCAAGGGCAGCCCACCAACTCTATTCACCTGGTGGTCAGAAGCTGGGGGCGTGTGGCTTCCTGAGGCCCGCTCTTCTCGCTCCTCCCTCAGCCACTTCTAGAGGCCAAGAGACATGTGGTTTCGCCCAGTGGGTGGGGTGGGCTGTGAGGTGAAGTGGGGCTGGGGAGGCAGGGCCGCCAAGCACAGGCGACTCTGGGGTCCTAGCGAGCACAGAGGCCTATTTCTAACCTATGAGGAGGCACCACCTAAGAGACCCCAGAAAGGGCTACCTGACAGCCAAAGACCAAACCTGGGATGTTGGAACGGAGCGCTCCTCTCTGTTGAAACTGGAAAGGGATCAGGATTAAAAAAGAGGCAGACTGAGGATGGATTAGGGTTAGAGACGTCTACTGCACATGTGGCTTCGCAATAAAAAGTGCTTCACTCTCTGCTTGGCCTTCTGCACTGAGGCAGAAGACTGTGGAAGCCGCCTGCTTTGACCATGTGGCTGCACCATCTGAGTATGTGCTCCATAAAGGTTTAATGAATAAACAAATCTGGCACCGAGAGGCAGTACACCTAAAGGCAGTAAAACGAGGCTGCAACGGGGATGAGGGACATCCACGAAATTGTGACAGCTCAATTAAGTGCAGCAGGGACGTTCTCACAGCACTTAACAGAAAGAATGTGGGCCTCAGGGCTAGACCCACTTTGGGGGTTCCATCGACATGCCACACCTGGGGCTGTGAGAGCAGTGACGGCATTGGTCACATCCGAGCACAATGCCTGGCACCCAGGAGTGCCCGCAGGACGGTGCCTGCAGTGCAGGGGGAACAGCTGACCTCCCCATGGACCACGCCTCAACGCCACGCAGAGACCGGCCACTGCAGGGAGCATCGGCTGGCTCATCTCCGCCTGAACTCGTCTCTCTGCAATTCCTCTCTTGCCACCTACATCCACGGTCCCTGCCAGACTTCTGCTCAGCCACATCCCTAATCTAAATCCATGAGCTCCCAAGAAAGCAATCCGGGGCACCTCAACCCCAGCAGTCTCCCCAGCAGGAGACCTGATAACCCCATGCTCCCTAGATGTAGATGCCTGAGAGAGGAGAAGAAGATCAGTGTGAACACAGCAGAGCAAGAATTACCTGTGTACAGGACGCGGCTGATCATCCCTGGCATCACTATGCTGATGGGCAGCAGCTTCAGGTACCCACACAAGACACAGCCGCCTTTCACATGAGACACGTTCTTCCCTGCCAGGCAGCCCTGGACAAAAATCTGCCGAGGAAACACAGGTGGGGGGGGCGGGGGGGCTTTCTCAGAGGGTATCAAGCCCGGGCTGCCTCGGCACAGATAGGACAACTGTGACCTGCAGTAGCAGTAGGGTGTGCCCTCGGAGGGGGTGCCCACTGCTCACCCCAATCACCCAGGTGTCTCCGGGCATGCAGGGCCAGAGGAGGCACGTGTGACCGATGCACACGTTTTGCTCAGTGCACAGCTACCAGAGGGGAGGAGGGTGGCCTGACCTTGGCCTCATTGTTAGCACTGCACGCCAATCAGCAGCACAGTGCTTACAAGCTGTCCCCTGGCAAGGATGAGACTCCCTTCTAGAGGCCACAGACCGTCTCTGCCCTTGTGACAACAATCCAAGCACAGGTTGGTCCCCGGTAACAAATGAGTGTTTAGAACTGCGACCAGCTTCACTTGTCCAAGTGGAAATGAACCAGTGTAGACCTTAACATGCAAAGTCTCCTGGGAGGTGCTTCACGCCCCCTTTCACGGTGCTCCTGCTGTAAGAGGCGGTGTGCACTCAGCCCGAGCAGAATGGTGTAGCGGGCAGATGGAGAAGCACTTAAGAAAGAACATAAAGACATGGTCCAGTGCATCAAGACAATGCAGTACTCTGTATGCATTAAAATTACATTCTCAAAGAATATTTAAATAATGTGAAAAATGCTCATAACGTGACAGTAACAAAAAGGCACGGGATACAATAGCACACACACCTTGACTCTATACCTAGAAAAAGTCCACAGGAATAAACCAACATGACAATAGAGGTTAATCCTGGGATAGTAGGATTGACAGGTAGGATTTTCATGTTCTTCTTTAATGATTTCTTTCTTTCCCACATGCATTATTTATTAATAGGAGGAAGAACCCCAAGGTTGTCCTGCCTCATGTAAGCAGGCACTGCTTCTCAGTGGGCCTGTGGGCATCCTGCTGACAGCCTCTAGGTGCCTGGGGGTCTCTGCTGAGCAGGTGGGCAGCCAGGCTGCACTTCCTGGTCTTTGCTTAGCTCTGCACACAGAAGAGATGGTCTCTAAGGGAGGGGGTGAAGGAACAGGGCCAGAGCAGAAGCCAACTCTTTTTTTTTTTTTTTTTTGCGGTACGCGGGCCTCTCACTGTTATGGACTCTCCCGTTGTGGAGCACAGGCTCCGGATGCGCAGGCTCAGCGGCCATGGCTCATGGGCCCAGCCGCTCCGCGGCATGTGGGATCTTCCCGGACCGGGGCACAAACCCGTGTCCCCTGCATCGACAGGCGGACTCTCAACCACTGTGCCACCAGGGAAGCCCCAGAAGCCAACTCTTATTCTGAGGACAGGATAGTCGTAGGGGCATGAAATCATTCCACGCAGAAAGCCCTAAGCACTTTCATAGGTTGTCATATATCACAAAGCGGGGCAAGGGACGAATTCTTGTTTAAAGATGGTAGTGGGCCAAAGGAAAACAATTTTCTTTTGGTCAGTTTGTCTCTTTTTCAATTAAAATTCTTTCTTAAATCATTTTCTTTACTAGTTAGGAAGTTAGAGATTCTACTTCTATGCTTTTAATAATTACCCTTAAAATTTTAACATGGATACAACTTCAGGTCTAAAGTAAATCAGTATCTGTGCCCTTCTGAACAATTTAAGGTCCACAAACAGATTTAACTCTAACTATGGTCCGATATTTTAGCTCTGTCCTGTGTTACTTCCTGTGTGCAGAATTATGGTGATTTTCAGCCAATGCTTCAGATCTGCGCACGTGCCGGCCGGCTTCTCTAACTGTCCCTCCTGCTCACCAGGACCTCCTTTTTCTTTATGCATGTCATTCAGTCTCTAGGGAAGGTTATGCCTTTATTTTGCCCTTGCTACTGAGTAATACTTAGCTGGGCACGTAATTGAAAGTGGACATTTTCCTCAGTACCTTGAAAAGTTTCCTCCTCTCCCTTGGGTTCCACTGCTGCTGCTGAGCAGACTGTTGGGGGTGTACCTGTCTTCTTCTACAAGGGATCTTTTCTCTCAGGTGGCTTTCAGTCTCCTCTTCGTCTTTCATGTTCTGAAACTTCATCAGGAGGTGACTTTGTGTAGATTTGCTTGGGATTCACTGTGATTCCTGAATCTGATGAGTCCTGTTCTTTCAACAGCTGTAAAAATTCTCAGCCACTTTCTCTTCAAATATTGCTTCTCCCCTTTTCTCCTGGAACTCCAATAGGATGTATTTTAATCCTGTCTTCAATGTCACTTTGTCTCTCTTTCACACTTTCCATTTTTCTGCTTTCTGGGCAAGTTCTTCAGTTCTCTCTTCTAGGTTACCACTTTTTTCCTTCAGCTATGTTTAATCTGTTATTCTAACAGTTACTCAGTTTTACATTTCAGTAAGAATATTTTTCATTTCCAGAAGTTTGAGTTTGAGATCTAACTGATCATTTCTGATGGAAGGGTTTCTTGGTTGTGGTGGTTTGATTCCACCCTGTTTTCTAATTTTTACAGAAAGACTTTTCTTGTCATTGACATAAAGCAGCATAATTAGACACATAATAAGCAGAGGGGAAGAATACAAATAACAACACTGTGGCTGCGTTACAGATCACGCCCGTGTGCTGGGCTCTGGGCCTCATCTTGTTTCCTGGTCCTCTGCTCAGTACATGGTAAAGCTCCATCAGTGCCACTCCTTGTATGGTGGCTCCACGGCTTCTCACGGAGGCACAGCAGCCCTCAGTGGTATCCCCACTCCCACCCCACCCCCATCTCATCCACCCACCTCAGTACCTAGCACAATCAACCCTGTGATCAAGGCCTCACATATGGTCCCTTATGAACTTGGATGAGGAGTTTTGGGTAGTTTCTGAGGAACATCACCAATTGGTCACAGAGTACAATATATTTGACTTTATTCAGCATTGCCAGATCACCCTCCAGAAAACACGCCCCGTTTGCACTCTCATCAGAAATGCAAGAGGATTCCTGAACATCCGTGTCCTCCTCAACAGTTGACATCATCAAGCTTTCTAATTTTTGCCAGTCTCATTGTGGTTTTAAATTGCACTTCCCTGATAATGCTGGGTTATATGCTTTTTAGCATTTACGTTTGTTTGCATTTCCTTTTCTACAAATTGTCTCTCATTATCTTTTGCCTGCATGGCTATTGGAGCTCCTTTTTCTTGTGGATTTGCTATTAGTCTCCTGTTCATTATAAACATTCTGATATTCTTCTCTAGCCCATCATCCATCAACTCTGTCTAGAGCACCTTTGTTAAAAAGGCCTTATGTGTAATGTGATCAAACCGATATGATTTACACTCCCCCCAACTCAAAAGTATTCACTAGCATTACCTCGCCTTATTGTAGTACAGGTTTACTTTCCACATTTAAGTCTTTAATTCATCTGAAGCCCACTTCTGTGTAAGTGTTAGGTGGGGATGAAGCTTTGTTATTCCAAATAGTAAGCTGGGTTTTGGTTTTTTTTTTTTTTTAACAACATTGAAGAGTATGTATCTCTGCTGTTGCTTTGTGGAGCCTCCTTGAACACATATTAAATTCCTATAAATACATGGGTCTGTCTCTGAGCTCTTCATTCTGTCCTGTTAGTCTATATGTCTATTCCTGGGAATTTCAAACTGCTTGTATTACTGCGACTTTGTCAAAGTTTAAATATCTGGTCGGGCAAGTTCTCCCCCTTTGTTCTTCATTTTCAAACTTGGGTTAGCTATTTGTGGCATCTTCTCCTTCCACAAAAGGTTTAAACCCTTTTTATTGTGCTATAACACACGAACATGGTGTAGCACATTACAGAGCGCACCATGGAAACACCAAGTCAAGAGGTGCAACACTTAAAGGCTGGCATACAGAATGCAACAAAGAATCTAACTGATCTAGAAATGTATGAAAAAACTCACTGATGGTGGTGGAACAAAATAAAAAAAAAAAAAAAGAAAAGAGGAGCAACATTGAGGTACCCCAGAAGCCTCTCTCTATGGCTCTTTTAAACAATTGAGGTGAAATTCACATAACATGTAATTAACCATTTTAAAGTGAACAATTCTGTAGCATTTAGTACATCCCCAGTGTTCCATCACAGCCACCTCTCTCCAGCATCACAGCTTCTTCATCACCCAGAAGAACACCCAGGCCCATGAAGCAGCCACTCTCCATCCCGCCTCCCCCGGGAAGCACTAATCGGATTTCTGTCTGCATGGATTTGCCTGTTCTGGATATTTCACGTAAAAGGAATCATACAATAGGTGACCTTCTGTGTCTGGCTTCTTTCACTTAGCATGATGTTTTCGAGGTTCATCCAAGGTGTAGCAGGTATCTGTACTCATTCCTTTCTATGGCTGAATAATATTCCAACACATGGATACACATTTTGTTTATTCATTCATTCGTTGGTGGATATTTGGGTTGTTTCCACTTTTTAATGATTGTGAACACCACCGTTATATGTGCCTCTTTTTAACCTCAACCCTCTCCCTTGCTTCAGAAATGATCGCTTTAATGACTATTTTATTTCCTCCTTGCTTTTTCTTTACAATTTTTTGCTACGTAACTGTGTATACCTAAACAACATAACTTAGCATTGCCTGTGTTAAGCTTTATATAAATGTAATCACACAGCACCTAGTCTTCTGTGTTTAGATTCTTTTATTTGGTATAATGCTTTACAGATTCATCCATGCTATGGTGTGTAGCTGTACTTCCTTTTTATTTCTATATTGGCCTTCCACTGTATGAATATTTCACAGTTTATTTCATTAACAACCATTGATAGAGAGCCATATAATTTTTAGAATAAGCTTGAGTCCTTAAAAAATCCAACTGAAATACTGATTAGTGGTATTTAATTTCTAGACTCAATTTGGGAGAACTGACATATTTTTCATGTGCAAACATTGTGCTTTGTAGATAATGAGAGGGAGGAAAAAATGAAAACAAGTGCTCTGTTATAGACAGGACTGGAGGGGGAACTCCTCTTATTTTTTTAAAGTTTTTTTGATGTGCACCATTTTTAAAGTCTTTATTGAACTTGTTACAATATTGCTTCTGTTCTATGTTTTGGTTTTTTGGTCGTGAGGCATGTGGGATCTTAGCGCCCTGACCAGGGATCGAACCCGCACCCCCTGCATTGGAAGGTGAAGTCTTAATCACTGGACCACCAGGGAAGTCCCGAGAGACCCCTTTCAGACAGAACGTGGTCCTGCACTACATTTGGGTATTACACAAGGCTGGGAGGGAAGCCTGCCTGTGGCTGCAGAGACTGCAGAGACCCCCAACCCCCAGGCCCCAGTGCAGGCCTGTCAGCGCAGCACATTTGATTACCTGGTCAGTGCACCAGTAGTACAAGGAGAGGGTGGAGATGCCAAAGATGACTCCAGGCCAGGGGATGTCTCCAGTGGTGGGATCTCGGAAGATATGGAAAGAATCCAGACGAGGAATGAAGCATTCCGGCTGGGTGGTCCAGTTTCCTTCACAGATGAGGGTGGGCTTAGCATCCATGTACTCATGCTGTAGTTCCTGGTATCCTCCCACCTCCTTAAAGGCTTGAAAACACCATACAGTTGGTCAGTACCTTAAACTGCACAATAACACACGTCTGAAGAACCAAGATTGCAAAGTGAGACACAATGGACTGGCAAATAGCCAAGGCTGTATGTACCTAAGAAAAGACACCATCTCCTCCAAAGAAAAAGAAGAGTGCAGTGGACACTGGTGGTCGTATGCCTGGCACCCCATCCTCCTGCTTCTGGGGACAGAACCCCTCTTCCAGCTGCATCCCGCCCTATATGAGTTAGGTGGGCCTCGTCAAACTACCCACCACTCATTCCAATCTGGCATGTGACCCGGGCCTGGCCAATATGCCCCATCACCTGGGCAGCTGATGTAACAGGAATGGACTTGGGACCCAAGCCCGGCTAATCAGAGCTTGTCCCAGGAGTCTTCTGCTTAAGGCACCAAAAATGTCTGCTTCTTTGCTTTGGGGTTCTAAGCTAGGATGGCAGTTGAAAGCTCTTTTGTCTACCTGGCTCATGCAGAAGGCTGGATCGAGCCATGCTCAAAAGTAAGACGGCCCTGGAATTTTCACTTAGGTGAGCCAAGGAAGTACTTATTTGCTTATACTAGTTTGGAACTAAAGTTCTATTTCAAGTTATTTGAAGAATCTCGACTAAATCAGAAATTAATATTCATTTTCCTGCAATTCCAGCAGAACAGTTATGAAACTTCATATCTGGAATTTTCTTCAGAGCCTATAGCATTTCTCCCTCAATATCCTAAGTAGTGTAAAATCTCAACATTAAAGAAAATTTTATTTATTTTTGGCTGAGTTGGGTCTTTGTTGCTGCACGTGGGCTTCTCATTGCGGTGGCTTCTCTTATTGCAGAGCACGGGCTCTAGGTGCGCGGGCTTCAGTAGTTGTGGCTCACGGGCTCTAAAGCGCAGGCTAAGTAGTTCTGGTGCACGTGCTTAGCTGCTCCGCGGCATGTGGGATCTTCCCAGCCCAGGGCTCGAACCCATGTCCCCTGCATTGGCAGGCGGATTCTTAACCACTGCGCCACCAGGGAAGCCCGAAAAATATTTTTAAAAGGCACTAAAACACATAATTCCACCTACTTAACTAAAAATCTTTTATTTTGGCATATTAAACCATGTTCCTTTGATATAGACTTGATTTTTGAAATGGGTTCAGAATCATATGGAGTCAAGACTAGTCAATGAAAAGATACCAAGTGACTATGAAATGAATAAGACACCTCATGGCACTTCTAAAAACGAATTCCATGTGGATTTTAAAAAGGTGAACTACAAAACCACAAAGTTATTAGAAGAAAACAGGAGAGTATCTTTATGAACTTGGGTTAGGGAGTAGTACATTCTTCAACAAGACACAGAAAGGAAAAGGAAGGTTGACAAATTTGACTTCAAAATTTTAAATTTATATGACTGAAATCAAGTTAAAAATTTGTTAGAATAAAAGAAGAGATTTGCATCACGTATGAAGGACTCACACATCAATAGCCAAGGGAAACTATTGGAAAGAAATGTGGTAGAGAATATCAACATGTAATCCACAAAGGAGGAAATACAAATGTCCACTAAGTATATGAAAAGATGCTCAACCTCACCAGTGTCTGGAAACTTCTAATTAAAACAAAAATGAGATACTTGTTTTTCCCGTTTCACCTACTAGGCATATTTTTTTAAAGTCTTAAAACATCAAGTGTTGGGCTTCCCTGGTGGCACAGTGGTTAAGAATCCGCCTGCCAATGCAGGGGACATGGGTTCAAGCCCCGGTCTGGGAAGATCCCACATGCCGCGGAGCAACTAAGCCCGTGAGCCACAACTACTAAGCCTGTTCTCTAGAGCCTGCGAGTCACAACTACTGAGCCCACGTGCCATAACTACTGAAACCTGCACACCTAGAGCCTGTGCTCTGCAACAAGAGAAGCCACTGCAATGAGAAGCCCACGTGCCACAATGAAGAGTCGCCCCCGCTCACTGCCAACTAGAGAGAAAGCCCGTACACAGCAACGAAGACCCAATGCAGCCAAAAATAAATAAATAAAACTTTTTTAAAAATTAAAAAAAACACAAAAACATCAAGTGTTGGCTGGGAGGTTAAGAAACACATATTCTCATACATTTCTGAGAATATAAGTTAAAATTGCCACTTTGGAGAGGAAATTGAGGTATCTCTTGACAAATCCAGGACTGCAAGGTTAACACTCAAAACCAAGTCAATGTAATTAACTGTGCTAAAAGAAAAAGGAGAAAAATAATATAATCACCTCAGTAATGTGGAAAAACATTTGATACAATTCAAAACCTGCTCATGATAAACAATCTTAGTAAACTAGGAATAGAAGGGAACTTTGTTAGTATGACAAAAAATATCTACAAAAAATTGACAGCAAACATTTTACTTAATGGTGAAATATTCAAAGCTTTCCCTCTAAATTGGGAATGAGACAAGGAGGACTTCTTGTCTTCAATACTGTACTAAAGGTCCTGGCCAGTGTAATAAGGCAAGAAAAAGAAACGAAAGTATAAAGTTTGGAAAAGGAAACCAAAAGACAACTTCTTGACCTGGGTGCTGGCTACCAGAGCGTGTTCACTTTGTGATACTTCATCTAGCTATCCACTTTGATTTGTGCACTTTTCAATAAAAAGTTTATTACAAATACAAAAGCAGAAAAGATGCAGTAGATCTCTATTTGCTGATATAGAAATTTGCCTAAGATATAGCTCCAGTGGTGGAAAAACAGGCTTTAAAATGTTCTGATTCTATTAAGATATATATCTCACAGAGAAAAAAAAATATTTGTACAGGCATATCTCATTTTATTGTGTTTTGCTTTACTGCACTTTGCAGATACCATGTGGTTTTTTTGGTTGTTTTTTTTTTTTTTACAAATTGAAGGTCTGTGGCAACCCTGAAACAATCAAGTCTATAAGTGCCATTTTTCCAACAGCATTATTTTAAAATTAAGGTATGTGCCTTGTTTTTAGACATAATGCTATTGTACACTTAACAGGCTACAGTATAGTGTAAACATAAGTTTATATGCACTGGGAAACCAAAAAATTCATGTGACTTGCTTTATTGTGGTATTTGCTTCATTGCTGTAGTCTGGAACCAAACCCACAATATCTCCAAGGTTTGCTTGTACATATGAAGACCGTCTCTGGAAGGATGTACACAAAACTTATGATACTGGTTGGCTCTGGGGAGTCAAATTACGAAACTGAGGGTGGTAAATATTTCACTGTGTACCCTTTTGTTTTGTTTACCTTACCTAAAATTTACCTAAAAATTAGAAATAAAAAAATAAAATTGTATGTGCACAGGTTCCCACGGTGACTTGTTTGAAGGCAACATTCACTTGGATGTACAAGTTCTTGTATATTTTTAAAGGAAAACAATGCCTCTCCCAAATAGTTTACTTATCAAAAGAACTAGCATGAATACTCTGGTAAAAAGAAAATCCCATTAAATTTCTCAGAAAATGTCTTAGTCTGTTCGGGCTGCTACAACAAAATACCATATAGTGAATGGCTTACTTCCCACAGTTCTGGAGGCTGGGAAGTCCAAGATCAAGGTGCTGGCTGACAGGGTGTTGGCCATCTTCTCACTGTGTCCTCATGTGGCAGAAGGGTCGAGGGAGCTCTCTGGGGTCTCTTTTATAAGGGCACTAATGCCATTCGTGAAGGTTCTTCCCTCATGACCTAACCGCCTCCCAAAGGCCCCAACTCCCAATACCATCACATTGGAGGTTAGGATTTCAACTTATGAATTTTGGGGGGATACAAACATTCAGTCTATAACAGTAAATGATATATAATTATTTAGAGATATAATTGCTAAAATTAAATGGAATATTCCACCTGCCCCTAAAGTTTAATTGGATATCATTCTCAAGTATTGGGATGGTCTTGGCAAGTTTTAATGAAGTTGATATTTACCATTAACATTAAGCAAACACAATGGCTTAGAAAGTTTTATAGTTTATAGTTGTGTCACTCAAATCAGTGATTGTTTCCCAGCTCATTACAAAATTCCTTGGAGCATGCCTGACATGTATTTTGTGTCCCAGCAACACAGCATTGAGTATACTTCATGGAGCACTAATGCTTACTGAATGGTAAGACTGAGTTTTGTGATTCTGTGTGAGTCTATCTGTTCTCCTTCCATGAGGCTCAACAACATGCTCTATGGAACCATAACCCTTCAACTGAACTAGCATATCATTTCAATAATTTTTCCATACCTGAGCCAAGAGCTTTTCCTTCTAGGTTTCTGCAAGACCAATCTCTGACTCATGGAACAGTGGGTACCGCCAACCTCACTAAGGCTACTCCTAGCTAGTGGGAGGAAACCTCCACTTGAAGGTGAGTGTAATTGTCACTACAGGTACGGTAATATGCTATTCAAATATCGGGGGCTTCGGTGTTAGAGGGACCCAGCTCTGAGCTCTACTCTTGGTGTGTTTCATGAACAAGTTACTTAACTGAGTAACTCAGCTTCCTCATCAGTAAAATGAGGATAATAAAAGTAGTTATGCCTCATGATGACTGTGATCATTTAATGAGGCAATATAGATAAATGCCTGCATGGTACCTGATTCTCAATTTATATCAGCTATTATTTTCATTCGTCTTACTCACTAAGCACCTACCATGTGCATCAGACTCATTGTGTGAAGGATACAATGGCTCTGGTTCTTAAGAAGGTTTGGACCTGGGGGGTATGACTTATTTATGTGGCACAATGAACAATCAAGGTATGTACCATCAAAAAAAAAAGTCACGTTGTGTGGTAGTGATACAAGTCCAGAGAACAAAGACGTAGAGGTAGAACAATCATGGAATCACACACTCAGGGGTGGATCTTCTGTTGACCCTGAGAGATGGATTTAACTGAGTAGACAAAAGGGAGAGGGGCTTCTGACTGGAGAGGAAGAGCATGGACAGAGGCACAGAGTGGGGATGAGTGTGGTGGGCCACTCTTGACTGCTGTTCAAAGTGCTTGAGTTTGTCATCACCCCTCCTACTCCTCAACTCCTCCTTCTCCTGACGCGGGCATGACCTTAGACAACGCTCGTGGGTTCTGAGGGCCTCGGTCTCCTCATCTGTGAGAGGAAGGTGCTGAAATGGCCCCAGACAGCTGTCAGATTCAAAGAGTCCACCCACAGTGCCCACTGCTCTCCAGATTTACTTACCATAGCCCATTAACAAGACTGAGCCCAGAACCACAACGCCAGCATGTAAGATATCAGTATAAACTGCAGCCGCAAAACCACCTGAATAGGCAAGAGAAAGGGAAAGGAGAGCCACGCCTGACTCTGTGGGAAGTTACTCTGCATGCCTGGTCCACACACTTGGGTCTGCCTGTCTCCACACCCACACCTCCGTCCTGAGCTCAGTGGGCCTTACAACTGCTTATGCTTAGACTAGATACACCCTGTTTTCTCTCTTGAACAGCCTTCATGATCTGTTGTTGGATTCTTATCTTGCTCTTTTATATCCCAATTTCCTTTTACTTCCCATTTTGGATAAATGAAAATCTGGTAGTTTTCCTAAGCAAAAAAGTATACAGGTCTTCCTTGACTTATGATGGGGTTACATCCTGATAAGCCCATTGTAAGCTGAAAATATTATTAAGTCGAAAATGCATTTACTACATCTCACCTACTGAACATCATAGCTTAGCCTGGTCTGCCTTAAATGTGCTCAGAGCACTTACATTAGCTTACAGTTGGGCAAATTCATTAACACAAAGCCTATTTTATAATACAATGTTGACCATCTCATGTAATTTATTGAATACTGTACTGAAAGAGAAAAACAGAGTGGCTGTCTGGGTAGAGAACGGCTGTTCACCTCGTGGATGCGTGGCTGATGGGGAGCTGCCACTACCCAAGGTTATGATGCCACGTATCATGCTACATAGCATTAGCCCAAGACGGGATCAACATTCCAAATTTGAATTGTCTGCCTAAGTGATCCCATCTGATGGCCTGACCAGGTTACCAGGTAACCAGGATGCCCTGAAGCAGCTCCTCCTCTCAGTCCCTTTCTGTGCTCCCGCTCCTTCACCCCTTCACCAAGCAGACTTCAGTGTGAGGCCTGCCCCACCCCAAACACTGCCGGCCCTGTCAATCCTCTTGGAAAGCCCCTGCCAGTCTGATACGATTTCCAGGAGCAGGGCACAACTCGGGCACCCCTGCCTCAATTATTTTCAGCGTTTGGCCCTTTCAGGCCTCAGCAATGTGACTTACAGACTCAGGGAAAATGCAAAAGCTGGAGATCCCTGTCTCAATGTCTTTAGGACTTCAATAAGAAGTAGAGCTTTTGTGTCAACACAAATACCTGTGGGGTTAGAGTAACCTCACTTGTGATGCCATAAATGCCAGTAACTGACAGCAAGACTACGGTGGCCAGGTAAACATCCAACCCCAAAACCAGCCTCATGAACATGGCGCCAGTGCAGATCTCCACCTGAAATGGGTACAAACATAGCAGGCTGCACTTTCATTTCCAGCTCTATCAACAGCTGTCCCATAAAGACGCTGACCTCAGAGGCCATCTGAAGTCAGCACGTCCACTCCATTCCTAGTGGACACCGGGTGAGGTCTTCCCAAGTTCTGTTGGGCAACACAGCTGGTGCCCCATGAGTTCAGCCAAGGTCAGGACCTTTAAGCATTGGGCTAAGTTAATGCAACTTAGCCTCTTCCTCCTTGGAGCCTCAGAGTGGGGAGTGTGCCCAGGGAGCGAGCTGTTCCTGCAGTTCCGCCAGTGGGAAAGGCAGAGGGGGCTGCTTATCAGGGACTGGCAAGCTTTTTCTGTAAAGGGAAGATGGTAAATGCTGTAGGCTTTGTGACACACAGACCATTTCTGTTTTTTTACCACTCTTTAAAACTGTAAAAACCATTCTTAGCTCAAGGACTGTGCAAAGCAGATCACTAGTCCGACTGGCCTGCGGGCTGGGTTTGTTAACCCCAGGCTTCGTTGACAATGACTCTGAAGCACCTGCATGTCATTTACTGGCTAACCTCATGCTTTGGTATTCTGGTCTCCACAGCCAGGGATACAATGGGCAGAGGTTCTCCCAACACCCAACATTTACACACCGAATGTTTACTGAGCACCAGCCATGTGGTAGATACTCGGCAGGGTTCAGGAGATCCAAGGGTTACCAAAACTCAGTCACTGTCTTCAAGTACCTTATGTTTAATGAAGGAGATAGGCCACCAAATAGGCAATTTCCATGCAGTATGATAAGTGACACTCATTCAGTCATTCAAAAAAAACACCTGTCAAGTGCCTTATGTGCTAACCATGCTCTCAGCAGAGGAGGATTGCAGGGAGCAAGCCAGGAAAGGGCCCGGGGCTCAAGAAGCTTGCCCCAGAGTGGAGAAGACAGATAACAAGCAAGGAAACAGATAAATTCTCTCACATGGTGGCATGTATTACAAAGGAAACAGAAACAGTAATGGAGTAGAGACTGACTGGGCACATCCGAGGAAGGCCTCTCCCAGGAAGTGACATTTCAAAAATCTGGGGGAAGAACATTCTAGACACAGTACAGAGCAGGTGTCAAGGGCTTCAAGTGGGAATAAGCTTGCTGGATTTGAGAAACGACATGGCGAGTACAGGGGAGGAGATGAGGCCAGAGGAAGGGCCAGGGTAGGAAGGCTTCACAGGTCATAACACGAGGTTCAGTTCTCTTGTAAGGGTGGTGGGGTGCCTGGATTGTTTCCAGCAGGGGAGTGGCATCACCTGATGACATGACGCCCAGCGTTCTCTGGGAACACACAGGAGGGGCCTGTAACCCAGGCTTGGGAGGCAAAGAAGATGCCTCTGCCTTTCATTTTGTGTATCATTAAGCTATTTTTTCTCCACTTTAGCTTAGACAGCAGAGGCTGACAAGTAACTTATGAGGCCCCAGAGTGAACTGCTGCGACAAACCTAGCATAGTCCTGCCTATCGATTTTTTTGTGTTTTTCTTCCTTGGGCTGGCTTTTACACAACTCACCGAGATCTTACTGAAGATATAAAGGAATAAGTACAGAATAGTGAGGAGGAACTGGTTCCAGTAGCCACCAAACCTCTTCCTCAAATATTTGGGCAATGTTACTACCTGTAGGAGCAACAAGAGAAGCCACCGTCAGGCAGAGCGCTCACAAGGTGCTGGCTGTCACGGGGATGCGGCTGACGGTGGGAGCGGCCCAGGAGTACCAGGTGCAGGGTCACCGACTCTCGCTTTGCATTACACGGACCCCTGTTAAGATGGGAGAACTAGGAAAGAAGAGGCAAAACCGCTGTCTTCAAGAAGCTTGGAATTTAGCTTCGGAAAGCAGAAGTAAATGCAGCTAATTGAATATGTCAAACGATGACAAATCACTTTCATGAAATAATCATAGAGCAAAATCAAATGTTTTTATCACATACTACGAATATACCAAGGGCTCAAGGGAGACACAACTTGACTCCACAGCTCTCGCACCTGGTCCTCTGCGCCAATGCCTCTCGTGTGTGAGCTGGTGCCCCAGACCGCCCTGCTCATTTCTACCTCCACCATCTCACGCTGTGTGCCCGGTGGCAGGGAGTGTGCTCTTCGCTCATCAGATGCCTGGCTCCTAGCACAGTGCCTGGCTCACGGCAGTGAATAAACCAGCGGTAACTGAATACCATCCCACCTCCAGTCCCGAATATGCTCCTGTGCTCTTGTTCCCCCACCTCACACATGCAAATCCCATCTGCTTTCTGCAGCCTTAGCTGGGGGCTTGGCGGGGACCACACGCCCCCTCCTAAACACCTGGAGCTTTTATTCATTTCCTCTTCATTTGGTTCTTAATCATATGCTGCCACACACGGCTGACTTCTCAGTCAGGCTCTAAGCTGTTTCACACTCACTACTCGTATTAGTTTGCCAGGGCTGCCGTCAAAAAGTACGACAGAGTGGCTCACACAACAGAAACGCATTGCTCTGTAGCTCTGGGGACTGGCAGCTCGCGGTGTCCGGGGCTGGTTCTCACGGGGCCGTGAGGAAGGATGCATGCCAGGCCTGTCTCCTCGGCTGGCTGAGACCATCTCCCCACTGCGTCTGCTCATCCTTCCCTCTGTACATGTCTGTGTCCAATATACTCATCTCATAAAGTCATGCTGGATTAGGACCCACCCTAACGACCTCATTTTAACTTAATTACTTCTTTAAAGACTTTATCTCAAAATCCGTCACAACCTGAGGTGATTTTCCTGGGATTATGGCTTCACAACTGCAAGCTTTAGACTGCACGGCAGACAAAGCCTTCCACAATTTTAATGCCCTCTCCACAAGTGTATGTTTTTAAGTTTTATGAGCCATGGTTTACACACAGTAAAATTATCCCATTTTAAGTGTAAAGTTTGATGAGTTTGGGAAAATGTATACAGTTGTGTGATCACTACCACGTTCAAAATATAAGGCATTTCTAACACCCTGCTAAGCCCACAAGGGCGTGCGGCCAAGACCCTCACCACCCCAGTCTTGGAAAACCAGCTGTCAGTCTTGGAAAACCAGCTGTCGCCAGACTCGCCTTCCTTGGAGCTCAAACCCATGGAGTCACACAGCTCCGGGGAAACCAGTGTGAATGGTCACAGAACCACCAGAGTCCCTGCTCACAAATCACTCATGAACTTCCCTTTGGGACCAGCAGACCTTCCTATTTCCTCCACAACCCAACCCTGGCAACCACCATTCTGTTGTGTGTTTCTATGAGTTCGACATTTTTTTTTTAAGATTCCACATATAATTAATACCATGCAATATTTGTTTCTCTGTCTGGCTTATTTTACTGGTTCACAATTTTCTTTTAATGCATATGGCTAGTAAGGAAAGTATCCATAATCAATAAAGAATAAATGCACCCCCCCACCAAAAAAAAGAGTGTGTGCACTTCTATGTCCTGCTACTTTCACCTGGTACCACAGCCTGCTTCTCACCCGTGCTGTCACTCGACGGCTCCTCGGTGCCACCTAGTACCATGTCACGTGCTGTCTGTCCCAATTCAGATTATTTCTAGGTTCGTCTGTTAGGACTAAAACTTCCTGTATCAGTCTGTGTGTGGACGTGCGTCTTCATTTCTCTGGGGTGGGGTGAAGTGCCACACCCAGGAACAGAACGGCTAGATCCTAAGGTGTAACTGGGTAAGAAACTGCCAACCTGTTTTCCAACGTTCCCTCCAGAAAGGTACGGGCCCCAGGGGCTCCACAACCTCTCCAGCTCTTGGTAGCATCAGTCCTTTTAATCTCAGCCATTCTAGTGGGTGTGCATGGGATCTGATTTTAAGTAGCATTTTCCTAACGGTCAGTGATAGTGAACATCTTTTCATGTGATTATTTGCCATCTGTATATTTTCTTTGGTGAAATGTCTTCTTGCTGTTAAGCTTTAAGAGTTTTAAAAAATATGTATATTCAGGATATAAGTCTTTTACTGTCAGTATGTTCTACAAATACTCCTTCCCAGTCTCTAGCTTGACTTTTCACTTTCTTAAAAATATCCTTCTAAGAGTTAAAGTTTAAAATTTTACTTTGAAGTCCAATATATCAATTTCTTCCTTTATGGTTTGTGGTTTTTGTGTCCTTAGAAATTTTTACCTACCCAATAACCTTCAAAAAAATTTTTTTTGCAATAAGTTCTTTTTTTAATTGAAGTATAAGTGACTTATCACCTTACATTGGTTTCAGGTGTACAACATAATGATTCAATATTTATATATATTTCTTTTCTTTTTAAATTTATTTATTTAATTTATTTTTGGCTGCGTTGGGTCTTTGTTACTGTGCGTGGGCTCTCTCTAGTTGCAGCGAGCGGGGGCCACTCTTTGTTGCGGTGCGCAGGCCCCTCATTGTGGCGGCCTTTCCCGTTGTGGAGCACAGGGCTCTAGGCGCACAGGCTTAGTTGCTCTGCAGCATGTGGGATCTTCCTGGACCAGGACTCGAACCCATGTCCCCTGCATTGGCAGGCAGATTCTTAACCACTGAGCCACCAGGGAAGCCCTATTTATATATATTTCATCTTCATTTTTTTTTTTTTTTTTGCGCTACGCGGGCCTCTCACTGTTGTGGCCTCTTCTGTTGCAGAGCACAGGCTCCGGACGCGCAGGCTCAGCGGCCATGGCTCACGGGCCTAGCCGCTCCGCGGCATGTGGGATCTTCCCGGACCGGGACACGAACCCGTGTCCCCTGCATCGGCAGGCGGACTCTCAAGCACTGCGCCACCAGGGAAACCCCTCATCTTCATTTTTAAAGAATGCTTTTGCTGGGTATAGAATTCTCGGTTGACAGCTTTTTCTTCCATTCAGCATCCAACTATGTCATTCTGATGTTTTCTGGTCTCCACTGTATCTGATGAGAAGTCGTCTATTAACTGTATCATTGTTTCCCTGCATGTAATGTGTTGCTTTTCTTTTACCAATTTCAAAATCTTCTCTTTATCTTTGCTTTTAGCAGTTTGACTGTGATGTAAACCTATGTGTAGTTTTCTTTGTGTTTATTCTATTTAGTGTTTGTCAAGCATTTTGAATCTGTAAATTAACATTTTCCAGCAAAGGATATATTTTCAGTTATTATTTCTTCAAAAATTTTTTTCTGCCTCTTTCTCTTCTCTTTCTGGGACTCCAATTACATGTCTGATCGACTGATATTGTATTGCAGGTCTCTGAGGTTTTGTTCCTTTTTCTTCAGTTTTTTCTCTGTTCTTTATCCTGAGTAATTCTTATCTTCAAGTTCACTGATTCTCTCTTTTGCCATCTTAATTGTGCTGTTGAACCCCTCTTGTGAAGTCTTCATTTCAGCTACTATGTTTTTCAACTTGAGAATTTTGACTTGTTTTTTTGGTTTTTACTTTTATTATTTTCATTTTTTTTATTTTTGGCTGCATTGGGTCTTCATTGCTGGGTGCGGGCTTTCTCTAGTTGCCATGAGCAGGGGGTACTCTTCACTGTGGTGTGCAGGCTTCTCATAGCGGTGGCTTCTCTTGTTGCGGAGCATGGGCTCTAGGCGCACAGGCTTCAGTAGTCGTGGTGCAGGCTCAGTAGTTCTGGCACACAGGCTTAGTTGCTCCACGGTATGTGGGATCTTCCTAGACCAGGGATTGAACCCATGTCCCCTGCACTGTCAGGCACATTCTTAACCACTGCGCTACCAGGGAAGTCCCGACTTGGTTCTTTTCTACAGTTTCAGTTTCTCTGTTGAGAGGCCCTATTTGTTCACTCATTAATATCACATTTTCCTTTACATTTTGGAATACATTTATAATAGCAAGTTGAAGTCTTTGTTTTGTTAAATCTACATCTGGGCCTGCTCAGAGTCAGCACCTACTTATTGCTTTTTTTCTCCCTGAGTGTGGGTCATGTTTATTTTCCCATTTCTTTGCATATCTAATAATTCTTGGTTGAAGACTGGCCATCATAGATAATATGATGTAGCACTCTAGAATCCGTTTTGCTCTTCCGAGGATTAGTGCTCTTGTTTGAGTAGGGACTGAATGTGTCTGGACTCAGACTACCATATCTTCCATGCCACCCTGACCCCCACCCTGCAGTGCAGAAGCTGAGGTCTCCACTTGGTTTTCCAGCTTCCAGCTGCTGCTGACTTAGCCTGGTCCTCTGAAGGTTTTCCCTGCACTTGAGTAGCCTGGCAGTCAGTCAAGGGTTTGGGCAGAATTTATACTGAGATTTGGGGACTAACCCTCTCTTTGGCTCCCTTGTTTTTGGAGCTCCCCTCCTAAGTTTCGGGTTGCTTTGCCAGCCCTCAATTATGTCCTTGATACCTCCAACTAGCAAGACTTCTGTCTTCCACTGCCTGCCCTGTGTGGGCTGGGGAATGTGCTCAGTCACTGGCACAGCAAACTCACAAATCTCTCCAGGAACAGTCCTGTCTTTGCAAGACAGATCTTTTTTTGGCTGGGCTCCCTGGGGTCTCAGGTATGCCTGTGTACTTTAGTGGTTAGCCAGAGATTTGGGATTTTTGTATATTATTTTAAAATCCTTCCATACCTCAAGGATATAAAGATATTTTTTACTTTCTTATAAAAGTTAGACGAATTTTTGCCTTTCCTATTTAAGCCTTTAATCAATCCAAAATTCTTTTTGTGTAGAATAGGGATCTAATTTTATTTTTTTCGTATGATAACCAATTGATCCTCCTTTCCTCAGTCATCTGCAATGCCGTCTATGTCATAAATCAGGTGTTCATACATATGAGTGTATCTGGGCTTTTTCACTCTCTCGTGTCAATGTGTTTATCCTTGTGCCAATACCAAACTGTCTTAATTACTACAGCTTTATAGTAAGTCATGCTATTTGGTAAGATAAGTTCTTCTTATTTTTCTTTGATAGGAATATCTTTGCTATTCTTATGCTTTTGCTCTTCTACATACACTTTATTTACTTTTTTCCAGATTTATTGAGCTATGACATACATCATACAAGTTTAAGGTATGTGATGTGAGCTGATACATGTATATATTGCAAAATGATTAGCACAGTAAGTTTAAGTTACTATCTCCATCACCCCACATAACTGCCACTTTTTTGTGGTGAGAACATTTAAGATTTACTCTCTTAGCAACTTTTAAGTGTATAATACAGTATTGTTAATGATAGTCACCATGCTAATTCTTTTTTTAAAGATTTTTTTGATGTGGACCATTTTACTGAATTTGTTACAATATTGCTTCTGTTTCATGTTTTGGTTTTCAGGCCATGAGGCATGTGGGATCTTAGCTCCCCGACCAGGGATTGAAACTTCACCCCCTGCATTGGAAGGCAAAGTGTTAACCAGTGGACCACCAGGGAAGTCCCACCATGCTAAGTTTTAATCCATTCATCCACTCTGTGCCTTTTGATTGGAGTATTCAATTCATTTACATGTAAAGTAATTATTGCTAGGTAAGGACTTACTAATGACATCTTGGTAGTTGTTTTCTAACTGTTTTGTAGTTTCCCTGTTACTTTCTTCCCCTCTTACTATCTTCCTTTGTGAATTAATGATTTTCCATAGTAGTAAGCTTTGGTTCTCTCCTTTCTCTTTTGTGTATCTAGCATAGCTTTTTGCTTTGTGGTTACCATGAGGCTTCCATAGATATAAGAGTCTATTTCAAGGTGATAACTTTGAATGCATATGAAAACTCTACCCTTTTACTTCCCGCCTGACATTTAATGTTTTTGATATCACAATTTACCTCTTTTTATATTATGTATCTGTTAACAAATAATTGTAGCTATGGTTTTTAAAAAATACTTTTGTCCTTTAACCTTTAGAGTTAAGTGGTTAATGTACCACCATCTTACTGTATTTGAGTAGTCTGATTTTGACTATCTACTTACTATGTTTTCATGTTACTAATTAGCATCCTTTCATTTAAGCTTGAAGACTCCTTCCAACATTTCTTATAAGGCAGCTCTAGTGGTGATGAACTTCCCCAGCTTTGGTTTGTCTGAGAAAGTCTTTTTTTCTCTTTCATTTCTGAAGACCAACTCTGCCAGATAAAGTATTCTTGGTTGGCAGTCTTTTTCTTTTACCACTTTGAATACATCATCTCACTGTCTCCTGTCCTGCAAGCCTTCTGCTGAGAAATCCACTGATAGCCTTATGGGGGTTCCCTTGTATGTGAGGAATTTTTTTTCTTTTCCTGCTTTTAAAATTTCGTCTCTGTCTTTGATTTCAGACAGTTTTATTATAATGTGTCTTGGAGAAGATAGTTTGGGGTTAAAACTTGGGGGGGAACCGATGAGCTTTGTCATCTTGGATATCCAAATCTCTCCTCAGATTTGGGAAGTTCTCCATTTTAAATAAGCTTTCTGCCTGCTTCTCCCTCTCTTCTCCTTCTGGGATGCCAGTAATGTGTAGATTGTTTCTTTTAATGGTGTCCCATAGCTCACATAGGCTTTCTTCACTCTTTTTCCTTTGTTCTCCTCTGACTGCGTAATTTCAAATGACCTATCATTGAGTTCACAGAACCTTTCTTCTGCTTTGCCAAGCCTGCTGTTGATGTCCCAGTTGCATTTTCCATTTCATTCATTGTAATATTCAGCTCCAGAATTTGTATGGTTAGGATTCCTATCTCTCTGTTAAACCGCTCATTTCTTTCACATATTGTTTTCCTTATTTCGCTGAGCTGTCCTTCTGTGTTTTCTTGTAGCTCACTGAGCTTCCTTCAAACAGCTGTCTTGAACTTTTTATCAGGCAAATCTTTGGAGTTGGTTACTGGAAAATTATTGTGTTCCTTTGGTGGTGTCATGTTTCCTCGATTTTTCAAGTTCCTTGAAGTCTTGTGTTGCTGTTTCTGCATTTGAGGAAGCAGTCACCGCCTCCAGTTTTTACTGACTGGTTTTTGGAGAGAAATACGTTCCATCAGTCCTGCTAGGGATTCTGAGGCTTTCTCAGACCTTTCCTCGGATACACCTGCTTCACATGTCTTCCTTGATCCTACAAAGCCAGGCTGAGTGCTGACAGCCTCCAGTTTGCTTGCCTTACTGAGGGTGGTGCTGAATGCTCGTCTGTGTGCTTTCCCAATCCCACAGGGTCAGGCTGGCTTCCTACGTGTGCTCACTAGCTTTATGCCAGGAATCAACACTGCCACAATTGAAGGTAAGCTAAGGGAGCTGGCCATAAGGTGCAGGCATATGTGGGTGAGGCATGAAGAATGTTGGGGTGTCTGAGGGCCAGCTGGGGAGATCTGCAAGTGAAGAGCCCCCACCGGCTTACTGGCAGGCTTCCTGATAGAGTTTGCAAGGGGGTTAGTAGGATTTGTGTTCCTTTGATGCCATCTGAGAGCCCTGAGTGCTACTCTCCCAGCCACTCCCCACCCCCGGTCATACAGCACACCTGAATATTCTAGATGGAGCGAGAAAGAAGTAGGTCTTTTTGGCAGCAGTCTGTGCAGCTGGAGCAGCTGGGCACTTACACGCTGTCGCTCTTCCCCATGGGACAAATCTCAGGCTAAGAAGGTCTCTCTTGGCACTGAGCTGTGCCACCTCGGGGGAGTGGTGACATGGGTAAAGTGAACCTGTCCCTCTCACCCTCTTCAATGCATCCAGTCGTGGGTATTTTTTTTCCAACAGCATGACTCCTGTACTTCCACAAAGGCCCTCTCGCCTGTGGGTGACAGTCTAAACTGGAGTTCTTTGACAGAACACTCTTATTCTGCCATGTTGGTGACATCATGCCACGCACCCCTGTGGATGCTAGGCCTGGACAGTCTCTTCTTTGTTCTCTCTCAGCCAGGCACTGACATCTTTGTCCCCTTATCTCCTACATACATTTTAGAGTCAGCTTGTCAAGTTCCTCAAACATCTTCTTCTGGATTTAGGGAGAACTAATATTTTTAGGCTGTTGTCTTCCAGTCATTAACAGAATTGTTCTCTTAATTTAGGTCTTATTTTTTAACAAAGTTTTAAAATGTTTTCTATAAAAGCCTTAAGAAGTGAACTCTTGAGTAAGGTCCAGAGTGAAACAGTAGGCAGTTACTGGCTTCTGTTTACCAGTCAGAATGACGTTATTTGAGACATTTCTTAAGATTTAGGGAAATCAGTACAAGGATCAGAACACTGAGAAGTTTAACCTGTCCTCTAGGATGTTTTTTTAAAAATTTAATTAAATTTAATTAATTAATTTATTTTTGGCTGCGTTGGGTCTTGGTTGTTGTGCACGGGCTTTCTCTAGCTGTGGCGAGCGGGGGCCACTCTCCGCTGCGGTGCGCAGGCTTCTGATTGTGGCGGCGCCTCCTGTTGCGGAGCACAGGCTCTAGGCACGCGGGCTTCAGCAGCCGCAGCACGCCGGCTCAACAGCACAAGCTCAGCAGTTGTGGCGCGTGGGCTCAGTTGCTCTGCGGCATGTGGAATCCTCCAGGACCAGGGCTCGAACCCATGTCCCCTGCATTGGCAGGCGGATTCTTAATCACTGCGCCACTAGGGAAGCCCCCTCTAGGATGTTTTTATGTACATATGCAGGATTTGTAAGAAAAAATATTGTAAAGAAAAGAGTAAGTGCTAATGGATACTCACCCCAGCCTTAATGTAAATGGGAGAAAATACCCAACCAAAAACACAGAGCATAAATGGAGCCTGAAACCAAGAAAAGAAGAGCAATTAAATCAGGGTCCCACCTAGGCTAAGCTCTTAAATGAGATGCAAGCTCAGTTACTGTTTTGAGCCCAATAAATGTCATACTTACTGGGGACCTTGCAAATAACAGCCCAAGCGTAAGCCTTCCAGTACAACAAACTTAACTTATAGGCACTTGATCTTTGCCTATAAAGGGGTGCATTCTTAATTTAGGGGGGGTTAACTGAGCCAATTTTCAAGATATTTATTAAAATTTATTGTTTGCCTACTTCCAGATAGAAACGAAGGTGGCTTATAATTAAACAAAAAAGATAGTAAAAAAAAAAAATCAGAAACCATTCAGAGAAATAGTAGAGAAACTACACCAAAATTTACACAAGCTATTGAAATTAAGTAATGCATTTGTCTCTGGCTTTCTTTACAAAGAAGGGGTAAGTTGAATATATGAAGGAGATGTGAACGAATTCTGAGAACTAAATGGTGGTGCAGACCAGGGCGCCTTATCAGGTCTGGAATTAACTTTGTTAGAAGTATTGTTTATTTCTGTAGTCTACCAGAGGAAAAGATGAGACCCAGAAAGTAGGGAGCTTTCTGATTTATCAAAAAAAAAAAAAGGGCCAGGTGATTTATATAGAGATAGGTTAATTAACCCAAGACACATAAATTCACTTATATTAATTTAGGTGAACAAATTCTATGTCCTATAACAAATATATTCCACAGATTAGATAAATAATCCATTTTATAAGTTTTATAGTTGAAACCTGGTATTCATAGGCGATCAGTTAGGAGTTTTGTAGTAACCAGCTGAATATCTCAAAGAACCCAGTTGAGCCTATTCTCAGTATACAGTTGACCCGTGAACAATGTGGGGGTTAGGGGTGCCGACCCCCATGTAGTCAAGCTAAATCTGTCTCAAAAACAAAGGAATTGGTAAATGACTCATCCAAGGGCAGGAAGCTGAAACAATCTGGATAGAATCAGGACTCAAACCCTAGTTCTTTTGATTCCACATATTGTGATCTCTAATTGAACACAAACTTTTCCCCACACTTAGTCAATTTAAAGATCTGTGAAATGAAAATAAAAGTACTATATTTATTGAAAAAAATCTGCGTGTAACCGGACGTGCATGGTTTAAATACATGTTTTTCAAGGGTCAACTGCATACTGCAAATGTGTACATACCGATAAATACACACACACATATATACATATGTATCTGTATGTCTATGTACACACACACATATATGTGTATGTATGTATGTATATGTTTATGTACATATATATTTAAGTGTTAATATGATCTTTTCCCTACCTGACTAGTCTCCTAACTGTATTCCTATGGTCCTTGGAATGTAAACATTCTCTATCTCTTCATTACTTTACTAAAAAGAATGAAAACTAGCACAATCTTGTTGAGAAATCAAAGACTTGGTTCCCTTCTTCCATGACTTCTCAAGGAGTCTTTAATAGTTACTCAGGGTTGAAAGCAAGTTTTTATGTTTCATTTGGACAATGATAAAGGTGGAGGTTAGCTGCTACAGAAGGCATTACTTACATTCCACTCGAAGGCCCCAACAGCAATCCCTGAAGACACCCCCGTTCCAGCCAGGCCCATAAAGTGCCCAGTGCCAATATTCGAGGCAAAAAGAAAAGCACCTATCTGAAAATCAAAAGACAATTACAGATCAGAACTTTTAGTCCAACTTCAAAAACTAATTCTCACAAATATAAACCCAACCTGAATTTTATCAATACATTTCCTCAAAAGGGATTATACCCTGGGCAGAATTCCCATTCATATTTTTTCTATACAAACCCTAACCATAAATTAGAAGCCAAGTAAAAAGGGATGAAGGGAAAAAAGTATTACTGCATTCTTATGTTGCTACCCTCCACACGCTCCACTGACTTATTTGCAACTGCAGAAATATTAGCAGGAGTGTAATTTCATCACTGTTTGAAGTAATTTAAAAATATTAACAATCTAACTGATTGTAAGAGAATGGTTAAAATACTAAGGTACATGAATATGATGAAATACAATGTAGCATACAGAAAGGATAAAGGAAATCTATTAAATGATAAAAAATAATGTAAACAATGTTGATAATATAATCTCATTAAAATTTTGTGTGGGCATATTACACTTATGCACATGTATGTTTATATATAGATGGGAGTGATTCTGGTAGTATATATATAAAAATACTTCTGGGGACTGGAATCATGGTTATAGAAATAGAATGGTAAGAAAATCTCAAGTTCCATACTTGGATTGTAACTTTTTTTTTTTTTTTTTACAACCAGCATATGTTACTTTCAAAATAAAAAATCCCAGAGGCATTTAAAATGAACAAAATCCCTCCTAAACCAATTTTAATTGAGTAGAGATAGCCACTCCATTCCAAATCCAAATCCAAATCCAAATCCAAATACTGTGCTATATTTGACACAAGATACACTTAAAACCAAATTATTAAGAGAGACTAAAAATAACAAAGCCTTTTAGATAAAAACAAACAAAAAACAGCATTGACGATATTAACATAAGATAAAGTAGGATTCAATACCAAAAGCATTAAATATGACAGAGGTTTTTTTGTTTTGTTTTTAAACCATGAAACATAAAATGCACTAGTAAGACATAACTGAGAACATACAGGCACCCAAACACTGTAGCACCAACAAATATAAGGCAAAAAAAATCTTGGAAGAGGCACATAATAATTACTCAAGCAGTTATTTTTACTATTAGGAATGTCTGCTACCTTTATCATAATAATGAAAAACTATACACAATCTAAATTGCCCAATAATATGTTACATAAATGGTGGAATGTCCATATGATATAACACTATACAACTGTGTATAAATATAAAATATCTCTATCTACCTACCTATGTTTATATAGACCTAGGAAGACATTAGTACATTAAATGTACCTTCATTAATTCAGTAACTATTAATAAATGTCCACTGCCAATTATGTGTTAGTGTTGTACATACTAGGAATACATCAGTGAGTAAAACAGACAAATCCCTGCCCTCATGAAGCTAACATTCTCTTAGGAAGAAGAGGATGAACAAGATAAATTAGGGGATTATTTTATAGCACAATAGACAGTGATAAATAGTAAAGTCCTACAGAGAAGAAGAAAGCTTAGAAAACAGACAGGCACGGAAGCAACCTAAATCTCCATCAACAGACGAATGGATAAAAAAGATGTGGTACATATATATAATGGAATGTTACTCAGCCATAAAAAGAAACAAAATTGGGCCATTTGTAGAGACGTGGATGGACCTAGAGACTGTCATACAGAGTGAAGTCAGAAAGAGAAAAACAAATATCATATATTAACACATAAATGTGGAATCCGGAAAAATGGTACAGATGAACCGGTATGCAAGGCAGAAATAGAGACACAGATGTAGAGAACAAATGTACGGGCACCAAGGGGGGAAAGGGATGGTGGGATGAACTGGGAGATTGGGATTGACAAATATACACTAATATGTATAAAATAGATAACTAATGAGAACCTGCTGTATAGCACAGGGAACTCTACTTCACCTCGCTGTACAGTAGATACTAACACAACATTGTAAAACAACTATACCCCAATTGAAAAAAAAAAAAGAAAGAAGGCAGGCAGGAAGTGTTGTGCAGTACAGTGGGCAGGGCCAACTTTCTCTGAGGAGGTGTGAGGGGCAAGCCAAGGGTACCTGTGAGAGCAGAGAGCCTCCAGGCAGAGGGAGCAGCAGGGGCAATGGCCCTGAGGCAGAAGCACGGCTAAATTGTTCAAGGTCACAGAGGTAAGGAGGTGCAGATCATCTGTGGCCTAACATAGGCTGGGCTTTCATTCTGGGTGACATGAGAGCCCCCAGAGGGTTTTAAGCAGTCAGGTGACGTGGTCTGACCCTTCAGCTGCTTTGTTGAGGTTGGACGTGGAGGAGCACAAGTGGAAGGAGGGCGCCGAGAGAAGAGGCTACTACAATCAATCCAGGTGAGGGTGACGGCAGCATGGGCCTGGAGGCACTGATGCGAAGGGGTTGGATTTCAAATCTGTTTTTTAAATCGAGTCCCAGGACTTCCTGATGGATTGGAAGTTGGGGTGAGAGAGAATAGAGTCTAACACTACTCCACGGGGTGTCAACCCGAGCAGCTAGAAGGATGGAGTTGCCGTTCAGGGACAGGGAAGACGGCAGGAGTAGAAGATGTGCAGAATGCATGTTCCATGTGCAAGACCTGACAGACCTTTCTAGTCAGGTGTCAAACGGGCAGCGGGATGCACAAGACTGGAGTTGAGGGAGAGAGCTGGGACTTGCTACCATTCTAGCAAGTTGTCTTTAATGCCACGTCGCCAGGCGTGTGAGTGTAACTGGAAAGGAGACACCAGGGTCTGGCCCTGGGGAGGTCCAGCATTCAGCAGCCAGGGAGATGGGAAAGAACCAGCCAGGGGGACCTCGAACGAGTGGCTGGTGAAGCAGCAGGAATGGAGGAGAGCCAGGCGGCAACGTGGGGTGGGAGGGAGGACTGAATTTCAGTTTCACCACCGCCAAGCTAGGTAAGAGGAGGCCTGAGCACCGACCACATGAATAAGCCACATGGAGGGCCCAGACAAGAGCAATTCATACCCATCGGATATCTGCTGACTGAATAAAAGTATAAAAGAAAGAAAGTTGAAGTGGCAAAATTACTTTTATTTCCATTTTCTTTATCAATACCATAATACAGTTTGTTCACTAAGCAATAATTCTAATAGCGTAAAAAGAAGTCACATCCAGGATTGGTTCAAGATGGAGGAGTAGAAGGACGTGTGCTCACTCCCTCTTGCAAGAGCACTGGAATCACAACTAACTGCTGAACAATCATCGACAGGAAGACACGGGAACTCACCAAAAAAGATACCCCATATCCAAAGACAAAGGAGAAGCTGCAATGAGGCGGTAGGAGGGGTGCAATCATGATAAAATCAAATCCCATAACCGCTGGGTGGGTGACTCACAAACTAGAGAACAATTATACCACAGAAGCCCGCCCACTGGAGTGAAGGTTCTGAGCCCCACGTCAGGCTTCCCAACCTAGGGGTCTGGCAACGGGAAGAGGAATTCCCAGAGAATCAGACTTTGAAGTCTAGCAGGATTTGATTGCAGAACTTTGACAGGACTGAGGGAAACAGAGACTCCACTCTTGGAGGACACACACAGAGTAGTGTGCACATCAAGACCCAGGGGGAAGGAGCCGTGACCCCACAGGAGACTGAACCAGACCTACCTGCTAGTGTTGGAGGGTCTCCTGCAGAGGCAGGGGCAGGCTGTGGCTTACCCTGGAGACAAGGACACTGGCAGCATAAGTTCTGGGAAGTACTCCTTGGCATGAGCCCTCTTGGAGTCCACCATTAGCCCCACCAAAGAGTCTGTAGCCTCCAGTGCTGGGTTGCCACAGGCCAAACAACCACCAGGGAGGGAACTCAGCCCCACCCATCAGCAGACAAGCAGATTAAAGTTTTACTGAGCTCTGCCCACCAGAGCAACACCCAGCTCTATCCACCACCAGTCCCTCCCATCAGGAAGCTTGCACAAGCCTCTTAGATAACCTCATCCACCAGAGGGCAGACAGCAGAAGCAAGATGAACTAAAATCCTGTAGCCTGTGGAACAAAAAACACATTCACAGAAAGACAGACAAAATGAAATGGCAGGGGATGATGTACCAGATGAAGGAACAAGATAAAACCCCAGAAAAACAATTAAGTGAAGTGGAGATAGGCAACCTTCCAGAAAAATAATTCAGAATAATGATAGTAAAGATGATCCAGGACCTCGGAAAAATAATGGAGGCAAAGATCGAGAAGATGCAAGAAAAGTTTAACAAAGACCTAGAAGAGGGCTTCCCTGGTGGCGCAGTGGATAAGAATCTGCCTGCCAATGCAGGGGAAACAGGTTCAGTCCCTGGTCTGGGAAGATCCCACGTGCCGCGGAACAACTAACCCTGTGTGCCACAACTACTGAGCCTGTGCTCTAGAGCCCATGAGCCACAACTACTGAAGCCCGCGTGCCTAGAGCGCATGCTCTGCAACAAGAGAAGCCACCATGATGAGAAGCCCGAGCACTGCGATGAAGAGTAGCTTCCGTTTGCTGCAACTAGAAAAAGCCCATGTGCAGCAACGAAGACCCAACGTAGCCATAAATAAATAAATAAAATTTTTTTAAATTAAAAAAACAATTCAAAGACCTAGAAGAATTAAAGAACAAACAACTAGAAGAATGAAAGAACAAACAAACAGAGATGAACAATATAATAAATGAAATGAAAAATACACTAGAAGGAATCAATAGCAGAATAACTGAGGCAGAAGAATGGATAAGTGACCTGGAAGACAGAATGGTGGAATTCACTACTGCAAAACATAATAAAGAAAAAAGAATGAAAAGAAATGAAGACAGCTTAAGAGACCTCTGGGACAACATTAAATGCAATAACATTTGCATTAGAGGGGTCCCAGAAGGAGAAGAGAGAGAGAAAGGATCTGAGAAAATATTTGAAGAGATTATAGTCAAAAACGTCCCTAACATAGGAAAGGAAAGAGCCACCCAAGTCCAGGAAGTGCAGACAGTCCCAGGCAGGATAAACCCAAGGAGAAACACACCAAGACACATAGTAATCAAATTGTCAAGAATTAAAGACAAAGAAAAATTATTAAAAGCAACAAGGGAAAAACAACAAATTACATACAAGGGAACTCCCATAAGGTTAACAGCTGATTTCTCAGCAGAAACTCTACAAATCAGAAGGGAGTGGCACGATATATTTAAAGTGATGAAAGGGAAGAAACTACAACCAAGATTATCTGGCAAGGATCTCATTCAGATTTGACAGAGAAATCAAAAGCTTTACAGACAAGCAAAAGCTAAGAGAATTCAGCACCACCAAACCAGCTCTACAACAAATGCTAAAAGAGCTTCTCTAAGTGGGAAACAAAAGAGAAGAAAAGGACCTACAAAAACAAACCCCAAACAATTAAGAAAATGGCAGTAGGAACATATATATTGATAATTACCTTAAATGTGAATGGATTAAATGTTCCAACCAAAAGACACAGGCTTGCTGAATGGATACAAAAACAAGACCCATATATATGCTGTCTACAAGAGACCCACTTCAGACCTAGGGACACATACAGACTATAAGTGAGGGGATGGAAAAAGATATGCCATGCAAATGGAAATCAAAAGAAAGCTGGAGTAGCAATACTCATATCAGATAAAATAGACTTTAAAATAAAGAATGTTACAAGAGACAAGGAAGGAAATTACATAATGATCAAGGGATCAATCCAAGAAGATAACATAACAATTATAAATATATATGCTCCCAACATAGGAGCACCTCAATACATAAGGCAAATGCAAATGCTAACAGCTATCAAAGAGGAAATTGACAGTAACACAATAATAGTGGGGGACTTTAACACCTCACTTACACCAATGGACAGATCATCCAGACAGAAGATTAATAAGGAAACACAAGCTTTAAAATGACACAATAGACCAGATAGATTTAATTGATATTTATAGGACATTCCATCCCCAAAAAGCAGATTACACTTTCTTCTCAAGTGCACATGGAACATTCTCCAGGATAGATCACATCTTGGGTCACAAATCAAGCCTCAGTAAACTTAAGAAAACTGAAGTCATATCAAGCATCTTTTCTGACCACAACGCTATGAGATTAGAAATCAATTACAGGGAAAAAAACATAAAAAACACAAACACATGGAGGCTTAACAATACGTTACTAAATAAGCAAGAGATCACTGAAGAAATCAAAGAGGAAATCAAAAAATACCTAGAGACAAATGACAACGAAAACACTACAATCTAAAACCTATGGAATGCAGCAAAAGCAGTTCTAAGAGGGAAGTTTATATCAATACAATCCTATCTCAAGAAACAAGGAAAATCTCAAATAAACAATCTAACCTTACATCTAAAGGAACTAGAGAAAGAAGAACAAACAAAACCCAAAGATAGTAGAAGGAAAGAAATCATAAAGATCAGAGTAGAAATAAATGAAATAGAAACAAAGAAAACAACAGCAAAGATCAATAAAACTACAAGCTGGTTCTTTGAGAAGATAAACAAAATTGATAAACCTTTAGCGGGACTCATCAAGAAAAAGAGGGAGAGGACTCAAATCAATAAAATTAGAAATGAAAAAGGAGAAGTTACAATGGACATTGCAGAAATACAAAGCATCCTAAGAGACTATGACAAGCAACTCTATGCCAATAAAATGGACAACCTGGAAGAAATGGACAAATTCTTAGAAAGGTATAACCTTCCAAGACTGAACCAGGATGAAATAGAAAATATGAACAGACCAATCACAAGAAATGAAATTGAAACTGTGATTAAAAATCTTCCAACAAACAAAAGTCCAGGACCAGATGGCTTCACAGGTGAATTCTATCAAACATTTAGAGAAGAGCTAACACTCATCCTTCTCAAACTCTTCCAAAAAATTGCAGAGGAAGGAGCACTCCCAAACTCATTCTACAAGGCCACCATCACCCTGATACCAAAACCAGACAGAGATACTACAAAGAAAAAGAAAATTACAGACCAATATCACTGATGAATATAGATGCAAAAATCCTCAACAAAATACTAGCAAACAGAATCCAACAACACATTAAAAGGATCATATACCATGATCAAGTAGGATTTATCTCAGGGATGCAAGGATTCTTCAATATATGCAAATCAATCAATGTGATACACCATATTAACAAATTGAAGAAAAAAAACCATATGATCATTCTCAATAGATGCAGAAAAAGCTTTTGACAAAATTCAACACGGATTTATGATAAAACCTCTCCAAAATGTGGGTACAGAGGGAACCTACCTCAACATAATAAAGGCCATATACGACAAACCCATAGCAAACGTCATTCTCAATGGTGAAAAACTGAAAGCATTTCCTCTAAGATCAGGAACAAGACAAGGATGTCCAGTCTCACCACTATTATTCAACATAGTTTTGAAAGTCCTAGCCATGGCAATCAGAGAAGAAAAAGAAATAAAAGGAATCCAAATTGGAAAAGAAGAAATAAAATTGTCACTGTTTGCTGATGACATGATACTATACATAGAAAATCCTAAAGATGCTACTAGAAAACTACTAGAGCTAATCGATGAATCTGGTAAAGTTGCAGGACACAAAATTAATGCACAGAAATCTCTTGCATTCCTATACACAAACGATGAAAGCTCAGAAAGAGAAATTAAGGAAACAATCCCATTCACCATTGCAACAAAAAGAATAAAATACCTAGGAATAAACCTACCTAAGGAGGTAAAAGACCTGTACTCAGAAAACTATAAGTCACTGACGAAAGAAATTAAAGATGACACAAGCAGATGGAGAGATATACCATGTTTGTACATTGGAAGAATCAATACTGTGAAAATGACTATACTACCCAAAGCAGTCTACAGATTCAATGCAATCCCTATCAAATTACCAACGGCATTTTTTACAAAACTAGAACAAAAAATCTTAAAATTTGTATGGAGACACAAAAGACCCTGAATAGCCAAAGCAATCTTGAGGGGAAAAAATGGAGCTGGAGGAATCAGACTCTCTGACTTCAGACTATACTACAAAGCTACAGTAATCAAGACAATATGGTACCAGCACAAAACCAGAAATATAGATCAATGGAACAGGATAGAAAGCCCAGAGATAAACCCATGAACCTATGGTCAACTAATCTATGACAAAGGAGGCAAGGATATACAATGGAGAAAAGAAAAGTCTCTTCAATAAGTGGTGCTGGGAAAACTGGACAGCTACATGTAAAAGAATGAAATTAGAACACTAACACCATGCACAAAAATAAACTCAAAATGGATTAAAGACCTAAAAGGAAGACCGGACACTATAAAACAGAGGAAAACATAGGAAGAACACTCTTTGACATAAATCACAGCAAGATCTTTTTTGACCCACCTCCTAGAGTAATGGAAATAAAAACAAAAATAAACTAATGGGACCTAATGAAACTTAAAAGCTTTTGCACAGCAAAGGAAACTATAAACAAGACAAAAAGACAACTCTCAGAATGGGAGAAAATATTTGCAAATGAATCAACAAAAGATTAATCTCCAAAATATATAAACAGCTCATGCAGCTCAATATTAAAACAAAACAACCCAATCAAAAAATGGGCAGAAGACCTAAATAGACATTTCTCCAAAGAAGACATACAGATGGCCAAGAGGCAAATGAAAAGCTGCTTAACATCACTAATTATTGGAGAAGTGCAAATCAAAACTACAATGAGATATCACCTCACACTGGTTAGAATGGGCATCATCAGAAAATCTACGAACAACAAATTCTGGAGAGGGTGTGGAGAAAAGGAAACCCTCTTGCATTGTTGGTGGGAATGTAAATTGATACAGCCACTATGGAGAACAGTATGAAGGTTCTTTAAAAAAACTAAAAATAGAATTACCATATGACCCAGCAATCCCACTACTGGGCATATACCCAGAGAAAACCATAATTCAAAAAGACACATGCACCCCAATGTTCATTGCAGCCCTATTTACAGTAGCCAGGTCATGGAAGAAACCTAAATGCCCATCGACAGATGACTGGATAAAGAAGATGTGGTACATATATACAATGGAACTCAGCCATAAAAAGGGTCATTTGTAGAGACGTGGATGGACCTAGAGACTGTCATACAGAGTGAAGTAAGTCAGAAAGAGAAAAACAAATATCGTATATTAACGCATATATGTGGAATCTAGAAAAATGGTACAGATGAACTGGTTTGCAAGGCAGAAATAGAGACACAGATGTAGAGAACAAACGTATGGACACCAAGGAGGGAGAGCGGGCGAAGGGTGGTGGTGGTGGGATGAATTGGGAGATTGGGATTGACATATTATACACCAACATGTATAAAATAGATAACTAATAAGAACCTGCTGAATAAAAATAAATAAATAAATAAAACCAAAAAACCAAAAAAAGAAGTCACATCCGACTCCCACTCTACACTGTGTGCTTCCAGAGGGCAGGACTCACTATGTTCTATCTGTGTCCCAGAACCTAGAACAATACCTTGTACTACCAGACACCTAGTAATGGTTACTGAACTACACTGAGCTGAATGGAAGAGTTAAGGGAAGTACTAATGAAATGACTTTCCTGATTTAGCAATTTCAAATTATTTGGGGGTAAAAGACATCCAAATTAAAGTAATAAATGAATCCACATGCAGCCCCCACACTGGACTGCACATGCAAGGCACACTCACCTGCCACCATGCTAGATTTCAGCCAGCCAGGAAGAAGTCTTCTACTGTCCCACGACTGCTTGACAATACAGCCTTAAAAAAAGGGGTGGTGTTGGGGGGAATCCAAGAAACCAAACTGCTTCAAAGACACAGGTCTCACAAACAGATGACCTTCACTTATGGGTAAATGTCCTTTGCAGAGATCCCATTTCCCCTTCATTCTTTTTAGGAACAGAGGTCTCTACCTGCTGAGTTAGAGGAGGGCCCACGGTCTCTCCCAGCTATGAGATCACATGGGCCTGTCCATTTCTCTACACTAGTGTGAAAATAATATTGCTGTATTTTTTCCCCCAATAGTTAACCAGTGCATGGTTCCCAGCAGAGTCTTGGAGATGAGTGGTTCAGCGAATGTATCAATTGACTGGGAATGGCAAAGCTGAACACCAGCCTAGCTTCTTCCGGGAGAGCAGTCACGTTGCCAAGACTATGATGTCCTCCCAACGCACCCAAGGGCTCTCTCCTCAGGTCCCCAGCTCTGATTCCCAGACTCCAGTACGGTCAAAAGATATTCCTGGGGATTTCCTGGATTGCCTAGGACTACCAGGACCCACGGATGACCACTGGTTGACAAAAAAGTGTTTCTGTGGGAGACGTGAACTTATTACCACCATCTGGGGTATCTGCCTTATAATGGAGTCCTTTCACATCATAAAGCTTTAAACCAAAGAACAACTCTAAATCAGACACATTAAGTTAGTCTCATTTCATCCATTCACTAAATATTTATCAAGAGCCCATTATGTTCAGAGCTGACCTTTCTTAAGGAAGGTATCAGCGGTATGTAGGGAGAGGTGCATTAGAACTTTTAAAAGGAATTTACAAAATGTTCTAAGATGAATAAAATCACTCTGTCTTCCCATTAAAGAAAGAACCAGACAGGAAGAGAGGAGGTCCTGGGAAGAGGGTGGTTATGCACATGTCCCTGCCTCCTCCTTCCTCCCTGCTCTTTCTGGAATAATCCACCAACCACAGCAGCCAGGCTGCTGGGGCAGAAGGTGCATCCAACACTTTCTCAAAGATCTTGGGGCTGAGACTGATAACAGAGGAAACAAACAAACAAAAGTGTAAGGTTTTTTCCCCTTTAACATCCTGCAGGAGCCAAGGCACCAGCAACAAAGAACAAGATTTCCTTGTGGGGGCTCAGCGGTCAGAAGCTGATGAAGGATTTCAGGAGTCCCATCTGTGCAAACGTGGGCAATTCTGTTCAGTGAGAAAAGGGTGGTTTGCTTAAGAACCAAAAGAAAATAAAGCTAGACTCCTTTATCACATTATATGCAAAAGGAAATCCCAGATGTTCTGGACATTTAAATTTCTTTTTAGCTTGCAGGATCTTAGTTCCCTGACCAGGGATTGAACCCGGGCCCTCAGCAGTGAAAGCACGGAGTCCTAACCACTGGACTATGAGGGAATTCCCTAAATATTTTTTAAAACCTATAAAATATTAGAAAAAATTTTAGAATAGTATTTGTACAATGTTGGAGTGGGTAAAAACTTTCCTAAGCAAGCCAGGAAATCTAGATGCAAAGGAAAAGAGAGACAGTAGACTTCTTCAAAGTGAAAACAAATCAGATGACAGAGAGACAACAGTAACAGAGTCTAGACCAGTGGTTCTCGACCAGGGGTGATTTTTGCCCCACTCCTCCAAGGGACATGTGGCAATGTCTGGAGACAGTTTTGGCTGTGAAGGGGCATGGCTTGGGGATACTTCTAAGCATCCTATAATACACAGGACAGACCTCCCACAACAAGGAATTATCTGGTCCCAAATGTCAGTAGTGCTGAGGTTGAGAACAACTGCTCTAGAAAATGAGAGTTTAGGAAAAACATATTGGCGACTCAAATGACAGACAAGGTGATAAAAGCAAAGTCGAACAACTCAATTCATAAATGGGCACATAAACTGGCTATTCAACAGAAGAGGAAGATCAAAGGACAACAGGCTCACAAGAATATGGTCAATCTCATAGGAGGCTGAGTCTGGAAAGCACAAATCAAAGCTGCAGTAACATACCACTACTCACTCATCACCCTGGGACCCCCCACAAAAATTAAATTAGTAGTAACAAACCAGGCTGGTGAAGGCCTGGGGAAAGAATGTGCTCATATGCTGCTTGTGAGAAATGTAAATCTCAACAAGCTTTGGGGATTGCCATTTAGTGATATCTGCTAAAATTTCAAGTAAACACACCCTTCCAACCCAGAACTTCCAATTTCGGGAATCCATGCTACACAGCTTAAAAGCACCAACACATTAAAAACAACAGCAGCAACAAAGACCCAATGCAGCCAAAAATTAACAAACAAATAAATAAATATATTTTTTAAAAATCTTATTAAAAAACAACAACCTGGCAGCAATCTAAGTATCAATGAGTAGGGAAGAGCTGAATCACACACGTGTTTGACTATTGTGTATCTAATAGAAACATGAGCTAGGACTTCCCTGGTGGTGCGTCTGCCAATGCAGGGGACATGGGTTTGAGACCCGGTCCAGGAAGATTCCACATGCTGCGGAGCAACTAAGCCCGTGCACCACAACTACTGACCCTGAGCTCCAGAGCCCGCAAGCCACAACTACTGAGCCTGTGTGCCACAACTACTGAAGCCCACATGCCTAGAGCCTGTGTTCTGCAACGAGAAGCCACTGAAATGAGAAGCCTGTGCACTGCAACAAAGAGTAGCCCCTGCTCGCCACAACTAGAGAAAAGCCCGGGTGCAGCAATGAGGACCCAATGCAGCCAAAAATAAACAAATAAATAAATAAATTTATTTATTTAAAACAAAAAACCATGAGCTAGATCTCTATCTATAGACCTGAAGGACTCCACATCATGTAGTAACGGAAAAACGCAAACTGCAGGGTAATGTGTATCATACGATCACATTTTTTGTAAAGACAAAAACGCAAAACCTTTACCTATGTGTCTGTGTAAGCACTGAGAAGGGAGGAGGGACACACAGGCCCTGGGTACCTCAGAGGGATGGGAATGGCTGAGGGAGGAACCATAACTCCGCTAGACAGTTATGCATCTCCTCACTTCTTACAGTGAGCATGTGATTAAAAACAATATACGAGTTTTAAAAAGGACAAAAGGAAAAATAACAATACAAAGAAGGAAAAAGATCAAAGCATTCTGGATAACAGCACATGTTTTATGGCTCCTAGAAGAACAGAAGGAACAGTAGGTTTCCTTTGGAAGCGGCCGGATGGCTTACGGGTCCTCAGACCTTGGCCACACCTAGGCCCCAACTAGACCCGGAAGAAGGTTGGGTGAGGGCTTCCTAATTCAGTGAGAGCAGCTGGGGGAAGGATCCCAAAGTGCCCACTACTCAGAGCCCGGCCTGGGCCACCTAGAAGGACGTTTCTCATAACTGAGACCAATTTGAAAAAAATCGTTTGTTTGAATGATCTGGATAAATATCAATACCTCCGACTTCTTTTCAGTTGGGAGAGATACGAAATTCTCTTAAGAGGATGGAGACCATATTTCCATTACTCTATCTGCCCACTCACAGCATGGTAAGCACTCAAAAGACTGTCCAGTGATCTTGCTTTGAAGGACCAGATTCTGCACAGTAAGATCCTGCTTGTGACCTGGTGAAGCGCCCGAAGTAAAGGTCACATGGGCATGAAAGCCTCAGCTGGGTGGGGGCAGCCCGCAATGAACTCTCCCACTAGCTAGCGAATGGTGCGCTGTCACCAGATACTCTTGCTTACGAAGCAGGCCGAGGAGAGGCTTCTGACCGTTAACAGCTTAGCCGAGGGGCGATACCATGACACAGGCCAAAGCCTTTCTACCTGCCCTCGGGCTTTTCACTGCCTGGCCCTGGGGAGTATAGTTACGAGACACCTTTGTGAGTGCCTACAGGTTAAGTGCTAGCGGGCAGATGGTAGTAAAGGAGACCCAGTCGCCACCCTACTAAGAGAACCTTATACTAGAGTAGAATATATAAGCGCCCAATTCAAATTCGAAGTGAACACTTAGGGCCCTAAATTACATGTGACCTTTGAGGTCTTGTTTGCTGGGCAGTGGTTACGCTCATGCGTCAGATCAGGCAGCTCTAGGTTCGAATCTGCACTCCATCATTCCCTTGTGGTTACTTGACCTCTTTGAACCTGTTTCCTCATCTGTAATCCACAGCCTGGTTGTGAAAATGTGACACACTTAAAGCACTCAGCACAGACCAGGCACTTTAGCGCCGAAGGATGGGTAATTGTCACTATTGCCACCACCATCACGACGATCGATCAGAACAACGACCCCATATTACACACGGCTTGGGTTCCAGGCGGTGGGCACCTGGCAGCCTGACCTGTTTATTTGTGGGGTGGGGAGGGAAGATGGGCTTGGACGTGCCCTTACTCTCGGTAGGGAGCAGGTGGCGCAGGGAGGGTGGAGAGGTCCCGGCTGAGGGCTGTGCAGGGGCGGGAACGAGAGGGATGTGAGGTGGGGATCAGGTGACAGGCAGGTGAGGATCGAACCCATCTGGTGTCCAGGCCTACCCCCTCAGCCCCCGGGCCCCACGTACCCACAGCGCGATGCCCAGGACCAACACCGTACAAAACTATCACCAGGACGTCCAGGGCACTACTGGCGGTGAAGACATGAGCAGTCCAGGCGAAGCCATACCACGGGAAGCCCATGGCGGCGCGCCCGGGCGGGCGAGCGCCGCGCGCTTCCGGGAAGCGGCAATGGCCTCCGTGGGGCTCCAGGGGCGCGGCCGCGGGGAACCCTGGGAACAGCCCCGGGGCAGCCTGGGAGCTCCGGGCAGGCCTTGCGCGGCCCAGTTCCCGCATTCGGGGCTCCGCTGCACAAAGGCCGCCGCCATCACTGCCAGTCCCGGCACAACGCCGTCCGTTTGGCGGTCGGAATCGCTTTGCCCTGGACGGAGAGCTGGTCGCGGCGTGGGTCTGGGTCGAGGCTACCGGGGCAGCACCCGTGTCTTTACGAACGAACCACATGAAACCTGAGGCGGAAGAAACCAGCAATACCCCTCCTGTCTTTATTTGTCATTTCGAAATTTTGTGCATTGTGGGTTTGGGGCATTGATTTGGATTTAGTAAACTATTGCATTCGAATATCATGTATCCCGAGTCCTGAGTTTCCTTGGTGCCCTCTCCCCTTAAATTTTGCGCCAAGGAAAGTGCCTCGCTTGCCTCACCCTAATCATGGCCCTGGTTGGACCAACTGGTTACAGAGGCTCCTCAGTTTTCTGCACTTTGATCTTTCATAGGTGATGTGCGAATTTTCAGTCTGGGCCAAGCCTTACTCTCCTTGGTGTGCTTCTCTAATGAGTTGTTAGAAATCTTGGTCAATAATACTAGTAACAATAATAATAGATAACAGTTATATAGCTCTTGCTAGGTGCCAGACCTACTTCTTTTTTTTTTTTCTACTTTTCGAACTTGTTTTTTATTGATATAGTTGAACTTTACAACAGTGTCATAAAATACTATAAACAGAGACTTCAGATAAACAAACAAAAACTAATCTAAATATATTAACCAGGGACATCTCTGGTGGTCCAGTGGTTAAGAATCCGCCTTCCAATGCAGGGGACGCAGGTTTGATCCCTGGTCAGGGAACTAAGATCCCACATGCCGCAGGGCAACTAAGCCTGCGCGCCTCAACTACTGAGCCTGTGTGCCTCAACTAGAGAGCCTGCGTGCGGCAAACTACAGAGCCCACACACTCTGGAGCCTGCGCACCACAACTAGAGAGAAGCCCACGTGCTGCAATGAAGAGCCCACGTGCCACAACTAAGACCTGACACAGTCAGGCAAAAAAACCTTAAAAAAAAAATTAACCAGATTAAAGAAGGCAAAAAGTCCAGTGATAAACACATTAAATAATAATATGCTAATGGTGTCTAATTTACCCACTATCGGTTCTTTACATTGTCACAAAAACAGTAAACATCAATTTGAAGTTTGGTGAATGGACTTGATTCCTGATTTATATTAAGATACGATATACCCTTTGCATGTATATGTACTTTGTGTGTATTAACCCATTTGATTCTCCTAATAAGCAGTCAGTCTGACCACAAGGCAGGAGGCTTGCAGCTGGTCAGAAGTCTATGTTCTCAGCCTCCTGAGCAGAATTCCGTGTCCTAGTTTAGTTCAGTGCTGTCCAAGAGAAATATAATGTGAATCACGGGTGTTATTTTTTTCTACCTTCATTGAGATATGATTGACAAATAAAAGTTGTCTATTTAAGGTGTACAATGTAATGTTTGATACAGGTATACACTGTGAAATAATTACTATAATCAAGCTAATTGAATATCAGTCACCTCAGTTGCCATTTTTTTTGTGTGTAGTGAGAACGCTTGAGATCCCTCTTAGCAAATTTCAGTATACAATACATTATTATTGACTATAGTCACCATGCTGCACATTAAGTCTCTAGAACTTATAACTGAAATTTGTACCCTTTGATTAGTATCTCCCCTTTTTCTCCACACTTTTGCTCCTGATAACCATCCTTCTACTCTCTGTTACTAGGAGGGTTTTTGTTTGTTCGTTTTGTTTTTTTAAGATTTCACATGTAAGTGAGATCATGCAATATTTGTCTTTCTGTGTCTGGTTTATTTCACTAAGCATAATGTCCTCCAAGTTCATCCGCGTTTTTGTAAATGGCAGGATTTCACATTTTTGCATCCATTCATCTGTCCATGGACACTTAGGTTGTTTCCATATCTTGGCTACTGTACGTAATGCTGTAATAAACAAGAGGGTATAGATATCATGTTGAGATAGTGATTTTATTTTCTTTGGATATATCCCCAGAAGTGGGACTATTGGATCATAGGATAGTTCCATTTTTAATGTTTTGAGGAAACTCCATGCTGTTTTCCATAGTGGCTGCAACAATTTACATTCCAATCAACAGTGTACTGGTATTCCCCTTTCTCCACGTATTTGCTGACACTTGTTATCTTTTGACTTTTTTGTTAATAGCCATCCTAACAGGTGTGTGGTGGTATCTCATTGTGATTTTGATTTACATTTTCTTGGTGATTAGTGATGTTGAGCATCTTTTCATATCCCTGTTGACCATTTGTATGTCTTCTTTGGAAAAATGTCTTTTTAGGACCTTTGCCTAATATTTAATTGGGTTGGGTTTTTTTGCTATTGAGTTGTATGAGTTCCTTATACATTTTGGATATTAACCCCTTATCAGATTTATGGTTTGCAAATATTTTCTCCCATTCTGTAGGTTGCTTTTTCATCTTGTTGATTGTTTCATTTGCTGTAAAAATTAAAATTTTCCAGTAGCCACATTAAAAAAGTAAACAGGTGGAATTAATTTAAATAATAAATTTATTAATAGTTAAGCCAATATGTCCAATAAGCCAAAATATTAACATTATAATATACGATCAATGTAAAAACTGTTGGGATATTTTATATTCTTTTTTTCCACATTAAGTCTTTGACATCTGGTGTATATTTTACAGCACATCTCAATTTACATGCTAACTTTTCATTGGAAATACTTGATTTGTCTTTAGATTTAATAAAATTCACAGTTGAAAAAAATAGATTCACCTACTAAGTTGTTCTACATATACTTGAAAGTTTTCCAGTAGCTGAATATAGTACCAAAATTTACTTTTCCCTTAAGTCAATGATAAAACTAGTTCATCTTTTTAGAAGAATTGATCTGACTTTGAAGCAAAAGACTATCAGTTTCGAAATTATGTCTTTCCAAGTTAAGTAATTCACTAACTCTTGTTTGTTGACTCAATATTACTAACATCGAATTCAGAGGCATGGCATAATTTGAAAAGCATTTCTAAATTGATCAATATCACAAAGCATTCTTCAAATTTTTCTTGGATTTTTTTTGCCACCAATTATATAACATGGCCAGTTAAAATGAAAATCTTTGACATACGGACTCATGTTAGGAGAGTTGTAAAATTATTATTATTGATTCGTATTATGAAGTTTTGATTTCAACATAAATTCTTATACTTGGGTAGCTAGGTTACAAATAAGCTTTTCCTTTCTTTTGACTATTCAAATTTTGCTCGTTCTTATACGGTGTGTATTAGTGAGAAATATAAGTACAGACTGACATTTTTGGGTCTTTGATTATTGAATATTCAACAAACATTCCTTTTGTTTAAAGAAAATCTTGAATTGCAGCTGACATTACAGTAATTCTTCGTAAAATTTCCCATACTTGGCCAACGGGCATTGGCAAAAGCACATCGTTAAATTCATCACCTATTTCTTTCAACAGTTCCATAACATGGTGATGATTTGTATTATCTGCACATATACAGTGAGTGATTTAAACAATGGTACCCATCCATGATGTTTTACATAAAGTCTGCTATAAAAACTAAGCACAAAATTTTATATGTATCACACAATTGAATAAAGCAAGGGAAACGCCATTAAATCTGGAGTTTTAACCTGAACACAGGTAGAACAGTGTCTGTCATGATATCAATAAAAAAACTATTTTTTCCCATATTTAGCTGAAATTCTTCTTTGATAAATGTCAAAGGTTTAAAAGATCTGTGCCACAAGTTCAATCTTTTAGGTCACTAATTGGCAACATTTCTTCATAGGTTTGGATGTCCTTTGATACAAAAAGTATTCAAAATATTAACTGGGTAGGGTCTCACATGACTCAAATAAAGCTACAGAGAGGTACCTGTGAATTGTCAAATTTCAAATCCATTCATCTTTGGTATCGTTGGAAAGACTTTGTATTCTATGGGCAATTGTTTTGAGGCTTAATTTAAAAATCTTTCACTTTTTGTAAAATATCTTTTTTATAGCATTTTCCTCATAATTTTCTAACAAATTTCCACAACTGAAATAATTCCTTTTGTCATCTTTCCATCTAAGTTGTTTTTCTTTTTAGTGTAAGAATCCAAGCTGTTTTAAAGCTGGCCAAAGTTACAAACTCAAATTCTGTTAAAAATCATTACAATTGGTTTTGGACATTTATTTCTGATTCCAGGCAACAATTTTATAATTTTTTCTTAACCACTGAGAGGGAACATTTTTTAATATCAAATTCACTATGTAGTGGTTAAAAATTTGTTTTAATATTGTTTACTTTATTATCTTTATTTTTTACACACCCAACAAATAGGTCTACCATACCATGATGCATAAACATTATGTCCTTTAGATGAATTGATTCCTTTGTTGTTATGAAATGACCCCTTTTGTACCTGGCAATATTCTTTGCTCTGAAGTCAATTTTTATTTTATTTATTTAATAATTTATTTATTTTATTTTTGGCTGTGTTGGGTCTTTGTTGCTGCATGCGGGCTTTTCTCTGGTTTCAGGGAGCAGGGGCTACTCTTCATTGGGGTGCGCAGGCTTCTCACTGTGGTGGCTTCTCTTGTTGTGGAGCACAGGCTCTAGGAGCGCTGGCTTCAGTAGTTGCAGCATGCAGGCTCAGTAGTTGTGGCTCGCAGGCTCTAGAGCGCAGGCTTGGTAGTTGTGGCGCACAGGCTTAGTTGCTCCGCAGCATGTGGGATCATCCTGGACTAGGGCTCGAACCCATGTCCCCTGCATTGGCAGGAGATTCTTAACTATTGTGCCACCAGGGAAGCCCCAATTTTTATGTTAATATAACTACTTCAGCTTTCTTTTGTTTGGTGTTAGCATGGTATACCTTTTTCTATCATTTTTAACCTATTTGTACAGTTTAATTTAAAGTATATAGATTTCTTATAGCTAGTATATAGTTGGGTCCTGCTTTTATTTAATCATATAATCTTGACTTTTAATTAGCACATTTAGACTACTTACATTTAATGTGAATATTAGTGTGGTGGTGTTTCAATATATCATCATGCTATTTGTTTTCTATTTTCTTTTTTTGGTCCTTTTTTGTATTAATTGATGTGTGTGTGTGTGTGCGTGTGTGTGTGTGTGTGTGTGTGTGTGCCTGCATGCGTGTATGTATGTGATTTCATTTCATCTCCTTCATTGGCCTATTAACTATAATGTCTTGTGTTATTTCGGTCGTTGCTTTAGGGCTTATAGTATACATCTTCAATTTAACCCAGCATACCTTCAAGTGATATTATTCCATATCACATACAATATAAGACCTTTACAATAGTATACTTCCGTCTCTCCCCTCCTAGCCTTTGCAATATTGTTGTCATATATTGTTATAAATTTTACATTTTAATTTATAAATGTATTATTTCTTTTTTAAACAACTTATCATCCTTTAAAGAGATTTAAATAATTTAAAAAGTCTTTATATTTACCCATATCGTTACCATTCCTAGCTAATGGTAATGTTCCAGACACAAGTCCCTTGTCAGACATATGATTTGGAAATATTTTTCCCATTTGGTGAGTTGTCTTTTAATTCTCTTGACGGTGTCTTTGAAGCACACAAGTTTTAAATTTTGATGAAGTCCCATTCATTTATTTTTTTTCTTTTGTTGTTTGTGCTTTTGGTGTCCTATCTAAGAAACCATTGCTGAATCTAAGGTCACAAAGATTTACTTATACGTTTTGGGTTTTTTTTTGGTCTGCGCCGCATGGCTTGTGCAATCTTAGTTCCCCAACCTGGGAGTGAACCCCAGGTCATGGCAGTGAAAGCCCTGAATCCTAACCACGAGGCCACCAGGGAACTCCTATTTATTTATTTTTTTTTGCAGTATGCGGGCCTCTCACTGCTGTGGCCTCTCCCGTTGCGGAGCACAGGCTCCGAACGCGCAGGCTCAGCGGCCATGGCTCACAGGCCCAGCCGCTCCGCAGCATGTGGGATCTTCCCAGACTGGGGCACGAACCCACGTCCCCTGCATCGGCAGGCGGACTCTCAACCACTGCGCCACCAGGGAAGCCCTTTTTTTTTTTTAAGAGTTATAGTTTTAGCTCTTACATCTAGACTCTTGACATATTTTGAATTAATTTTTTATATGGCGTGAGGTAGGGGGTCTGACTTAATTCTTTTGCGTGTGGATATACAGTTTTCCCACCACCATTTGTTGGAAAGACTATTTTTCCCCATTGTATGGGCTTGGCTCCCTTATAAAAAATCAACTGACCATAGAAATACAGGTTTATTTCTGGACTCTTTATTGTGTTCCATGGATCTGTACATCTATCCCTCTGTCAAAACCCCATTGTCTTGATGATGGTTGCTTTGTAGTAAGTTTTAAAACAGAGAACTTTGAGTGCTTCAACTTTGGTTTTTATTTCCCAAGATTGTTTTGGCCACTCTGGGTCTTTGAGGCTCCATATTATTTTTCGGATCAGCTTGCTAATTTTGCAGAGAAGCCAGTTGGGATTCCTATAAGGATTGGGTTGAATCTGCAGACCATTTTGGAGAGTATTCTCATTTTATCAGTATTAAGTCTTCCAATCCATGAACAGAAGATATATCTCCATTTATTTAGATCTTCTTTAATTTCTTTCCATAGTGTTAGCCATTTTCAGAATACAAGTCTTGCACTACATTTGTTAAATTTATTTCTAAGTATTCTACTCCTTTTGATGTTATTGTAAATGGGATTTTTTTTTAGTCTCATTTTTGGATAGTTCATTGCTAGTGTATAGAAATACAATTGAATTTTCCCCCCAGCTTTATTGAGATATAAGTGACGAATTAAAATTATATATATTTAAGGTACACAATATGGTGTTTTGATATACATATACATTGTGAAATGATTACCACAATCAAGCCAATTAATCTATCCATCTCCTCACATACATTTTTGTGATAAGAACATTTAAGATCTGTTCTCTTAGCAAATTTCAAGTATACAATGTAGTATTACTTACAGCCATCATTCTATATATTAGATCACCAGAACTCATTCATCCTGAATAACTGAACCTTTGTACCCATTTGTGCCCTCACAAATGATTTTTGTGTATTGATCTTGGATCCTGCAACCTTGCTGAACGTGTTCATTAGCTCTAGTTGTGTTTTTGTTTATTCCTTAGGATTTTCTATGTATAAGGTCACATCATCTTCCCTTTCCATCTGGATGCCTTTTATTTCTTTCTGTGGCCTGATTGCCCTGGCCAGAACCTCTCTTCCTGACCATAGCCATCTGATAAGCTTCATTAATTGCAGCTGATTGCTCTATCATCTCAACAATGTCCTGGGGCATCAGTTGCTTCACAGGCTGGTCCAATTAAATCTGGGCTCTTTTGCAGGGATTGTTTTTGAGGTCAGTGTTTGAGATTTGTTATAATCCCTTTTTAGTTGTCCCTTTTCCTGATTCTCTCTGGTAAATTAGTGGCCTGTGATTCAGCTTATATCTAAAGACACTACCAGTCTCCTTTTAGTTGTTTTTCACCACAAGCTCAATAGTTTTGAATTTTCTCACAGCCTGTTGCAAATAAAGTTAGCTCATTTATGGAAGGGCTTAGAGTATTTTGTCCCACCTCTCTCCCTGGAAGAAATCTCTGAGCCACAGCTCTGGGTGTCTTCTCTCTGAATGACAACCTTGTTTTAGGATCTGGCAGTCATCAGGGCACCTTTGATCTTCTTGGCTTACTTCTTCCAGCATGGAATCCCCACTTTACAAATGAGCTGGGCGAGGCTGATAGGTGTCCCAGTGTTTTCAGTGTGCTGCCTCCAAGGCAGAGCCTCTGTGTCACAAACCATACTCACCTGGAATTTAGCCACTGCAACAGGTAGCTGGGGTGTGGGAGGGGGGGATGAAAAGTGCTGAAGACTGCTCCTCTCAGGAAGATGCCACCTTGACCTGGAGCTGGGTGGGGAGGGTGCCATGTGTTCTTTCTGTATCTACATGGAGTAGAGGTGCCTTCATAGTGGGCTGGGAGGGGGGAGGGGGGAGGAAGGAAACAGGTCATGGGTGAAATGCTACAGACTCTCCCTGCTCTTGCCAAGTTTTAATAGACTTCTTGAATAAATATTTCATTTTTTCTATGCCCTTAGACTCATTTCCAGAGACACTGAATTTATAGAGACTTTAAATATATATAAATAGTATATTATTTCTTAAAATTTATACATATAAATTTAAAATATGTATAACTAATAGACATAAATAAATGTATGTATATATTATTATAAATATGTAACTATGAACATATAGTTATGCATTATGTAAATATATAATTATAAACAAATAAATTTATATATTATAAACATGTAACTATAAACATAAATATATTTGTATATTATAAATATGTAATTCTAAATATATAAATAAATACATTTAAATATTATAATAAATATACAAATTAAAAAATAACTGTCACCACTTCTGCTGGGGGTGGGTCTATGGAGCTCTTCCTGTTGCTGTTCCAGAAGTGGGACTGTCCCCCTCCCAAACTGGCTTTTGAAACTCTAGAAGTGGACACACAGCAGATGCTTACAGAACTCACTGCAGGAAGACTTGAGGAGACATGCCCCTAGTGAGTCAAACCTACCTTCTTTTTTAATTAATTTTTTTTTTTGCCTGGTCACACATTAGTTCATAGACTAAAACTCCTGTTACCTTGAATTCTAACTTTCTGAGCCCTTTGGGGTAAAGAGCACTGGTAACCTCAGGCCACCTCCCATCCCCATCTCCCACTTCTCTCTGGAAGGTGTCTTCATCTTGGTTTTGACTTTCAGATCAGTGACAGCAACTGTTTGGAAATGACCTCTGTTTCTCGGCCACCTTTTGATGCTGTATTGTGTCAATCAGGGTCGAGTCAGGACACAAACCCCACCAGTTATTTGAAGCAGAAATGTTTACTATAAAGAGTAGATAACTCGGGACTTCCCTGGTGGCGCAGTGGTTAAGAATCCACCTGTCAATGCAGGGGACACGGGTTCGAGCCAGGGTCTGGGAAGATCCCACTTGCAGCAGAGCAAGTAAGCCCGAGCACCACAACTACTGAGCCTGAGTTCTAGAGCCCGCAAGCCACAACTACTGAAGACCGTGCACCTACCTAGAGTCTGTGTTCCTCAACAAGAGAAGTCACCACAATGAGAGGCCCCCCGCTCGCCACAACTAGAGAAAGTCTGCGTGCAGCAACGAAGACCCAACTCAGCCAAAAGAAAAAAAAGGAGTAGATAACTCATGAAAAGGGAAACAGAGGACTGAGAGGCTCACTCATGTCCTACCTGTCACCTGTAGGCAGAGGGAGGCTGGACAGTGAAGGGACTCACACAGGCTGAGACTCAGACCTTTCCCAAGAGGGTGTGACTTTGCAGCGATGTGCAGCCTGCCAGAGGCAAAGCCACGTGCCACAGGACGTGGCCAGAGGTGGGCCTTGGAAGTGCCACCACTGTGGAGGGCATTGGGGGGCGGCGCTGCCCAGGTCTGCAGCATCAGCGGCCCCCCGGGTGGGGAGACTTGGTCTGAGGACACAGCAGGAGCTGGTCTGCAGAAATGGCAGCTGGGGACTTCTGCTTTTGAATTAATTTTGAATTAGTTTGAATTAATAAACTTTCCCCCCATTGCCCTTCCAGGGATCTGGAAAATGGAGGCCTGGGCTAAACAGAAGCTTTCTAGAAGAATACACTATTGCAGGGATTCAAAGACAAACCTCTGGTGGTCAGAAATCTGTGGGGTATTGCGGTGGATTAGCGTAATGGTTTTGCTATTGTTACGGAACCAGGTTTTTTTTTTGTTTGTTTTTTGTTTTCCCAAAGTGCAGCAGGCCAAAACGCTTAAACAACCAGAGGTTTGCAGCAAAGAAAGGGTTTATCCTTAAGGCAGCCAATGAGGAGACCAGAGAACACTCTCATATCTGCCTCCCTGAAAGCAAGGGGCTGGGTGTTTACAGGATGGAGAACCAAGCAGCAGGGCAGTGCGGTCTGAGGCGTGGTGGGGGGAAATGATTGGAAAAAGGAGCAGGGACTGTGGTTCTGCGCAGGTGTAACCAACTCCAGGCCTCTGCACGCTCACAGCACGATCTGGGGGCGGACTTTTTACGGAGCGGACCCTCGCGCACGCCCTGTGGGAGGGTCAGGGGTGTCCCATCCAGTCTTAGCCAGCTCAGCTCCAACTAGATGCAGCTGACTCTCAGTTTCTAGAAAACAACCAGGGCAGATATTTTATCTTTTGGGCTCCGTGCTTGGAGGACATACAAGTCTTAAAACGGCCTTGATTAGTGACGGCAGGTGGAATGGATTTGACTAATCATGACCCACAGTTTCACTATCTCAGGGGCTGCCCTCATCCCCCACCTATCCTACCGTGGGTGGGGGCATAGGTGCTGAGATCTGGGACATACTTACGCTAAACAGTCGGTCAGGGTTGCTGAGCAGACCCGGGGCCATCCTCACACCAATCACTGGCTCCTGTGCTCGGTAAAACGGAAGGAAAGCCGGAAAACAGGGCGGCGGTTTCTGGCCGCTGTGGCCTTGCGCGTTCCTCCAGCACCCTCTGCTGGCATAGCCATGCATTGCAACCGCTGGCCAAACCTCGGCGTCCAGATCTCACCCTCTCTCCAAAATGAGGGACACCTGCTCCCAGGAGTCATTGTATCCACGGCCAACTGTGTTAATTCCTCTTGAAACTCAGTCACAGTTCCACTGAATTCTGCGGACCTCCAACAACTCCTACATAAAATAGTACTGAGAAGAAAAGAAAACGTGTTTGATAAATACAAATACACACACAATAAGGAGCAAAGAAAAAAAGACGCAAAGTCACCGCCCTTCTCCCTTTTTTCATCGGTCATGAATAGGGTTGCTAGGTAAGATACAGGATGCCCGGACAGTGAATAATTTTTTAGTATAAGTGTGTTCCAAATGTTGCGGGGTACATACTGATACTGAAACTATTATTCGTTGTTTTTCTGAAATTCAAACCTAATCTACATTCGTTTTTACAAATTTTGAGCGGCAGCCCCTGCAGCCTGGATGGGATTGGGCGGTCTCTGGCGCCCTCTAGCGTTGAAAGGTCTCAGCCTGGTGTTTTGGGGTAGCTGGCAGGTCTTTTATTTGTGATGTGTGACCAGGTGAGTATGATTCTCGTTTACAAGGAAGCACGTTTGGAGCTTATTAGCTGAGGGGCAGAGCAATCAGCCTGCATCGTGCCCAGAGGCAACCATTTAACCTGGGGAAAATGTCAGGAAGATATCACCTAGACCTGGAGCTGGGTGGGGAGGGTGCCCTGTGTTCTTTCTGCACCTACTTGGGGTGGAGGTGCCGTCGTGTTGGGCTGGGAGGGGGGAGGAAACAGGTCATAGGTGAAATGTTACAGACTCTCACTGCTCTTTCCAAGTTTTAGTAGACTTTCTTGAGTAAATATTACATTTTTTTGTATGCCCTTAGGTCTGTTTCCAGAGACTTTAAATATATAGAGAGAGACTTTAATGATATTTAAAGACTTTAAATATTTATATGTAAAGACTATGTGTGCTTCCTTGGTGGCGCAGTGGTTAAGAATCTGCCTGTCAATTCAGGGTACACGGGTTCGAGCCCTGGTCCAGGAAGATCCCACATCTTAGCTGACGCAGAGCAGCTAAGCCCATGCGTCACACTACTGAGCCTGTGCTCTAGAGCCTATGAGCCACGACTACTGAAGCCCATGCGCCTAGAACCTGTGCTCCACAGCAAGAGAAGCCACCGCAATGAGAAGCCCACGCACCGCAACAGAGCAGCCCCCACTCTCAGCAACCAGAGAAAGGCCGCGTGCAGCAGTGAAGACCCAATGCAGCCAAAAATTAAATAAATAAATTTATAAAAATACTATATTATTTCTTAAAATATATACATAAATTTAAAATTATGTATTATTTAAAATTTAAATTTATGTATTATTAAAGTACATAAATTTAAAATTAATGTATAAACCCAATATATGCATATATTATAAATACACAATTATAAACATATAATATATTTATATATTATCATAAATACATAATTATAACAAACATATTATAATAAATATAAATATATTTATAAATATATATCTAAACATAGATATATTGTATATTATAAATATATAATTATAAACATATAAATAAATACATTTAAATGTTATTATAAATACAGAAATTTAAAAAATAATTTTCACCCCTTTGGCTGGGGTATGGGTCTGTGGAACTCTTCGTGTTGCTGTTCCAGAAGTGGAACTCTCCCCCCTCCCGAACTGGCTTTTGAAATAACTGGGAAAGAAATGAAATGTATAAGAATTGGGAAGATAGCAGTAAAACTGTCATTCTTCACAGATGATAAGTTTAAGTATGTAGCAAGTCCCACAGAATGTAGATAAATTAACAGAATCTATAAAAAATTGTAGCAAATTTAGCAGGTCCAATTTCAAATATAGACACTTACTGTATCTCTATATAACAGCAAATGAATAGAGAATAGCATTTAAGAAGGATACATTTTACAATTGCATTAAAAATATCAGTTTATAGAGAACAGACTTGTGGTTGCCAAGGGGGAGGGTGAGTAGGGGAGGGAGGAAATGGGAGTTTGGGATTAGCAGAGGCAAACTAGTACACATAGTACGGATAAACAACAAGGTCCTACTGTACAGCACAGAGAACTATGTTCAATATCCTGTGACAAACCATAATGGAAAAGAATAAGAAAAAGTATATGTATGTACTGAGTCACTTTGCTGTACAGAAGAAATTAACACAATGTTCTAAATCAACTACATTTCAATAAAATCTCAAAAAACTTTATATAAGTTTACTAGGGATGTATCTAAAGACATGCCCAAGTCATTTGTTTATGGGGAAAATTCTACATACAACTTCATTGAGAATTATTAAAACCTGTTAATGAGAGAGAGAGAGAGGATATTTATGGATTGAAAGATTCAATGTGGTAAAGATGCCAGTTTCCCCCAAATTGATTGGCAAATTCCCCCAGAACTGGTTCAAGGTGCAGAATTCCTGTACCTTTTCTAGGGAGCAGAAGCCAAAGAGCCGATTCTAATTAAGAGACGCTCAGATCCTTTTGACAGAGAGGAGCGCTCTCCTTCTTCCTGGTCACCTGGGCAGTTTCAAGGTCATGGCCAGAAGGACTTGGTTCCCTGCGTCGCCCACTCAGATTTCTCCCTCTCTGTCTGAAAAGGCGACCTGGGTGGGGGTCCCCTCATGGGCACACCCGTCCCGGCTTCAGCCCAGAGAGTAGGGACCGGGAGGGGCTCCCTGTGCCCTGCGGGTGTCGCCCCGCCCCGTCTCCTCTAACCTGGGCCCTCCTGCCTCCCCCTCCTCGGCCGCCAGGGATCGCTGTCCCCTCGTTGGAAGCGCAGGGGGACCCACAGCGACCACCCAGAGGAAGGGGTCCCAGATGGCGGGGCTCAGGGACCTGCGAGTGACTCCCGTGGACCTCGCCCGGGTTCTCACTTAACCCCATGGGGGAGGTGCACCGCTAGGGACAACGTCCAGGGGCCACAATCCAAGCAGTGGCGCAGATGCAGGACTGGGCTTGGCTGTCCCCGGGGCTGTGAGTCCGGCTGCCACAGGTCGCAGACGCTGTGTCCCCGCAGCTCCAGGTGGGCGTGTGCCCTCCAGGAGTGCTGACCGCACACCAGGGATGCACAGGGCTCCCTGGGCCGTGTCTGTGAGGGGAGGATCGAACTGCCCAATGTCCATCCGCGCAGAACGGCCGGCATCTGCCGTGTCCACACGCTGAGCCATCTGGCTCCCCCTGCTTGACTGGTTGGATCCCAGTCCCAGAGATGTATGTGCAGGAAGTTAGAAGGAGCAGGTATGGCGGCATGATATCATCCAGGTACCTTTGAAAACGTGGACAAATTTTAAGGTGCTCAGCCTGCTCTGCAAGCACCCGAGGGCCCTGCTCCCTCCCCTGTCCCCTTCCTTGGATCAGGCTACACTGACCTCCTTGCTGTTCCTGCAACAGACATATGACCCCAGGGGCTTTGCACTTGCTGTCCCTTCTGTCAGGACCACTCCTCCCCAGGCATCTCCCGGGGGTGCCCTCCTTCATTCAGGGATGGCTTCTCCTGACCATCCCTCTAAACCAACCGCTGTCACCCCAACCCCTTCCTTTCCTAAAGAGCTTGTCACACCTCATATTATAGCAAATACAATGTGTTTGTCTGGCCTGCCTCACCCACTGGGACTTTGCTCCAGGACTTGGTCTCTCAGGCCCCTGCTGCGTCTGCAGGGCCCAAGGCAGCGCTGGGCTTTGGAGCCGATCAGGGGCTACGGGTGGAGTGGGTGGTGCTTGTTTCTTCTGGGGAATGAGGGACAACGGGCCTGGGGGACAAGGGGACCCGTCATGACCAGTTTCCTTCTCTTGGGAGAAGATCTAAGCTATTGGACCACAGGTTAGCATTTCTTGTTTCTGTGTGGTGCGTGTGGCACGCCTGTGTCAGTGTTCTTGGCATTTTGGGGTTTCTGTGAAGTCCAGCCCCCTCCCCTTCCGACACCCCATCCCATCAGCACCGAGGAGGCCCGTCCTGGGGACTCTCTGGTCTGGAGATTCCTCTCCCCATGGTGCATCTTCCCTCCTGGGGGTCCGTGCACCTGTGCACGTGAGGGAGGTGGGAGTATAAGACCCCCAGCTCCGCTGCCCCAGAGGGTCCAGCCTCTGGGCTCTGGCAGGGCCTTGGGAGCTGGAATGAGCTGGAATCTGGGTCGGGGGCCAGGGCTCCACCGCTTACCTGCTGTGTGACGTTGCCCAGGTAACATCCCCCACCCTGTGAAAGGAGAGAATGATCTTCCCAGACTTGTGCATCTGGGATTTCTAATGAACCATCCTGGGTCTTTGCAGGTGTGATTGCGACCTTTCAGAGAAATGACAACAGTGGCCAATAGAGGGCACTGTCGGCCGGAGCCTCTGTGTGCACACCTGTGTGAGCGTGTGTGCATGTATGTGCATGTGTGCGTATGTGTGTGCACCTGTGTGAGCATGTGTGCATATGTATGTGTGCGCACCTGTGTGGGGGTGTGTGAATGTGTGTGTATGCCTATATTGGGGTGGCACAGTATGGGGACATGAGTATGTGACCAGGAATGCAGCCCGGACACCTCCATGTGGCCCATGAGCACAGTCAGGTGACGATGGTGACATCCCTGTGTGGGTGACACCCTCCATGCGATGCATGGTGACGGCCTGGCTGGGCTCCCAAACTCGGCTGTCCTGCCGCCAGGTCAGCTCCCCACAGGCCCAGCTCCAGGCCCCAGCCATGGACTGAGGCCCCCGGGCTGGGGGAGAGCCGGGCTGGGGCCTGGCCCGTCAGAAGGGACCCTGGTCTGGGGGCTCAGTCTGCTCCCTGAGGCCTGGAAGGCCTCTCTTCTCTGACACTGTGTACCACCCATTCATGGTAAATAAGCACAGGACACCATGCCTGCGGTCCCCTCATGTGCTGTCTGCTCAGAGTGGGACCGAGACTCACCTACGGGGATGTCACACAGGGGCTGCCTCTGAGCCTGGATGGTGGCTGGGGGTGTGGGTGGGACCCCAAAGGCCCAGATGAAGAAGACAGGCACTAGGCCTGCAGGAGTCAAGCCAGGCCGGGGCCCATTGATCAGAGAGGAGCCTGGCTGGGAGGCCTGGCCAGAGAGTGCTGGCCCTGTGGCCTTGGGTGCAGAACCTGAGGACTCCTCAGCTCACAATGGCCAATGCTGAGTGTTGGTGCAGGTCGTGGGGCTGGAGCCTGGCTGAGCAGAGGGGGCCCCTCAGCGCCAAGGGCGTGTGAACATCATGGGTGTGGTGGGGGAGAGCGCTGGGCCTTGAGTCCAGCAGCTGGGCTCACAGTGTGACCCGGACAAGTCCTTTGCCCCCTGTGGGCCTGGTTTCTCCTGTGAAAACTGAGTGGGTGGGGCCCAATCTCTAAGACCCCTTCCAGGTTCCCCAGTAACCCTCGCCCCCCTCTGGCTCCTGGGGCAGCTGGGCTGGGCAGCCAGGACCCCCAATGGGCCCGACACCCCAGACTCTTGAGATCAGGGCCAGGGAGATGGGGAATCAGGCCCTGCTGTTGAAGATGTTGGGGCTGGGGACCTCCCCTCCAACGCTCCCCCATCAAGGGCAAACTGGGGGTCTCTGGCCTCAGAAGCTGAGGGACCAGAGGTTATCTGGGGTAGAGGGGCCAGACCCCTTCCTTTGGCTCTGATTGTGGAGACCACTGACAGGGCCTTCCCACAGCTCCACCTGTGCAGACTCCACAGACCCCAGCCCACAGCCCCCCACTCCCAGCATTCACACACTCCCCCTCGTCAAACCCAAGAGCAGCGGAGGGCTGAGCTCACAGCCCTGCGCCTTCTCTTCTCACCGGGGGCTCCGTGCTGCCAGGGAGACACGCAGGGCAACCGCGGTTGGAGGGGAGGGGTTCGAAGACTCCCTGAGAAGGGGGCTTCTGGCTGGTTCAGGCCAGCTTGTGGTGGGTGCTCTGAAGAGCTGGGAAGAGGCCTCGGGGCCCCTGTCTGCCCCCCACCTCAGAGCAGAGCAGGGGTCGGGTGGGACAAGTGGGGGGGCAGTGTCCTCGGGCCCCTCTCTGTCTACACCTGTGCCATCCCTTCCCTAGGATCCAGGGGTCCTCCCAGGCTCTGAGGGGTGGGGGGCAATGTGTGCTGCCTTTCTGGAAGTCGTTCTGGAATGAGCTCTCAAAGCCTTAGACGGGCATGACCTTTGATCCCTGTGGGGAGGGTCAACCCGAAGTCAGTGGTGGGATCCCTGCCCAGGGATGGAGGCCGGGGCGTTGGCTGCATCCTGTGCGGGACAGTAGTGCCCGGAGGGACCCACTGAGTGTCATGAGAGCGTGATGCACGCCCAGGTTACCACACATGCGTGGGTGTGCTGTTCAGTGACAAAAGGAAAATATCTACCCATCTATCTCCTCTCCTCTCTCTGTCATCTATGTATCTATGTACCTATCATCTGTCTATCCATCATCTATCTATCATCTATCATTGATCTGTTGTCTGGGTGGAATGTGAGGTCCAGTCTGGAAGGACACACACCTGGTATAACCAACGTGATCTTCAGGCTGTGCTGGAAACTTCACATCTCTATACCTTTTTCCCCATTTTATTTGTAAAGAACCTTTGTATATCTTTTTATAATCAGGAAAAAATTAAGCTGTCTCCATTTTTGAAAACAAAACAAGTGGAAACAATGCATTGGACAATGACAGGCCCTGGAGAACCCCTCCCTCCCACCTCAGTGTTGGTGGTCCTACTCCGGGGGCAGATCTGCCCAGTGGTGGCCAGCCGGGCACACAGCTGGGTGGGGGCCCCTCCATGTCCACAGTGAAAGCAGTGCTGGGCAGTGTGGGTGGTATCAGATGCAGTGTTGAGAGAAAGAAGACTCACACAGTCTAACTTTGAGAGAAAATTTTATTTTATATTGGAGTATAGTTGATTAACAACGTTGTGATAGTTTCAGGTGTACAGAAAAGTGATTCAGTTGTACATATACAGGTGTCTATTCTTTTTCAAATTCTTTTCCCATTCAGGTTGTTACAGAATACTGAACAGAGTTCCCTGACACACACTCTAACTTAATCTACGTGAAGTTCAAAAACAGGCTAAGTTGAAAGTGGTTGGTTTAAGGGCAAACACAGAGGACCTAAAACTATAAGGAAAAGTAAAGAGATGATGAAATCAGAGTTCCTGAGGTTGTGGCCACATTCTGAGCCTGTGAAGTTAATTAATGGGAAATTCACATCACAGAGAATCCACCATTTTGAAATGCACATTCACAATGTCGTGCAACTATCACCACTATTGCTTTTACTTTTTAAACTTTACAGATACATTTTATTTATTTATGTTGTGGTTTTTACAGTTTACAATTAAAATAGGATTAAGATAGAAGGAAATCCATCAAAATATTAGTGGCGGCCCTTCTGGGTGAAATACATGGGGTGCGTTTTTTTCCTCCTGTTTGTTTTTCTGTAATCTTCACGTTGTTTACAGTGAGCAGTTATTATTTTAAAACCAAAGACCAAGACCAGTAAACTCTATTTTAAGAGGAACTCAGAAAACAAACAAGATGATTCTCCCTGATGCTGAGCTGACACCTGTGTCCTTGCAGCTCCTTTACATCCTGTTACCTCCAGCTGGGCCTGGAGTTTTGGGGCCCCAGAGGCACCTGCACCTCTCTGCCAGGATGGCCCTGAGAGAGGACACAGATCTGTCCCAGGCTCAGCAGTTCCCTTCCTGGATTATCCGCTGCAGGTCACACTTGTGTTTGATAAACTCTATTTCCCTCTGTTTGGGCCTCTCGCTGGGTTGATTTTCATCAGCACAAGATCATGAACTGTAAGTCCCCTGGGGGAGTGGGTGAGATGTTTTGCCACCAGCTACTACCTCTTTCTCCCTCAACTTTAATTTATTGTTAAAGTCCTCTTATAACAAACTTGAGAGACAAATTTAAAAAGAAAGTTGAAATTCCTCACAATCCTACTGCGCAATCCAAATGGTGACCCCTGCGGTCCTCCTGCCATCCCCCATCCTGGGGGCTTCTGCCTGGTACATGCTGCTACCAGGTGGCGGTAATCCTATCTCAGGCCCTGTGTTCCAAGGAAGGCCCCCACCGCTGGGTAAGGAGGGTATCACGCTGGACTGAATGCCTGTGTACTTGGCCTTCCTCTGACCCACCGAGTGCCCTTGTGGTGGCTTAGAGTCTCTGTTTTTCCTTAATGAGGGCCTTGGATTAGATCAGTGTGGTTAGTCCTCCACGGGCCATGGCCTCGTTTCTGCACAAAGCCCTGGACCTCTCCCCACAATCAGCATTTTTACAGACACACTTCAGGGTTTCTGAACCCCTGAGTTAGATGTCCTGGAACACCTCCAGGCCTCCAGGGAACACTGCTACAGAGAGGGCAGGATTGAGCCTCTTCTTTGTGACCCCAGATGGTAGACCTCAGATCCATCATTGCACCCTTACTGGGTGCTGTGCTGAGTGCTTTCCTGAATGATCCCCCTGAATTCTCTCACAGCCCCGAGGGGTAGCTGCCGCTGTCATCACCTCCGCATCACAGAGGAGGACATGGGAAGGACAGTCACCTGCCCAAGGTCACACACTTGGAAAGTGGTGGAGCCAGGATTGGAACCCAGGTCTGTCTGGGCTCCAAGCTCAGGCTCTTCCCACAGCTGTGCTCCAAAGCCAGGGGTGAGTCAGCTCAATGCCCTGCAAGGTCCTTCCAAGGCTAAGAGTACACCTGAGAAGCCTCTCGGGTTTCTAAAACATCTTCACGCGTATGTGTCCTTTCAGTGTTCTTCCCAGCAGTTTGTGAGATGGGCAGGGCAGGGGTTGACATCATCTTTGCCTGCAAGGGGACAAGGCTTAGAGGCACTAAGGAAATGGCCCAAGGTCACACCAAGTCAGGATCAGAGCTGGGATTGGAACCTGGGTGTTGCGTTCAGCCCCTTTCCACAGTTGCCAGGCACTAAGGTTCTGTGTTTCTCATAATTAGGATCTACCCACCCACACAAATATCCATTCATCCATTCACCCATCCAATTACTAACCTACCCATGAACTCACCAATCCACCCACTCATCTACCCATCCATCAATCAGCCAGCCAGCCAGCCAGCCACTGACCCATCCACCCACACATCCATCAATCATCCAGCTATTTCCCCATCCATCCACCCATCCACCCAACTGTCCATCCATCCACTCACCCACCCAGCTACCCACCTGCTCATGCACCCACCAACCCACCCACTTATCTGTCTATTCACCCGTCCCTATCTTCCTTCCCTCCCTCGTTCGAACTGTTCATTGAGAGCCTTGAAGTTGCCAGGCACTGGGCTGGAGGCGAGATGCAGAGTCTGCAGACCCAGGAAGGGGGCTGCACCTCTTCCTTCGTCCGTGAGGATTCTGGAGGCAGGAGGCAGGCAGGCTAGAGAGATGGCTGTTGAGTCCCTGCCTTTTGGGGCTCTGGGCCACAGCACCAGACTCACTGAGTGGGGTTAAACACTTGTATTTTTCTGGGGAGAGTGAGGAGTGAACAACTGAGGTGTCTTCATGTCACTTACAGGACTGCTAGCTGGCAATGACCTTAAGTGGACAGTTTAAATAGACAGTTTAGGAGTATAAGAAAAGAAATGACATATCTACAAGCTCCTGTGGCACCTACAAATGTAATGAGGATTAACAAACTCTATGTGACGGAGAGGGAGTTTCCAACCATCATTTCTAACCTGTTTCTTCCATTCACTGAACCCGGTATTCTGCGAAAGGATGGAGGTACATCCCCTCCTGCATTCCTCAAGATGGAAATGAGAGGAGGCCGCGAATATTATCAACATCGGCCAGATCAGAACACAGGGAGAGAGATTAGTTGCCAAGATAAGCTGTCGCCTACATGGCAGAGAAGTTTGTCACCCTAGGTCTTCTCACCTGCATGGACTGTGCTCTGATCTACCACATAAGTCTTCCTGTCCAAAGAACTGGGTAAAAATTCTTGAAGTCTATTCAGACAGCGCCTCTTTCCTTCATAAGTTCTGCCGATCCTGGACTGTGTCCCACGCCAATTTGCTTTATTGGTGGGAAAGTTTTTATTACTCGTTGCAGAAATTACTTAAACTTTTTGTTTACAATCGCTCACGCTTCTGTTTTTAACTGTATTTAAAAGGGGGGTGCTTTTCTCTGACCCTCTTTGCTCAATGCCTGCTGCTAGGTATTCAGCATCCCTGGAATACGTTCTCTCTGTTTTTAGGGGCTCAGTAACCTTCCTGCCTGGGTGTGGAGCTGGTGCGGTGGGAGAGTTTCGTGGATTTGGAGGTGACCTAAGACCTAGAGGTAAGAATCCACCTCAGCATTGTAATGACCTCTTTCCATACACATTTCTCCCATTGGGCCACTGCTCAAGAGGGATGATTCTCTGTCTTTTCATCAGTGTAGTCCCAAACCCTGCACCCAGCCTGTCATGGATGTAGCAGGCAAGCAATAAATATTTGTTGAATGTTAAGTGAGTTGGAATAAATATCCTTACTTAAGTGAAAAAAATCTTGTTTTTCATAATTACCCAATAAATCAGAAAAGTCAAATGTGCCGAATGAAAACCAACACTACCTGTGGGTCCACTGCCACAGGTAGCCCCAGGTAAGAGATATGGACATGGATGTGGATGTAGATACAGAGACACGCTCACACGTGCCAGGTCTTGTCTTGTGACCTCCTGGGGATAATGTTATTTTCACAATGCCTTTCAAACCTTCTAACACACCAGTTTTAGAGTGTCGTTGATCTTGAATCAGTTTACTGTTTAGCATTCTGATGATAAAAGTAATCCACGTTCTTTGAGAAATGAGAAAGTACAGAGAAGCATAAAGAAGAAAATAAACATCTGATCTTGCTACCAGGGAGGATTCAGTGTGTTGGTGTGTATCCTTCCAGACTTTTCCCTATAACAGTCATGTCCTTTTCACAAAGATGGGCTCAGACAAGACCTCTCTTGTCACCTGCCCTTGTCCCCCGGCCCCCACGGTGGAATCCATCCATGGCACGTCTCCAAGGCTGTTTGGAGCTGTGGAAGTTAGGCTGTCTGAAGGTATCTCTGTTAGAGATGCAGGGCAGGGTACCTCGGTGTCTCTGTGCCCTGGGCCGGTGATGAACTGCTGGGTCTGCTGGGTCAAAGGAGAGTGTGTCCCCAGCCCACAGACGCGGGGACACCTTCCCTCCTGAAAAGATGGGATGCGTCCGGCTCCCTGGGGCCCCTCAGAATCACGGGGTCTTGGGCAGCCGGAGGCCTGTGCTTACCCCCTTGCCCACCCATCCACTCATTCTGCTGCCAGAAGGGCCCGGGGCTGGGACTCTGGGACCGGAGCCCCTCCCTTCCCATGCTGACTCGCTCTGTGCCCCGGGTTATTCCCTTCCCAGGGCCATGCTGACAGTGGGGGCCACCCCTGAGTGGTTCTGAGATCCCCTGGGGTCGGGCCCTCCAGGATTCCAGGACCCAGGATGGAGCTGGGGGAGGTTGTGGGGAGGCAGCCAGGGGGCGGCATCAGGCCCAGGCGGGGCTGGGAGGCGGCTGGGAGGGGGTGGGGGAGGGGGAGGGCTCTTCTACTCCCACCTGCGAGCTGCACAAACATCCGACTACGGCCCTGAAACTGCTCTGTCCCGTAGTCCCGGGCCACACCTGGCCCTGTTTGTCACCCGTCCCACGCCCCGCTGACCATGGGCTCAGTTTCTCTTCCCCTTACTTCTCCCTTTTGTCACCCTGAGTTCTGGTTTCGGCCAATGCAGGGTTAACTTTAGCCTGGGGATTCCCAGGGGTGGCCAGCTGCAGGCAGGGCCCCCGCTCCACCCTTTCCTTGTCCTGGCCTGGCCCCCACCTAGCTCCCACCTCGGGCCTCACTGCCCCTCCAGGCCCGGGGCCTCCCTGCTCAGCCCCTTCATCCAGGAATCCGACAGTTTTCCTGTAGTTTCTGGCCCACAGGGCCCGTCACCCAGCACTCCCTGAGCAGAGGGGAAAGCTGGGGCCCAGAGAGGGGAATTATCTTGCCCAAGGTCACACAGCATATCAGAGGCAGGCCCCAGGCAAGAGCCCAAGACGTGACAGCAGTGGCTGGGGTGGGTGAGGGGCACCATGGTCCAGGCACCTCACAGACATTGGCTCCTTTAATCCCCAAGCCCACCCTTTGGGATAGAGACTTATCACCCCCTGTATAGATGGGATGAGGAAACTGAGCCCACAGAGGGAAGCAAATGGCCTAAGGTCAAGGGCTGAGAAGGGCTGTGGGTGAGGGGGACCCTCCCTGTCCACCCTGGGGTCTGGACACTCCCATGCCCTTTGCCACCAGCCCTCCCTCCTTCCAGCCATGGGGTGGGGGTGGCCACTGGGTCCACCTTTGGGCCTCCTTTCTGCTCCCCTGACTCGGGTCGGGGCTGGGGGGTGATGGGGGGAGGTTGCCCACAGAAGGCTTCTGGGGCCTTGCAGAGGGCCGCTTTCCATCCGGTTGCCCCTGTGTGGCCTCAGTTTCCTGTCCCTCAGAGGGGAGGCCCCAGGTTGGGAGGGGGAACACCGGGGGCTGGCTCTGTCTCACTCTCTGGGATGTTAATCATTTTGGGCCTCAGTTTTCCTACCTGTGAGATGGGACGGTGATGCTGGCTGAGCCCCATGGAATCCGGAAGCGGCTCAGCTGGGTAACTCGTGTTGTGCGTTTTGTAAATGGTTCGGGACAGTAGGCCCTCAGTAGCCTCAGGGCACAGCTGCCTTTTGGAATCTCAGATCTGGTCAGGACTGAGGCCTTCAGGGCCTCTGCCCCCTGCCTCACCTCTTCTGAGCCCCGTCCCTGTCCCTCTGCTGGGTTCCAGGGCTCGGGACACTCTGGCCAACCAGCCGGCCTCACTGTGTGCGGCACAGAGAACCGTCCCTCCTGGAGAACTCCTGGCCCACCACCCCCCCGGTCCCTCCCTGGGCCTGCTCCCCGCACCCTCTGCTCGTCCCTTTCTGCCCGGCGTCCAGTCTGTGTCTGATTCCTCTTCCTCCCCAGGGCAGGGCCCTGCCGTGTGACACCGAACGCAAGGGCTTGCTGGGCGGTGAGCAGGGTGGTGGGCCAGGCGGTGCGGGAGACAGGAGTCTGGAGTCTCCGAGGTGGAGGGGTCAGGGTGCTTCACTGGGGACCTGTGTGCGCCAGCCGCGGGCTGCTGCGGCCCCCCCCCCACCCCCCGCTCTGTGCCTTTGCTCATGCTGACCCCCCGGGAGGCCCTTCCTCCCTCTGCCCCTCAGCGCTGGGGGTCCAGCTCCCAGGCCCTGTTCTGAGGTGGCTGAAGTTGCTGCTGCTCCCCTCGGCTGAACCCCCAGGACCCCGGGATCCGCCGTCCTTGTCTCCCCGCTAATGTGTGCTGGTGGGGGAGGATCTCTCGGCGCCATGGGCTCTGGGCTGGGCAGGGGCGAGTTTCCGTCTTAGCTTCACCTCCAGGACGCGACCTGGGCCCACAGGGGCGGTGAGGGGCGATGGGAGTGAACACTGGCTGATGAGCTGACTGATCAGTGCTGGGGTGAGGGCCATACTCCCCCAGGCTCTCGGGTGGGGGCATTCGCCCCCTGGGTACTGCACGGCTCATGTGTCAGGTGATGCGATGTTATGGCTGTGGCCTGTGGCCTGGCTCCCGGCTTCCCTGGGCTGGGGGATCTACTGGCAGTGTCCCCTGAGAACGAGCTGGTGGAGTCAACCCTGTGGAAGTGATTTGCTGTCTTTGGGGGTGAACTCAGGAAACTGGCTGGGTGCTTGTCCCCCATCTCCCCTCCCATCAGGACCTTGGAGCCCTGGAATGTCCTGGGAAACTCTCTGATTGGAGAAGGACAGGGGAGGAGAGGAGAGAATGGGAGGGTCAGCCTGGAGGGTGGATCGGGGAGGCCTGTAACTGTGGGTGGGGGTGAGGTGGGGAGTCAGGTCACCCACAGGGCAGGAGGCAGCTGGCCTCACCATGCTGGCCCATCTGTCACACCTCTTGCCCGCTCTGACCTCAGTGTATCGACCAAGCACAGGGCAGACTGGGCAGGGAACAGGGCACCCAGTGTCCAAAGGCCCCTCCTTCCATGGTGAAGCAGGCACGTTCCAGGTCTGACTTTGGCCTTGACTGGGCCAGGCCTGCCTTGCCTGGGACATGAGTAGCTGAGAGCCCCACACAGGCCAGGCCCCCAGGAGGCCCGAGGGAGGCTTTTTGGATGGATGGATTGATGGAGGATGGGTAGATGGATGGATGGGTGGATGGCTGGGTGGACAGACAGATGGACAGATAGATGGACAGATGGATGAGTGACTGACCAATCTGAGGTCCTGTCCATTGGGGAAGGACCGCATGAGGCCTCTTGGGGGACATCTGTGCTCTGGGCTCCTCATTATTACCCCAGACCCAGGGCTCCCAGTGCAGTGATTGTGAGGGTCCCCATTTCTCCCCCTTCCCCGTCCTTGGCCCAGTCCCTCCCCCAGAAGAGTCCCAGGTGTGGGGACAGCAGGGAAGGTGTGACTGCAGTGCCCCATGTCCAGCCCTGGCCAGCCCTGCCCCCTGGGCTCCTCTGAGCCCCGAGTGTCTGGCTGTGTCCCACGTCAGCCGCAGCTGCGCGCCTGGAGTTTAGAGAGGTCCCTGGGGACCACGAGGAGGGGGGTATGACCTGCACAGACACAGATTCTGGAACAGAAGATGCCCCTTCTGATGGTTGACTGACATGATCTCTGCCCGGCTCAGGCCTGGGCGCAGGGGCTTGGGCAGCCTGGGTGCTGTGACGCAGGTCTCTTCTCCAAGGGAGTTGGTGGAAGCTTCCAGAACTGGAGCCACTCCTCCCCCCAGCCTGGGGAGAGGGAGGCACCTGCTTCCCCGGGCTGGGCCGGTCGGCGTTTCCCGGCTATTTCGGGCGTCAGGGCCTCTTGGTTTCACCAGGCCAGCTGCGCGGGGGTGAGGGTGGGGCCCATGGGGAGCCCAGGGGTGCTGGCCTGAGGCTGGCTGGGCCCGAACAGGCCGATGCTAATGGCAGCAACAGTCACCCTCAGAGACCAGCAAACGTCCATTTTCCATCTGACCATCCCTCCTGGACCCCAGGGAGCGAGTTTCCACTATCACCAGCCCGGCTGCATGGAGGGGACACAGGCCCCAAGCCGCCAACCCAGAGTCAGGGCTGTCCTGCCCCCTGGCCACCTCCAGGCTCGGCCGTGGCCCCTTGTGAGGCCCAGTCGGGCACCCTCAGCCCTCACCCTGGTTGGTTTCTCCAGGGCACGAGCCCATCCTGCACGACACCATTCCCTCTCTATAGGCTGCTTCCCTGTGCCCACAGGAGGCCCAGCAGAGCTGCGTTGCCACCGCCGAGGTCCCCACACATAGTAGGTGCTCAGGAAAGGGCTGCTGAGTGGTGGCTTTGCCCCGGGCAGTGACCACAGCAGGCCTCATCCACGAAGGGCCTTGGTCCACACTAGCGCTGAGCTGGAGGCCCTGTGTGACCAGAGACACTGCGGGTGGGCTCACCAGGCTGCTCTGGGGTCCCACCTTCCCTTGGAGAGCCGCTCTCGGCCGGCCCACAGCAGCCTTTCCATCCTCCTTAGGGAGCCTGTTTGGGGTCTGGCTGAGGCTTCCTCCTTCCTCCCGGCACAATCTGGAGGCCCCAGCATGTCCCCAGGAGGCCGGGCCCTGGGCGGGCAGGGATTGTCCATCCTGGTGAGGACCGGAGGGGGATCCAGACTCTGGTGCCCAGCACAGCCCCGGGCACAGAGGATGCTCAGTGGATGCCAGCCCTGACGTGAGATGTCCCCAGGCCAGGTGCTGAGGAGCAGAAGGGACCTGGGGGGTTGATGTGGCCACAGGAAGAGAGTGTCACCCCGATCTGTGTGGAAACACACACATGGCAGTGCCCTGGTGGGTTGCGCTGACCATTAGCTACTCTGTCCCTGGAGTGGACACAGGGCGTCTGATGACCGAGCCCCTCCCCTGGCCCCTGTCCTGGTTGCCCCAGACATTCTCCCTGATTCCTCCCAGTTTCCCTGGGGACAAGGGCTGCCCAGAGGGTCCGTCCCTTGCAGGTTTCCACACATGCGGATCTATCACTGGGTGGGAAATGGTGTCAGGGTCACACTCAGGGCTCTCATAGGCTGGTATGGTGTGAGCTCACACCAGGGCTCCAGTCAAGGTCCACAGGGCTCAGGAGCCCCATGGTGACCCCCTGGGGGTGGCCCTTGGTGAGGCTGCTGCCCCCATCCTGCACCTCGGTCAGGGGACTCGATGGCGCTGCACAGTCAGCTGACCACAAAGCCTGGTGCTGCCTTGAGCCCCACATTTTAACTTATTATAAGGAGAGTCATTCAGCCATTCAGCAAACAGTTTCCCTGCACTCAGACGACCAAAATTTATCGTCCACACTGGGACATTTCTGGGAGTGGAAGGAGCGCTATTAATAATCTTGTAGTGTAATCTGAAGTCAGGGAGCCTGATTCTTCCAGTTCCGTTTTTCTTTCTTAAGATTGTTTAGGCTATTCGGGGTCTTTTGTGTTTCCATACAAATTGTAAACTTTTTTGTTCTAATTCTGTGAAAAAATGCCGTTGGTAATTTGATAGGGATTGCATTGAATCTGTAGATTACTTTGGGTAGTAGAGTCATTTTGACAGTATTGATTCTTCCGATCCAAGAACATGGTATATCTCTCCATCTGTGTCATCTTTGATTTCTTTCATCAGTATCTTATAGTTTTTGGAGTATAGGTCTTTTGCCTCCTTAGGTAGGTTTATTCCTAGGTATTTTATTCTCTTTGATGTGATGGTAAATGGGATTGTTTCCTTAATTTCCCTTTCTGATCTTTTGTTGTTAGTGTATAGGAATGCAAGAGATTTCTGTGTATTAATTTTGTATCCTGCAACTTTACCAAATTCATTGATTAGCTCTAGTAGTTTTCTGGTAGCATCTTTAGGATTCTCTATGTATAGTATCATGTCATCTGCAAACAGTGACAGTTTTACTTCTTTTCCCATTTGGATTCCTTTTATTTCTTTTCCTTCTCTGCCATGGCTAGGACTTCCAATACATTTTAAATAAAAGTGGAGAGAGTGGACATCCTTGTCTTGTTCCTGATCTTAGAGGAAATGCTTTCCGTTTTTCACCATTGAGAATGATGTCTGCTGTGGGTTTGTCACGTACATGTAGAATCTAAAAAAATGGTACAAATGAACTTATTTACAAAACAGAAATAGAATCACAGATGTAGAAAACAAACTTATGGTTACCGGGGGTAAGGGAGGGGGAAGGATAAATTGGGAGATTGGGATTGACATACACACACTACTATATATAAAATGGATAACTAATAAGAACCTTCTGTAAAGCACAGGGAACTCTACTCAATACTCTGTAATGACCTACATGGGAATAGAATCTGAAAAAGAGTAGATATATGGATATGTATAACTGCTGTAGCAGAAGCTTGTTGAGGTACCCCCTTTATGTTAGCCCTTATTCAGCCCTTATTCTTTCTGCCTGTTCAACCTGTCTCCTACAGATATGTTTTTCCCCTCTCTTTCTTGCTTAATTGCACTCTGAAAATGATTGCCCTCTAGCTAAAGTTGTACTAAGCACCTGACGTTTACTTCTCCAAGACGACACTCCCTAAGACTCCTCTCCTTTGGGAGCATTCTTTATTCCAGAAAGGTGACGGGATGATAACCTCGAGGACCACCAGAACCTGTTCCGGAACCACCGGACGCCAGCCCTAATGATCTCAATGTCTCCAGGAGGGAAGAAGAATGCAAGACTACGTCAGTCCCGATCCTTTTCTACAGCCCTGTTTTCCACCCTGAGACCGTAAGACCCTTTCCTATTTCCCAGGAAGGGGCTCACAGTCTTGAGAGCGTTAGCCCGCTGTGGCCCCCTTTGCCTGGCAAAGTAATAAAGCTGCTCTTTTCTACTCCTCCAAAGCTCTGTCTCCACGTTTCTATCCAGCACCGGTGGACAGAGGCCAGGGTTTCAGCAACGTAACTGATTCACTTTGCTGTACAGCAGAAACTAACACAACATTGTAAATCAACTGTACTTCAATAAAAATTAATTTAAAAAATAATCACACCAAGACATGGGCATGAACTGGGAACGTCAGTGAAATCTAGGAGACAGGTCACCCCCTGGACCCCTCCCTGGGCCAGGTGTTCTGGGGGAGGCTGTCACTGGGGGATTCCTGGCCAAACAGGATTGGGTTTGCTGTGATCCCAGGTGACCAACTGGCTTTTCAGAAAAACTGGTCCAAAGACTGGCCCTGCCAGGACCAACTACCCTCTGTCATATCAGTGCGTTTGTGTCCGTGAGACCGGTGTGCAGTCCCTCCAGGTGACCATACAGAAGCGGGGGTTCTCTGGCCACCTCGAGGGAGCGCGTCCCCTCGAAGCCTCACAAAGTCTCCTGCACAGCAGTGTTTAGCCTGGCGCGTGGCTGCCGGTGGGGGATGCTCCTCTGTGTGCAGCCAGGGACCCTGGCAACCTGGCCCGTTCCTCCCACCCGTCCTGCTCAGGAGCAGCAGGGAGGAGGTTGATGCCCCATCACGGGCACAGTGGGCTGGGGACGCAGGACCTGACCAGGAGGAGGACAGCACGCTCTGAGAGATGTAGACATCACCTTGCTGTGTCCTGTGTCACTGAACCAGCGGGTGTGGCAGCAGACAGCTGACTGCTCCGCGGACACCCCTGGAAGCTGTATTTTCAAAGCGGCTGGAAACCTGGGTTTGGACCTTTGTGTTGGGAGTGAGGGTCTGTATCCAGAGAGACACAGGCTGGGGCAGAGCCCCTTGCAACCACTGCGGCACTCTGGTGAACACTGTGGGGTGAAGGACAAGGGTGTCCCCCTGCCCAGACCTGGCCCGGCTGCGCTCTCTTGGTGACGTTGCAGGTCTCACAGTGGGCCGGGAGAATCACCCAGCTCAGCTCAGTAGAAGCTCCTGGGCCACCCCCAGGGCCCCAGCAGTCACCTCCCCTCCCCTCCCCCAGGGCTATTCCGGGCTCTGCTGTGAAGGAAGCCACAACCCCCCTCCCCCATCAGTCACCTCCCCCAGTCTTGGCCTCCCACAAGGAAGCCCTGGACGGAGGGCACTGCCTAGGATCGCACAGCAGGCAGGGCAGGGCCAGGCCAAGCCCCCTCCCCTGACCTGACCCTCTTTTATTCCACAAAGAGTCAGCCCAGCATGGACACCCGCCCCCACTGCCGGTGCCCTGGGGCCACCAGTCTGCAGGGGCTGTCCCAGCTCTGAGCTGAGCGGGGCAGGCCCGGTGCATCCCTCATGGTCAGTGTCCCCTCTGTGAAGTGGGCAATGGCAGCCCTGATGGGACTTCAAGGCTCCCTGAGGGGCTGTGATGAGCCTGTAGATGTGCCAGTGCCGGCTGCTGGGGGATCCGCCACTTGGGGCCGGGCAGTGGATGAAATCTTATCCCAGGTGTGCGGGGAGATGCTCCCCAGGCGGGGAGCTGAACTGGGTGCTTGAGGACACGGTGGGGTCAGCGGTGGGCTCTACGGGAGTCCCCCCAGTGCATGAGCTGTTTCAGGGCAGGTGGTCCTGTCTCCTTGCTCCCAGCACCAGCCCACAGCAGTGCTCACTGACGGTTTGCTGAATGAATGAGTGAGTGAATGGATGAATGACATATCTCGCAGGGCTGAGGAGCTGTGGAAAGAGCTGGGGGTGGGGGGGGCAGGTCAGCCAGCAGCTCACCCTGTAACCCCGGGCAGGTCCCCCAACCCCCATCCCGCTGACAGAGACTCAGTTCTCTCCTCTGTGAATTGGGCCCACAATACCCACACTGCTTTGCTGTATGGACTCAGAGGGTCCATGAACCCCCTCCTCCCTGCCCCTACCTGCACCGAGTCAGTATAGATTGAGGAGCCAGGGTTACCCCACCCCACAGAGCCTTAGGATGCCTCTGATGTCCAGAGGCTGGGGGGTCATGTGCTCAGCACCGTCTCCCGGCCGGCACAGCACAGCCTCCTCGGGGGGGAAGGTGACCTCATGAGGGGGGCCCAGGTGCACACCGTGCGTGTGGCCCTGAGTGCCTGCGGGACCTGGGCAGCTGCCTCAGCTCTGGGAACGTCTGTCTCCTCATCCATGAGGTGAGGGGGTGTTAGCACCCACTTCCTGGGCTGGTATGGGGGAGTTAGAACACGATCCACAGGCAGTACCCACCTGGGGCTCTTTCCTCGTGGCAGAGAGATGACAGACACCTGCAGCAGAGCCGGGGACAATCAGTCCCTAACCAGGCAGAGCTGGGGATGGTCAGTCCCACAACTGGGCAGAGTTGGGGACAGTTCTGCAGTAAGTTGCCAGCAATCATCAAGAGACTCCCTGATGCCTGTCCAGCACCCAGCTGACCCTCTGAGGCAATAAGGGGGGGGGGTGCAGCCCCTGCCCTCAGGGCACCTACCTTCTGGAGCGAGGTCAGAGCCCTGGTCGGGCTGGGAGATTGGACGGATAAAGAAACAGGATCCCCTTTCTTTTTTTAATTAAAAAAATTTTAAATTTTTAAATACAGTTGATTAACAATGTTGTGTTAGTTTCAGGTGTACAGCAAAGTGATTCAGTTATACATATACATGTGTCTATTCTTTTTCAAATCCTTTTCCCATTTAGGTTGTTACAGAATACTGAGCAGAATTCCCTGTGCTATATACAGTAAGTCCTTGTTGGTGATCTATTTCAAATACAGCAGTGTGTACATGTCAATCCCAAACTCCCAATCTATCCCTCCCGTCCTCGCCCCCCCTGCCCCCCGTAACCATAAGTTCATTCTCTAAGTCTGTGAGTCTGTTTTTGTAAATAAGTTCGTTTGTATCACTATTTTTAGATTCTGCATATGTGATATCATATGATATTTATCTTTCTGTCTGACTTACTTCACTTAGTGTGATAATCTCCAGGTCCATCCATGTTGCTGCAAATGGCGTTATTTCATCCTTTTTAATGGCTGAGTAATGTTCCACGAGCACTTTTTAGATGCACCCAGTTTCTAGCTCCCGTGGACAGAGAAGGAAGGGCATCCAGGCCGCTGGCTCCCCGGGACCTGGTGACAACACAGAACAAATGGGGAAGGGGGTGAGAGAGGAGAGGAAAGAGGACCCAGGAGAGGGGATTTGGGGGCTGAAGAGTTTCAAGAGAGAAAGAACGGAGTGTGGTTCTCAAATCCACTCAGAGGCCGACAGTGGGGAGGACAGAGAGGGGATGGTTGGATTGGGCCCCTTGGAGGTCACTGGTACCTAGGAGTGCAGGGAAAGATGGGGTGACGTCAGGAAGGGAGGGCAATGTGGAGCCCCCAGAGCTGTGCTGTAAGAAGCTGAAGGGAGGAGGGTGTGGCTGGAGAGAACATGGCCCCAAGTCGGGTCATGGGTGGGAGACAGGTCCAGGGGGACCGGAGGGGGTGACAGGAAAGTGGGTTGGCCTCAATGTGCCATCCTTGAGGATCAGAGCGTGGGTGCATGGCTGCCGAGAGGGGCAGCCTGGGTGAGCCAGATGGCTTACCCTGGAGTGACCGAGAGCCTTGGAAGCCACTGGGGCTGCCTGCTAACTGAGTGAGGTCACAGTCAGAGGCCCTGCCGGAGTGCCCTGTGTCGTGGGCTCACACTCGGTGGCCCTACTGCTTTCATATGAGGAAGTACAATCCTCAGGAGTTTGTCAGGTCACAGAGGCCATCCTCGAGTCTGGGCCTCTCATTACCTCCGGGTTATTTCTTTCCCCAGGATCATGTCTGTGGGCCTATAATGGCCATCGGGAGGGAAACTAGGACCTGCTGAGGCTTGAACGCTGGTGCTGGGCCCCAGAGACGGCCTTCCAGCTCTCTGACCGCTCGCCTGGGTGTCTGGGTCCTCCGTTACTGCCGTATCGGGAGCAGGCAGGGCCGGGACTGGCCCCAGCTGGGGCAGGGCTTGCTCGGGCACTTGGGAAACAGCAGCTGACTGGCAGCCAGTGGTCTGAGACCTGGAAGGGGTTGGGTCACTCGTGGGCTGGTAGTGATTCCAGCCCCAGTGTCAACTGCAGGGAAGGGGACTGGAGAGGGGTGTTGTTACAGTGAACGCAGGGAAGTGGGGTGTCTCTGAGGTTTCACGGAGGGGCTGGGACATCCGAGGGGTGAAGCATCCCCACGGCTGACAGCCCAGTGGCTGCTCCGTGGCAGGGCGTCCGTCCATCATGGGGCCTGAGATTCCCCGAATTCAGGGCCCCTCTTCCGTATGCCCCTCTGCACGCCCCCCAGGAGCGGTGGTGAAGTCTCACATCCCGGAGGAAGTGGGGACCCCAAAGGTTCTTGGCAGGAAAAGGCAGAGGCAGACACAGGGGCCTCAGTGGGGGAGAAGGGGAGCCGGCCTGCTGCTCTGGGGGGTTGCGGGAGGACTGTCCTGGCCTCTGAGCTCCTGCTGTGCTCAGCACTGGGCTTCCCTCCCTGGACCCCAGATCCACAGCTCCTTGGACAGCAGCCCCTGACTGAAGGTGTCGTGACAGTTCCTGCATCTTTAGAGACCAGGGAGTGGCGGGGGGGGGGGCCTGGGAAGCCACCTACTGGGGACTGACCCTCCTGGTGTTGGGGCAACCAAGGGTGAGCCCTGCGGTGACCCTCCCTGGGAGCCTGGACTGAGGTGGGGTCTTCAGAAAGAGGCGACCCTCTCTCGGGCCCTCCCCCAGTGCCCTGACCCTGATTTCTGACCCAGAGCATGAGGAAGCCAGCCACTCTGACCTAAGGCCCCTGTCCCCCATGGTCCCTCATGGGCCCCAGCAACTCTGTCCCCTTAAGCCGTGGGTCCCAGGGAGGGAGACCTGATTCAGGTGGGCTCGGAGCTCCCCAGGGAGGAGGCTGGATGAGTCAGGAGGGCCTGGCCAGGGTGGGCAGGGCACTGGGGGCGGCTGGGAACCTGGGGATAGGAGCTGAGCTCTGGGGTCGGGTGGGCGGATGGGGTTCAGTCCTGCCGTGAACGTGGGCAGGTCACTCAGGGTCTCTGGGCCTTGTGTCTCCATCCGTAGGGCGTGTGTCATTATAGGATCTTCCTCCGAGGGAGGTTTGATGCCTGGCTGGTAAGGCCTGGAGAGCATTTAACTGGGGCAGGAGGGAAGCAGTGCCCCAGAGCAGAAGCTAAGATCAAAGTCCCTCCCCATGAGCCCAGGAGGAGAAGGGGCTGCAGGAGGCCAGGGAGGAAGGAGGCGGAGCCTGGGCTGGGAGGCCCCCAGGAGTGGCCCAGCCCAGGGACCAGGCAGGACACGGAGGGAGAGGAACGTGGGCGAAGGTTCCCGAGTCAGTTATGCTAACAGCCATACTGGAAAGAAAGGACAAGCCGGGGGCAGGGAGGTGTGGAGAGTCCCCACCAGGGCAGGGAGGGAGGGCTCATCTGGAGGTCACCAGCCATGGGCAGCTCCGGCCAGGAAGGTGGCAGGGGGTGGGCACGGCCTTGTCCTGGAGGAGGAGTGGGAAGAAGGAGAGGGCAGATGGGTGATGTGTCCTGGCTGGTTGCCTGGGAGATGCCCCCACCCAGGAGACTGTGAGCCTCTCCCTTTAGTTACTTTCTCACTGGCGCCTAGGATTCCCCACCCCACCCCCAGAATTCTGGAGAGAGTGCAAATTAAACACGAGACAAAAAAAGAAATGAGCAGAGAGCATGATTTCTGAATAACGATGAGGACATTTTATTGCAAGTTGTTTGGTGCAGGAAGAGGGCTGCGGTGGGCCCAGGTTGGGCACGGGGAAACCCTACCGGATCTTGTTGGGAGAATCTCTATGCCCTAATTTCTTTTTTTGGCCATGCTCTGTGGCATTCAAGATCTTAGTTCCCCGACCAGGAATGGAACCTGTGCTCCCTGCAGTGGAAGCGTGGAGTCTTAACCACTGGACCCACTTGGAAGTCCTGGATGCCCTAATCATGGGAGCTCTGGGCACCCTCTTTGGCCCCTGACCCTTCAGGTTCACACGTCCTCATAACTTGACCTCCTGCCCTGTGCTCCCTGCTGCTGCCGACATCAGCTGTGACCTCTCATCCTTCCCGGGGCATCTGTCTGCCTGAAGATCCCCTCCCCCCAGACCCTCTCCCCATGTCCTCATACAGCATGTCCATCCATCCATTTGTATTGGTGTCAGGTCTCCGCCCTTTTGGGGAGGGGGTTTCTTGCCTCATAGTCTCAGATTGTGAAGAATCCAGGGAAGCAGTTCAGATATCCTGGGGGCAGGGGAGTGGGGGAGAGGGCCTGAGGGCCGGCGGTGGGCGAGGTCCACACAAGAACAACAAGTGTAGGGAAGTTGCAGAGGTGGGCTCTCCTGGGTCCTGCTGCCCTGCTCTGGAATATTCTCTGGGCTTTTCTGGGTGAGAGTGAAACTATCCCTCAAGGAAACATGAGGAATCAAGAGGAGAAGGTCCCCGGGAGAGACCTCAGGGTCACAGTACCGGGAGCAAGAAGCTCACTGAGACCATCCCATCCTGTCCCCAGCTGGGGTCTAAGAACAGTGAACAGACTAAAGGGTGAGGGTTACAGGCCCCAGAGCAATTCAGACCCCAGCCCCAGACAGGACAGAGAAAACAGAAAAACCTACCCAATTGTCACTCCTGACCCCAAGAAGATGGAAAGGGAGAGACTCACTCAGGATGGTCAGCTGGGTCCACACAGCACACAGTGACACAGCCTCAAACATAAACCCACCTGTCAGCCACCCAGCCCTTAACCCAGGCCCACCTGCAGCAGTACCGAGGCTCCAGGACCACCCTCTTTGTCATGGGAGCTAGTCTGGCCTTGGGGAGGGAAGGGGAAGCCTCTCCAATCCTGCAACTTCACCCCTGGGAAGCGGGGCTCCATCCATCCCCAGTTGTGGGAGGGGCAAGAGGGATGTCTGGGTGTCACATCACATCCCAGGGAACTCCCTTTCTGGAGAGCAGCTTGAGGGGGGAGTCATGGTGGGAGGGTGAGGAGCCTGTTTAGCACCCTGAGGGGATGGAGCTGTGCTCTCTGCAGAGCGAGGCCACGGGGCATTCTGGAGGCTCCAGTGCCCTAGAGGCAGGTCCAACAGGGCCATGTTTCTAGTAACTTGTGTGTGTGTGTGTGCAATGAAAGGTGCAGCTATGAGATCCTATGTTAGCACCTAGGACAGTCATCTGGGAGGGTCTCTGATCCCATTCTGAGCTCCTAAAGAAGTGTACTAGTTCACAGACGAACCCACGGCACCTTCCTAGAACATGATGCCGGACCTCGAGCTCATGGGGCCCATCGACCACCATGGACACTTGGACATGAGGCAGTTGTGGTGGAGTCAGTGCTGGGCTGACTTCTAAGGGTCAGAGAGAGAAAGGCTGACCTCGGCCCTGGGGGCTTGAATGGAGGCAGGACCCACCTGACACAAGTGGGAGGAGGGATACCCGGGGGAGTGTGGGATGAGTGACCAGGGTCAGGGAATGGAGGTTCCTGTGAGTGTGACAGTGAGGGCCTGGGGGAGGGGCAGAAGGCAGTGTCCCTGGGGAGGTGGGAGCAGGAGGGGGCTGGGAGGGGGTGCAGTGGGGGTGACTCTAGGACGAGGTCATGCGGAATAGCCAGGGTGAGTTTTAAACCAAAGGAAACATGGAATCAGTGGGTCTTCATCAATGGACAGAAGGACACTTGAGGGGGAAAGTAAACCAGAATGTGGTGCTGAGGATTCCAGGGAAGGGAGGTGAGGTATTGTCCTGGGGGCCCTGGCAACCAAACACTGTGACCGGGACAATCAGATGTGGAGGTGGTCCACACGGAAGAGGAAACATGGAGGAGGGTAGGGAGGGTGGACAGACTTCCATTCCTGCAGCGACCCAATTCCCTGTTCTCGAATGTTCTACGGGAGGGTCTCTGGGTGACAGTGAAACCATCCCTCGTGAAATCCCCAAGACCCATCCTCTATCTTGATTTCCAGATGGATAAGAGGATTTTGTTCCCCTTTGAGGATGGTTGAGTTCAGGACACCAAATGCAGAAAGAAAAACGAGCAGAGCATGAGTTCTGAATGACAATGAGGACATTTTATTGAGAGTTGATTGGGTGCAGGAGGAAGGGCTGGGGGGACCAGGGTGGGTGGGTAGACCCTCCAGGGGTCCTGTGGCTCCAGTCCCCTGAGGATGTGAGGACCAGGACCTAAGGGCACTCGGAGGGCGACACTGTCTTCTCCACGGTTTTCCCATCGTGCGTGACCTGGCAGCTGACCCCCTTCTCATAAGATTTCCACTCGCTGGCCGTCAGGGCCAGGTAGCTGCTGGCCGCGTACTTGCTGTTGCTCTGTTTCGAGGGCTGGCTGGTCTCCACGCCCTTGGTGATGGTGGTGCTGCCTGACTTCCAGGCCACCGTCACGCTGCCCGGGTAGAAGTCATTGATGAGACACACCAGGGTGGCCTTGTTGGCGTTGAGCTCCTCAGTGGAGGGCGCGAACAGAGTGACTGAGGGCGAGGACTTGGGCTGACCTGCAAAGTGAGGGAGAGACGGGAGGTCACTGGGGCAGCGTCCATCGCGGGAGCCCCTGACCTCAGGAGAAGCGGGCACAGGTGCCCAAAGTCCAGTGCATGGATCCCAGGCGGGCCCTTGCTCCCCTGAGGTCAGGCAGCCATGGCTGGGGTCGCTCACCTTCTGTCAGGGGATCCTCAGTGCCCGACTCCTGGGAGTTCGGGGCTCCCTTGCAAGTCTCCATCTCTTCCTCAGGCTCCCACGTCCCATAAACCACATCCCACCCTCTGCTCCCTGGTGCTGCCTGGCGTCCACCCTGCGGTCCCCTCTTTCCTCTGTCTGTCCTGGGCATTTGTCTGTCTGAGATCTTCCCCTGGTTCTCGTCTGGTGTCCTCATACAGGTCGTCTGTCTGTCCCCCATTCAGGCTCTCTTCCCTTGCAGAGGGGGGGATTGTTGCCCACAGTCCCCCTGACGCCAGCCTCGCAGCCCCCAACCCTCTAGGGCTGCCACAGAGACCACAGAGACCCCTCCAGGGCTGCCAGGGTGGAGGGAGCGTCAGCCCCGGGGCTGGGGTCCAGGGAGTCCCACAAATGAGAGTTTCCATGTGGGTGAACGTTGTGTTCTGAGCCTGGGGCTGTGTCTGTTCTGAGGGGTCCCCTGACCTGTGAAGTCCCGCTGGGGATCTGTCTGTCCTGGGACATCTGTCTGCCTGGCCGGGTCAGTTCCTGTCACCTGTCCCTATGAGGAGTCCCCACGCTGGGCGTCTGAGCTAGGGGCTCACGTCCAGTGTGTAACTGGGTGCGGTGACCCTTAAGGCCCGAGTGTCCTGAGATCTGTGCGGCCTGGGGTGTCCTGCTTGCTGGGAGGAGGATGGGGACCTAGCACCCTGAGGTCACCTTCTCAACGGGACACTCGTCTACCCTTCCCCCGTGTACTGTTCCCTCCTCCACTCTCCAAGGCCCCTGGCTCTGGGGTCCCTCACTAGCCCCCATTTGGGTCCCTGAGCAGAAAGATCCCAGGATGACACCCATGCTCTGTCCAGCTCTTTCCAGTGTCCTTCCCACATCCCTGGACCCAGTGCCCCAGCCTGAGACCCCCATTCCTTGGGCCTCAGTCCCTCCCTTCTCCTCAGACCCCAGGGGTCGGCACCCTGAGGAGGGAGCTGACATCCCAGCATCCAGAGAAGAAGGGCCTGGAGGGAAGGCTCGGGATGGGAAGAGCGAGGGGTGGCAGGAGGGTCACTTAGCCCGTCCCCACCATGCCCACCAGGTTCTGTGAAGAACGACAGGCTTGGGGGTGAAGGACAGCCTAGAAAGGTGAAGGTGACAGGCTCCGGAGAGTGAGACCCCAGCCCCAGACAGGAGGGAAAAGACAAGAAAATCTGCCCAAATTTCACCGTGGACCCTGAAGAAGAGGGGAAGGGGGAGACTCACCCAGGACGGTCAGCTTGGTCCCTCCGCCGAGCACAGCACACGGTGACACAGCCTTGAACATAAACCCTCCTGACACCCCTCCACCCCCTGCCCAGGCCCACCTGCAGCTGCACAGAGGCCCCAGGGCCACCCTCCTTGTCATGGGGGCTGGTCTGTCCTCGGGGAGGCTGAGGGGGGATCCCACCCCACCAGCACCTTCAGCCCTGGGAAGCGGGGCTCCATCCTTCCCCAGGCATGGGAGGTGCAGGAGAGACATCTGGGTGTCACATCACATCCCAGGGACTTTCCTTTCCTGGAGGAGGTGGGGTCCCCTGGTCAGTAGCGTGGGGGCGTCATAGTGGGAGGGTGAGGAGCCTGTTTAGCACCCTGAGGGGATGGAGCTGTGCTCTCTGCAGAGCGAGGCCACAGGGATTCTGGAGGCTCCAGTGCCCTAGAGGCAGGTCCAACACGGCCAAGTTTGCAGTAACGCGGTGTGTGCCGGTGTGCGCGCATGTGCGTGTGTGTCTGTGTGTGTGTCTGCCTTTCTAACCACTCGGGTCTCTGTCCTGTGTAGCTCCTACAGCAATAATCTCACTGATCTGAGATCTCATTCCAGATCTAAGATGGTGAATCAGTACACAGTCAAGTCCACGGCACCGTCCTAGACCGAAACTTGACGTTAGACTCATGGTCCCATCGACCACTCACATGGTTTTCACTGGCATTTGTGGTGGGTAGGTGGTGGGCTGGCCACCGAGAGATTGGTGAGAGCAGAGCTGGCCTCGTCCCAGGAGCCTTGAAGGCAGTCGGGACCCTCCTGACACAAGTGGGAGGAGGACTGTCTAGAGGGAGTGTGGGATGAGTGACCAGGGTCAGGGACTGTGGGTCCTGTGCAGAGTGTGACCGGAAGGCCTGGGGGAGGGGCACAGGGCTGTTTCCCTAGGGAGGTGCGAGCAGGAGGTGCCATGAGGGGGGTGGGAACTCTAGGACGAGGTCATGCGGAATTACCAGGGTGGGTTTTGAGCAAAAGGACACATGGAATCGGTGGGTCATCATCTACGGAGCCGACGGACTCCTGAGGGCTACACAATCCGGAATGTGACGCTGAGGATTCCAGGGAAGGGAGGTGAGGTATTGTCCTGGGGGCCCTGGCAACCAAACACTGTGACCGGGACAATCAGATGTGGAGGTGGTCCACACGGAGGAGGAAACATGGAAGAGGGTGGGGAGGGTGGACAGACTTCCATTCCTGCAGCGACCCAATTCCCTGTTCTCGAATGTTCTACGGGAGGGTCTCTGGGTGACAGTGAAACCATCCCTCGTGAAATCCCCAAGACCCATCCTCTATCTTGATTTCCGGATGGATAAGAGGATTTTGTTCCCCTTTGAGGATGGTTGAGTTCAGGACACCAAATGCAGAAAGAAAAACGAGCAGAGCATGAGTTCTGAATGACAATGAGGACATTTTATTGAGAGTTGATTGGGTGCAGGAGGAAGGGCTGGGGGGACCAGGGTGGGTGGGTAGACCCTCCAGGGGTCCTGTGGCTCCAGTCCCCTGAGGATGTGAGGACCAGGACCTAAGGGCACTCGGAGGGCGACACTGTCTTCTCCACGGTTTTCCCATCGTGCGTGACCTGGCAGCTGACCCCCTTCTCATAAGATTTCCACTCGCTGGCCGTCAGGGCCAGGTAGCTGCTGGCCGCGTACTTGCTGTTGCTCTGTTTCGAGGGCTGGCTGGTCTCCACGCCCTTGGTGATGGTGGTGCTGCCTGACTTCCAGGCCACCGTCACGCTGCCCGGGTAGAAGTCATTGATGAGACACACCAGGGTGGCCTTGTTGGCGTTGAGCTCCTCAGTGGAGGGCGCGAACAGAGTGACTGAGGGCGAGGACTTGGGCTGACCTGCAAAGTGAGGGAGAGACGGGAGGTCACTGGGGCAGCGTCCATCGCGGGAGCCCCTGACCTCAGGAGAAGCGGGCACAGGTGCCCAAAGTCCAGTGCATGGATCCCAGGCGGGCCCTTGCTCCCCTGAGGTCAGGCAGCCATGGCTGGGGTCGCTCACCTTCTGTCAGGGGATCCTCAGTGCCCGACTCCTGGGAGTTCGGGGCTCCCTTGCAAGTCTCCATCTCTTCCTCAGGCTCCCACGTCCCATAAACCACATCCCACCCTCTGCTCCCTGGTGCTGCCTGGCGTCCACCCTGCGGTCCCCTCTTTCCTCTGTCTGTCCTGGGCATCTGTCTGTCTGAGATCTTCCCCTGGTTCTCGTCTGGTGTCCTCATACAGGTCGTCTGTCTGTCCCCCATTCAGGCTCTCTTCCCTTGCAGAGGGGGGGATTGTTGCCCACAGTCCCCCTGACGCCAGCCTCGCAGCCCCCAACCCTCTAGGGCTGCCACAGAGACCACAGAGACCCCTCCAGGGCTGCCAGGGTGGAGGGAGCGTCAGCCTCAGGGCTGGGGTCCAGGGAGTCCCACAAATGAGAGTTTCCATGTGGGTGAACGTTGTGTTCTGAGCCTGGGGCTGTGTCTGTTCTGAGGGGTCCCCTGACCTGTGAAGTCCCGCTGGGGATCTGTCTGTCCTGGGACATCTGTCTGCCTGGCCGGGTCAGTTCCTGTCACCTGTCCCTATCAGGAATCCCCACGCTGGGCGTCTGAGCTAGGGGCTCACGTCCAGTGTGTAAATGGGTGCGGTGACCCTTAAGGCCCGAGTGTCCTGAGATCTGTGCGGCCTGGGGTGTCCTGCTTGCTGGGAGGAGGATGGGGACCTAGCACCCCGAGGTCACCTTCTCAACGGGACACTCGTCTACCCTTCCCCCGTGTACTGTTCCCTCCTCCACTCTCCAAGGCCCCTGGCTCTGGGGTCCCTCACTAGCCCCCATTTGGGTCCCTGAGCAGAAAGATCCCAGGATGACACCCATGCTCTGTCCAGCTCTTTCCAGGGTCCTTCCCACAACCCTGGACCCAGTGCCCCAGCCTGAGACCCCCATTCCTTGGGCCTCAGCCCCTCCCTTCTCCTCAGACCCCGGGGCTTGGCACCCTGAGGAGGGAGCTGACATCCCAGCATCCAGAGAAGAAGGGCCTGGAGGGAAGGCTCGGGATGGGAAGAGCGAGGGGTGGCAGGAGGGTCACTTAGCCCGTGCCCACCATGCCCACCAGGTTCTGTGAAGAACGACAGGCTTGGGGGCAATGGACAGCCTAGAGGGTGAAGGTGACAGGCTCCGGAGAGTGAGACTCCAGCCCCAGACAGGAGGGAAAAGACAAGAAAATCTGCCCAAATTTCACCGTGGACCCTGAAGAGGAGGGGAAGGGGGAGACTCACCCAGGACGGTCAGCTTGGTCCCTCCGCCGAACGGATAACACAGTGACACAGCCTCGAACATAAACCCTCCTGACACCCCCTCCACCCCCTGCCCAGGCCCACCTGCAGCTGCACAGAGGCCCCAGGGCCACCCTCCTTGTCATGGGGGCTGGTCTGTCCTCGGGGAGGCTGAGGGGGGACCCCACCCCACCAGCAACTTCAGCCCTGGGAAGCGGGGCTCCATCCTTCCCCAGGCATGGGAGGTGCAGGAGAGACATCTGGGTGTCACATCACATCCCAGGGACTTTCCTTTCCTGGAGGAGGTGGGGTCCCCTGGTCAGTAGCGTGGGGGGCGTCATGGTGGGAGGGTGAGGAGCCTGTTTAGCACCCTGAGGGGATGGAGCTGTGCTCTCTGCAGAGCGAGGCCACAGGGATTCTGGAGGCTCCAGTGCCCTAGAGGCAGTTCGGTCAAGTTTGCAGTAACTCAGTGTGTGCCGGTGTGCGCGCATGTGCGTGTGTGTCTGTGTGTGTGTCTGCCTTTCTAACCACTCGGGTCCCTGTCCTGTGTAGCTCCTACAGCAATAATCTCACTGATCTGAGATCTCATTCCAGATCTAAGATGGTGAATCAGTACACAGTCAAGTCCACGGCACCGTCCTAGACCGAAACTTGATGTTAGACTCATGGTCCCATCGACCACTCACATGGTTTTCACTGGCATTTGTGGTGGGTAGGTGGTGGGCTGGCCACCGAGAGATTGGTGAGAGCAGAGCTGGCCTCGTCCCAGGAGCCTTGAAGGCAGTCGGGACCCTCCTGACACAAGTGGGAGGAGGACTGTCTAGAGGGAGTGTGGGATGAGTGACCAGGGTCAGGGACTGTGGGTCCTGTGCAGAGTGTGACCGGAAGGCCTGGGGGAGGGGCACAGGGCTGTTTCCCTAGGGAGGTGCGAGCAGGAGGTGCCATGAGGGGGGTGGGAACTCTAGGACGAGGTCATGCGGAATTACCAGGGTGGGTTTTGAGCAAAAGGACACGTGGAATCGGTGGGTCATCATCTACGGAGCCGACGGACTCCTGAGGGCTACACAATCCAGAATGTGACGCTGAGGATTCCAGGGAAGGGAGGTGAGGTATTGTCCTGGGGGCCCTGGCAACCAAACACTGTGACCGGGACAATCAGATGTGGAGGTGGTCCACACGGAGGAGGAAACATGGAAGAGGGTGGGGAGGGTGGACAGACTTCCATTCCTGCAGCGACCCAATTCCCTGTTCTCGAATGTTCTACGGGAGGGTCTCTGGGTGACAGTGAAACCATCCCTCGTGAAATCCCCAAGACCCATCCTCTATCTTGATTTCCAGATGGATAAGAGGATTTTGTTCCCCTTTGAGGATGGTTGAGTTCAGGACACCAAATGCAGAAAGAAAAACGAGCAGAGCACGAGTTCTGAATGACAATGAGGACATTTTATTGAGAGTTGATTGGGTGCAGGAGGAAGGGCTGGGGGGACCAGGGTGGGTGGGTAGACCCTCCAGGGGTCCTGTGGCTCCAGTCCCCTGAGGATGTGAGGACCAGGACCTAAGGGCACTCGGAGGGCGACACTGTCTTCTCCACGGTTTTCCCATCGTGCGTGACCTGGCAGCTGACCCCCTTCTCATAAGATTTCCACTCGCTGGCCGTCAGGGCCAGGTAGCTGCTGGCCGCGTACTTGCTGTTGCTCTGTTTCGAGGGCTGGCTGGTCTCCACGCCCTTGGTGATGGTGGTGCTGCCTGACTTCCAGGCCACCGTCACGCTGCCCGGGTAGAAGTCATTGATGAGACACACCAGGGTGGCCTTGTTGGCGTTGAGCTCCTCAGTGGAGGGCGCGAACAGAGTGACTGAGGGCGAGGACTTGGGCTGACCTGCAAAGTGAGGGAGAGACGGGAGGTCACTGGGGCAGCGTCCATCGCGGGAGCCCCTGACCTCAGGAGAAGCGGGCACAGGTGCCCAAAGTCCAGTGCATGGATCCCAGGCGGGCCCTTGCTCCCCTGAGGTCAGGCAGCCATGGCTGGGGTCGCTCACCTTCTGTCAGGGGATCCTCAGTGCCCGACTCCTGGGAGTTTGGGGCTCCCTTGCAAGTCTCCATCTCTTCCTCAGGCTCCCACGTCCCATAAACCACATCCCACCCTCTGCTCCCTGGTGCTGCCTGGCGTCCACCCTGAGGTCCCCTCTTTCCACTGGGTGTCTGTCTGTCCTGGGCATTTGTCTGTCTGAGATCTTCCCCTGGTTCTCGTCTGGTGTCCTCATACAGGTCGTCTGTCTGTCCCCCGTTCAGGCTCTCTTCCCTTTTGCGGGGGGCTTTGTTGCCCACAGTCCCCCTAACACCAGCCTCGCAGCCCCCAACCCTCTAGGGCTGCCACAGAGACCACAGAGACCCCTCCAGGGCTGCCAGGGTGGAGGGAGCGTCAGCCTCAGGGCTGGGGTCCAGGGAGTCCCACAAATGAGAGTTTCCATGTGGGTGAACGTTGCGTTCTGAGCCTGGGGCTGTGTCTGTTCTGAGGGGTCCCCTGACCTGTGAAGTCCCGCTGGGGATCTGTCTGTCCTGGGACATCTGTCTGCCTGGCCGGGTCAGTTCCTGTCACCTGTCCCTATCAGGAATCCCCACGCTGGGCGTCTGAGCTAGGGGCTCACGTCCAGTGTGTAACTGGGTGCGGTGACCCTTAAGGCCCGAGTGTCCTGAGATCTGTGCGGCCTGGGGTGACCTGCTTGCTGGGAGGAGGATGGGGACCTAGCACCCTGAGGTCACCTTCTCAACGGGACACTCGTCTACCCTTCCCCCGTGTACTGTTCCCTCCTCCACTCTCCAAGGCCCCTGGCTCTGGGGTCCCTCACTAGCCCCCATTTGGGTCCCTGAGCAGAAAGATCCCAGGATGACACCCATGCTCTGTCCAGCTCTTTCCAGTGTCCTTCCCACAACCCTGGACCCAGTGCCCCAGCCTGAGACCCCCATTCCTTGGGCCTCAGCCCCTCCCTTCTCCTCAGACCCCGGGGCTCGGCTCCCTGAGTAGGGAGCTGACATCCCAGCATCCAGAGAAGAAGGGCCTGGAGGGAAGGCTCGGGATGGGAAGAGCGAGGGGTGGCAGGAGGGTCACTTAGCCCGTCCCCACCATGCCCACCAGGTTCTGTGAAGAACGACAGGCTTGGGGGCAATGGACAGCCTAGAGGGTGAAGGTGACAGGCTCCGGAGAGTGAGACTCCAGCCCCAGACAGGAGGGAAAAGACAAGAAAATCTGCCCAAATTTCACCATGGACCCCGAAGAGGAGGGGAAGGGGGAGACTCACCCAGGACGGTCAGCTTGGTCCCTCCGCCGAACACATTACACAGTGACACAGCCTCGAACATAAACCTTCCTGACACCCCCTCCACCCCCTGCCCAGGCCCACCTGCAGCTGCACAGAGGCCCCAGGGCCACCCTCCTTGTCATGGGGGCTGGTCTGTCCTCGGGGAGGCTGAGGGGGGACCCCACCCCACCAGCAACTTCAGCCCTGGGAAGCGGGGCTCCATCCTTCCCCAGGCATGGGAGGTGCAGGAGAGACATCTGGGTGTCACATCACATCCCAGGGACTTTCCTTTCCTGGAGGAGGTGGGGTCCCCTGGTCAGTAGCGTGGGGGGCGTCATGGTGGGAGGGTGAGGAGCCTGTTTAGCACCCTGAGGGGATGGAGCTGTGCTCTCTGCAGAGCGAGGCCACAGGGATTCTGGAGGCTCCAGTGCCCTAGAGGCAGTTCGGTCAAGTTTGCAGTAACTCAGTGTGTGCCGGTGTGCGCGCATGTGCGTGTGTGTCTGTGTGTGTGTCTGCCTTTCTAACCACTCGGGTCCCTGTCCTGTGTAGCTCCTACAGCAATAATCTCACTGATCTGAGATCTCATTCCAGATCTAAGATGGTGAATCAGTACACAGTCAAGTCCACGGCACCGTCCTAGACCGAAACTTGATGTTAGACTCATGGCCCCATCGACCACTCACATGGTTTTCACTGGCATTTGTGGTGGGTAGGTGGTGGGCTGGCCACCGAGAGATTGGTGAGAGCAGAGCTGGCCTCGTCCCAGGAGCCTTGAAGGCAGTCGGGACCCTCCTGACACAAGTGGGAGGAGGACTGTCTAGAGGGAGTGTGGGATGAGTGACCAGGGTCAGGGACTGTGGGTCCTGTGCAGAGTGTGACCGGAAGGCCTGGGGGAGGGGCACAGGGCTGTTTCCCTAGGGAGGTGCGAGCAGGAGGTGCCATGAGGGGGGTGGGAACTCTAGGACGAGGTCATGCGGAATTACCAGGGTGGGTTTTGAGCAAAAGGACACGTGGAATCGGTGGGTCATCATCTACGGAGCCGACGGACTCCTGAGGGCTACACAATCCAGAATGTGACGCTGAGGATTCCAGGGAAGGGAGCTGAGGTATTGTCCTGGGGGCCCTGGCAACCAAACACTGTGACCGGGACAATCAGATGTGGAGGTGGTCCACACGGAGGAGGAAACATGGAAGAGGGTGGGGAGGGTGGACAGACTTCCATTCCTGCAGCGACCCAATTCCCTGTTCTCGAATGTTCTACGGGAGGGTCTCTGGGTGACAGTGAAACCATCCCTCGTGAAATCCCCAAGACCCATCCTCTATCTTGATTTCCAGATGGATAAGAGGATTTTGTTCCCCTTTGAGGATGGTTGAGTTCAGGACACCAAATGCAGAAAGAAAAACGAGCAGAGCACGAGTTCTGAATGACAATGAGGACATTTTATTGAGAGTTGATTGGGTGCAGGAGGAAGGGCTGGGGGGACCAGGGTGGGTGGGTAGACCCTCCAGGGGTCCTGTGGCTCCAGTCCCCTGAGGATGTGAGGACCAGGACCTAAGGGCACTCGGAGGGCGACACTGTCTTCTCCACGGTTTTCCCATCGTGCGTGACCTGGCAGCTGACCCCCTTCTCATAAGATTTCCACTCGCTGGCCGTCAGGGCCAGGTAGCTGCTGGCCGCGTACTTGCTGTTGCTCTGTTTCGAGGGCTGGCTGGTCTCCACGCCCTTGGTGATGGTGGTGCTGCCTGACTTCCAGGCCACCGTCACGCTGCCCGGGTAGAAGTCATTGATGAGACACACCAGGGTGGCCTTGTTGGCGTTGAGCTCCTCAGTGGAGGGCGCGAACAGAGTGACTGAGGGCGAGGACTTGGGCTGACCTGCAAAGTGAGGGAGAGACGGGAGGTCACTGGGGCAGCGTCCATCGCGGGAGCCCCTGACCTCAGGAGAAGCGGGCACAGGTGCCCAAAGTCCAGTGCATGGATCCCAGGTGGGCCCTTGCTCCCCTGAGGTCAGGCAGCCATGGCTGGGGTCGCTCACCTTCTGTCGGGGGATCCTCAGTGCCCGACTCCTGGGAGTTTGGGGCTCCCTTGCAAGTCTCCATCTCTTCCTCAGGCTCCCACGTCCCATAAACCACATCCCACCCTCTGCTCCCTGGTGCTGCCTGGCGTCCACCCTGAGGTCCCCTCTTTCCACTGGGTGTCTGTCTGTCCTGGGCATTTGTCTGTCTGAGATCTTCCCCTGGTTCTCGTCTGGTGTCCTCATACAGGTCGTCTGTCTGTCCCCCGTTCAGGCTCTCTTCCCTTTTGCGGGGGGCTTTGTTGCCCACAGTCCCCCTAACACCAGCCTCGCAGCTCCCAACCCTCTAGGGCTGCCACAGAGACCACAGAGACCCCTCCAGGGCTGCCAGGGTGGAGGGAGTGTCAGCCCCAGGGCTGGGGTCCAGGGAGTCCCACAAATGAGAGTTTCCATGTGGGTGAACGTTGTGTTCTGAGCCTGGGGCTGTGTCTGTTCTGAGGGGTCCCCTGACCTGTGAAGTCCCGCTGGGGATCTGTCTGTCCTGGGACATCTGTCTGCCTGGCCGGGTCAGTTCCTGTCACCTGTCCCTATGAGGAGTCCCCACGCTGGGCGTCTGAGCTAGGGGCTCACGTCCAGTGTGTAACTGGGTGCGGTGACCCTTAAGGCCCGAGTGTCCTGAGATCTGTGTGGCCTGGGGTGTCCTGCTTGCTGGGAGGAGGATGGGGACCTAGCACCCTGAGGCCACCTTCTCAACAGGACATTCGTCTACCCTTCCCCCGTGTACTGTTCCCTCCTCCACTCTCCAAGGCCCCTGGCTCTGGGGTCCCTCACTAGCCCCCATTTGGGTCCCTGAGCAGAAAGATCCCAGGATGACACCCATGCTCTGTCCAGCTCTTTCCAGTGTCCTTCCCACAACCCTGGACCCAGTGCCCCAGCCTGAGACCCCCATTCCTTGGGCCTCTGTCCCTCCCTTCTCCTCAGACCCTGGGGTTGGGCACCCTGAGGAGGGAGCTGACATCCCAGCATCCAGAGAAGAAGGGCCTGGAGGGAAGGCTCGGGATGGGAAGAGCGAGGCGTGGCAGGAAGGTCACTGAGCCTGTCCCCACCATGCCCACCAGGTTCTGTGAAGAATGACAGGCTTGGGGGCAATGGACAGCCTAGAGGGTGAAGGTGACAGGCTCCGGAGAGTGAGACTCCAGCCCCAGACAGGAGGGAAAAGACAAGAAAATCTGCCCAAATTTCACTGTGGAACCCGAAGAGGAGGGGAAGGGGGAGACTCACCCAGGATGGTCAGCTTGGTCCCTCCGCCGAACGCAGCACACCGTGACACAGTCTTGAACATAAACCCTCCTGACACCCCCTCCACCCCCTGCCCAGGCCCACCTGCAGCTGCACAGAGGCCCCAGGGCCACCCTCCTTGTCATGGGGGCTGGTCTGTCCTCAGTGAGGCTGAGGGGGGACCCCACTCCACCAGCAACTTTAGCCCTGGGAAGCGGGGCTCCATCCTTCCCCAAGCATGGGAGGTGCAGGAGAGACATCTGGGTGTCACATCACATCCCAGGGACCTTCCTTTCCTGGAGGAGGTGGGGTCCCCTGGTCAGTAGCGTGGGGGGCATCATGGTGGGAGGGTGAGGAGCCTGTTTAGCACCCTGTATCTCCCAATGCAGTTTATCTAAATCAGAAGGTAACCCTTTGCATTGGGACAAGAATTTTTTCAATTGAGCGGTGGAACTATTTGGTCATGGTTGTGTTTAAGGTGTGCACATAAGATTTTTGAAACAAAATTTAACAGAACAGCAATATAAATTCAACACTTATTTCTGATTAAATAAAGCAAATATCCAGCCTTTTATTAAGTTAATTATCTAAGGAAACATCCTCAACTTGATAAAGAGTATCTCCCAAAACTTATAGCAACCTTCACATTTAAAGGTAAAACCATCTTAAAGGTCAGGGTTCCCACTCTTACTTTTATTATTCATCATATTCTACAGATTCGAGCCAATGAAGTGAGATGAGGTGGGGCAAAGAGTGTGTTAGGAAAAATGAGATAAAATTGTTCTTTGCAGATGATGGGCTAGTTTACTTCAACAAACAAACAAAACAAAACCCAAGACAATCAGCTGAAGGACTATTAGAACTAATACAAGAATTAACCAAAATGATTGAACACAAGAGCAATAGGGAACTATTGAGGAGATGAAATTTGGGAAACACTGACAACCTCAATAAGAATTCTATTAAAAGTCCTAGGAATAAACTTAACAGAAAATGTGCAAGATTTGCATGGATAAAATATAACACAACTTGACTAATGGACACAACAGCAAAGACATCAGTTCCCCTCAAATGAATCCATATACTTCATGAAATTACAAGCACAACATCAAAGGAATAATTTTTGAAAATTAGTGAACCAATTCTGAAGTCCAACAGTAAGAATAATGATGGAGAAGAGACACAAATATTCTGAATGAGAATAATAACGACGGGGTTGTTCTTTACCAGGTACAGAAACACATTGTAAAGCTACAATAATTAAAACAGGGTGGAAAGGATGTGGGAATTGATCATTAGATCAACAGAACCACAGAGAGGATGTGATAAATCCATAATTCAGTATTGGATAAAAGCTATGTTTGTATTCAACAAATATATGATGATTGGCTCTCCATTTGGAAAATATATAAGGTTATATTCCTACCTACCCAAAAATAAACTCCAGGTGAAGTAAAAACAAACACCAAAACAATGAAAATACCTGAATAAAATAGAAAAAAATAGAAATGAATATGCCTTCCCTATGTTTGCCACAGATCACAGACACTGTTAAGAAAAACCACAAATCTGACATATAAAAGTTAAAAAGGTTTTATGGTGAAAGACCCCACAAACAAAAGTTGTAAAACAGATCAGGGAAAAATATTTACAATGTACATACTTAATAAGGGGTTACTATCCCAAATAGATGGAGAGTTTCTTATGGATCTTTAAGAAAATACAACCAAACGAACGAAAAATAAACCAGGCAAAATTATGACTGGTGAATTCACAGAAGAAATAAAATCAGTCAATAAAAATATGAAAGAAAAATAAGTTTCACCAACGATCAAATAAACAAACACATTTGTTCTCATTTTTGCTCATCAGACATGCAAAATAAAAAAAGATCCACCCTGTCACATTATTGGCAACAATGGAGAGGGAAAGGCACTGTCATTCACTGTGGTGAGAGTAAGTTGGAACAGACTTTTGGGAGGACCACTGGCATCTCCTACGAAAATTTCAAAGCCTGTTCTCTCTGATCCAGCAATCCCACTTTTGGGCATCTATCCCGTGGAGATACACAGTGTACTTAGTATGGATACACAGCTACACACGTTGGGGGTCTCCATGTAGCATCTCTTGTAATTTACATTTTTAAGTGGAAACAACCTAAATGTTCATTAACAGGGGAATCATTAAAGACATGCTGCTTCATCCAAACTTTGAAGTCTTAAAAAGCTGTGTGGAGAACATGGGGGATTCATATGGGCTGATACAGAAAATCTCAACAGACTGTTGAAAAAGCTAGTTGCAGGCTAATATACTTCTGTGCTTAATCTTTTTTTAGAACACATAGTACTCTGGTATTAAAAATTATTTTCGAAGATAAAAATGAAATATATCTTCTTGTGAACATTTTCATAACTACAGAAAATTATAAAGTAAAAAATTGAAACTAGATGAAAGCCCACCTGCCAGAGACACACCATTGACATTTTTCTACATTTTCTGACAGGCTTTTGAAAATGCACACATACTTTAAAAACCCAATTTCAGAAATACAATTTTGGAGGTTTGTGTAAGATTCCTTACGATGGATATTCCATGCTGTATTTTGTCACACCCTTTCTGCTGGATATCTAGGTTATTTCCAGTTTTCTCCCATCATTAATAATGTTGAGTTTCTTGCTTGTAAACCTTTGGTTACATCTTTGGTTGTTCCCCCCACCCTCTGCTCAGGATGAATTCCTAGAAGTGGAATTACACAATTTAAAGAAATACGCTTTCTTTTATGACTCACTGCGTATTGCTAAAAAGGGTGTACATTTTAGTCTTTTATAGACAGTTCGTGACTGTGCCCGTTCCTCCCCATCATGATAATGTCACTTTAAATTCACTTGCCAATTCCATAGGAGATATTGGTACCTGGTCACCATGGACCAGCACCCCCTCCCCATCCCCTTTCCACTGCCCCTTCTCCATCCTCTAATCTGGCCTCACACTGGTCTCCGATCTGGAGCCATTTTTTCAAAACACTAACCTGACTCTGACAGCTCCCCACTTAAATCCTTCAGTGACTCCTCCTGGACCCCAGGATAAAGGATGAGGTGTACAAGACCCCAGCAGTCTGCACCCCGCTCTCCCCGGCTCTGGAGGCCCCCTGCGGGCCTGTGCCACCTCACTCTCCTCCTCGGACCCCCCACCATTCCCTCTGCCTGGAGCGCCCCGTCACGTGTCAACACCCTGGATCTGTAAGACCAGCTCGGGCATCCCCCCTCCCATCTTACTGCTCCTAAAATGACCCATGGGTCTGCCCAATGCCTGGATATGACCCCGCTTGGTTCAGGCTTGGCCCCAGTTAAACACTCAGGAATTTAGTTGAGGAGTTGGCCTCCTTGGGGGACACCAAGCCAAACCCTTGCTTCCTTCTCTGGACGCCTTGTAAACTGCCCCTTCTCTTGCACCATTTTCTTAAAACACAGGACATGCTGGTGCCTGTTCAGTCCCGGGATTTCCACAGTCCTGGGACCGTGCCCATGTGTTGTGTGAACTTGGGCAGGTTGCCTCACTTTTCTGGACCTCTATCCCTGTCTGTAAGTTGGGGATGATGGCAGGACCTGCCTTGTGGGGCTGCTGCCCCTAAAGTGATTAGTCCTGGGTACGTCCTGCCCCTGCTGCCCTGTTTCTCCGTGCTCAGAGGTCCAGGGCAAGGCAAGTGAGGCACGAGTCTTGGGCACAAAACTTAAGGGGCACCAAAAAAATCCAGTCATTGAGATAAATAATACTTTAATATAGTATTAAGGGAGAAAAATCAATACAAACAAATTCACACTAGACAAAATGTCAACACTTTAAATAAAGCCACTGTCTGCTCAGGCCCCTTCTTTACGGATGATTCTCCCTTCTTGCCCCTCTCTTCTATAGTCATTCACCCCTGCACCCCGTCAAAGGGACCTCCAGTCCCCCTGTACCACAACTCCCTCGGCCTCTTACCTGTCCCACAGGCTCCAGAGGCTGGAGACTTCCCGGGGCTTCCATGTGGGGGGCCATGCTGCCATCGGGGGCAGCAGGCCATGGGTGCCCATGGCCAGGCCCAGTACTATGAGAGGCCAGGGCTGCCTGGGGACAGAGCTCTGACCCCTGGGGTGTTCATGGGCCCATCTGGCCTGACCTGGGCCTCATGTGCCCTCAGGGTCAAAGGCGCCTCGGCCAACCTGCTGGTATGGGCTCCCTGGAGGGGGACCGGCAGGTGCCCCCAGTTCCCCTTGCTGGCAGTGGCCGTCCCAGTGCATCCTGGCCCTCGTGGCCCTGTCCTCTGCCTGGGCCTTTTCTGTCCCTGCACCCAGCACCTGGCCCCCTTCAGGGTCCATGGCTGTTACTCCTGGGGCCTCTCCCAGGGGGGCCTTTGCTAACTGCTCTGCTGTGGTCAGGATCCAGGGCTCAAGGGCTTCACAGCAAAGCCCGCCCACCAGCCCCGCCCCCGGGTCCCTGGGTCGGGCACACCTGCCCTATTCTCCTTCCCTGTTCTGCAACTGCGTCCCTGGGCTGTGGAGCATCTCCCTGGGGCCTGGAGGGGCCGAGGAGGGCAGCCAAGTTCCCGTGGAATAAGTCAGTGAGGCCTGAGTGCAGTGGGCTGGGGCTTCTCTTCTGACCAGTCCTCTGGCTTGGTCCCTGCAGCCTTCACTCCGGCCAGTCAAGATCGCCCTTCCTTGGTTGGTTTGGCCAAGCCTGGCTAGTGTCCCTGGTCAACTCCTCACTCAGCTTCTCAGCCAGGCAAGGGCCCTGCGGGAGTGATTCTATACCCCTCTTTCAAGGAGAAACGTCAAGTCATGAATGTTGACACCAACCAGACCGAGGTTCCCTCTGGGCCTCAATTTCCTTATCTGTAAAATAGGGGCAGTTCCTTTGCCGTAGGAAGGCCTTGAGGATCAGTGTGATCACGTGTCTGCTTAGGCTGGGGTCCGTTTTGAAGCCCAGGGAGATAACACACGATCCAGTGATGAGAGGGATGCTGTCGATCCAGTGCTGACAACCGGGCCGGCTCCCTGCTGAGCTGAGATTTTTTTTTTTTTCTCCCCTGTTTGAAGATGAAGAAATTGATGTTCAAGCAGCTTCCGTACTTTCCTGATGCCACACCGGCAAGAGGCCTGGCCCTCACGCAGCTCCAGGGCATACCCCTCCCTCTAGGTCCTGGTGCTGTCAGGCTGCCGGGTATAGGAAGAACTCCAAGTGGCAGGTTGCAAGTTCCCACTTGTCACAGCCAGCACCGACCCTCTGGCTTTCCAGTTGCTCTCTGGCCACAGGAGCTCTAATACCTATGTCAACTTAAGTCCAGCTCTGCAGCCCTCCCAATCTTCTGGTTCAGCAAATCTGAAAGAGGCCTCCCAGGGATGGACCCCAAAGTGACTTTCCTGGGAGGGCCCTTTCAGAGGTGTCTGGCCCGTGATTTTTTTTTTTGCGGTACGCAGGCCCCCCACTGCTGCAGCCTCTGCCGTTGCAGAGCACAGGCTCCGGACGCGCAGGCTCAGCGGCCATGGCTCACGGGCCCATCCGCTCTGCGGCATGTGGGATCTTCCCGGACTGGGGCACGAACCCATGTCCCCTGCATCGGCAGGCGGACTCTTAACCACTGCGCCACCAGGGAAGCCCCGGCCCATGTTTTGAGGCCGATGCTCCTTAACTTTCCTGCTACATTTGGTGAAAATCAGTCCAGCCTGTTCCATGGGATGCGTTAACAGGCACACAGCTTGGGACTTCATTTTCTTCATATAGATGAGGGTCCCTGGGAGACAATGTCCACGGATCTCTGTATTTCTGCACGTCTCACGAGCAAAGGAACGGATTGCCTTTGTTTTGGATCATCTTTTCGAGTATGTTTGTGTAATGAATGACCCTGGAGGGTAGAGATAGCGTCTCCCTCTGGAGCAAAACATGCTTACTGTCCGGCAGAAAAGATTCGGGGTCCCCAGCTTGGATGTGCGGGTGTCTCCTGGCCCCTTTGCATCAGCCTGTGGGGCTCAGAGAACCAGCGCAGGATGATGCTGGTATGCCGGCTGCCTCTCTTGCTGGGAGTAACATGCTGGCCTTTGTCTCCAACCCAGCATCTTGTGTCCGCCAGCATCTGTGCACTGCGGCAGGCTCACTTTTTAGCTTGCGGGCAGGAACAAATCCCAGACCCTCCACAGCTCTTGATAATGACGGTTGTGATGGGGGAAGGAGGGAAGGAGGGTGATGATGGTGATCAAAACCTCACAGTTTGACCAAACTCATAAGGCAGCTTTGGAGGAACCCCAGGCTGCCGGGCCGGGTGCTGAGGGCTGGACTATACAGCACACACAGACAGATCCCTGGCCTTGGACATGGGCCAGGCATTGAACAGTAACGGGGTGTGGGTGCCCTACCAGCCATCATGCAGGATATGGGGGAGCCCCTGGGAGGCCCTGATTCAGTCCAGCTTCTCCCCATTGTGGTGCTTGGCCCACTCCAGCCTGGGACCTGGGCCCCTTGCACCTTGGGGGCTGCGTTGCCCCTGCCCCAGGGTCCAGGCTGAATCTGCTCCCTCCCCGCACCCCTGTGTGGGTGTGATGCTCACCCACTGCCCGGGGCCCAGAAGCTGTGGTCCCCCCCACCCACTGGGGACAGCCCCAGATTTCGGGGAGAAAAAGGGGCTGTCCCTGAACTCGGTGATTCCACTTGTGCCCCAGCCTCCACCCTGTACCTGCCACGGTCTCTGGGCAGCCGCCACCGCAGACCACATCCTCCTGTGGTGGCTGCAATCGGAAATCCTGGTCTGGCTGGACGCTGGGGACCCTCGGGGGATGGGCAGGGCCTTCCCAGCTGGTGCAGCTGCAGCTCTGGCCGCCCAGACTTGTCCCCACCCCCTCCCTGGACTGAGAATGGCCGAGGGCTGGATTCAGGCTGAGCCAGAGAGGTCTGGGTCCAGCTGTCCTGCTCAGCAGATCCCCTGCTCAGGGTCCCTGGCTCCTCTGTGCCCCGCCCCCACCCATCTCCCCTGGAGTGGAGGGGTGTGTCATGTCCAGTCACTTCTGCCCTGCTCCCGTGTCAGGGGCGCCCCCTGCCTCCTGCTGGTCAGCCCCCTGCCCATTCTACATCCCACAGGCCCCAGACACCTGCCTATAGTCAGAGTGGAGTCTTCTCTCCCAGGCCTAGGTCTCCCCAGCTCCCCACTCCCCACCATCCCCAAAACTCAAGCGGCTGGTCCTTCTCTTAACATCTTCAGTGTTTTACTCTTGGGGCCTGGAGGGTCTGAGGCAGAGGGGGACAAAGTGTCCGTCTGGAGATATGACAAAGCTTCTGGAATCAGGATCTGGCTCTGTGGTTCCTGAGCCCCCTCTGAAGGGTGCCCGGGGAACCCTGAAGATCCCAGCTCCTCTGGCGATCCTGGGGGTGCAGCCCCCCACTTGCACTGTCCTCCAGCAAATGGGGAGAGAATCCTACTGCTTCTGGAGACGTCACAGACTCACCGACCTGGTAGCTTCTACGGATGAAGAAACTGAAGCACAGAGAGGGAGAGTTTCTTTCCTAAGACACACAGCTACTTGGTGTAAAGACCGTGTCCTGGGACTTACCAGTACCAGCCGGAGACCCGGGAGGACCAGCCTTTTTGGACATGGTGGTGGGACCCAGCCTGGAACTGGGGGCTTTGGAAAATTTCCATGCTTTAACCTCTAACTCTCCCAGTCCAGCCACCGGGGATGCAGCCCGAGGGGGAGGGCCCGGTACAGGGCAGCAGAAACCAGCTGTCAAGGGAGGCAACGCCCAGAAAATGTGGCTCGTGGGAGGCGTGAGACCTGAGGGTGGGGGCGGGGGGTTCCCGTGAGGGGGAGGAAGGGGTGCAGGGGCTGGACTCTGTTCTTCATCTTCCTGGAGTCCCGGCTTGTCCTGGGGTGGGGGTGCTTAAGGTGAGTCACACCAGTGCATGGTCAGATCCTCACTTTACTTACTGTTTCAGTGCTTTACTCATATGGATTTTGGGGGGCTTTAATTTCAATTTTTAAAAATATTGCATTAAATATTATTTATCTTTTTTTTTTTTTTTTTTTTTAATTTGGCCGTGCCATGGGGCTTATGGGATCTTAGTTCCCCAGCCAGGGATTGAACCCGTGACCTCGTCAGTGAAAGCATGGAGTCTTAACCACTGGACCTCCAGGGAATTCCCAAAATATTATTTTTCTTGATTACTGAGTTTTGGGGCACTTCCTTAAATTTCTCAGACAAGGAGGGTGTCTTACTCATCTCACTCTAGTCTTGGCTGTGTCTGGAACTTGGGAGAAACCAGTTACCTCCAGCTCAAGGAACTGCTTTTTGCAGGGTTTGCCCAGCCCTTCCCTGTGCTGGAGTGGGCATGGCCAGTGCCCAGCAGGTCCTGCCCCACCTGACCAGGTGGGTTTATATTTGTAGGGCTGAACCTGTTTTCCAGGTCCTTTCCAAAGGCTTGGACTGACACCTGGGAGGGGTACACTCCCACGGCGAGGAGACCCCACTTTGGCAGGGGGTGGCTTTGTAGCAGCCATTGGTCCTTTAACTGTTCCACCAGCAACTATCAGCCGGGTGAATCCTCTTGGGACCCTGGGAGGGTGGTCCAGACTTACACATTCTCACATCCTTGTTCCATTCATAGGAAATGCTTCCGTCCTGATGGCTAACAAGACTAATGTGATTTATATTCGATTCTTACTTCATTCTTACTAAAAGCCAAACCACTAAATACTCTGACATTTATTTCTCACATGGTGTCCCATAGTATCTGTTGCTAATTAAATAACGACAAATAGCCTTGTGACTTACCTTGTTTTTAAAAAGTTATAAATGTAGATAAGTGAACGCAGAAGATCTACATCATTTTAATGTTGATCTCACCAGACACATCTTTTTAATTTTCAGTGATTTATGATGTTCCTCAAAATGCCCACTAACATGTTTACTTGTATTGACAAATACAGTGGGAAGGCTTCCAACAGGACATTGTCCGAATAGTACATTTGGCAGTGAGGACTGGCTGTGCAAATTACATCACTCGGTCAGACTCTTCCATAGATTGAACGATTCAAGTCAGCCTCAGGTTTTGGAGGAAGCATATACTCAAAACACATGATAAGATGCAAGTATTTTTCTCAAAAGATATCATATTGGCAAAGCTGCACTAAGATGATATTTAAATTTTCCCCAAACTTTATATCTTCTTACACAAGGGGCCTCTTAAGTAAAGGAGTAATACATTGAACTAGTAAGTTCCGCTCAAGCCTTCTCGGTGTTTATCCCCGAGAAAATGAATGACAAGTGGCTGGGTGACACCTCTCTGAGGGTGGTTCCCCGAAAGGCTGACTCTGGGATGGAGCCAGCTTGCAGGCTCTCCCAGTATATGAGGCAATGAGCCCTCATCCCTGAGGGGTCTGGAGGTGCATCGAACTGCCTCTCACACGAGTCCTCTTGAAGTCGGGTGGTGTCCGTCCAATCCTTTGCTTTCCACAAAATTACAAGAGTATGAAACGGAGCTGTCAGCTGATAAATCATTTAGAGAAACTATTTTTGACCATCAACCACGAACGATTTTTGGCATATAACTAGGAAGGAGTTCATATCAGGCAGTGACACTGTATTACAAGACTCCTATTGATGGACCAAAGTTTCTCCATGTTTCATATAGAAACGCAAGCCAGGACAGCTTTGATGCTGGACTTACTTCATTCTAGAGGTAAATTATATTAATTGACGGATCCATGAATCAACACTAGTTAATAGTCATTTATGAAAATGTCAATGCATTTATGCTGTTTTGATCAAACTCTGCTGCTAATAATTAGGATATAACAATGTGGGAGGAAACTTTTAGCACTTAAAATCACGGGAAATGAAACAAATTCAAAAATTTTAAATGAATGTACATTATTATGACAGAGATGTATGATAGGATAATGAATGAGATTTTCAGGTATGAAAATGTATGAGCAGACCAAATGTAGTAAGGGATGTGGAATGGAAACAAGTCTAAGCAGAAGGAAAGATGGATGTTATAGAAGAATTTTAAGGACAGTGGATATCAAATCATGATGATTTTTAGACTCTGATGAATATATGTAAAGGAGTGATGTGAACATTTTACAATCTTCTGATGACAATTTTCAGATGTCAAATTACAAAGGAACAGGCATCGTGGGGAAGCCCAGTTCTTAGAGGGTTGTGGGCAATGGTGTTGAGGGCCCGCCTCAGGGTGTTGCGGGGAGGCCCTGGGTCTCAGTGCAGGACGATCAGGCACAAGTGACGAGAATGAGCTCCGTGAGTCAGGGGCCACCAGCAGCCACCAGGGGCCGGAAGCTTTCCTTCCTGTAACTGGAATCTTCCCCCCCTCCTGAGAGAAGCCAGTGGAGAAGCTGAGCCTGGAGAGGGGACACGGCTGTCCTAGGACACAGCTGGCAAGGGGAACCCTCTGGCTCAAGGGTGCTGACGACAGTCTCCATGACTCAGGACCGAATCCCCACTCGCCATTTCTCAGCAGCATAAACAGAGGTCCTGAGAGCACAGAGGACACTGGAGCCTCAGGCCTGTCCTCCAGCTGCTCCGAGGCGGGTGGAGTGAGCGCCGAGCCAGGCAGGGAGGTTAGTGTCTCACTTCTCCATCTGCCTGTGTCACCATGAGGATTATAACTGCTGTCATATGACTGATAGTAATAGTCAGTGTCGTCCTCAGCCCGGACTCCGCTAATGGTTAGGGTGGCCATGTTCCCCGATTTGGAGGCAGATATCCAGTCAGGGATACCCGAGGGACGGTTGCCATCACCATAGATGACCGGCACAGGGGCCTGGCCCGGCTTCTGCTGGTACCGTTGAACATATTTACTTCCAATGTTGTTCCCCCCACACGTGATCCTGGCCGTCTGTCCCAGGGGCACCGACACCGAGGGCGACTGAGTCAGTTCATAGGAGGACACAATGCCTGCAGGAGAGAAAAGGACATGTGGGCTGGAGGTGAAGAACGCATGTCCAGAGACCCCCACCTGCCTGGCCTGGACTAAGCTCCAAAGATTCTCTGGGCCCCGAGGGCGCCCCCTCCCGTCAGTCTCAGCCCCAGGGGCCCATGGGCCTGGCTGGTGGATGGAGCCTCTGAACAAATGAGAACGCCCCTCACTTTCTCTGGCAGGCACAGCCCCTCGGGGCTCACACACAGCAGTGAGCACAGTGGGGAGATTTCGGCCCCTCCAGTCCCCCATCCTGCGGCAGGGCCAGGAGTCTCCTGTCCCCACGGGCAGCGCCCTGCTGAACTCAGAGTCAGGGCCAGGCCTGTCCCCGAGCCCTGGGCCAGGGGTGGGCGGACCCTGGGGGCAGCACCTGTGCAGTGAGCCAGGAGGCCGAGGAGGAGGGGCGTCCAGGCCATGGTGGAGGCACCCCGAGTCTGCTCCCCGAGGCCTAGGCTGGGCAGGGCGCCTCCCAGGCCTCTCTTATCCCCTTGCTGGAGAGAGAGCTGCCGGGGGTGCGAATCAGCCGGAGCCCAGGGGGTCTGCCTGGGGAGCTCTGTGGTTTCAGAGAAGGGCTCAGTCCCCAGGGACACAGAGAGGGAGGGGTGGCCCCTGCAGACCCCGCCTCGGCCCGGGGGATCCTCCTCCACCTGCTGTCCCATAGTCTGGGGGTGACATCTCCACCCCAGTCTGAGTCCTGGCCTCGCTCCTGGACGGGCCTGGCCACTGAGAGCTCAGAGGTGGGTCTGTATTCTCTGAACTCATTCCACGGGCAACACTAAGAGGCTTAGACTGTACAGGATTCTCCCCCCTATCACAGCTCCTGGGCCCAAGACTGAATAAAATTCACAGTTTGACAAAGCACATGGAGTGTTCCAGGCCATTGCGGTGCTGTGTCTGCCCTGGGCTGTGAGCTCCTGGGGCTGTAGTGTCCCCGTCGTGCCCCAGGGGCAGGAACAGACAAGGGGCTAAAAGAAATGTTTGCTCTGTGAGAGAATGAGAGGGGGCTTCAGGGTTTAATAACTCTGCAAGGGAATGTCAGTCCTAATCCATTTCCCTTCAGTTGCTGGGAAAATATATATGTCATAAACATCAAAATTACGGAAAGCTGATTGAGTGACTGCTGTGTGTCAGACACTGGGAAACAGGAAGTGTGGAAATTTCTGGTTCCCCCCTTCCCTGTAAGGGGTAAGTGGAGGGACAGGTGTGAGGGCAGTGGGAGAGCTTCCAGGGAGTAGGAGCAGCTGTGTCTGGAGGACGGGGGCTCCGAGCACAGGGAAGGGAGTGGCAACGTGTGGTCACAGGGAGGATGAGCATTTCTGGACAGCGGTGGCTTTTTAGCAGTATTAGGTGGGCTGGCAGTGGGTGTGGGGCAAGGAAACAGGCACCGTCTCCAAGAGCAGGACTTGGGACACACGGAGACAGAAACATGTACTTGAGAGTGAAGGTGACACTGTAGAAACGGAAGGACACTTGTCATCAGGTGTGAGGTCCTGGTTACTCCTTCCCCTGCACTGGAGCCCTGATGCCCAGGACACCACTCCTCCAGGTGGCTCTGCCGGGCTACCTCTGCTGCCCCCTGGTGGCTGCTCCACACTGGAGGCGGAGACTCAGTTCTAGGTATAGATTTCAGAGCCCACTGCTCAGGTGGTGATTTCCCTGATCCAGGGATGGTGACCCCAATCAGGATTTACTCCCTCTCCATGGCTCTGTCTGCCTCACGTCCTGGCACGAGGGGCTGAGATTACCCGTGAAGATATGAACAGGCTCATCTGGAAGAGGAGGGGGCTGGGCTCACGGAGGCATCCCTGCTCCTGTCTGTGGCGTGGTGGGAGGCCACGCAGGTGGGATGGGCAGTGGGGACACCTCCCTCAGGGGGTGACTCTTATTGGTGCCAGCTTTGGGTATGGGCCTGATGCGGGGTGGCGGCTACAGTTCCAAAGGCATGGTTAGGACCACACCCACTGGGAAATGTTCATTCAGACCCACTTTGGGCTGGCACATTCCCTCCAGGGAATTCAGCATGAACGGGACACAGTCCCTGCTTGAAGGGTGTTTCCATCCTGTGTGGGGGGCAGTGCAGGAGACACAGTGGCTTTGCACACCTGGCAGAGAATCTCCACCACGGTCACCTACACATTGCCTGCAGTGTTTATTTAAAAGCCAAACACTTGCTTCTTTCAGGTCTCTGGCTATCAGGTTTGACTAGGTGGCCCAGCACTGTTCTATGGGATGTAAGGGTCAGTTGGCTGGAGTTTATCTCGGGGAACTCTTGCTCTTGTAAAGGAAAGAAATAGCAGGAATTGACGCAGATCCTTTCCTCTTGAACATGGTGTGATAGCTGGAGCTGCAGCAGCCATCCTGAGGTCTGTCATCCACAAGAATGAAAGCAAGGCCAACATATAGGGACAAGGGACCTGGATGCTGGCAAGATCTTGGGTCCCACGTGGAATCTGTGATCACCCAGAGAACTTATCTTGGTGAGACTACAATAGGTCCCACCTGTTCATGCCTCTGCTTTTCATCAGTGAGTCCTGAAATTAAAAAAAAAAAAATGTATTCCGACCAAGCAGGAAAAGTCTGAGCACAAATGCATCAGTTAACGAAACTAGTGATGGGGAAAGAACCCCATCGTGGTGTGTGCTGTGGGGATAATTAATCCAGAGAAGAGACAGACAATGACAGGCAGGCTGTTCTGTAATCAGAGGTTGGGGGCCTCCCCAAAGGGGTAACTCTGGAGCTGCCCTCAGGACTGGGGAGAACCAAGTAGTAAGAAGTGAGCGTGGGAAGGGCTGAGACTTGGCCAGTGGGGAGGAGTCGGGTGTGTTGGAGGATCTGAAAGGACAGGGCAAACTTGAGGGATCTGGGATGTAAACCCAGCTCAGGGCCAGTGTAATAAGTTCTCTGAGTTAAGAATTTGAGGGGTAGAAGTGACATGTGTTCAGGTGGAGCAAAGGGGATTCACACGTAATAAATCCGGGTCTTTGCAGCTGCTTAGCACAGGCTGGAGCCCAGGGAGCAGGAACAGGATTGACACAGGCGGGTTGAGACAAACCCCTCGGCCTTCCCTACTTTACCTGAGGGCTGAAGACCTTCGGGGGAGTTACTAGTGCCTCTCCCCTGCCAAGTATCCACCATGCAGCCGTGCTGGGGCTTTAGCTGCTGCATGTGCCTCTGGTCCTGAGCCCTGTCTACTGTCCCGTGTGGCTGACCAGTCACTGCCTTCCATAAATGTCTGCAGATTTGCTTCTGTGACTGGGAGCCCAGGACTCGAGGAGCTCACTTGACAGGGAAAGGCAGGGGCTGAGAGAGGGAATGACAACGCCAAGTTCACTTGGGGGCTAGAGAGAAGAGAGATGTCTTAATCCCTAAATAATAGCCTCTTCTGAGTGTTCTAGAACCAGACTGGGCCAGGAGGGGGCTGTGGGAAATTCTCAGCCTGAATTGTAGATTCTTCCTGTCAGTTCTCCCCACTGCCTCTGGGGGCGCTGCTGCACCTCCCCTGGGGCCGTCTGACACCTGGGAGGCTGACAATGCCCTGCTCCCCGTGGGGCTGAACAGAAAGCCCAAGGACAACACACTCCAGATTCAAAGCAACGAGGGCAGCCTTTTCATGATCTCGCCTCGGGAGGAATCCTGGAATTACTGCTTAGGTCTTAGGGATTCGGTGCATAAAATACCATCTGTTGCTGGTTCATGGTCCATTAGTGTGACAAGTTAATTGTACATTTAATAATCTGTAATTGTCAATACTTTTTGAACGTAATTTTTTCCCATGTGGTTTCCATCCTCCAAATTAGACATCCACCCTCATGCAAGACAGGAGTGCACTTGGAGGAAACTTTCGGCTTTTCTTTTAAAAAAAATCCACAGGTGGCATTTTAATATTTCTAATGTGGGCCTTTCCCCTGGAGAATCTAGAATTCTGTGTGAAGCAGGAGATCTTTGTGCCATTGTTCAGGTTGTCACATGTTTGTTTAAGCATTTGCCAGGGAAATGGTCTTTGGGTGTAAATTCACTGTTTTCCAAGGTCACCCAGAAATTTCCTCATTGTACGTCTACGAGTTTGGACACTGGCTTTTTTTGTGAGGAAAGCCATGCATTGTAGGATGTCAAGGTTTTATTTCTTTACAAGAAGGAGAAACATATCCAGCCAACTGATGGGTCAGTAGCTGTGCAAAACTCAACCCAGTTCCTCCCTGGATCCCGCTTCAGATGAAAACTAAGGCTTTGGTATAACGGGGCGTCTACTGTGAAATTGGGGCCCTACTTTGAAACAGGACAGATGTTCTTGGTGGTCCCCATCACTTAAAACACCTAATCATAGGACAGCATGATAGTGGTGACAGTTTTCAGTCATCACTTTGGATAGAGAAATCGTTTTTTGCCAGTTTCTTTCACCAACATTCTCACTGTAGCTTATTGGTCTCCAATGCACCTTTTTATAAAAATTCAAGGGCAATCAGATCTAACTGGGGATTTTGAAGAGCACATTGTGGATTCAGGTGGGAAAACAGAGACTTGCGGGTATATATAACCTCCTCGGGACCCTGATGAGCATGTTGGGAACAGCTGGCCAACTTAGATCGGGTTCCCTGCAAGCTGATTCTGAGACGTTAAGTGCATGTCCTGGAAATCTGGAAGGAGATGAGGAGGGGAGACTGGGCAGAGGGGAGGGACCCGGGATTTGGTCACACAAATGGGGACTCGGGGTTCTGCAGGAGAGTTAAAGCTGGCCCATTCGGGTCATCCTAAACTGAGTCAGAGCCTGGGGATGGTGGCCTCAGCCATCATTCACCTGACCCTCTCTGACCAGGGGGATAAACTGGGGTGGGGGGCCATTTTCTGCACCAACAGCATTTCCCCGTGAGGGCACTGCTGTGAGTTGTCACAGGCTCCCAGCAGCTGTGGATGAGTAGACGAGGCCAGAAGAGAGAAGGAGGTAGATGCTAGAATGCCCACTGCTCTGGTGTGCTCCATTCAGAATCCCAGCTGCCATGGGGGCCTGGGGCTTCAGCATCAGATGGGATGGGACATTCTGTGGTCAAATCCTAGACAGTTGGGCCAAGAGGGGCCCAGTGACCACGACATGGAATTGTGGGGAAAACTATCACTGGAGGGATGTGTCGCTCTGTCTGTCCTTCCATACAGGGCCTCTGGCCGAAGTTCCCGACCTGGCCAGACAGCACTAAGACAGCCTGGTCCTGCCAGCCATAATCCAGAGCCTGGATTATGTGCAGAGCCTGCCTGGAGGGCTGGGAGGAGGGGCAGCCTGGGGAGCTCAGATCTGGGGGAACTGGGCCAGACCTGTCACTGTTTTGTTCATAGTCCTCCTGGGGCTGGAGGAGAGTGTGAGCCAGACGGGGAGGGGGTTTGTGTCTCACTTCCCTGTCTGCCTGTGTCACTGTGAAGATAACCACTGCTGTCAGCTGACCCACAGTAATAGTCAGCCTCGTCCTCGGCCTGGGCCCTGCTGATGGTCAGGGTGGCAATTTTGCCTGATTTGGAACCAGAGAATCGGTCAGGGACCCCTGACTCCAGGTTGCTATCACCATAAATGACCAGCATAGCGGCCTGGCCTGGCTTCTGCTGGTACCATTGAGCATCATAGCTTCCTAAGCTGTCTCCCTGGCAGGTGATCCTGGCCGTCTGTCCCAAGGACACAGACACCGCAGGTGGCTGCGTCAGCGCAGAAGAGGCCACAGAACCTGCAAGAGAGGAGAGGAGAGTGAGGGTGAGGAAGAGGGTCTCATCCCTGCAGCCTCATGCCCCCTGCGGCAGCTCCTGTGCTGAGCTGAAGTTCTGGACCAGGCTGAGCTCTGGTCACTTTTTGGGCTGAGCCTGGGGGCAGCACCTGTGCAGAGAGTGAGGAGGGGAAGCAGGAGACGGGTCCAGGCCATGGTGGGGACGCCCTGAGCTCACAGCTGGGGTGGGGCCTCTGGGCCTCTCTTATGCTCAGAAGGGATGTCTTCATGCAAATCTCCTTCCTGCCACCTTTGGCCTTGTGACCGGCTCCCTGCTGAGCAGAGAACAGCTGCGATCCAAGGAGGAGTTAAACTGGAACCCGAGTTCCAGGCCTGAGCCCAGGTCCCCAGAACTCTCTGGTGCTGAGTGAGAAAGGCTGCCTCTGCCCTAGCATGTGCACACACCTCTCAGTCCGCTCCTGGGCTCCCCTCTGGGCCTTGGGGACACACAGGCGTCCTCTCTGGGGATGAGGTTATCGTGTGGTGGGCTGGACAGTGCTGGAAGCTGGCACTGCGGGGACCACGGTCATGCTGCTGCGAGAGCCCAGAATTCCAGCAGCAGACACAGTGACACTGGTCAGGTACATCTGGCAGGGTTTTTATTATATTTCTTTAAAGTTTCTTAAGTTTTATTTTTCGAAGTATAGTGGATTTACAATGTTGTTTTAGTTTTAGGTGCACAGCAAAGTGATTCAAATCAACATATACATTCTTTTTCATTTTATGTTTAAAAATAAAAGGAAAAATGTCTTCCTTATCTAGACCTAGGCAAGAATTCTTGGACTTGACAATACATGCATGATTTGTGAAAGGAAGAAGATAAATTGAAATACATTAAAATGAAAAGCATTTGTTCTATAAAAGTCCTTTTCATGGAGTCGAAAAATCCAGTAAAGTGGGAGAAAATACTTTCCACTCACACGTTCATCAAAAACTTGTATATACATGAAAAAACGTGTCAAAACTAATCAATAAACAAAACAACTAAAATCCAAGTGGAATTTGGGAAATGATGTGAACAGACATTTTTTCGGGAATGTACAGATGTCAGATGAGCACATGGGAAGATGGTCCCCATGCGTCATTAGGGGAATGTCAATCACACCCTAGAGAGTTGCCGCTACACACCAGTCAGAATGGAGCAGATGGGCTAAAGTAAAAAACAGTGGCAAAACCAATGCTGGCTGTGCAGCAGAGGGACTGGTGGCTCAGGTGTTGCTGGTAGGACTATAAAGTGGTACAGCCACCCTAGAAAACAGCTTTGCAGCTACTATGAAACTAAACATGCAATTACTGTACAATCTAGGAATTGTACCCTTGGGATTTTATTTCAGAGAAATGAAGACTAATGCTCCCATAAACACCTACACACAAGTGTTCCCCGCTCCTGTCTTAGTCAGCTCAGGCAGCCATGGAAAAATACCACCCACATGTTGCTTAAACACCACAAATTTATTTTCCAAGGTTCTGGAGGTCAGAAGTCCGTGATCAAGATGCCCTAATATTGTTTTTAGTGCAAGCTCTCTCCCGGCTCCCTGAAGGCGCTTTCTGGCTCTGTCCTTAGATGGTCTGTCTCAGTGGCTCACTCGGGGTTGGGGGTGTGTTTCTGGTCTCTTCTTATAAGGTCACTAATCCTATGTCCACAGGTGCGGACCAACCTGGGAGGAGATACCGTCCTCCACCCTGTTCATCAGTCACTTTCACAGACAGGATGACAGTTCTCACCCAGACCCTGACCCTATTATGACCTTGACCAGAGAGATGCCCTCGAATGGGTGTCCATCTCTCTCTGATCGAGTCCATAGGGGCAGATCCCTCCCTGGTGGGTCGCCATCTAAGCACAGCATGGTATGGTCTCATCGTCTTCCCTTTTCCATCCTTGTCCTCACATCATGCCGTCTGTCCCTCTGTGCGTCCGTCACAGGCTCCTGCTGTCTTCACTTCTTAGCAGCACAGGCCCCGGGGTGTGTGGATGTGGTGGGACCCGCATGGGGGTGGGTTTACTCACTGCCATCCTCCTGGCTCCCTTTCCTACAGTGTAAGGGGGACAGGACACTCCCTACTAGTGGGACCTGCAGGAGGCCTTGTTTGGGACAAAGTCACAGCAAACCCTTGGAGAGAACAACCCTTTCCGGGATGGGGTGACAGGAGAGGGCCCTGTGTCCCCTGTGAGTCCCGGCAGAGTCGGGGACAGAGGTCACTGCAGGACGGAGCTCTGATGTCCTGTCCAGTCCTGCCCCCGGCCCCCTGTCCATCCCTCTCCAGGAGACCAAACGCCTCCTCCCCTCCTGCCCCCGTGGAGTCCTCCAGGCCACGGGCAGCTCCTGGACTTTGCCTCTCAGGCCTCAGTCACTGGGGGTCCGACTGGGGTAAGGGGACCATATTTTCCAGCTCAGCATCCCCGTTCCCCATCCCTGCTGCTGTCCCAGTGGACGTGGTGCTGGCCGGTCCCTAGAACGTCCTGTGGGTGAATGGGGAGCCATTCTTGGCACCAAAGCTGAGACCCTTCCCCAGCAGGAGAAGCCCGGCCGAGCTCCAAGTCTGTACTGCCACAGACACCCTTACCGCCTCATGACTCCCTAAGGACCCAGCTCTGCACCCACCATGGGGTCAAGGTTCCCATCCTCCCTCCCCAGATGCCCAGTGCTTCCTGCTGAGCCCTCAGTCCTGGCCAGGGGCCTGCTCTGCACCCGGGGCACCCAAGTCAGGACACTTGGTACCATGACCTGCATGTCGCCTCTGGACGCCAAGATCCATGTTCCTTCCCTGAGAGACTTGGAGTAGGGCCTGGGGGCTACTGGGGACAGGGTCATCTCAGCTCAGCCCTGTCCCAGTGTCCTGTTCTGCCCTGGGCTGGGCTGGTCTCTCCCAGCATTGCACACACAGGCCTGTGAGGAGGACCCAGAATCCCACCTCGTCAAAACCACCTAAATTTTAATGTGTGTCTGCCTCTCCCTGGGGGTGACTCGGGGAGAGGTTGGGGGTGAGGGGTTTGCAAGGGGAAGACTCAAAGGTCAGGACTCCGGGGACAGACAGGGAGCAGCTCACCCTGGTGCCGTGGGACGGAGGGCAAGGGAGGGAGGTTTTGGCCTCACTTCCCCTAGGTCTGTGTCACTGTGGTATCCAACTTGGCCGTCAGTGTTATAGCTGACACCACAGATATACTCAGTCTCGTCCTCAGACTGGATGTTGGCGATGGTCAGGTAGCGGTCAGCCCCAGAGCTGGAGCCTGAGAAGCGGTCGAGGATCCCATCCCCCTTGGTGACGCTTCCGTCACTGGTCAGCTTCATCAGATACCTAGGGGCCTGCCCTACTCTCTGTTGATACCACTCAATGTAGTACGTGCTGTGCTCACTGCTCAGGGTGCAGGTGAGCTTGGCCGAGCCTCCCAGGGAAGAAGATGCAGACGGGGTCTGGGTCAGCACAGGCACAGCACAGAGACCTGCAGACAGAAATGCAAGGGTTGGCTGACGGCACTGACACTGGGCAGGTGACCCTCAGGACTGTGCTGGAGGGAGGGGTTGGGAGGCCCCCGCGTCCCTGGGCCACTCTGACCTGTGTTGAACAGGAGGGGCAGGAGGTAGAAGGGCACCCAGGTCATGGTGGGAGGTCCTTCTGCGAGCTCTGCACTGAGGCTGCCCAGCTGGACTGGCCTCTCCTGGTCTCTGTCTTATCCTCTCCCCTTGCAGCTCGCAAAGGGAGGAGCAGTGAATGCAAATCTACTCCTCCCTCCCCATCCTGTGTCTCAGCTCCTGGCTGAGCCCTGAGCCCAGAGGCCTCACGCTGGGGACTCCCTGGGGTCAGAAGAAGGGCCACGTGTGAGTTTCAGAGAGACATTTACTCTCCTCAAGAGAGGTGTCTTCAAGGAAGCGTCAGTCATGCCCTTTGCACTTGAGCCCTCCCCAGGGGACATGGACCTATGAGGGTCCCAGCCAGGACCACAGTGCCCCTTGGTGCCCCCAGGATGGACGTCTTCCTACACATGTAGCTACTTTAATAGAATGACAACTTTTGAGCCCCCAGTATATGCCTGACCCTTGGTGAGTTTCCTGCAGCACCTCACCGGGCACCAAATAATCCCACAGCGCCCTCTGCTGAAGACACAACCTCTCCCCAGTCTCATGAGGAGGAGTAACCATTGGGAGGGTAAATGATTTTCCCAGATTCCCCCAGACAGGGATGCATGGGTCAAGATTCCATCCAAGGGACTGGCTTCAGAGCCTGACGTTTCAGCCCCCCCCCTCCCCCCTCAAAACCCCCTATAGTTTCCTCCATCCCTACTCCAGGCCCCCTGAGCCCCTCCTGTCACCACCCTCTGTTCTGTATTCAGGTGATCCGTATCCAATGTCACTAAAATATTCCTTATGGTCCACCTTTCCATCTAGATCTATTCACAAAATATAACTTTATGACTTGTGGGGTTTATGGAAATGATCTCCCTACTGAAAGGGATGATGTGACACTATTTACTTAAAAACGTACAGACTATTGTCATTCATTTCACAGACTGTAATAAAAATGTGTTTAACGATTCAGAACCACCTTTAAAATTGTAGTTGTATTTACTATCTTGCCTTTGGGAAAGAAGTCACACGGATACATGTATTAAATCTCCTCATTTTGAGGTACGCTCAGTATCCCCGGTCTGGGTGGAAAATGGCTCAGCAGTTCCTCTCCAGCAAAGACTCTGGGCTTGGGACCCTCCGTCACCTCTTGGTGTGGTGAGTATGTACTACAGGCACGGTTACCCCAAGGAGACCTCATGCATCTCACCTGCTCTGGCCAACATGGTGGCCACAAGCCAATGAGCTTCTGAACATGCAACGTGGGTGGTCGCAGTGAGATGTGCTGTAGATCTGAAATATCCAGCACATTTCAAAGATTTAGGAGAGTGTAGTGTAGAATGTATCAATATTCTAATATTTAATACATATTGAAATGATAGTTTCAAGTAATTTAGTTAAGCAAAACCTATTATGGAAACTAACTGCATCGGTTTCTCCTAATTTTTAAAAAACGTTTACTGGATAATTGAAAATTACATATGTGGTTCAAATAGTGTAGGTAATGGATAGGGCAGCACTGCAAAGTCACAATGTCAGTCACTTGTGTCTGAAATAGGAGAGAGAACTAGGAGAGAAATAGGAGAGAGCCCGGAGGAGGGACGTGGCGGCCCCCACTCTGTCCACTGTGCTGCTTTGCCTCGTTTGGAGTCCCAGGTTGTCACGGGATCCTGGAGGTTCCAGAGCTCTGACGAGCTGGGTGGTTCTGGCCATCCATCCAAGAGATTTGGGTTGATGAGTGGCCAGTCAGCGCCATGTGGACATCCAGGGTCCACTAGCACTGGGTCTCTGCCCTCGCTGTCTGTCCTTCATTCAGGCCTTATTTCAAGTCAACACCACAGCCCAGACACTGAGCCAGCCTGGTCCTGCCAGTCCATAATCACTCCTGAGCCCCCTGTGCAGAGCCTGCCTGGAGGGCTGGGAGGAGGGGCAGCCTCGGGGGCTCAGACCTTAAGGAACCAGGCCAGACCTGTCACTGTTTTGTTCATAGTCCTCCTGGGGCTGGAGGAGAGTGTGAGCCAGACGGGGAGGGGGTTTGTGTCTCACTTCCCTGTCTGCCTGTGTCACTGTGAAGATAATCACTGCTGTCAGCTGACTCACAGTAATAGTCAGCCTCGTCCTCGGCCTGGGCCCTGCTGATCATCAGGGTGGCAATTTTGCCTGAGCTGGAACCAGAGAATCGGTCAGGGATCCCTGAGGGCCGCTTGCTGTCCTCATAAATGACCAGCACAGGGGCCTGGCCTGGCTTCTGCTGGTACCAATATGTATATTTTTTGTCCAGTAGGTCTCCAGAGCAGGTGATCTTGGACGTCTGTCCCAAGGCCACGGACACTAAAGGCGGCTGGGTCAGCTCATAGGAGGCCACGGAGCCTGTAAGAGAGGATGGGAGAGGGGTTGAGAATGAAGGACCCATTTGCAAGGAGGGGTCCCACTCTGAGGCTGTGCCTGGGCTGAACTCTGGGTTTGAGGCAGGCCCAGCCCAGGGTTCTGGGGGGCCTGAGCCTGCGGGCAGGGCCGGAAGGCAGCACCTGTGCAGAGGATGAAGAGGGGGAACAGGAGAGGGGTCCAGGCCATGGTGTGGACGCCCTGAGCTCTGCCTCCGAGACACCACAGCAGCTCTGGGTTCTACTCATATCCTTTTATTCCCTCTCAGAGCTTTGAGGGGGGCAGTGAGGGTTTGGGTTTATGCAAATTTACACCCCCCTGGGGCTCCTCACTGAGATGGGAGTCACCCAAACCATCAGCCCAGGTGACTGTCACCCAGCTTCCTCCATGGCTTCGCATGTCCAGAAAATCAGACTTGGCCTCCAAGGTCTGAGGTCACAGTCACCTTCCTTATGTCCGACCACATGACCGCTGTTGGAAACCATCCAGTGGTCTCTCCTGGGCTGGCCCAGTGGGGCTGTCGGCCTGGCAGCATCCTGGCCGTGGCCACTGTGCCCCTTTCACTGGGTGTCCTGGGGTTCACTGTGAATGCGACCCTTTAATATGGTTACTGTGTCCGGAGCGGATGGCACAGTCAGTCCCAACTTCCTGCCGAGCACTGAACCTTGGACACCTGTGGACCCTGAGGGCTGGTTCCCTCTGGGGCTCCACTTGGGCAGCCCCACCCTCTGTCCTGATGCTCCTGGCTGCTCTCTGCTTCCCCCTGCTGTGGAGTAGAATCGGACCGGGGCTCCCCTCCCTCAGGTCACCCCCAAAACCACCTGAGAGAGTGTGGACCAGGGAGTCCAGCCCTGACTCTGAGCAGCTGTGACCCCTACCCTGCCCGGCCCAGCACGGAGAGGTCACCTACACAGTGCAATTGTTATTCCTGTAACCATGTCTCAGGGTAGAAATGCCCTTCCTGTCCCTTTGGTTTTGTTAGTAGAGTGTGCAGGATGAACTGTAGCTGCAAAGTGTCAAGTTCCATAGCAACGTGTGTAATCCCCTCAGGACCCAAGGTTCCTTGTATTTGGGAACCAAGATTGATACTATCTCCTCCCCAGGAGGTCAGTTGAGTGATGATGTTCCTGGCACTTGAGGTCATTTAAGCCCTTACATCACCATCATCATCATTATCACCACCATCATCATCATCATCTTCATCACCATCATCATTACCATCATCACCATCATCTCCATCATCAACATCATGATCTCCACCATCTCTTCTCCTTTTTTTATTTTTTTATGTCACCTCACACCTCTCAGAGTTTGTGGTGCTAGCATTTCTACCTTAGCATAGTCTGCCTTTTTAAGGAAACGGGGGATCTCCTGCTATTCCACTGGGATTCTATCCAGAAATCATACAGATGGCTGAACCCCTCTCCTCGGATTCCTGCAGGGTGACGACAGGAAACTCTAGGACCTCATAACTCACTGATTCCCCCTTTAGTTAACAATACACTTTGGTGGACTTTTTATAATTTAACTTGGAAAAAGATTTCTTAAGGCCAGTACATACCTCCCCATTTTATAGCAGGTTAAGCTGTGGCCCAGAGAGAGTAAATCCCCAGATTAATAGAGAAATGTGGGGTGAGCCCAGGATGGAGCCCAGGGGTCCTGGATTCAGACCCTGGCCCTTTGGGGCAGAACTTCATCAGGGAGGGAGGGGAGCATGAGGGCCAGGCTGAGAGGAGAGACAGGGTCCCCAGGATCACTGTCGTCCCCACCACAACCTTTCTGTCAGTAGAAGCCCCCTCAGCCTGCATGTGGGGGTGGTCAGCGGGGCTGTACCCCAGATTAAGCTGGAGAATCTGTGGGGATGCAGGACTGCCTGGCCATTCAGGGGCCTGGCTGGGTCCTGCTGCCTCTGCTGCAGTGATGCTTCGTCCTCATTCTCCTGAGCAGGTGGGAGTGACTGGTGTCTCATGGCCAATCTATTGGTTGAGAGCTGAGTCTTCAGGGATCTGTAGGGCCTGCAGGTTTACCAAAAGTACCTTAAGACCAGCCTTTTTAAAATTAACCTATGTGTTGCCTTTGTTATAGTTCTTATTTCTTAGAATGACTGTAATTACTATCTCTGATCCTTTCATGTCTGTGTGAAGAGCTCTGTTAGCATTTCTCACAATAGAGAACCACTGTCCTCCTGTGCACAGTGAACACACTCCTCTCTGTGGAACTTTTGCAAAAGATCCCATAGCCTAGAGTCATAAGGAATCTTAGCTGATAAATGCTGGATCAGAGAGAAGTGATAACCAAATGTGGGGGCGGGAACCTTGAGGATCTTATCCGGTAACAAAACTAACAGCTAAAATAAACTTCTGGGCACCTGGGAATGCGGCGGCTGTGGACTGGACCGATGAATGTGAATTCTCTGAAATACATACATACGTACATATATACGGAGACAGAGAAAGGCTGTAACTGTCCAGGGCACCATGTAACCCATGTTACGACCAGGGAGAGGGTATATGGGTGATCACTACACAATTCTTCTTCTGCTTTGTTGGTCAAATGACTTCAGAATTCAAATTCCTTTACTTTATTTCAGACTGAGCAATTTAAAAAATATTGTAAAACATACATACATAAGAGTTATTACTTTAATCACCGTGATGGTTCATTTTGTGTGTCCATTTGACTCGGAAACCGAGGTCCCACTTACATTTATTTCTGCGGGTGTCCGGGGGTGTTTCTGGAGGACATGAGCATTTGAACCTGTGGGCTCAGTGAAGCAGGCGGCCCTCCCCGTGTTGGCCTGGGAGGAACAAAAGGCCAAGGAAGGTAGAGTCCCCCTCCTCCCTGACGCGGAGGCTGGGACATCGGTCTCCCACCCTGGGACTGAGAGTCATACATCAGCTTCCCTGGTTCTCAGGCCTTCGGACTGAATCTCACCCCTGGCTCTGCCGGTGTCCACTTGCAGACAGTGCTTCCTGGGACTTCTCAATCTCCAAAACCTCATGGGAAGATTCCTCATAATAAATCCACATAAAAAATTGCTCACAATAAATCTCTGTCTATTCATACCTATCCTATTTGTTTTGTGTCTGGAGAAACCTGGATAATACAATCATTTTTGAGTGAAAATCCAGTGGTACTAAAACACATTCACAACGTTGCGCACCCATCACCATGATCTATTTTTAGAGCTTTTTCATCACCCCAAACAGAAACTCTGCCCCCATCAGACAGTAATTTTGGGCACTTGGGACCTGGGGTCCAACCTGAGGACAGTGTGTCCAGGAGGGTGTCCCCAGGAGAAGCCAGGTGGACTCAGCACTTCCTCTGCGGTTTCTGTGAAATCTCAGGAGAGGAAGGGTCCCAGGGGACAGGGCCAGGTCTCAGGCCTCTCCAGGCTGCAGGTAGCCCCGCAGGACATGGGGCGCCTCATCCAAAGAGCAGGGGACCCAGCCCCAGGACTCCTGCAGTGGGTCCCACCAGGAGCAGATGGATCCCCACAGAGCTCCGCCGGCTCAGAGAGCGTGGGCTCTCCTGAGACACGGGATCACACTCGGGCCCTGGACCATATCATGACCCCTAAAACTTTCCTTTCCTCTCAACCCTGACAGCAGTCTTTGTAGCTCAGAGCAGACACCTTTCTCCATTTTCATCAGGACGAACCAGGGTCCCAAGAGGACAGAGTGTCCAGTCCTGGAGGAGCCGGGCCAGGACCAGAGAGGATGCCCAAGCCTCAGGTCTGCCCTCCAGCTGCTCCGAGGTGGGTGGAGTGAACGCCCGGCCAGGCAGAGAGGTTAGGATCTCACTTCTCCATCTGCCTGTGTCACCATGAGGATTATAACTGCTGTCATATGACTGATAGTAATAGTCAGCCTCGTCCTCAGCCCGGACTCCGCTAATGGTTAGGGTGGCCATGTTCCCCGATTTGGAGGCAGATATCCAGTCAGGGATACCCGAGGGACGGTTGCCATCACCATAGATGACCAGCACAGGGGCCTGGCCCGGCTTCTGCTGGTACCGTTGAACATATTTACTTCCAATGTTGTTCCCCCCACACGTGATCCTGGCCGTCTGTCCCAGGGGCACCGACACCGAGGGCGACTGAGTCAGTTCATAGGAGGACACAATGCCTGCAGGAGAGAAAAGGACAGGTGGGCTGGAGGTGAAGAACCCATGTCCAGAGACCCCCACCTGCCTGGCCTGGACTAAGCTCCAAAGATTCTCTGGGCCCCGAGGGCGCCCACTCCCGTCAGTCTCAGCCCCAGGGGCCCATGGGCCTTGCTGGTGGATGGAGCCTCTGAACAAATGAGAATGCCCCTCACTTTCTCTGGCAGGTGCAGCCCCTCGGGGCTCACACACAGCAGTGAGCACAGTGGGGAGATTTCAGCCCCTCCAGTCCCCCATCCTGCGGCAGGGCCAGGAGTCTCCTGTCCCCACGGGCAGCACCCTGCTGAGCTCAGAGTCAGGGCCAGGCCTGTCCCCGAGCCCTGGGCCAGGGGTGGGCGGACCCTGGGGGCAGCACCTGTGCAGTGAGCCAGGAGGCCGAGGAGGAGGGGCGTCCAGGCCATGGTGGAGGCACCCCGAGTCTGCTCCCCGAGGCCTAGGCTGGGCAGGGTGCCTCCCAGGCCTCTCTTATCCCCTTGCTGGAGAGAGAGCTGCCGGGGGTGCGAATCAGCCGGAGCCCAGGGGGTCTGCCTGGGGAGCTCTGTGGTTTCAGAGAAGGGCTCAGTCCCCAGGGACACAGAGAGGGAGGGGTGGCCCCTGCAGACCCCGCCTCGGCCCGGGGGATCCTCCTCCACCTGCTGTCCCATAGTCTGGGGGTGACATCTCCACCCCAGTCTGAGTCCTGGCCTCACTCCTGGACGGGCCTGGCCACTGAGAGCTCAGAGGTGGGTCTGTATTCTCTGAACCCATTCTGTGGGTGACAAGCTGGGATTTAGATAGGGGTAAGGTCCTGCCCTGGATCACAGTTCTTCAGTGACAGAGGTCTTAATCCCTAAATAATAGCCTCTTCTGAGTGTTCTAGAACATGTCTGGGTTAGGAGGGGGTGTGGGAAATTCTCAACCTAAATTGTAGATTCTTCCTGTCAGTTATCCCTGCTGCCTGAGGGCGGCGCTGCTGCACCTGCCCTGGGGTGGGGGTCTGACACCTGGGAGGCTGACAATGCCCTGCTTCCCGTGGAGCTGAACAGAAAACCCAAGGACAACACACTCCAGATTCAAAGCAACTAGTGCAGCATTTTCATGATCTTTTCTCTGGAATTACTGCTTAGGTCTTAGGGATCCGGTGCATAAAATATCATCTGTTGCTGGTTCATGGTCCATTAGTGTGACAAGTTAATTGTACATTTAATAACCTGTAATTGTCAATACATTTAAAAAATAAATTTAGTTATTTTATTTATTTATTTTTGGCTGCGTTAGGTCTTTGTTGCTGTGCGTGGGCTTTCTCTTGTTGAGGTGAGCAGGGGCCACTCTTCATTGCAGTGCACGGGCTTCTCATTGTGGTGGCTTCTCTTGTTGCGGAGCACAGGCTCTAGGCACGTGGGCTTCGGTAGTTGTGGCTTGCAGGCTCAGTAGTTGTGGCTCGCGAGCTCTAGAGAGCAGGCTCAGTAGCTGTGGCACATGGGCTTAGTTGCTCCGCAGCATGTGGGATCTTCCCGGACCAGGGTTCAAACCCATGTCCCCTGCATTGGCAGGTGGATTCTTAACCACTGCACCACCAGGGAAGTCCTGTCAATACTTTTTCTTTTTTTTTAAGATTTTTTTGATGTGGACCATTTTTTAAATTTATTTATTTATTTATCTATTTATTTATTTTGGCTGTGTTGGGTCTTTGTTTCTGTGCGTGAGCTTTCTCTAGTTGCGGCGGGCGGGGGCCACTCTTCATCGCGGTGCGCGGGCCTCTCACTGTCGCGGCCTCTCTTGTTGTGGACCACAAGCTCCAGACGCGCAGGCTCAGTAGTTGTGGCTCATGGGCCTAGTTGCTCCGTGACATGTGGGATCTTCCCAGACCAGGGCTCGAACCCCTGTCCCCTGCACTGGCAGGCAGATTCTTAACCACTGTGCCACCAGGGAAGCCCTGTCAATACTTTTTGAACATAATTGTTCGCCATGTGGTCTCCATCCTCCAAGTTAGACCTCAGCTCTCATGCTAGACAGGGATGTACCTGGAGGAAACTTCTGGCTTTTCTTTTCAAAACAATCCACAGGTGACATGTTTATATTTCCAATGTGGACATTTCCCCTGCAACCTCTGGAATTCTGTGTCAAGTAGGAGATTTATGTGCCCCTTGTCCAGGTTGTCACATGGTTATTTAAATATTCTCCAGGGAAATGGTCTTCTTGTGAAAAGTTCACTATTTTTGTAGGTCATCCAGAAATTTCCTCTTGCACCTCTAAGAGTTTGGACAGTGGTTTGGCTAGCAAACCACTAAGGCTGTCAGGATTTTCTTTTTTTACATGAAGGAGAAACATATCCAGCCAACGAATGATGGGTTAATAGCTGTCTAGGTCCCAGCCCATTTCCTCCCTGGACCCTGTTTCAGATGAAGACAAAGGTTTTGGTATAACTGAGGTGTCCACTGTGAAGGCTGGGGTAGCACTTTGAAACAGAACAGGTGTTCTTGTTGGTTGGTCCCCATCATTTTTTTTGTAGCTGACTTTTAAAATTGAAATATATTTGCCGTATAACACTGTGTAAATTTAAAGTGTACAACATGGTAATATGTTACATTCGTATATTGTCCACTGTAGCCATAATTAACACCTCTATAACATTACATAATTATTCTATAAAATTAAATATTTTTTCTATTGAATTATAGTTGATTTACAATACTATATTAGTTTTGGGTGTACAACAGTGATTCGATATTTATATAGATTATATTTCATTTAAAGTTAATATAAAATATTGGCTATATTCCCTGTGCCATAAAGTATGTCTTGTAGATTATTTATTTTATACATAATAGTGTGTACTTCTAAATCTTTACCGTATCTAGCCCCTCCGCCCTTTTTCTCCCCACTGATAATAACCACTTGTTTGTTCTCTATATCTATGAGTCTGTTTCAGTTTAGTTACATACATCCATTTGTTTTCTTTTTTTTTTAAGATTCCATATATAAGTGATTACATACAGTATTTGTCTTTCTCTGTCTCACTGATTTCACTAAGAATAATGCCTTCCAGGTCCATCTGTGTTGTTAGAAATGGCAAAATTTCATTTGGCATTTAATATTCCATTGTATACATATACCACATGTTTATCCGTTCATCTGTTGATAGACACATAGGTTGCTTCCATGTATTGGCTCTTGTAAATAATGCTCCTATGAACATAGGAGTGCATGTGTTGCTTTGAATTATTGTTTTCATTTTCTTTGGATATATACCCAGGAGTGGAAATGCTGCATCTTATGGTAATTCTATTTTTCATTTTTTGAGGAAACTCCCTACCATTTTCCATAGTCGCTGCATTCCCACCATCAGTGTAGTTGGGCTCCCCTTTCTCCACATCCTCACCAACATTTGTTATTTGTATTCTTTTTGATGATAGCCATTCTGACAGGTGTGAAGTGACATCTTATTGTGGTTTTGGTTTGCATTTCTCTCATGATTGGCCAGGTTGAGCACCTTTTCATGAGCCCGTTGGCCATCTGCATGTCCTCTTTGGAAAAATGTTTATTCAGGTCTTCTACACATTTGCTTTTGGGTTGTTTGTTTTTTTGATATTGAGTTGTATGACCTGTTTATATATATTTTGGATCTATAAGCCCCTTATCTTTCATATCATTTGAATATTTTCACCGATTCAGTAGGTTCCATTTGTCATTTTCTTGATGGCTTCCTGTCTTCTGCAAAGGTTTTTTTTTTAAATTAATTTATTTTATTTTATTTATTTTATTTTTTTGGCTGTGTTGGGTCTTCGTTGCTGCATGTGTGCTTTTCTCTGGTGGTGGTGAGCAGGGGCTACTCTTCGTTGTGGTGCACAGGCTTCCCTTTGCAGTGGCTTCTCTTGTTGTGGAGCACGGGCTCTAGGCATGCGGGCTTCAGTAGTTGTGGCACACAGGCTCAGTAGTTGTGGCTCGCGGGCTCTAGAGAGCAGGCTCAGTAGTTGTGGCACACAGGCTTAGTTGCTCTGTGGCATGTGGGATCTTCCCAGACCAGGGCTCGAACCCATGTCCCCTGCATTGGCAGGTAGATTCTTAACCACTGCACCACCAAGGAAGCCCTGTGCAAAAGTTTTAAGTTTCATTAGGACCCATTTGTTTATTTTTGGTTTTGTTTTCTTTGCCTGAAGAGAGAGATGGAAAAATATTACTACAATTTATGTCAGAGTCTTCTGTCTATATATCTATTTTTTGGGATAAAATCAGATATTTAATCCCCCTGGCATTTGTCATTTACTCACTTTTCACTTTAAAATGGTCCCCATATACAACACCTACACATGGGCAGATCCTGAGGGATCTGGGATTCAAACCCAGCTCAGGGCCAGAGTGGTATTTTCCTTGAGTTAAGAATTTGATGGGTAGAAGTGACATGTGTTCAGGTGGAGCAAAGGGGATTCACACGTAATAAATCCGGGTCTTTGCAGCTGCTTAGCACAGGCTGGAGCCCTGGGAGCAGGAACAGGATTGACACAGGCGGGTTGAGACAAGCCCCTCGGCCATCCCTATTTCACCTGGGGTCTGAAGGCCTTCAGGGAAGGGGTTACTCCTCCTTCTCCTCTGCCCAGTACTCACCATGAAGCAGTGCTGGGGCTTTAGCTGCTGCATGTGCCTCTGGTCCTGAGCCCTGTCTACTGTCCTGTGTGGGTGACTAGTCACCGCCTTCCCCAAATGTCTGTAGATTTGCTGCTGTGATTGGGAGCAGAGGACTTGGGGAGCACACTTGACAGGGAAAGGCAGGGGCTGAGAGAAGGAATAATAATGCCAAATTCACTTGGGGAGGAAGATGGTTTTTCTGGTGGAACGTTAAAAACATTCTCCTGAAGTCTTAGGTTAAAGAGATCTTGCTTGAAAATTCTGGATCAACATGACTTGCCTTGTGATGGTCATCACTAGCTCAGCCTCCAGTCTGGTCTTTGTCGCTCGTCTGCTCTGCCCATGGTCAGCGGAGAAAGGAGCGGCTCTTCCTACGGGGAAGGGAAGCCCTGTCCGTGGTGCTGATCCAGGTTCCGTGCCCTGGAAGGACCATGCGGGGAGGAAGGTGGAGCTGGCTACTCCAGGCTGATTCAGCTCCCCGTTAGAAGCTGTCACTATGAAACAGGTACATTAGACCAGACTATACAGAAGTCCTCAGTCTCTTCCTTTGGCTGCACCCCAGCGATGGTGAGCGCAGCTCTGTCCCCAAGGATGGAGCCTGAAAAGCAGCTGGGGATGGATGCCGGGCATTTGTCCGTGTGGTGTATGGGCTATACAGGATTTTGGCCAGGTTTCTTCAGGAGCCATCCTTGAGCATTCGCAGTTGTGCTGGATCCTGTACTCACAGAGCCGGTGAGGGTGACTGTCAGTCCGGACAACACCGTGAGGGAGAGCTCCTGGGTCACCGCAGGCTGGGAGCTGACAGCTGACGAGAACAGAAGGAGATGCCCATGGGCACCACAGTTAGGGTGACTCCTCCACAGGGCCCCTTGCCCAGGCCCCTTCCTCAGAGCCCAGGGAGTCTGCCCTGACCTGTGCAAAAGCCCATGAAGGGGGCAGTGGTCCAGGACATGTTGGTGATGCTTCTACATGCACTGCTTCTTGAGGACCTCACAGCTGGAGCTGGACTCCTTCAACTTAAATCTCCTCTTCTCCATCTCTTCAGTGAAGGGCAGCCCTCATGCAAATCCCCCACCCAGCTTCCTGCTTGCACCAGGGCTGCCTCCCAGCTGGGTAAACACCTGCAGATGAAGAGTGGGTGGAGGGGTGGTGAGGGCTTTGTGTCTGTTTTCCTTCAACAGTCGCCCACCCTCTCTGGGCGTGAGGGTCGTCACAGCTGCTGAGGCATGCTTGGGGACCACTTATGGGAGAATGAAAATGGTGTCATTTGAAAAGATGCACAGCTGGGCCAGTTCCCCACAAACAGAGATATGGACTCACAGTGTCCCCTACTTCTCAAATGTCTGAAAATCTCCTTTCCCAAAAGAGACTTCAGGCCTGATAGACTTGACTTTGTGTCTCTGGTTGATTCCCTCTAAAATGAACCTCAGTCTTTTCTTGAAAGTCTCTAAATAAAACTTCTCTGTCTCAAATCCAAGCTCTATCTGAGCTTAGAAGTCCTAGAATCCAGCCAGTAGCTCTGTATCAAATACTGTCTGCGTCTTCTATTACATTCTGACATGAAGAGAATGTATGTGGACTTTTGGAGACACCCTTTTTGATTCCCCACAAAGTCTGGTTGTTTATGGACGTGAGGAGTAAGGGCACCTGGGACTCATTGCTCCGGGTTGGGTGTCTATTAACTAAATCTTTTTCCAAGCCTCATGGGGGCAACTGAGGGAGGATGGAGTGGGGGATGTGAACCTACTCTTCTGGACTCAGTTGGATATTTTAGGCATGTCGATTCTATCAGATGGTGGCCCCCACATTGTAAGACGGCTCAGCATGGTGCAGGGATTTGGGAAGCTGAGGCAGCAATAAATCTATGAAGATTATTTGCCTCCTGGAGGTTTGAACCCTAAATGGAGCCCAAGCACCCCCAGAGAAGTGACAGTGAAAGGGAACAAGAGATGAAAGAAAACAAAGCTGTTTGCTTAATATGAGCATGTGCGCACGTGTGCGTGCGCGCGCGCGCACACACACACACACGTACTCATAACCAAATGAAGAGGAAACACTCATGACCATTCAGTCCTCATTTCTGTGACTGGTCACACAGTCATAGGTGGTATTTATAACTACTTTCTTCTCCTATCCATTCTGTATTTCCTCTGCCTTCAGCAGGCACCTCAGCTGGTCGTGGTTCTTGACTCGATGGGGTGATGCAAACTTTCATTCCCAGAGGCTATTCTGGGCTATTAGCAGAACTATTTGGACTGCCGGGTCGACCTTGGTTTGTGGTGACCTTGGCCCATGTTGCTGAGTCCATGCATAATCTCTGTCGCTGTCAACATTGCCACTTGGTTTGTGAGACCATTGGATGAAGACAGAGGTGGCTGGGGAAGGATGCTGCCTGGAATCCACAGAATGGGCCATCCTATCCACTTGATTATTAAAATTCTCCTCTGCTGAGGTCACGCATTGGTGAACATTCACATTGGACGCAAATATCTTCACGTAATTTTTGCCCTTTCAGAGAGGTCTATCCACGTACCTCTTCCCAAATTTATTTATTTATTTATTTAAATTAATTTTTTGTTGGAGTATAGTTGATTTACAATGTTGCGTTATTGATAGTTTCTGCTGTACAGCAAAGTAAATCAGCCATATGTATACATATATCCACTCTTTTTTAGATTATTTTTGCATATAGGTCATTACAGAGCACCAAATAGAGTTCCCTGTGTTATACAGTAGGTTCTTATTAGTTATCTTTTATATATAGTAGTGTGTATATGTCAATCTCAATCTCCCAGTTTATCCCCTCCCTTTCCTTCTTAACCGTAAGTTTGTTTTCTATTAATACATCTGTGACTTAATTTCTGTTTTGTAAATATGTTCATTTGTACCATATTTTCTAGATTCCACATATAAGCGATATCATATGATGTTTGTCTTTCTTGGTCTGACTTACTTCACTCAGTATGACAATCTCTAGATCCATCAATGTTACAAATTTATTTTTTCACCAACTTTCCATCACATTCCTTCCAAGTCCGTGACCATCCAGCCAAACCAATGACTCGATATATAATTGCACGTCGGGCCATTTCTCCCTCCAGAATGCACAGCCAGGTGCACTGTTGGAGGGTCTGCCTGTGGGGAGGGTTTCCTTTCACCGTGTCCTTCAAGGACGTCCCGGAGAGGGGCTGTCATGCTGCAGCTGTCCACTTCTGTGCACTTTGATGTATGTGCCTTGGTGGGTCAGACACCACCCAGTTCATGGTGGGCAGTTCAGGCCACACGGTAACTATATTCGGGATCTGGAGAAATAACCACAGAATGGATTCGGGAGCCCATGGGAGCCACTGTGAGACAGACCTGAGAAGAAATTCCATTGATCATCCCATCTCCACAAGCCCCTTCTCTGGAGGCCACAGTGGTGTTTGGGGGTCCCAGAATCAATATCAGTTCAGAGCCAGCATCCAGCAGTCCCTGAAAAGTCTGATTCTTTTGTTTTTCCCTGTACACAGTTACCCTGATAGTAGGCTATTGGTCCCCTTGGGGAAGACTGGGAGGAAGATCACAGCGTACCTTTTTGATAGTGTGCTAGGGTCCTTCCTCAAGGGCACTCAGCCTCTGCTTCATTCATGGGGTTCTGGGTCTGTAAACTGCTCAAGGCTAGGAATTAACCGAGGGACCGTGACTCTCTATTTTTATGATTTTAGTTAGACTTTTGTTCACTTGACCCAGAAGGTTCTCTGACCAAGTAGGAATTTAGCAGTCTTCCCACCTTTTTCACTTTTAGAAATACCACGATGAACAAGCCATGACATAGATCTGTACGCGTGACACTCTTCTCATGGCTGCTGCGACTCCGCTGTGACAGTAGCCTTGCCCTTGGCAGGCGAGGGCCGCCCCTAGGCCCCTGCCACCCAGGATCCAATTCCTCTCATTGTGTTTAGGATTTCCAGCTAAGGGGCTGCAGTTCCCATTATAAGGTCTGGCCTAGACAAGGGTGAGCACAGAGTTCTTCAAGGATGCTGGGGTTCCCCTCACAGATTTGTTTCTTAAAGTGTTGGTGAGAAGCACGTCTTCTATACCCTCCCGGAGTGGGTAGCAGGTCATAAAACACAAATCAACTCTAACATTACAAACTCCCTACCTTTGGTCTCCAGGCAGGTCTGGCTTCTCTAGGTCACTCACTAGAGGCCATCTTGGATTCTGCGTCCACCAACCAACCTGCATAGTGCTGAGGCTCTTTCTACCTCCCCGAGCTGCAGGGAACATGAAACGCAGAGTCTCTGTGGAGTGAGCCCAGATCACAAATCCAGCTGACCCGGCTTGATGTTTCTCCCACCACTGCCCCCCACCCTCGAATCCCTTCCCAACGTGTTCTGGGGATTTCTGTCTGTGTGAATTAGGAGAACCAAGCAGTTCTTGGAGTGCAGTGCCCCTCTCGAGGCTCACACTCTATTCTCATCTTAGGAGACTGCTGAGACCCAGGTCTAATTGTGGGTCCAGAAGCAAAGAGGGGCAATGGGGGCGGGGGGTCCTGAGGAGAATCAGCACAGCCTCACGTGGCAGCTTCCTCAGGGCAGCCGTGACCTTTTCCTTGGGCAATGCAGAGTCAATTGCCCCAGACAGATGTGGAAAGACCTGTACCACTGGGGGTGGGGAGGCGTCTTCCACAGGCAAAGAAGACACATGAGAATTGAGGGGCTCAATGTCCCCAGGTCCCTCAGGTCCTCCCACACATCCCCACCCAAGCTGCAGGATCCGGTTCTTTCCCAACCACCTTCTTCACTACAAGGCTGGGACTCAACTTTGCTGGAATGTAGCCAATTGAAGGAGGAGGGTCTGGGTTGGCTTTTCAGCTATTTCAGTCCAGGTGCTGCACGAGATGAGGCTCTCCTCCAGGGCACTCCGAAAGCTCGCATGTCACTTGTGCGGCCCTTGGGATGGGATCTTGAATCACTAAGCTCATCTTTTTCTCTCCCTACTCTATCCAGCAACATTCCGAGCAGATACCAACGTCATGATATTCTGTAGGGTTCCCAAAACGTTCCAAAATATCATATACAGGGTCACTTAGCTCCTCGATTCTTAAAAGTGGTTGCTTAGAAGAATCCAAGGCAGGGATTTTTCTCATTCCAATGAACAGGTCATGACATACACTAGCTGTGCTCTCTGTACTAATGGAAATAACTATTAGCACCATTCAATCAAATCAGATTAGACAGCCAATTCCAGAAACCTTAGAATCAATTAAGAAAAATCATCCTTAAAATTCTATTCCTCGTGAACCGCTCCAGGTACCAAAATCATTATTAGTCAGGTTGTTCCAGAGAAACAGGAAAAAAAAAATAATTTATTGTAGGAATTGATTCACACCATTATGGAGGCTGAAGGTGTCTCATAATCTATCAGCAAGTTGAGGAACCAGGAAAGCCAGTGATATAATTCAATCTGAGTCAGATGCCTGCAATTCAGGGGCCTAGGATGTAAGTCCTGGGCTAAGTTTGAAAGCTGAAGAAGCAGCAGTGCCAATGTCCAGGGTCAGAAGAAGGTGAAGCCTCTGATGACAAGGAGAGAGCAAACGTTCGCTTCCTCCCCCTTTTTTTCTATTCAAGCTCTCAACTCAAAAATGGTGCCCAGTGCACTGTAGCAGTGATCTTCTCTACTCAGTCTGTGGACTCAAATGCCAATGTCCTCCTCATGAGACATCTTCATAGACACCAAGAAATAATGTGTTAACCACAGTTAAGGCATCTCTTATAACATGCAAATAGACACATAAAATTAACCATCACACTGCTGTGGAAGAGCTGGCAAGAGTGGCACAACACACAGAATGAGGAAGTGGTTACCATCCCAAGACAATAACGCCAAGATCATATTTCCCACCACCTTCACTGTAGGCAGAGGGAGGAGCTCAGAGACCACTGACCTCTCACGGCTGAGTTGCATGAGGCTGGTAGCTCAGGGAGGAGAAGCATCTCCAGAGCAATAGGGAGACTGCGGACTCAGGGACATTTTGGTCTCACTTCCCCATGAACTTGGACCACTGTGCAAACTGTTACTACTTGTACCTGAGCTACAGTAATAATCAGCCTCGTCCTCAGCCTGGAGCCCAGAGATGGTCAGGGAGGCCGTGTTCCCAGACTTGGAGCCAGAGAAGCGGTCAGGGATCCCTGCGGGCCACTTACTGACCTGATAAATCAGGGTTTTGGGGGCCGTGCCCGGGCGCTGTTGTTAAGAGCTAACATAAGTGCTACCCCTGCTCTCACTGCTGGTTCCAGCATAAGAGATGGTGACCATCTGTCCCGGATTCCCAGACACTGAGGGAGGCTGAGTCAAGGCGCAATGCGCCCAGTACCCTGGAAAGAGGAGAAACACACTCTGGTCAGTTCCATACTAGACCCAGGTCACCCTGAGGACAAAGACCGAAAAAATCAGTCAGAAGTCCTTGGGGTCCCTTCCCTGGAGGCCTCACCTGTGTCCTGAGTGAGGAGGGTGACAAGAAGCAGAGCCCAGGCCATGGCAGAGACGCCCCAGACGCTGCCTTCTGAGCCCCCAGCCCTGGGCCTGGGCCCCCAGACCTCTCTTATCCCCTCCCCCCCAAAGGAGGGAGGGGCCTCCATGCAAATCAGCTTCCTGCACCTGCCCTTCCACACCGCCTCTACTGTGGCCCTTGATTCTGGGAACGGCTGAGTCCCTGGACAGCAGAGCTGCCTGAGAGATTAAAATGGACTGTCATGTATTTTCTGATTCAGGACAGACTGAGAAGGTGACAGAGCCCAGAACATGGAGCCCAGCTGGCTGTGTCCTCTCCTCCTGTGGGGGGTCGTGGTGGATACAGAGGGAAGCAAGAACTCCCCTCCTTCTGCTGGACAAGGGGAGCAGGGCATCTATGCTGCGGAGGAGGGGACATCCAGTGACCCCTCTTCCAGGGACCCAGGCAGTGCCAGGGATACTTGCCTTGTCCCTCATGCCCTCCCCAGTCCCCTAGTCTAAGGTGCTGATGCATCACCCTCTCTGCTGCTCTGTGGTGGTTGAGGTTGGAGATGCTCCCTGGCATGTCCAGTAGAGTGGTTATGGGATACGGGAGATATTGGACACCCCTTCCTCATGACCCCCTTAGGACTGGCTTGGAAGAAGCTGCTGGGCCTTTGGACAGGACAGGATGACAGCACAGACAACCTCCCCTAAATCTGGGCCCTGCTGCCTCCCGTTGGCCTCAGTGGTGAGAGCTGAGCCCAGGGAGACAGATGAGTGAGGGCTGGACACCCAGGCCTCCCCTGCCCCTCCCCAGCTCAGTGCCAGGCCCGAATGCCTGCAGACAAGCCTCACCTTCCCTCAACTTCCTCCAGAATGAGGTACATCACCTGCAAAATCAGGAAGCCAAAAGGCCCCCCTCGGGGTCACCTTGCTCACCCCAGGATGGCCTTGTCACATGGGAGGTGGACGTGGGCTCAGGGATGAGGGAACCTGAGACATAAATTAATCCAGTCCCGTTAGGAATGCAGAGGAGAGAAACGGGCCCCCGAGAAGATGCCAGAATCCTTAAATATAGACAAAATAAGGATAACGTGAGACAGAGGGAGAGCTCCGTCCAGATAGAGAATGACCCAGGGAATCAAGGGGGAGATTCTGGGGCTGAGGTTCTGAAAGAGGGACCGGGTCAGGGGGGGCCTGGGGGTCCAGCTCTGGGTCTTCTCCACAGGAGGGGTCAGTTCTTGGGGACACGGACATTCTCTGTCTTCCCTTTGTGCCCTTGAGACGCCCTCACCTCAGAGCCTGGCACCTTCCTGAAGTAAAGGCTCTTCATCACAGACACACTTCCCCAAGGGTGTTTTTCCAGAAAGAGATGAGTTTGCAGTATATATTACACTCAGGATAACGGGTCCTTTCTGGTTGGAAATGGACATGAGCCCTCAGGCAATGGACCAGGAGTTTATGAAACACAAATACTTTGATGAAGGTTTTCAGTGTCACTGTTCAAATCACACGACCACATTCCAGGAGCTAAGGAGGTGAGGCCCTGGCTGAGCTTGGGGTGGGTGAAGGGGAGCCTCTGGGGGCGGGAAAGGAAAGGTGTGTGGGGAAGTGTTAGCTCTGGATTTGAGACAATCGTTGGTGTGTGTTTCACAGAGGTATGTGCTGTACTATGTAGACATTCGTTTAACGATGACTTTTTTTGAGATTATAATAAAGCGGGGACTGGTTCAGGACCTTCTCACAGGTCAATCAGTCAGGCATCTGACACCAGGTCAGAACCCAGCAGTTTGGATCTTTATATCTGGGGACTGCTGTGGACAGGCCTCCTGTGATCACTCCAGGTGTCCAGTGCTTCCTGCAAGAAGCAAACCCCGCGGTCACGGGAGCTGTCTTGCCTCTGCTGCACGTTTGTTCATACAAGCAGCAACTCAGGGCCCCTCATGATTCGGGCGTCATGGTTGAATTAAAAATTCCTCAGATGTTTGCGCCCACTCAGTAAGACATGACGGAAATATAATAAGAATGACTGCCACTAAAGGAGGGAAATTACTACTAACACATAATAGGAGTGATAGGCAATAAAGTAAAAGCATATACCTATTAAGAATCACTAAAACAATGACTGGATTCTTACCTTTCTGGAAAAAATTAAATATGGGATTCATTAAATACCAACAGTTTAAGAAAAGAACGTCATAACAGCCAGAAAAGTTTAATGACATCTGACCCCAATTCAATGGACACAGGAAGGTACCAGGTCAGCGATGCTGATCCCTCGTTGCTGTGAATAATAACAACCCTGGCAGATACCCTGACCATAGGGACAGCTAAACCATTTCATGTTACCTCCACCCAAAGTGACATTCCTCTCATCATTGTAGAAATATATTCATATATTCGAATATAGTATAATTATTTGAAGCTTCACAGGAAGCTGCCACTACAGCCTGAGACTCCACACATCGCACACCTGGACGGTCGTGGCTCCAGATATCTCCTATTGGAGCATCCTCTGCTCTCCACATCTGCCTTGTGCTTTTGTTGGAAATTCTCCATGTTGTAAAAACGTGACCAATTTCTCAGCTGGAGAGTGTGCTCCCACCTTTACAGGAGAAACTCGTAGAGGCCACGGTGGCTCCTGCTGCCTGTGCACAGGTGACTCTTGGTAAAGATCCCATTGATGCCCTTAGAGTCAGGGAGCAAGTCTTCCCGCAGGTGCCACAGAGGATCCTGAGACAGTGGCCTCTGTGCCACCTCTGTCGTCTCCACCAGGACACACACCTGTAGGGCAGGTGTAGCCTCTCACCAGCCTTCCACACAAGGGGACCTGACTCAGGACATTGTTTGGTGTCCAGTAGCTGAGACCCCTCTCCCTGTGCTGTGACCCAGCTGCTGGGGGTCCCTGTATGACCTTCCTCCAGCCAAGGTGATTCAAGCATGCTGATACTGACCTATGTGTTTATAGGGAAAGAAAGAGGGTAACAGGTAAAAGCTTAGAAAAAATAATTATGATGAGAACATTATGAGAAGATTGAGCTTCCTGGTAAGAGGACTGTATTAGTCAAGGTTCTCTAGGGAAACAAAACAAATAAAAAAATATACATATAAATAAAGAAGAATTTTTTGTAAGGAATATATATACATAGGGAGAGAGTGAGAGAGAGATTAGTATTGATGATTGAGCAGGGAAGTCCCAGGAGCCACTCTCTATACCTAGAAAGCTGAGAAAGCTGGTTCGAGCCCTCGTCTGGGAAAATCCCACATGCCGCAGAGCAGCTAAGCCCGTGCACCACAACTACTGAGCCTGCGCTCTAGAGCCTGCGAGCCACAACTACTGAGCCCACGTGCCGCGACTACTGAAGCCCGCGCACTCTAGGGACCATGTGCCACAACTACGAAAGCCCGCACGCCTACAGCCCGTGCTCTGCAACAAGAGAAGCCACCGCAATGAGAAGCCTGCACACCGCAACGAAGAGTACCCCCGCTCGCCACAACTAGAGAAAGCCCATGCACAGCAATGAAGACCCAACGCAGCCAAAAGTAAATAAATAAAATAAATAAATCTATTAAAAAAATGGGTTGAGAGCTGGAGGGACTAAGGAAAGGGGATTGACTGGTGACGGATGAGGTGTTCCTTTTATGAGGATGAAAAATATCCTGGAAGACTGAGTGTTAGTGGATGTTCAAACCTGTGACTCTATTAAAAACCACTGGATCCATCACCTTAAAAGGATGTATGTGATGGATTCTGAATCCTATGTGAGAAAAAATACGCAGACTTGGTTGCTGATAGATACAAATTACTCTCAAATGATTCAGAAAATAAATGCTTTGTGTTCCTGAGTGTGTGCTGTGTGTGCATATGGATGTGTGTGTGTATAGACGTACAAAGGCAGAGAGGGAATGAGAGAAAATGGGATATAAGAAAAGCGATTATGGCAAAGTATTTAAAATTCGTGAATCTGGAAAAAGGTTATGCAGCAGTTCTCTATGTAAACTATACATTTTTGTTTAAGTTCATAATTGCTTCTAAATAAACTAATAACAAAAGCAAATGAAAACCTCAGTTTAGGAGTGAAGGGCTGAGTGATCTCAGAGGAGATATTTGTCTCAGTTCCCCATGAACTTGGACCACTGTGCACAGTGTAACTACTTTCATATGAACTACAGTAATAAACGGCCTCGTCCTCAGCCTGCAGCCCAGAGATGGTCAGGGAGGCCGTGTTCCCAGACTTGGAGCCAGAGAAGCGATCAGGGATCCCTGAAGGCCGTTTATTGTTATTATAAATCAGGGTTTTGGGGGCCATGCCTGGGAGCTGTTGGTACCAGCCGACATAACTGCTGGTTCCAGCACAAGAGATGGTGACCGTCTGTCTCAGATTCCCGGACACTGAGGGAGGCTGAGTCGGGCCAGACTGGGCCCAGGATCCTGGAAAGAGGAGAAACACACTCTGGTCAGTTCTGTCACCCTGAGGACAAAGACACAAAGGATCAGTCAGATGTCCCTGGGGTCCCTTCCCTGGAGGCCTCACCTGTGTCCTGAGTGAGGAGGGTGACAAGAAGCAGAGCCCAAGCCATGGTGGAGACGCCCCAGACGCTGCCTTCTGAGCCCCCAGCCCTCAGCCTGCACCCCCAGACCTCTCTTATCCCCTCCCCCTCAGAGGAGGGAGGGGCCTCCATGCAAATCAGCTTCCTGCATCTGCCCTTGCTCACTCTCTCCTCACCCCTCTGACCTGGCTCTGGAGGCATCCATGGACAGCAGGGCTCATCTTAGAGGATGAAAACTCTGTGACACTTTGTCCTTAGTCAGGACACTGACCATTACAGGGCCCAGGAAATGGGGCCATCCTGGGATGTCCCTGTCATCCACTATTTGAGTCAAGACATCGTTGGCCAATAATCCCAAAAACCACTCTTTGGGTTTTGCGGGTGGAAGGTGAGGACAGGGGCCGGAGGGGCTGGGGTGACTTAGAGATTCCATCCTGTCTCCTCCCGGCACCACAGGGGAGCTGGGGGTGTGCATCCCCCTCCCTCACCTGTCCCGGCAGCAGGACGGGGCCCCTGCCCCCCGTCCCCTGCCTCTGCAGGGCTCGGAGGAGGGGCCCTGGGACCTTTATTGGCCTTCCTAGCAAAGGGCTTATGCAGCAGAACAGATTGAGGACGCTGACCCCACACTCTCCTTTAGGGGCTCAGGAGGCAGCACCTGGGGGCTTCATACAGGTCAGGAAACCAGACCAGAACCCCCCCAAACCCAGGCCCTTGCTGCCTCCTGGTGGCCTTAGATGGGGATGACCAAGCCCCAGGGAGGCAGCTGAGTGGGGCTGAGCCCCAGCTCTGACCCCCCCAACTTGTTCCTCCTCCTCCTCCTCCCAGCTCAGCACCAGTGACCCTGCCCCTCCTCATCCACTGCATGGGCTCACCCCAGTGCTGGTGCCTCCCTGAGGTCAGACACCTGTGTCCAGATGCTGGACCCATTGTGTTTTCTAGACAGAGAATCAGGGCTGACTGGTGTTTCCCAAGATTGTCACTTTCTCAGTATCTGAAATGTCTAGTTCCTGATTACGAGGAAAGTTGACAATTGGTGTAATTGTCCTTTGCATCCCAGGGTTTATGCTCCTGCCTCTGGGCACAGGGCCCCAGGGGTGATGCAGAAGGAGCTCCAGGTCCCCACAGAACAGATTCCTGCTTCTTTCCTGGGTACTGTGGAGGGGACCCAGGAGTGATGGCGCTGGGTGTGTGTGTCGGTATCTGTCTGTCTGTCTGTATTTGTGTGGGGCTGTGTGTGTGTTTCTTCACAGAGACAGAGCACATCCTGCGATAGAACATAGCCTGGACCTGACGGTGAGATGTTGGGTTTCCCTTGGATCCAGGACCTGCACTCAGGCGCAGGAATACACGTAGGATCTGTGCACATCAGAGTTACCCCACAGCCTGAGACTAGTGTCCTTAGATAGACCTGCCCACAAGACTCGCCCTTGGTTTGTGTCTTGTGATTAGATTTCAGGAAGGTTTAGGCTATTCCCCAAGAAGAATGACCCCCTAGTCTCCACTTTCCTGCAACCTTATGGTTTACTCTGAAGCCCTGACCTGCTCCCAGCGGGAATCTGGAATTTCGGTAGATGCCAGGCACAGGATGCCTAGGAGACCAGCCTCCAGTGAGAGTCTTGTGGGTCTGATGAGGCTCCCTGGGGGACAATTCTTCATACACGTTGTCGCCATTTGATTCTGCTGATGAAGCCCTTCCCTCATCTGGGAAAGGCCTCCTGGAAACTTCTCCTGGTTTCTTTGTATTTCACCTCATCCACCATATGGCCCTTTGCGGATTTTGCTTGGTCTCCATTCACTGAAGGAAATCACAGCCATTACGATGACTCTCTACTGAGTCCTAGGGGTCTTCTTTGTGACACAAATAGCTGCCTGTGGTCTTGGGGACACTCGACACAGGACGATCTGAGAAAACAAGCAGCAAACCCAGGGTCTGGGGTTTCCCTCCATCTCCTACCCTCTGCACCAGGGGCGTAAAGTCATCATGAGATTCAGGGTTTGTACTAAACTCCACCCCTCCGTGGACACCCCAGGACCACCCAGGGAATCACGAGGTCCCGAGCACTGGAACTCACCACAGCTCTCCACCACCCCCGGAACAAGCTCCAGTGAGAGGAAGATCAGGTCCACACTGGAACTCCTGCTCTCCTAATTTTCAGTGTGGGCTCCTGTCTACACCACTCTTGGTTTCTTTCTGTGGCTCCTTGATCCGAAGGCAGGGACCCTATATGCAGCCACATTCTCCCCCCAGCCCTGGAAGATGGTCTGGAGCCTCTGCCTCCTGGATCTCAAGGGCTGCCACAGCTCCCACAAGAGCCTCAGGCCACCACCCCGCCTCTATGGTGGGGCGATCCCCAATAGCAGGAGGGAATCCTTTACCAGTTAGCACGTGTTTTGTCCTCATTAAGGAGAAAATACCCAAATAGTCCAGCCCTTCTTTCTCCATAACACAGGCTAACGTCCACTTAGTCCTTCTTTGTTTATCCTTTCAATATTCCAAATGTTTGCAGTGGGGAAATGAGCAAAGCAAACCACCTGCAGGAAAGTTCTTTGTTTACCCACTTTTGACTGTCATTCTTAGTGGATCCCCAGGAGTATTATTCCGCATTGCACATGTTACAACAGCAAAGATTATGGATGGATTCATGCCTAGAAATTCAGATTTTTAAAAAAATTGTAATTGAATTCTCAGAGATTCTTTTTTTCTTTCTTTCTTTCTGTTTTTTTTTTTTTTTTTTGTGGTACACGGGCCTCTCACTGCTGTGGCCTCTCCCGTTGCGGAGCACAGGCTCCGGATGCACAGGCTCAGCGGCCATGGCTCTCGGGCCCAGCCGCTCCGCGGCATGTGGGATCCTCCCGGACCGGGGCACGAACCCATGTCCCTGTATCGGCAGGCGGACCCTCAACAACTGTGCCACCAGGGAAGCCCTGAATTCTCAGAGATTCTTCATCACTGATCCAGAAAAGGTAATCCATTGGAAATCCCTTGACATTTGTGGTGCAGATCCCTCATTCACTGTGGACTCTGAGGGAAATTCCTCTCTGTCCACCCCACCCCCGACCTGAGCTAGGGCTCCTGTTCTCACTTCTGGGATAAGGAGACAAAACAAGATACACCTTCATTCCAGAGCTGGGTACCGGCATGCTGTCTAGAACAGTGTTTGGGCATCACATCGAATGTGGTACAATATGGCAAGAGATGCTTTTGACTTGAGTCTGTTGCTTTGTGTTCTGAGATTTTTGTTACCTTGAGACTGAGAATCAAAATATCATCTATCACAGAAAGCAGCTATTTTCTTGGTCAAACATATCTTTCCAAATCCACCTAAAATATTGGGTCAACACTTGTCCAGAAGTTTTCTCATCAAGGATAAGGGCATAAAACATCCCCTTGATTTAGTGTGTATCACCATCGTGCTCTTGCAAACTCATCCATGTCCTGCTCAGTGACTGAGCATCTGGAACCTGAAGTGAGAACAGAAGCCAGGAGTGGTCCATGTGTGGACCTAAGGTGACCTTTGGTCAGATTCTCATGCACAAACACACACATCTGCCTATAATTACCTGGACTGGATTATTTAAACTACAAGCTCAAGATTACCATATTCAGAGGAATATTTGATATCACAGCTCAGGCTAATGCATAGGATGTGACTTCTGAGGAAGAGGAGAGCCAGATTCAGGTCATTCTCATTAAAAAGAGAAAAGCGTTTCTTAGAAAAATGTAAAACTGATTATAAATGCAGCTCTATGTTTAGTAGAGAAAAAGAGAGAGAGAACAGGATAACAGTACAGAAGGAAAGGAAGAATGGCTGTCCCCATAATAATGGGGAGGGTAGATATTATAACAGAGGCTATTTCAGGAGAGTAAAGACACTCTTATTCCCACACTGCACCTTAGGAGCAGCTGTAATCCCAATGAAAGTAGATCTTAGAAATGAAGTCGGTAAGTATTTTCTACACTATACCTGATCTTTGACAACATAGTTAGAAAGACCAATGATTCTGGTCAAATGTAAAATGTTGTGATAAAGACAAAAGATTCCACACCAGTCAGAATGGCCATCATCAAAAAATCTAGAAACAATAAATGCTGGAGAGGGTGTGGAGAAAAGGGAACACTCTTGCACTGCTGGTGGGAATGTGAATTGGTTCAGCCACTACGGAGAACAGTATGGAGGTTCCTTAAAAAACTACAAATAGAACTACCATATGACCCAGCAATCCTACTACTGGGCATATACCCTGAGAAAACCAAAATTCAAAAAGAATCATGTACCAAAATGTTCATTGCAGCTCTATTTACAATAGCCCGGAGATGGAAACAACCTAAGTGCCCATCATCGGATGAATGGATAAAGAAGATGTGGCACATATATACAATGGAATATTACTCAGCCATAAAAAGAAACGAAATTGAGCTATTTGTAATGAGGTGGATAGACCTAGAGTCTGTCATACAGAGTGAAGTAAGTCAGAAAGAAAAAGACAAATACCGTATGCTAACACATATATATGGAATTTAAGGAAAAAAATGTCATGAAGAACCTAGGGGTAAAGCAGGAATAAAGACGCAGACCTCCTAGAGAACGGACTTGAGGTTATGGGGAGGGGAAAGGGTGAGCTGTGACAGGGCGAGAGAGAGTCATGGGTATATACACACTAACAAACGTAGTAAGGTAGATAGCTAGTGGGAAGCAGCCGCATGGCACAGGGATATTGGCTCGGTGCTTTGTGACAGCCTGGAGGGGTGGGATAGGGAGGGTGGGAGGGAGGGAGACGCAAGAGGGAAGACATATGGGAACATATGTTTATGTATGACTGATTCACTTTGTTATAAAGCAGAAACTAACACACCATTGTAAAGCAATTATACCCCAATAAAGATGTTAAAAAAAAAAAAAAGACAAAAGATTCTTCAGATTGAGACTAGCATACACTTAGAAAATATGGAGCCTAATTGGCTGGGTTAAAATAAATCAGATTGGGACTTCCTTAGCGGCACAGTGGTTAACAATCCGCCTGCCAAGGCAGGAGACACGGGTTCGAGCCCTGGTCTGGGAAGATCCCACATGCCGCAGAGCAGCTAAGCCCGTGCGCCACAACTACTGAGCCTGTGCTCTAGGGCCCGCAGGCCACAACTACTGAGCCCACTCGCCTAGAGCCTGTGCTCCGCAACAAGAGAAGCCACCGCAGTGAGAACCGCCCCCCGCAGCGAAGAGTAGCCCCCACTTGCCGCAACTAGAGAAAGCCCCTGCGCAGCAACAAACACCCAACACAGCCATAAATAAATAAATTTTAAAAATAAATAAATGTATAAAAATAAAATAAAATAAATCAGATTTATCAGGAAAATGATTTGGATAAGAAAAGTGTACACAGGACCAGTATGGAGTTAGTCATATAGCAGGGGTCTTCCAAAGTTCTAGGATCTTAATGAAATCAACCCAACTGACACACGACTCCAACTTCATGAGAGCCAGGAGCCAGGACCACAAGAAAGAGCTGCTCTCCAGTCCTGGATGCCTGAACACACAGCTATCAAATGTTCCTCGTCACTTGTTACTGTGGGGATGATGTGTCCTGAGCAATCCAACCCATGTACTTTGTTTTTCATCTTAACTATTGAATTCGGGACATACCTGGCTGTCCAGTGGTTAAGAATTAGACCTTCTGTTGCAGGGGGTAGGGGTTCCATCCCTAGTCAGGGAACTAATATCCCACATGCCACGTGGCAGGGCCAAAAAAAAAAAAAAAAAACCCAAACAAATTAAAAACAAACTATTCAATTCACATAATTTAATTTCAGTAATGGTGCGTTACAAAACTGTTCAAGAAAAAATAACATTGAACCCACAACACTCGCGCAGTTTTTCAATTAATTCTCACAGGTCTTAGATATGCTGGGATTCCACCTGGAAACTGCACTGGTCCCCATGGAAACACGTGACCTTGACATCACTGAGGAATACGGGACATGCCCTCCAGCCCACCTTCCATTCTGGAGCCACATTTCAAAGAGCCCATCGTATCGGGGAGACCACCATCCTGCAGGGCTGTCCCCGGACAGGGTTCACCAATGCCGGGAGAGGGGACAAAGCTGAGACCCAGACTGTGTCCCCAACCCTCCCAGGCTCAGCCCACTCAGATGCAGGTCAAACAGGAAGGACAACAAACATGAAAACCACTCGTTGTTCTTTCTCCTCATCCCTCTGCAGGGTCCTCAGATCTCCTCTCAGCTGATGATGCTTCAACCACAGATGTAGATTAGGAACCAGCAGAGTCACAGCAACAGGGAGCCTGTGAGCTCAGGGCAGGTTTTTGTTCTACTTCCCCTGAACTTGGACCACGGTGCACAGTGTAACCACTTCTAGCTGAGCTACAGTAATAATCGGCCTCGTCCTCAGCCTGGAGCCCAGAGATGGTCAGGGAGGCCGTGTTGCCAGACTTGGAGCCAGAGAAGCGATCAGGGATCCCTGAGGGTCGTTTATTGACCTCATAAATCAAGGTTTTGGGGGCCGTGCCTGGGAGCTGTTGGTACCAGCCGACAGCGTTATATTTCCCTATGTCACTGCTGGTTCCAGCACAAGAGATGGTGACCGTCTGTCCCAGATTCCCGGACACTGAGGGAGGCTGAGTCAGGCCAGACTGGGCCCAGGACCCTGGAAAGAAGAGAAACACACTCTGGTCAGTTCAGTGCTGGGGCCCAGGTCACCCTGAGGACAAAGACACAAAGGATCAGCCAGATGTCCCTGGGGTCCCTTCCCTGGAGGCCTCACCTGTGTCCTGAGTGAGGAGGGTGACAAGGAGCAGAGCCCAGGCCATGGTGGAGACGCCCCAGACGCTGCCTTCTGAGCCCCCAGTCCTGGGCCTGGTCCCTCAGACCTCTCTTATCCCCTCCCCCCAGAGGAGGGAGGGGCCTCCATGCAAATCTGCTCCCTGCACTGCCTGTCCTCACCACCTCTGCTCTAGCCCTTGATTCTGGTAACGTCTGCGTCTCTGGACAGCAGAGCTGCCTGAGAGATTAAAACAGGTTATCATGTATTGTCTGATTCAGGACAGACTGAGAAGGTGACGGAGGCCGGGACCCGGAGCCCAGCTGGCTGTGTCCTCTCCTCCGGTGGGGGATCATGTTGGATGCAGAGGGATCCTAGGACTCCCCTCCTTTTGCAAGGAGGAGGAGAGCAGGGCATCTATGCTGGGGAGGAGAGGGCATCCCGTGACCCCTCTTCCAGGGACTCAGGGAGAGCCGGGGACCCTCTCCTTGTCCCTCATGCCCTCCCCAGTCCCCTAGGCTAAGGTGCTCAGGCGTCACTCTCTCCGCTGCTCTGTGGTGGTTGGAGATTGGAGATGCTCCCTGACATGTCCACTATAGGAATTATGGGATATGGTAGACATTGGACACCCCTCCCTCATGACCTCCTTAGGCCTGGCTCGGGAGCAGCTGCTGAGATTTTGAACAGGACAGAATGACAACACAGACAACCTCCCCCAAATCCGGGCCCTGCTGCCCCCCAGTGGCCTCACTTGTGAGAGCTGAGCCCAGGGAGACAGCTGAGTAGGGCTGGACACCCAGGTCTCCCCCTCCCCAGCTCAGTGCTAGGCCCCCATCCCTGCAGACAAGCCTCACCTTCCCTCGACTTCCACCAGAATGAAGTACGTCACCTGCAAAATCAGGAGGCCCAGATGCCCCCCTCGGGGTCATCTTGCTCGTCCCAGGAAGGCCTTGTCACAGGGTTGGTGATGGGGGATGGAAGTGGGCTCAGGACCGAGAGAACCTGAGATATAAGTTAATCCTATCTCGTTAAGGATGCCGAGGAGAGAAACGGGCCCCCGAGAAATGCCTGAATCCTCAAATATAGAAAAAAGGATAATGGGAGACACAGAGAGAGCTCTGTCCAGACAGAGAATGACCCAGGGAATCAAGGGGCAGATTCTGGGGCTGGGGCTCTGGAGGAGGGACCGGGTCAGGAGGGGCCTGGGGGTCCAGCTCTGGGTCCTATCCTTGGGGGCGGGGGTCATGGGGACAGAGACTTGCCCTGTCTTCCCCTTTGTGCCTTTGAGATGCCCTCACCTCAGAGCCTGGCACCTTCCTGAGGTCAAGGCTCTTCATCACAGACACACTTCCCCAAGGGTGTTTTTCCAGAAAGAGCTGAGTTTGCAGTATATATTACACTCAGGATGACGGGTCCTTTCTGGTTGGAAATGGACATGAGCCCTCAGGCAATGGACCAGGAGTTTATGAAACACAAATACTTTGATGAAGGTTTTCAGTGTCACTGTTCAAATCACACGACCACATTCCAGGAGCTAAGGAGGTGAGGCCCTGGCTGAGCTTGGGGTGGGTGAAGGGGAGCCTCTGGGGGCGGGAAAGGAAAGGTGTGTGGGGAAGTGTTAGCTCTGGATTTGAGACAATCGTTGGTGTGTGTTTCACAGAGGTATGTGCTGTACTATGTAGACATTCGTTTAACGATGACTTTTTTGGAGATTATAATAAAGCGGGGACTGGTTCAGGACCTTCTCACAGGTCAATCAGTCAGGCATCTGACACCAGGTCAGAACCCAGCAGTTTGGATCTTTATATCTGGGGACTGCTGTGGACAGGCCTCCTGTGATCACTCCAGGTGTCCAGTGCTTCCTGCAAGAAGCAAACCCCGCGGTCACGGGAGCTGTCTTGCCTCTGCTGCACGTTTGTTCATACAAGCAGCAACTCAGGGCCCCTCATGATTCGGGCGTCACGGTTGAATTAAAAATTCCTGAGATGTTTGCGCCCACTCAATAAGACATGATGGAAATATAATAAGAATGACTGCCTCTAAAGGAGGAAAATTACTACTAACGCATAATAGGAGTGATAGGCAATAAAGTAAAAGCATATACCTATTAAGAATCACTAAAATCAATGACTGGATTCTTACCTTTCTGGGAAAAATTAAATATGGGATTCATTAAATACCAACATTTAAGAAAAGAACATTCTTAAGAAAAGAACGTCATAACAGCCAGAAAAGTTTAATGACACCTGACCCCAATTCAATGGACACAGGAAGGTACCAGGACAGCGATGCTGATCCCTCGTTGCTGTGAATAATAACAACCCTGGCAGATACCCTGACCATAGGGACAGCTAAAGCATTTCATGTTACCTCCACCCAAAGTGACATCCCTCTCATCATTGTAGAAATATATTCATATATTCAAATATAGTATAATTATTTGAAGCTTCACAGGAAGCTGCCACTACAGCCTGAGACTCCACACATCGCACACCTGGACGGTCGTGGCTCCAGCAATCTCCTATTGGAGCATCCTCTGCTCTCCACATCTGCCTTGTGATTTTGTTGGAAATTCTCCATGTTGTAAAAACGTGACCAATTTCTCAGCTGGAGAGTGTGCTCCCACCTTTACAGGAGAAACTTGTAGAGGCCACGGTGGCTCCTGCTGCCTGTGCACAGGTGACTCTTGGTAAAGATCCCATTGATGCACTTACAGTCAGGGAGCAAGTCTTCCCGCAGGTGCCACAGAGGATCCTGAGACAGTGGCCTCTGTGCCACCTCTGTCGTCTCCACCAGGACACACACCTGTAGGGCAGGTGTAGCCTCTCACCAGCCTTACACACTAGGGGACCTGACTCAGGACATTGTTTGGTGTCCAGTAGCTGAGACCCCTCTCCCTGTGCTGTGACCCAGCTGCTGGGGGTCCCTGTATGACCTTCCTCCAGCCAAGGTGATTCAAGCATGCTGATACTGACCTATGTGTTTATAGGGAAAGAAAGAAGGTAACAGGTAAAAGCTTAGAAAAAATAATTATGATGAGAACATTATGAGAAGATTGAGCTTCCTGGTAAGAAGACTGTATTAGTCAAGGTTCTCTAGGGAAACAAAACAAATAAAAAAATATACATATAAATAAAGAAGAATTTTTTGTAAGGAATATATATACATAGGGAGAGAGCGAGAGAGAGATTAGTATTGATGATTGAGCAGGGAAGTCCCAGGAACCACTCTCTATACCTAGAAAGCTGAGAAAGCTGGTGATGTAATTCAGTTTGTGTCCAAAGATTTGGGAACCAGGGGTCCAGTGATGTAAATGCCAGTCTAAGGGCTGGAGAAGTTGAGGTGAAATGTCCCAGCGCGTCCAGTGAGAAGAGAAACAGACGTGAAATCCTCCTGCCTTTTCCTTTTGCTCTACACAGACCCTCAACAGATTTGGCGATGCCCACCCACACCGGGGAGGGCAATGTATTTATTGAGTCCCCAGATTCAAATGCTCATCTCATCCAGGAACACCTGCCCGGACCCATCCAGAAATGATGCTTCCTCTGAGTCCCCTGTGACCAGTCAAAGTGACACATAAAATTAACCATCTCAGCGACGATCCACCCTGATTTGCCCTAGATTGAAGTCCCAGGCAGGACAGGGCACTTTCAGAGCTAAAACTGGGAAAGTTCTCACAAGATGGGAAAGCCATCTGGTGCTTATGCCTGGGTCTACCCAGATGTTCAAGCAGGTAGGTCGATGCTGACAATGTGGCATTATTTGGCAATAAGAATGAATGAAGTACTCATATGTGCTGCAATTGGAAAGAACCTTGAAAATATTATAAAGAGTGAGAGGAGCCAGGCGAAAAGGGCCACATACGGTATGGTTGCATTCATGTGAAAAGTCTAGAACAGGCAGGAAGTATATTAATGGTTTCGAGGGGCTTCCCTGGTGGCACAGTGGTTAAGAATCCTCCTGCCAATGCAGGAGACTCGGGTTCGAGCCCTGGTCTGGGAAAATCCCACATGCCGCAGAGCAGCTAAGCCCGTGCACCACAACTACTGAGCCTGCGCTCTAGAGCCTGCGAGCCACAACTACTGAGCCCACGTGCCACGACTACTGAAGCCCGCGCGCTCTAGGGACCATGTGCCACAACTACGAAAGCCCACACGCCTACAGCCCGTGCTCTGCAACAAGAGAAGCCACTGCAATGAGAAGCCTGCACACCGCAACGAAGAGTAGCCCCCGCTCGCCACAACTAGAGAAAGCCCATGCACAGCAATGAAGACCCAATGCAGCCAAAAGTAAATAAATAAATCTATTAAAAAAATGGGTTGAGAGCTGGAGGGACTAAGGAAAGGGGATTGACTGGTGACGGATGAGGTGTTCCTTTTTTTTTTTTTTTTTTTTTTTTTTTGCGATACGCAGCCCTCTCAGTGTTGTGGCCTCTCCCTGTTGTGGCCTCTCCCGTTGCAGAGCACAGGCTCCGGACGCTCTGGCTCAGCGGCCACAGCTCACAGGCCCAGCCACTCCGTGGCATGTGGGATCTTCCCGGACTGGGGCACGAACCTGTGTCCCCTGCATCGGCAGGCAGACTCTCAACCACTGCACCACCAGGGAAGCCCGAGATGTTCCTTTTATGAGGATGAAAAATATCCTGGAAGACTGAGTGTTAGTGGATGTTCAAACCTGTGACTCTATTAAAAACCACTGGATCCATCACCTTAAAAGGATGTATGTTATGGATTATGAATCCTATGTGAGAAATAATACGCAGACTTGGTTGCTGATAGATACAAATTACTCTCAAATGATTCAGAAAATAAATGCTTTGTGTTCCTGAGTGTGTGCTGTGTGTGCGTATGGATGTGTGTGCGGATAGACGTACAAAGGCAGAGAGGGAATGAGAGAAAATGGGATATAAGAAAAGCGATTATGGCAAAGTATTTAAAATTCGTGAATCTGCAAAAAGGTTATGCAGCAGTTCTGTATGTAAACTATACATTTTTGTTTAAGTTCATAATTGCTTCTAAATAAACTAATAACAAAAGCAAATGAAAACCTCAATTTAGGAGTGAAGGGCTGAGTGATCTCAGAGGAGATATTTGTCTCAGTTCCCCATGAACTTGGACCACTGTGCACAGCATAACTACCTGCATATGAACTACAGTAATAAACGGCCTCGTCCTCAGCCTGGAGCCCAGAGATGGTCAGGGAGGCCGTGTTCCCAGACTTGGAGCCAGAGAAGCGATCAGGGATCCCTGAAGGCCGTTTATTGTTATCATAAATCAGGGTTTTGGGGGCCATGCCTGGGAGCTGTTGGTACCAGCCGACATAACTGCTGGTTCCAGCACAAGAGATGGTGACCGTCTGTCCCAGATTCCCGGACACTGAGGGAGGCTGAGTCGGGCCAGACTGGGCCCAGGATCCTGGAAAGAGGAGAAACACACTCTGGTCAGTTCTGTCACCCTGAGGACAAAGACACAAAGGATCAGTCAGATGTCCCTGGGGTCCCTTCCCTGGAGGCCTCACCTGTGTCCTGAGTGAGGAGGGTGACAAGGAGCAGAGCCCAAGCCATGGTGGAGACGCCCCAGACGCTGCCTTCTGAGCCCCCAGCCCTCGGCCTGCTCCCCCAGACCTCTCTTATCCCCTCCCCCTCAGAGGAGGGAGGGGCCTCCATGCAAATCAGCTTCCTGCACCTGCCCTTGCTCACTCTCTCCTCACCCCTCTGACCTGGCTCTGGAAGCATCCATGGACAGCAGGGCTCATCTGAGAGGATGAAAACTCTGTGACACGTTGTCCTTAGTCAGGACACTGACCATTACAGGGCCCAGGAAATGGGGCCATCCTGGGATGTCCCTGTCATGCACTATTTGAGTCAAGACATCGTTGGCCAATAATCCCAAAAACCACTCTTTGGGTTTTGCGGGTGGAAGGTGAGGACAGGGGCCCGAGGGGCTGGGGTGACTTAGAGATTCCATCCCGTCTCCTCCCGGCACCACAGGGGAGCTGGGGGTGTGCATCCCCCTCCCTCACCTGTCCCGGCAGCAGGACGGGGCCCCTGCCCCCCGTGCCCTGCCTCTGCAGGGCTCGGAGGAGGGGCCCTGGGACCTTTATTGGCCTTCCTAGCAAAGGGCTTATGCAGCAGAACAGATTGAGGACGCTGACCCCACACTCTCCTTTAGGGGCTCAGGAGGCAGCACCTGGGGGCTTCATACAGGTCAGGAAACCAGACCAGAACCCCCCCAAACCCAGGCCCTTGCTGCCTCCTGGTGGCCTTAGATGGGGATGACCAAGCCCCAGGGAGGCAGCTGAGTGGGGCTGAGCCCCCAGCTCTGACCCCCCCAACTTGTTCCTCCTCCTCCTCCTCCCAGCTCAGCACCAGTGACCCTGCCCCTCCTCATCCACTGCATGGGCTCACCCCAGTGCTGGCGCCTCCCTGAGGTCAGACACCTGTGTCCAGATGCTGGACCCATTGTGTTTTCTAGACAGAGAATCAGGGCTGACTGGTGTTTCCCAAGATTGTCACTTTCTCAGTATCTGAAATGTCTAGTTCCTGATTACGAGGAAAGTTGACAATTGGTGTAATTGTCCTTTGCATCCCAGGGTTTATGCTCCTGCCTCTGGGCACAGGGCCCCAGGGGTGATGCAGAAGGAGCTCCAGGTCCCCACAGAACAGATTCCTGCTTCTTTCCTGGGTACTGTGGAGGGGACCCAGGAGTGATGGCGCTGGGTGTGTGTGTGGGTGTCTGTCTGTCTGTCTGTATTTGTGTGGGGCTGTGTGTGTGTTTCTTCACAGAGACAGAGCACATCCTGCGATAGAACATAGCCTGGACCTGACGGTGAGATGTTGGGTTTCCCTTGGATCCAGGACCTGCACTCAGGCGCAGGAATACACGTAGGATCTGTGCACATCAGAGTTACCCCACAGCCTGAGACTAGTGTCCTTAGATAGACCTGCCCACAAGACTCGCCCTTGGTTTGTGTGTTGTGATTAGATTTCAGGAAGGTTTAGGCTATTCCCCAAGAAGAATGACCCCCTAGTCTCCACTTTCCTGCAACCTTATGGTTTACTCTGAAGCCCTGACCTGCTCCCCAGCGGGAATCTGGAATTTCGGTAGATGCCAGGCACAGGATGCCTAGGAGACCAGCCTCCAGTAAGAGTCTTGTGGGTCTGATGAGGTTCCCTGGGGGACAATTCTTCATACACGTTGTCGCCATTTGATTCTGCTGATGAAGCCCGTCCCTCATCTGGGAAAGGCCTCCTGGAAACTTCTCCTGGTTTCTTTGTATTTCACCTCATCCACCATATGGCCCTTTGCGGATTTTGCTTGGTCTCCATTCACTGAAGGAAATCACAGCCATTACGACGACTCTCTACTGAGTCCTAGGGGTCTTCTTTGTGACACAAATAGCTGCCTGTGGTCTTGGGGACACTCGACACAGGACGATCTGAGAAAACAAGCAGCAAACCCAGGGTCTGGGGTTTCCCTCCATCTCCTACCCTCTGCACCAGGTGCGTAAAGTCATCATGAGATTCAGGGTTTGTACTAAACTCCACCCCTCCGTGGACACCCCAGGACCACCCAGGGAATCACGAGGTCCCAAGCACTGGAACTCACCACAGCTCTCCACCACCCCTGGAACAAGCTCCAGTGAGAGGAAGATCAGGTCCACACTGGAACTCCTGCTCTCCTAATTTTCAGTGTGGGCTCCTGTCTACACCACTCTTGGTTTCTTTCTGTGGCTCCTTGATCCAAAGGCAGGGACCCTATATGCAGCCACATTCTCCCCCCAGCCCTGGAAGATGGTGTGGAGCCTCTGCCTCCTGGATCTCAAGGGCTGCCACAGCTCCCACAAGAGCCTCAGGCCACCACCCCGCCTCTATGGTGGGGCGATCCCCAATAGCAGGAGGGAATCCTTTACCAGTTAGCACGTGTTTTGTCCTCATTAAGGAGAAAATACCCAAATAGTCCAGCCCTTCTTTCTCCATAACACAGGCTAACGTCCACTTAGTCCTTCTTTGTTTATCCTTTCAATATTCCAAATGTTTGCAGTGGGGAAATGAGCAAAGCAAACCACCTGCAGGAAAGTTCTTTGTTTACCCACTTTTGACTGTAATTCTTAGTGGATCCCCAGGAGTATTATTCCGCATTGCACATGTTACAACAGCAAAGATTATGGATGGATTCATGCCTAGAAATTCAGATTTTTAAAAAAACTGTAATTGAATTCTCAGAGATTCTTTTTTTCTTTCTTTCTTTCTGTTTTTTTTTTTTTTTTTTGTGGTACACGGGCCTCTCACTGCTGTGGCCTCTCCCGTTGCGGAGCACAGGCTCCGGATGCACAGGCTGAGCGGCCATGGCTCACGGGCCCAGCTGCTCCGCGGCATGTGGGATCCTCCCGGACCGGGGCACGAACCCATGTCCCTGTATCAGCAGGCGGACCCTCAACAACTGTGCCACCAGGGAAGCCCTGAATTCTCAGAGATTCTTCATCACTGATCCAGAAAAGGTAATCCATTGGAAATCCCTTGACATTTGTGGTGCAGATCCCTCATTCACTGTGGACTCTGAGGGAAATTCCTCTCTGTCCACCCCACCCCCGACCTGAGCTAGGGCTCCTGTTCTCACTTCTGGGATAAGGAGACAAAACAAGATACACCTTCATTCCAGAGCTGGGTACCAGCATGCTGTCTAGAACAGTGTTTGGGCATCACATCGAATGTGGTACAATATGGCAAGAGATGCTTTTGACTTGAGTCTGTTGCTTTGTGTTCTGAGATTTTCGTTACCTTGAGACTGAGAATCAAAATATCATCTATCACAGAAAGCAGCTATTTTCTTGGTCAAACATATCTTTCCAAATCCACCTAAAATATTGGGTCAACACTTGTCCAGAAGTTTTCTCATCAAGGAGAAGGGCATAAAACATCCCCTTGATTTAGTGTGTATCACCATCGTGCTCTTGCAAACTCATCCATGTCCTGCTCAGTGACTGAGCATCTGGAACCTGAAGTGAGAACAGAAGCCAGGAGTGGTCCATGTGTGGACCTAAGGTGACCTTTGGTCAGATTCTCATGCACAAACACACACATCTGCCTATAATTACCTGGACTGGATTATTTAAACTACAAGCTCAAGATTACTATATTCAGAGGAATATTTGATATCACAGCTCAGGCTAATGCATAGATTGTGACTTCTGAGGAAGAGGAGAGCCAGATTCAGGTCATTCTCATTAAAAAGAGAAAAGCGTTTCTTAGAAAAATGTAAAACTGATTATAAATGCAGCTCTATGTTTAGTAGAGAAAAAGAGAGAGAGAACAGGATAACAGTACAGAAGGAAAGGAAGAATGGCTGTCCCCATAATAATGGGGAGGGTAGATATTATAACAGAGGCTATTTCAGGAGAGTAAAGACACTCTTATTCCCACACTGCACCTTAGGAGCAGCTGTAATCCCAATGAAAGTAGATCTTCGAAATGAAGTCGGTAAGTATTTTCTACACTATACCTGATCTTTGACAACATAGTTAGAAAGACCAATGATTCTGGTCAAATGTAAAATGTTGTGATAAAGACAAAAGATTCCACACCAGTCAGAATGGCCATCATCAAAAAATCTAGAAACAATAAATGCTGGAGAGGGTGTGGAGAAAAGGGAACACTCTTGCACTGCTGGTGGGAATGTGAATTGGTTCAGCCACTACGGAGAACAGTATGGAGGTTCCTTAAAAAACTACAAATAGAACTACCATATGACCCAGCAATCCTACTACTGGGCATATACCCTGAGAAAACCAAAATTCAAAAAGAATCATGTACCAAAATGTTCATTGCAGCTCTATTTACAATAGCCCGGAGATGGAAACAACCTAAGTGCCCATCATCGGATGAATGGATAAAGAAGATGTGGCACATATATACAATGGAATATTACTCAGCCATAAAAAGAAACGAAATTGAGCTATTTGTAATGAGGTGGATAGACCTAGAGTCTGTCATACAGAGTGAAGTAAGTCAGAAAGAAAAAGACAAATACCGTATGCTAACACATATATATGGAATTTAAGGAAAAAAATGTCATGAAGAACCTAGGGGTAAAGCAGGAATAAAGACGCAGACCTCCTAGAGAACGGACTTGAGGTTATGGGGAGGGGAAAGGGTGAGCTGTGACAGGGCGAGAGAGAGTCATGGGTATATACACACTAACAAACGTAGTAAGGTAGATAGCTAGTGGGAAGCAGCCGCATGGCACAGGGATATTGGCTCGGTGCTTTGTGACAGCCTGGAGGGGTGGGATAGGGAGGGTGGGAGGGAGGGAGACGCAAGAGGGAAGACATATGGGAACATATGTTTATGTATGACTGATTCACTTTGTTATAAAGCAGAAACTAACACACCATTGTAAAGCAATTATACCCCAATAAAGATGTTAAAAAAAAAAAAAAGACAAAAGATTCTTCAGATTGAGACTAGCATACACTTAGAAAATATGGAGCCTAATTGGCTGGGTTAAAATAAATCAGATTGGGACTTCCTTAGCGGCACAGTGGTTAACAATCCGCCTGCCAAGGCAGGAGACACGGGTTCGAGCCCTGGTCTGGGAAGATCCCACATGCCGCAGAGCAGCTAAGCCCGTGCGCCACAACTACTGAGCCTGTGCTCTAGGGCCCGCAGGCCACAACTACTGAGCCCACTCGCCTAGAGCCTGTGCTCCGCAACAAGAGAAGCCACCGCAGTGAGAACCGCCCCCCGCAGCGAAGAGTAGCCCCCACTTGCCGCAACTAGAGAAAGCCCCTGCGCAGCAACAAACACCCAACACAGCCATAAATAAATAAATTTTAAAAATAAATAAATGTATAAAAATAAAATAAAATAAATCAGATTTATCAGGAAAATGATTTGGATAAGAAAAGTGTACACAGGACCAGTATGGAGTTAGTCATATAGCAGGGGTCTTCCAAAGTTCTAGGATCTTAATGAAATCAACCCAACTGACACACGACTCCAACTTCATGAGAGCCAGGAGCCAGGACCACAAGAAAGAGCTGCTCTCCAGTCCTGGATGCCTGAACACACAGCTATCAAATGTTCCTCGTCACTTGTTACTGTGGGGATGATGTGTCCTGAGCAATCCAACCCATGTACTTTGTTTTTCATCTTAACTATTGAATTCGGGACATACCTGGCTGTCCAGTGGTTAAGAATTAGACCTTCTGTTGCAGGGGGTAGGGGTTCCATCCCTAGTCAGGGAACTAATATCCCACATGCCACGTGGCAGGGCCAAAAAAAAAAAAAAAAAACCCAAACAAATTAAAAACAAACTATTCAATTCACATAATTTAATTTCAGTAATGGTGCGTTACAAAACTGTTCAAGAAAAAATAACATTGAACCCACAACACTCGCGCAGTTTTTCAATTAATTCTCACAGGTCTTAGATATGCTGGGATTCCACCTGGAAACTGCACTGGTCCCCATGGAAACACGTGACCTTGACATCACTGAGGAATACGGGACATGCCCTCCAGCCCACCTTCCATTCTGGAGCCACATTTCAAAGAGCCCATCGTATCGGGGAGACCACCATCCTGCAGGGCTGTCCCCGGACAGGGTTCACCAATGCCGGGAGAGGGGACAAAGCTGAGACCCAGACTGTGTCCCCAACCCTCCCAGGCTCAGCCCACTCAGATGCAGGTCAAACAGGAAGGACAACAAACATGAAAACCACTCGTTGTTCTTTCTCCTCATCCCTCTGCAGGGTCCTCAGATCTCCTCTCAGCTGATGATGCTTCAACCACAGATGTAGATTAGGAACCAGCAGAGTCACAGCAACAGGGAGCCTGTGAGCTCAGGGCAGGTTTTTGTTCTACTTCCCCTGAACTTGGACCACGGTGCACAGTGTAACCACTTCTAGCTGAGCTACAGTAATAATCGGCCTCGTCCTCAGCCTGGAGCCCAGAGATGGTCAGGGAGGCCGTGTTGCCAGACTTGGAGCCAGAGAAGCGATCAGGGATCCCTGAGGGTCGTTTATTGACCTCATAAATCAAGGTTTTGGGGGCCGTGCCTGGGAGCTGTTGGTACCAGCCGACAGCGTTATATTTCCCTATGTCACTGCTGGTTCCAGCACAAGAGATGGTGACCGTCTGTCCCAGATTCCCGGACACTGAGGGAGGCTGAGTCAGGCCAGACTGGGCCCAGGACCCTGGAAAGAAGAGAAACACACTCTGGTCAGTTCAGTGCTGGGGCCCAGGTCACCCTGAGGACAAAGACACAAAGGATCAGTCAGATGTCCCTGGGGTCCCTTCCCTGGAGGCCTCACCTGTGTCCTGAGTGAGGAGGGTGACAAGGAGCAGAGCCCAGGCCATGGTGGAGACGCCCCAGACGCTGCCTTCTGAGCCCCCAGTCCTGGGCCTGGTCCCTCAGACCTCTCTTATCCCCTCCCCCCAGAGGAGGGAGGGGCCTCCATGCAAATCTGCTCCCTGCACTGCCTGTCCTCACCACCTCTGCTCTAGCCCTTGATTCTGGTAACGTCTGCGTCTCTGGACAGCAGAGCTGCCTGAGAGATTAAAACAGGTTATCATGTATTGTCTGATTCAGGACAGACTGAGAAGGTGACGGAGGCCGGGACCCGGAGCCCAGCTGGCTGTGTCCTCTCCTCCGGTGGGGGATCATGTTGGATGCAGAGGGATCCTAGGACTCCCCTCCTTTTGCAAGGAGGAGGAGAGCAGGGCATCTATGCTGGGGAGGAGAGGGCATCCCGTGACCCCTCTTCCAGGGACTCAGGGAGAGCCGGGGACCCTCTCCTTGTCCCTCATGCCCTCCCCAGTCCCCTAGGCTAAGGTGCTCAGGCGTCACTCTCTCCGCTGCTCTGTGGTGGTTGGAGATTGGAGATGCTCCCTGACATGTCCACTATAGGAATTATGGGATATGGTAGACATTGGACACCCCTCCCTCATGACCTCCTTAGGCCTGGCTCGGGAGCAGCTGCTGAGATTTTGAACAGGACAGAATGACAACACAGACAACCTCCCCCAAATCCGGGCCCTGCTGCCCCCCAGTGGCCTCACTTGTGAGAGCTGAGCCCAGGGAGACAGCTGAGTAGGGCTGGACACCCAGGTCTCCCCCTCCCCAGCTCAGTGCTAGGCCCCCATCCCTGCAGACAAGCCTCACCTTCCCTCGACTTCCACCAGAATGAAGTACGTCACCTGCAAAATCAGGAGGCCCAGATGCCCCCCTCGGGGTCATCTTGCTCGTCCCAGGAAGGCCTTGTCACAGGGTTGGTGATGGGGGATGGAAGTGGGCTCAGGACCGAGAGAACCTGAGATATAAGTTAATCCTATCTCGTTAAGGATGCCGAGGAGAGAAACGGGCCCCCGAGAAATGCCTGAATCCTCAAATATAGAAAAAAGGATAATGGGAGACACAGAGAGAGCTCTGTCCAGACAGAGAATGACCCAGGGAATCAAGGGGCAGATTCTGGGGCTGGGGCTCTGGAGGAGGGACCGGGTCAGGAGGGGCCTGGGGGTCCAGCTCTGGGTCCTATCCTTGGGGGCGGGGGTCATGGGGACAGAGACTTGCCCTGTCTTCCCCTTTGTGCCTTTGAGATGCCCTCACCTCAGAGCCTGGCACCTTCCTGAGGTCAAGGCTCTTCATCACAGACACACTTCCCCAAGGGTGTTTTTCCAGAAAGAGCTGAGTTTGCAGTATATATTACACTCAGGATGACGGGTCCTTTCTGGTTGGAAATGGACATGAGCCCTCAGGCAATGGACCAGGAGTTTATGAAACACAAATACTTTGATGAAGGTTTTCAGTGTCACTGTTCAAATCACACGACCACATTCCAGGAGCTAAGGAGGTGAGGCCCTGGCTGAGCTTGGGGTGGGTGAAGGGGAGCCTCTGGGGGCGGGAAAGGAAAGGTGTGTGGGGAAGTGTTAGCTCTGGATTTGAGACAATCGTTGGTGTGTGTTTCACAGAGGTATGTGCTGTACTATGTAGACATTCGTTTAACGATGACTTTTTTGGAGATTATAATAAAGCGGGGACTGGTTCAGGACCTTCTCACAGGTCAATCAGTCAGGCATCTGACACCAGGTCAGAACCCAGCAGTTTGGATCTTTATATCTGGGGACTGCTGTGGACAGGCCTCCTGTGATCACTCCAGGTGTCCAGTGCTTCCTGCAAGAAGCAAACCCCGCGGTCACGGGAGCTGTCTTGCCTCTGCTGCACGTTTGTTCATACAAGCAGCAACTCAGGGCCCCTCATGATTCGGGCGTCACGGTTGAATTAAAAATTCCTGAGATGTTTGCGCCCACTCAATAAGACATGATGGAAATATAATAAGAATGACTGCCTCTAAAGGAGGAAAATTACTACTAACGCATAATAGGAGTGATAGGCAATAAAGTAAAAGCATATACCTATTAAGAATCACTAAAATCAATGACTGGATTCTTACCTTTCTGGGAAAAATTAAATATGGGATTCATTAAATACCAACATTTAAGAAAAGAACATTCTTAAGAAAAGAACGTCATAACAGCCAGAAAAGTTTAATGACACCTGACCCCAATTCAATGGACACAGGAAGGTACCAGGACAGCGATGCTGATCCCTCGTTGCTGTGAATAATAACAACCCTGGCAGATACCCTGACCATAGGGACAGCTAAAGCATTTCATGTTACCTCCACCCAAAGTGACATCCCTCTCATCATTGTAGAAATATATTCATATATTCAAATATAGTATAATTATTTGAAGCTTCACAGGAAGCTGCCACTACAGCCTGAGACTCCACACATCGCACACCTGGACGGTCGTGGCTCCAGCAATCTCCTATTGGAGCATCCTCTGCTCTCCACATCTGCCTTGTGATTTTGTTGGAAATTCTCCATGTTGTAAAAACGTGACCAATTTCTCAGCTGGAGAGTGTGCTCCCACCTTTACAGGAGAAACTTGTAGAGGCCACGGTGGCTCCTGCTGCCTGTGCACAGGTGACTCTTGGTAAAGATCCCATTGATGCACTTACAGTCAGGGAGCAAGTCTTCCCGCAGGTGCCACAGAGGATCCTGAGACAGTGGCCTCTGTGCCACCTCTGTCGTCTCCACCAGGACACACACCTGTAGGGCAGGTGTAGCCTCTCACCAGCCTTACACACTAGGGGACCTGACTCAGGACATTGTTTGGTGTCCAGTAGCTGAGACCCCTCTCCCTGTGCTGTGACCCAGCTGCTGGGGGTCCCTGTATGACCTTCCTCCAGCCAAGGTGATTCAAGCATGCTGATACTGACCTATGTGTTTATAGGGAAAGAAAGAAGGTAACAGGTAAAAGCTTAGAAAAAATAATTATGATGAGAACATTATGAGAAGATTGAGCTTCCTGGTAAGAAGACTGTATTAGTCAAGGTTCTCTAGGGAAACAAAACAAATAAAAAAATATACATATAAATAAAGAAGAATTTTTTGTAAGGAATATATATACATAGGGAGAGAGCGAGAGAGAGATTAGTATTGATGATTGAGCAGGGAAGTCCCAGGAACCACTCTCTATACCTAGAAAGCTGAGAAAGCTGGTGATGTAATTCAGTTTGTGTCCAAAGATTTGGGAACCAGGGGTCCAGTGATGTAAATGCCAGTCTAAGGGCTGGAGAAGTTGAGGTGAAATGTCCCAGCGCGTCCAGTGAGAAGAGAAACAGACGTGAAATCCTCCTGCCTTTTCCTTTTGCTCTACACAGACCCTCAACAGATTTGGCGATGCCCACCCACACCGGGGAGGGCAATGTATTTATTGAGTCCCCAGATTCAAATGCTCATCTCATCCAGGAACACCTGCCCGGACCCATCCAGAAATGATGCTTCCTCTGAGTCCCCTGTGACCAGTCAAAGTGACACATAAAATTAACCATCTCAGCGACGATCCACCCTGATTTGCCCTAGATTGAAGTCCCAGGCAGGACAGGGCACTTTCAGAGCTAAAACTGGGAAAGTTCTCACAAGATGGGAAAGCCATCTGGTGCTTATGCCTGGGTCTACCCAGATGTTCAAGCAGGTAGGTCGATGCTGACAATGTGGCATTATTTGGCAATAAGAATGAATGAAGTACTCATATGTGCTGCAATTGGAAAGAACCTTGAAAATATTATAAAGAGTGAGAGGAGCCAGGCGAAAAGGGCCACATACGGTATGGTTGCATTCATGTGAAAAGTCTAGAACAGGCAGGAAGTATATTAATGGTTTCGAGGGGCTTCCCTGGTGGCACAGTGGTTAAGAATCCTCCTGCCAATGCAGGAGACTCGGGTTCGAGCCCTGGTCTGGGAAAATCCCACATGCCGCAGAGCAGCTAAGCCCGTGCACCACAACTACTGAGCCTGCGCTCTAGAGCCTGCGAGCCACAACTACTGAGCCCACGTGCCACGACTACTGAAGCCCGCGCGCTCTAGGGACCATGTGCCACAACTACGAAAGCCCACACGCCTACAGCCCGTGCTCTGCAACAAGAGAAGCCACTGCAATGAGAAGCCTGCACACCGCAACGAAGAGTAGCCCCCGCTCGCCACAACTAGAGAAAGCCCATGCACAGCAATGAAGACCCAATGCAGCCAAAAGTAAATAAATAAATCTATTAAAAAAATGGGTTGAGAGCTGGAGGGACTAAGGAAAGGGGATTGACTGGTGACGGATGAGGTGTTCCTTTTTTTTTTTTTTTTTTTTTTTTTTTGCGATACGCAGCCCTCTCAGTGTTGTGGCCTCTCCCTGTTGTGGCCTCTCCCGTTGCAGAGCACAGGCTCCGGACGCTCTGGCTCAGCGGCCACAGCTCACAGGCCCAGCCACTCCGTGGCATGTGGGATCTTCCCGGACTGGGGCACGAACCTGTGTCCCCTGCATCGGCAGGCAGACTCTCAACCACTGCACCACCAGGGAAGCCCGAGATGTTCCTTTTATGAGGATGAAAAATATCCTGGAAGACTGAGTGTTAGTGGATGTTCAAACCTGTGACTCTATTAAAAACCACTGGATCCATCACCTTAAAAGGATGTATGTTATGGATTATGAATCCTATGTGAGAAATAATACGCAGACTTGGTTGCTGATAGATACAAATTACTCTCAAATGATTCAGAAAATAAATGCTTTGTGTTCCTGAGTGTGTGCTGTGTGTGCGTATGGATGTGTGTGCGGATAGACGTACAAAGGCAGAGAGGGAATGAGAGAAAATGGGATATAAGAAAAGCGATTATGGCAAAGTATTTAAAATTCGTGAATCTGCAAAAAGGTTATGCAGCAGTTCTGTATGTAAACTATACATTTTTGTTTAAGTTCATAATTGCTTCTAAATAAACTAATAACAAAAGCAAATGAAAACCTCAATTTAGGAGTGAAGGGCTGAGTGATCTCAGAGGAGATATTTGTCTCAGTTCCCCATGAACTTGGACCACTGTGCACAGCATAACTACCTGCATATGAACTACAGTAATAAACGGCCTCGTCCTCAGCCTGGAGCCCAGAGATGGTCAGGGAGGCCGTGTTCCCAGACTTGGAGCCAGAGAAGCGATCAGGGATCCCTGAAGGCCGTTTATTGTTATCATAAATCAGGGTTTTGGGGGCCATGCCTGGGAGCTGTTGGTACCAGCCGACATAACTGCTGGTTCCAGCACAAGAGATGGTGACCGTCTGTCCCAGATTCCCGGACACTGAGGGAGGCTGAGTCGGGCCAGACTGGGCCCAGGATCCTGGAAAGAGGAGAAACACACTCTGGTCAGTTCTGTCACCCTGAGGACAAAGACACAAAGGATCAGTCAGATGTCCCTGGGGTCCCTTCCCTGGAGGCCTCACCTGTGTCCTGAGTGAGGAGGGTGACAAGGAGCAGAGCCCAAGCCATGGTGGAGACGCCCCAGACGCTGCCTTCTGAGCCCCCAGCCCTCGGCCTGCTCCCCCAGACCTCTCTTATCCCCTCCCCCTCAGAGGAGGGAGGGGCCTCCATGCAAATCAGCTTCCTGCACCTGCCCTTGCTCACTCTCTCCTCACCCCTCTGACCTGGCTCTGGAAGCATCCATGGACAGCAGGGCTCATCTGAGAGGATGAAAACTCTGTGACACGTTGTCCTTAGTCAGGACACTGACCATTACAGGGCCCAGGAAATGGGGCCATCCTGGGATGTCCCTGTCATGCACTATTTGAGTCAAGACATCGTTGGCCAATAATCCCAAAAACCACTCTTTGGGTTTTGCGGGTGGAAGGTGAGGACAGGGGCCCGAGGGGCTGGGGTGACTTAGAGATTCCATCCCGTCTCCTCCCGGCACCACAGGGGAGCTGGGGGTGTGCATCCCCCTCCCTCACCTGTCCCGGCAGCAGGACGGGGCCCCTGCCCCCCGTGCCCTGCCTCTGCAGGGCTCGGAGGAGGGGCCCTGGGACCTTTATTGGCCTTCCTAGCAAAGGGCTTATGCAGCAGAACAGATTGAGGACGCTGACCCCACACTCTCCTTTAGGGGCTCAGGAGGCAGCACCTGGGGGCTTCATACAGGTCAGGAAACCAGACCAGAACCCCCCCAAACCCAGGCCCTTGCTGCCTCCTGGTGGCCTTAGATGGGGATGACCAAGCCCCAGGGAGGCAGCTGAGTGGGGCTGAGCCCCCAGCTCTGACCCCCCCAACTTGTTCCTCCTCCTCCTCCTCCCAGCTCAGCACCAGTGACCCTGCCCCTCCTCATCCACTGCATGGGCTCACCCCAGTGCTGGCGCCTCCCTGAGGTCAGACACCTGTGTCCAGATGCTGGACCCATTGTGTTTTCTAGACAGAGAATCAGGGCTGACTGGTGTTTCCCAAGATTGTCACTTTCTCAGTATCTGAAATGTCTAGTTCCTGATTACGAGGAAAGTTGACAATTGGTGTAATTGTCCTTTGCATCCCAGGGTTTATGCTCCTGCCTCTGGGCACAGGGCCCCAGGGGTGATGCAGAAGGAGCTCCAGGTCCCCACAGAACAGATTCCTGCTTCTTTCCTGGGTACTGTGGAGGGGACCCAGGAGTGATGGCGCTGGGTGTGTGTGTGGGTGTCTGTCTGTCTGTCTGTATTTGTGTGGGGCTGTGTGTGTGTTTCTTCACAGAGACAGAGCACATCCTGCGATAGAACATAGCCTGGACCTGACGGTGAGATGTTGGGTTTCCCTTGGATCCAGGACCTGCACTCAGGCGCAGGAATACACGTAGGATCTGTGCACATCAGAGTTACCCCACAGCCTGAGACTAGTGTCCTTAGATAGACCTGCCCACAAGACTCGCCCTTGGTTTGTGTCTTGTGATTAGATTTCAGGAAGGTTTAGGCTATTCCCCAAGAAGAATGACCCCCTAGTCTCCACTTTCCTGCAACCTTATGGTTTACTCTGAAGCCCTGACCTGCTCCCCAGCGGGAATCTGGAATTTCGGTAGATGCCAGGCACAGGATGCCTAGGAGACCAGCCTCCAGTAAGAGTCTTGTGGGTCTGATGAGGTTCCCTGGGGGACAATTCTTCATACACGTTGTCGCCATTTGATTCTGCTGATGAAGCCCGTCCCTCATCTGGGAAAGGCCTCCTGGAAACTTCTCCTGGTTTCTTTGTATTTCACCTCATCCACCATATGGCCCTTTGCGGATTTTGCTTGGTCTCCATTCACTGAAGGAAATCACAGCCATTACGACGACTCTCTACTGAGTCCTAGGGGTCTTCTTTGTGACACAAATAGCTGCCTGTGGTCTTGGGGACACTCGACACAGGACGATCTGAGAAAACAAGCAGCAAACCCAGGGTCTGGGGTTTCCCTCCATCTCCTACCCTCTGCACCAGGTGCGTAAAGTCATCATGAGATTCAGGGTTTGTACTAAACTCCACCCCTCCGTGGACACCCCAGGACCACCCAGGGAATCACGAGGTCCCAAGCACTGGAACTCACCACAGCTCTCCACCACCCCTGGAACAAGCTCCAGTGAGAGGAAGATCAGGTCCACACTGGACCTCCTGCTCTCCTAATTTTCAGTGTGGGCTCCTGTCTACACCACTCTTGGTTTCTTTCTGTGGCTCCTTGATCCAAAGGCAGGGACCCTATATGCAGCCACATTCTCCCCCCAGCCCTGGAAGATGGTGTGGAGCCTCTGCCTCCTGGATCTCAAGGGCTGCCACAGCTCCCACAAGAGCCTCAGGCCACCACCCCGCCTCTATGGTGGGGCGATCCCCAATAGCAGGAGGGAATCCTTTACCAGTTAGCACGTGTTTTGTCCTCATTAAGGAGAAAATACCCAAATAGTCCAGCCCTTCTTTCTCCATAACACAGGCTAACGTCCACTTAGTCCTTCTTTGTTTATCCTTTCAATATTCCAAATGTTTGCAGTGGGGAAATGAGCAAAGCAAACCACCTGCAGGAAAGTTCTTTGTTTACCCACTTTTGACTGTAATTCTTAGTGGATCCCCAGGAGTATTATTCCGCATTGCACATGTTACAACAGCAAAGATTATGGATGGATTCATGCCTAGAAATTCAGATTTTTAAAAAAACTGTAATTGAATTCTCAGAGATTCTTTTTTTCTTTCTTTCTTTCTGTTTTTTTTTTTTTTTGTGTGGTACACGGGCCTCTCACTGCTGTGGCCTCTCCCGTTGCGGAGCACAGGCTCCGGATGCACAGGCTGAGCGGCCATGGCTCACGGGCCCAGCTGCTCCGCGGCATGTGGGATCCTCCCGGACCGGGGCACGAACCCATGTCCCTGTATCAGCAGGCGGACCCTCAACAACTGTGCCACCAGGGAAGCCCTGAATTCTCAGAGATTCTTCATCACTGATCCAGAAAAGGTAATCCATTGGAAATCCCTTGACATTTGTGGTGCAGATCCCTCATTCACTGTGGACTCTGAGGGAAATTCCTCTCTGTCCACCCCACCCCCGACCTGAGCTAGGGCTCCTGTTCTCACTTCTGGGATAAGGAGACAAAACAAGATACACCTTCATTCCAGAGCTGGGTACCAGCATGCTGTCTAGAACAGTGTTTGGGCATCACATCGAATGTGGTACAATATGGCAAGAGATGCTTTTGACTTGAGTCTGTTGCTTTGTGTTCTGAGATTTTCGTTACCTTGAGACTGAGAATCAAAATATCATCTATCACAGAAAGCAGCTATTTTCTTGGTCAAACATATCTTTCCAAATCCACCTAAAATATTGGGTCAACACTTGTCCAGAAGTTTTCTCATCAAGGAGAAGGGCATAAAACATCCCCTTGATTTAGTGTGTATCACCATCGTGCTCTTGCAAACTCATCCATGTCCTGCTCAGTGACTGAGCATCTGGAACCTGAAGTGAGAACAGAAGCCAGGAGTGGTCCATGTGTGGACCTAAGGTGACCTTTGGTCAGATTCTCATGCACAAACACACACATCTGCCTATAATTACCTGGACTGGATTATTTAAACTACAAGCTCAAGATTACTATATTCAGAGGAATATTTGATATCACAGCTCAGGCTAATGCATAGGATGTGACTTCTGAGGAAGAGGAGAGCCAGAGCCAGATAAAAAGAGAAAAGCGTTTCTTAGAAAAATGTAAAACTGATTATAAATGCAGCTCTATGTTTAGTAGAGAAAAAGAGAGAGAGAACAGGATAACAGTACAGAAGGAAAGGAAGAATGGCTGTCCCCATAATAATGGGGAGGGTAGATATTATAACAGAGGCTATTTCAGGAGAGTAAAGACACTCTTATTCCCACACTGCACCTTAGGAGCAGCTGTAATCCCAATGAAAGTAGATCTTAGAAATGAAGTCGGTAAGTATTTTCTACACTATACCTCATCTTTGACAAGATAGTTAGAAAGACCAATGATTCTGGTCAAATGTAAAATGTTGTGATAAAGACAAAAGATTCCACACCAGTCAGAATGGCCATCATCAAAAAATCTAGAAACAATAAATGCTGGAGAGGGTGTGGAGAAAAGGGAACACTCTTGCACTGCTGGTGGGAATGTGAATTGGTTCAGCCACTATGGAGAACAGTATGGAGGTTCCTTAAAAAACTACAAATAGAACTACCATATAACCCAGCAATCCCACTACTGGGCATATACCCTGAGAAAACCAAAATTCAAAAAGAGTCATGTACCAAAATGTTCATTGCAGCTCTATTTACAATAGCCCGGAGATGGAAACAACCTAAGTGCCCATCATCGAATGAATGGTTAAAGAAGATGTGGCACATATATACAATGGACTATTACTCAGCCATAAAAAGAAACGAAATTGAGCTATTTGTAATGAGGTGGATAGACCTAGAGTCTGTCATACAGAGTGAAGTAAGTCAGAAAGAAAAAGACAAATACCGTATGCTAACACATATATATGGAATTTAAGAAAAATAATGTCATGAAGAACCTAGGGGTAAAGCAGGAATAAAGATGCAGACCTCCTAGAGAACGGACTTGAGGTTATGGGGAGGGGGAAGGGTGAGCTGTGACAGGGCGAGAGAGAGTCATGGGTATATACACACTAACAAACGTAGTAAGGTAGATAGCTAGTGGGAAGCAGCTGCATGGCACAGGGATATTGGCTCGGTGCTTTGTGACAGCCTGGAGGGGTGAGATAGGGAGGGTGGGAGGGAGGGAGACGCAAGAGGGAAGACATATGGGAACATATGTTTATGTATGACTGATTCACTTTGTTATAAAGCAGAAACTAACACACCATTGTAAAGCAATTATACCCCAATAAAGATGTTAAAAAAAAAAAAAGACAAAAGATTCTTCAGATTGAGACTAGCATACACTTAGAAAATATGGAGCCTAATTGGCTGGGTTAAAATAAATCAGATTGGGACTTCCTTAGCGGCACAGTGGTTAACAATCCGCCTGCCAAGGCAGGGGACACGGGTTCGAGCCCTGGTCTGGGAAGATCCCACATGCCGCAGAGAAGCTAAGCCCGTGCGCCACAACTACTGAGCCCACTCGCCTAGAGCCTGTGCTCCGCAACAAGAGAAGCCGCCGCAGTGAGAACCCCCCCCCCGCAGCGAAGAGTAGCCCCCGCTTGCCGCAACTAGAGAGAGCCCCTGCGCAGCAACAAACACCTAACACAGCCATAAATAAATAAATTTTTAAAATAAATAAATGTATAAAAATAAAATAAAATAAATCAGATTTATCAGGAAAATGATTTGGATAAGAAAAGTGTACACAGGAGCAGTATGGAGTTAGTCATATAGCAGGGGTCTTCCAAAGTTCTAGGATCTTAATGAAATCAACCCAACTGACACACGACTCCAACTTCATGAGAGCCAGGAGCCAGGACCACAAGAAAGAGCTGCTCTCCAGTCCTGGATGCCTGAACACACAGCTATCAAATGTTCCTCGTCACTTGTTACTGTGGGGATGATGTGTCCTGAGCAATCCAACCCATGTACTTTGTTTTTCATCTAAACTATTGAATTTGGGACATACCTGGCTGTCCAGTGGTTAAGAATTAGACCTTCTGTTGCAGGGGGTAGGGGTTCCATCCCTAGTCAGGGAACTAATATCCCACATGCCACGTGGCAGGGCCAAAAAAAAAAAAAAACCCAAACAAATTAAAAACAAACTATTCAATTCACATAATTTAATTTCAGTAATGGTTGCGTTACAAAACTGTTCAAGAAAAAATAACATTGAACCCACAACACTCGCGCAGTTTTTCAATTAATTCTCACAGGTCTTAGATATGCTGGGATTCCACCTGGAAACTGCACTGGTCCCCATGGAAACACGTGACCTTGACATCACTGAGGAAAACGGGACATGCCCTCCAGCCCACCTTCCATTCTGGAGCCACATTTCAAAGAGCCCATCGTATCGGGGAGACCACCATCCTGCAGGGCTGTCCCCGGACAGGGTTCACCAGTGCCAGGAGAGGGGACAAAGCTGAGACCCAGACTGTGTCCCCAACCCTCCCAGGCTCAGCCCACTCAGATGCAGGTCAAACAGGAAGGACAACAAACATGAAAACCACTCGTTGTTCTTTCTCCTCATCCCTCTGCAGGGTCCTCAGATCTCCTCTCAGCTGATGATGCTTCAACCACAGATGTAGATTAGGAACCAGCAGAGTCACAGCAACAGGGAGCCTGTGAGCTCAGGGCAGGTTTTTGTTCTACTTCCCCTGAACTTGGACCACGGTGCACAGTGTAACCACTTCTATATGAACTACAGTAATAATCAGCCTCGTCCTCCGCCTGGAGCCCAGAGATGGTCAGGGAGGCCGTGTTGCCAGACTTGGATCCAGAGAAGCGATCAGGGATCCCTGAGGGCCGTTTATTGACATCATAAATCAAGGTTTTGGGGGCCGTGCCTGGGAGTTGTTGGTACCAGCCAACATCGTTATATTTCCCTATGTCACTGCTGGTTCCAGCACAAGAGATGGTGACCGTCTGTCCCAGATTCCCGGACACTGAGGGAGGCTGAGTCAGGCCAGACTGGGCCCAGGATCCTGGAAAGAGGAGAAACACACTCTAGTCAGTTCTGTCACCCTGAGGACAAAGACACAAAGGATCAGCCAGATGTCCCTGGGGTCCCTTCCCTGGAGGCCTCACCTGTGTCCTGAGTGAGGAGGGTGACAAGGAGCAGAGCCCAGGCCATGGTGGAGACGCCCCAGACGCTGCCTTCTGAGCCCCCAGTCCCGGGCCTGGTCCCCCAGACCTCTCTTATCCCCTCCCCCCAGAGGAGGGAGGGGCCTCCATGCAAATCTGCTCCCTGCACTGCCTGTCCTCACCACCTCTGCTCTAGCCCTTGATTCTGGTAACGTCTGCGTCTCTGGACAGCAGAGCTGCCTGAGAGATTAAAACAGGTTATCATGTATTGTCTGATTCAGGACAGACTGAGAAGGTGATGGAGGCCGGGACCTGGAGCCCAGCTGGCTGTGTCCTCTCCTCCTGTGGGGGATCATGTTGGATGCAGAGGGATCCTAGGACTCCCCTCCTTGGAAGGAGGAGGGGAGCAGGGCATCTATGCTGGGGAGGAGAGGGCATCCCATGACCCCTCTTCCAGGGACTCAGGGAGAGCCGGGGACCCTCTCCTTGTCCCTCATGCCCTCCCCAGTCCCCTAGGCTGAGGTGCTCAGGCGTCACTCTCTCCGCTGCTCTGTGGTGGTTGGAGATTGGAGATGCTCCCTGACATGTCCACTATAGGAATTATGGGATATGGTAGACATTGGACACCCCTCCCTCGTGACCTCCTTAGGCCTGGCTCGGGAGCAGCTGCTGAGATTTTGAACAGGACAGAATGACAACACAGACAACCTCCCCCAAATCCGGGCCCTGCTGCCCCCCAGTGGCCTCAGTTGTGAGAGCTGAGCCCAGGGAGACAGCTGAGTAGGGCTGGACACCCAGGTCTCCCCCTCCCCAGCTCAGTGCTAGGCCCCCATCCCTGCAGACAAGCCTCACCTTCCCTCGACTTCCACCAGAATGAAGTACGTCACCTGCAAAATCAGGAGGCCCAGATGCCCCCCTTGGGGTCACCTTGCTCGTCCCAGGAGGGCCTTGTCACAGGGTTGGTGATGGGGGATGGAAGTGGGCTCAGGACCAAGAGAACCTGAGATATAAGTTAATCCTATCTCGTTAAGGATGCCGAGGAGAGAAACGGGCCCCCGAGAAATGCCTGAATCCTCAAATATAGAAAAAAGGATAATGTGAGACACAGAGAGAGCTCTGTCCAGACAGAGAATGACCCAGGGAATCAAGGGGCAGATTCTGGGGCTGGGGCTCTGGAGGAGGGACCGGGTCAGGAGGGGCCTGGGGGTCCAGCTCTGGGTCCTATCCTTGGGGGCGGGGGTCATGGGGACAGAGACTTGCCCTGTCTTCCCCTTTGTGCCTTTGAGACGCCCTCACCTCAGAGCCTGGCACCTTCCTGAGGTCAAGGCTCTTCATCACAGACACACTTCCCCAAGGGTGTTTTTCCAGAAAGAGCTGAGTTTGCAGTATATATTACACTCAGGATGAGGGGTCATTTCTGGTTGGAAATGGACATGAGCCCTCAGGCAATGGACCAGGAGTTTATGAAACACAAATACTTTGATGAAGGTTTTCAGTGTCACTGTTCATATCACACGACCACATTCCAGGAGCTAAGGAGGTGAGGCCCTGGCTGAGCTTGGGGTGGGTGAAGGGGAGCCTCTGGGGGCGGGAAAGGAAAGGTGTGTGGGGAAGTGTTAGCTCTGGATTTGAGACAATCGTTGGTGTGTGTTTCACAGAGGTATGTGCTGTACTATGTAGACATTCGTTTAACGATGACTTTTTTTGAGATTATAATAAAGCGGGGACTGGTTCAGGACCTTCTCACAGGTCAATCAGTCAGGCATCTGACACCAGGTCAGAGCCCAGCAGTTTGGATCTTTATATCTGGGGACTGCTGTGGACAGGCCTCCTGTGATCACTCCAGGTGTCCAGTGCTTCCTGCAAGAAGCAAACCCCGCGGTCACGGGAGCTGTCTTGCCTCTGCTGCACGTTTGTTCATACAAGCAGCAACTCAGGGCCCCTCATGATTCGGGCGTCACGGTTGAATTAAAAATTCCTGAGATGTTTGCGCCCACTCAATAAGACATGACGGAAATATAATAAGAATGACTGCCTCTAAAGGAGGGAAATTACTACTAACACATAATAGGAGTGATAGGCAATAAAGTAAAAGCATATACCTATTAAGAATCACTAAAATCAATGACTGGATTCTTACTTTTCTGGAAAAAATTAAATATGGGATTCATTAAATACCAACATTTATGAAAAGAACGTCATAACAGCCAGAAAAGTTTAATGACATCTGACCCCAATTCAATGGACACAGGAAGGTACCAGGACAGCGATGCTGATCCCTCGTTGCCGTGAATAATAACAACCCTGGCAGATACCCTGACCATAGGGACAGCTAAACCATTTCATGTTACCTCCACCCAAAGTGACATTCCTCTCATCATTGTAGAAATATAGTCATATATTCAAATATAGTATAATTATTTGAAGCTTCACAGGAAGCTGCCACTACAGCCTGAGACTCCACACATCGCACACCTGGACGGTCGTGGCTCCAGAAATCTCCTATTGGAGCATCCTCTGCTCTCCACATCTGCCTTGTGCTTTTGTTAGAAATTCTCCATGTTGTAAAAACGTGACCAATTTCTCAGCTGGAGAGTGTGCTCCCACCTTTACAGGAGAAACGTGTAGATGCCATGGTGGCTCCTGCTGCCTGTGCACAGGTGACTCTTGGTAAAGATCCCATTGATGCCCTTACAGTCAGGGAGCAAGTCTTCCCGCAGGTGCCACAGAGGATCCTGAGACAGTGGCCTCTGTGCCACCTCTGTGGTCTCCACCAGGACACACACCTGTAGGGCAGGTGTAGCCTCTCACCAGCCTTCCACACAAGGGGACCTGACTCAGGACATTGTTTGGTGTCCAGTAGCTGAGACCCCTCTCCCTGTGCTGTGACCCAGCTGCTGGGGGTCCCTGTATGACCTTGTTCCAGCCAAGGTGATTCAAGCATGCTGATACTGACCTATGTGTTTATAGGGAAAGAAAGAAGGTAACAGGTAAAAGCTTAGAAAAAATAATTATGATGAGAACATTATGAGAAGATTGAGTTTCCTGGTAAGAGGACTGTATTAGTCAAGGTTCTCTAGGGAAACAAAACAAATAAAAAAATATACATATAAATAAAGAAGAATTTTTTGTAAGGAATATATATACATAGGGAGAGAGCGAGAGAAGATTAGTATTGATTATTGAGCAGGGAAGTCCCAGGAGCCACTCTCTACACCTAGAAAGCTGAGAAAGCTGGTTCGAGCCCTGGTCTGGGAAAATCCCACATGCCGCAGAGCAGCTAAGCCCGTGCACCACAACTACTGAGCCTGCGCTCTAGAGCCTGCGAGCCACAACACTGAGCCCACGTGTCGCAACTACTGAAGCCCGCGTGCTCTAGGGACCATGTGCCACAACTACGAAAGCCCGCACGCCTACAGCCCGTGCTCTGCAACAAGAGAAGCCACCGCAATGAAAAGCCTGCACACCGCAACGAAGAGTAGCCCCCGCTCGCCACAACTAGAGAAAGCCCATGCACAGCAATGAAGACCCAATGCAGCCAAAAGTAAATAAGTAAAATAAATAAATCTATTAAAAAAATGGGTTGAGAGCTGGAGGGACTAAGGAAAGGGGATTGACTGTTGACGGATGAGGTGTTCCTTTTATGAGGATGAAAGATATCCTGGAAGACTGAGTGTTAGTGGATGTTCAAACCTGTGACTCTATTAAAAACCACTGGATCCATCACCTTAAAAGGATGTATGTTATGGATTATGAATCCTATGTGAGAAAAAATACGCAGACTTGGTTGCTGATAGATACAAATTACTCTCAAATGATTCAGAAATAAATGCTCTGTGTTCCTGAGTGTGTGCTGTGTGTGCGTATGGATGTGTGTGCGTATAGACGTACAAAGGCAGAGAGGGAATGAGAGAAAATGGGATATAAGAAAAGCCATTATGGCAAAGTATTTAAAATTCGTGAATCTGGAAAAAGGTTATGCAGCAGTTCTCTATGTAAACTATACATTTTTGTTTAAGTTCATAATTGCTTCTAAATAAACTAATAACAAAAGCAAATGAAAACCTCAGTTTAGGAGTGAAGGGCTGAGTGATCTCAGAGGAGATATTGGTCTCAGTTCCCCATGAACTTGGACCACTGTGCATAGCGTAACCACTTTCATATGAAATACAGTAATAAACGGCCTCGTCCTCAGCCTGGAGCCCAGAGATGGTCAGGGAGGCCGTGTTGCCAGACTTGGAGCCAGAGAAGCGATCAGGGATCCCTGAAGGCCGTTTATTGTTATCATAAATCAGGGTTTTGGGGGCCATGCCTGGGAGCTGTTGGTACCAGCCGACATAACTGCTGGTTCCAGCACAAGAGATGGTGACCGTCTGTCCCAGATTCCCGGACACTGAGGGAGGCTGAGTCGGGCCAGACTGGGCCCAGGATCCTGGAAAGAGGAGAAACACACTCTGGTCAGTTCTGTCACCCTGAGGACAAAGACACAAATGATCAGTCAGATGTCCCTGGGGTCCCTTCCTTGGAGGCCTCACCTGTGTCCTGAGTGAGGAGGGTGACAAGAAGCAGAGCCCAAGCCATGGTGGAGACACCCCAGACGCTGCCTTCTGAGCCCCCAGCCCTCGGCCTGCTCCCCCAGACCTCTCTTATCCCCTCCACCCAGAGGAGCGAAGGGCCTCCATGCAAATCAGCTTCCTACACCTGCCCTTGCTCACTCTCTCCTCACCCCTCTGACCTGGCTCTGGAGGCATCCATGGACAGCAGGGCTCATCTGAGAGGATGAAAAGTCTGTGACACTTTGTCCTTAGTCAGGACACTGACCATTACAGGGCCCAGGAAATGGGGCCATCCTGGGATGTCCCTGTCATGCACTATTTGAGTCAAGACGTCGCTGGCCAATAATCCCGATAACCACTCTTTGGGTTTTGTGGGTGGAAAGTGAGGACAGGGGCCCGAGGGGCTGGGGTGACTTAGAGATTCCATCCCGTCTCCTCCCGGCACCACAGGGGAGCTGGGGGTGTGCATCCCCCTCCCTCACCTGTCCCTTCAGCAGGACGGGGCCCCTGCCCCCCGTCCCCTGCCTCTGCAGGGCTCGGAGGAGGGGCCCTGGGACCTTTATTGGCCTTCCTAGCAAAAGGCTTATGAAGCAGAGCAGATTGAGGACGCTGACCCCACACTCTCCTTTAGGGGCTCAGGAGGCAGCACCTGGGGGCTTCATACAGGTCAGGAAACCAGACCAGAACCCCCCAAACCCAGGCCCTTGCTGCCTCCTGGTGGCCTTAGATGGGGATGACCAAGCCCCAGGGAGGCAGCTGAGTGGGGCTGAGCCCCCAGCTCTGACCCCCCCAACTTGTTCCTCCTCCTCCTCCTCACAGCTCAGCACCAGTGACCCTGCCCCTCCTCATCCACTGCATGGGCTCACCCCAGAGCTGGCGCCTCCCTGAGGTCAGACACCTGTGTCCAGATGCTGGACCCATTGTGTTTTCTAGACAGAGAATCAGGGCTGACTGGTGTTTCCCCAGATTGTCACTGTCTCAGTATCTGAAATGTCTAGTTCCTGATTACGAGGAAAGTTGACAATTGGTGTAATTGTCCTTTGCATCCCAGGGTTTATGCTCCTGCCTCTGGGCACAGGGCCCCGGGGGTGATGCAGAAGGAGCTCCAGGTCCCCACAGAACAGACTCCTGCTTCTTTCCTGGGTACTGTGGAGGGGACCCAGGAGTGATGGCGCTGGGTGTGTGTGTGGGTGTCTGTCTGTCTGTATTTGTGTGGGGCTGTGTGTGTGTTTCTTCACAGAGACAGAGCACATCCTGCGATAGAACATAGCCTGGACCTGACGGTGAGATGTTGGATTTCCCTTGGATCCAGGACCTGCACTCAGGCGCAGGAATACACGTAGAATCTGTGCACATCAGAGTTACCCCACAGCCTGAGACTAGTGTCCTTAGATAGACCTGCCCACAAGACTCGCCCTTGGTTTGTGTCTTGTGATTAGATTTCAGGAAGGTTTAGGCTATTCCCCAAGAAGAATGACCCCCTGAGTCTCCACTTTCCTGCAACCTTATGGTTTATTCTGAAGCCCTGACCTGCTCCCCAGCGGGAATCTGGAATTTCGGTAGATGCCAGGCACAGGATGCCTAGGAGACCAGCCTCCAGTAAGAGTCTTGTGGGTCTGATGAGGCTCCCTGGGGGACAATTCTTCATACACGTTGTCGCCATTTGATTCTGCTGATGAAGCCCGTCCCTCATCTGGGAAAGGCCTCCTGGAAACTTCTCCTGGTTTCTTCGTATTTCACCTCATCCACCATATGGCCGTTTGTTGATTTTGCTTGGTCTCCATTCACTGAAGGAAATCACAGCCATTAGGACGACTCTCTACTGAGTCCTAGGGGTCTTCTTTGTGACACAGATAGCTGCCTGTGGTCTTGGGGACACTCGACACAGGACGATCTGAGAAAACAAGCAGCAAACCCAGGGTCTGGGGTTTCCCTCCATCTCCTACCCTCTGCACCCGGGGCGTAAAGTCATCATGAGATTCAGAGTTTGTACTAAACTCCACCCCTCCGTGGACACCCCAGGACCACCCAGGGAATCACGATGTCTTGAGCACTGGAACTCACCACAGCTCTCCACCACCCCCGGAACAAGCTCCAGTGAGAGGAAGATCAGGTCCACACTGGAACTCCTGCTCTCCTAATTTTCAGTGTGGGCTCCTGTCTATATGACTCTTGGTTTCGTTCTGTGGCTCCTTGATCTGAAGGCAGGGGCCCTATATGCAGCCACATTCTCCCCCCAGCCCTGGAAGATGGTGTGGAGCCTCTGCCTCCTGGATCTCAAGGGCTGCCACAGCTCCCACAAGAGCCTCAGGCCACCACCCCGCCTCTATGGTGGGGCGATCCCCAATAGCAGGAGGGAATCCTTTACCAGTTAGCACGTGTTTTGTCCTCATTAAGGAGAAAATACCCAAATAGTCCAGCCCTTCTTTCTCCATAACACAGGCTAACGTCCACTTAGTCCTTCTTTGTTTATCCTTTCAATATTCCAAATGTTTGCAGTGGGGAAATGAGCAAAGCAAACCACCTGCAGGAAAGTTCTTTGTTTACCCACTTTTGACTGTAATTCTTATTGGATCCCCAGGAGTATTATTCTGCATTGCACATGTTACAACAGCAAAGATTATGGATGGATTCATGCCTAGAAATTCAGATTTTTAAAAAAATTGTAATTGAATTCTCAGAGAGTCTTTTTTTTTTTTTTTTTGTGGTACGCAGGCCTCTCACTGCTGTGGCCTCTCCCGTTGCGGAGCACAGGCTCCGGATGCACAGGCTCAGCGGCCATGGCTTGCGGGCCCAGCCGCTCTGCGGCATGTAGAATCTTCCCGGACCGGGGCATGAACCCATGTCCCTGCATCGGCAGGCGGACCCTCAACCACTGCGCCATCAGGGAAGCCCTGAATTCTCAGAGATTCTTCATCACTGATCCAGAAAAGGTAATCCATTGGAAATCCCTTGACATCTGTGGTGAAGATCCCTCATTCACTGTGGACTCTGAGGGAAATTTCTCTCTGTCCACCCCACCCGCGACCTGAGCTAGGGCTCCTGTTCTCACTTCTGGGATAAGGAGACAAAACAAGATACACCTTCATTCCAGAGCTGGGTACCGGCATGCTGTCTAGAACAGTGTTCGGGCATCACATCGAATGTGGTACAATATGGCAAGAGATGCTTTTGACTTGAGTCTGTTGCTTTGTGTTCTGAGATTTTCGTTACCTTGAGACTGAGAATCAAAATATCATCTATCACAGAAAGCAGCTATTTTCTTGGTCAAACATATCTTTCCAAATCCACCTAAAATATTGGGTCAACACTTGTCCAGAAGTTTTCTCATCAAGGAGAAGGGCGTAAAACATCCCCTTGATTTAGTGTGTATCACCATCGTGCTCTTGCAAACTCATCCATGTCCTGCTCAGTGACAGAGCATCTGGAACCTGAAGTGAGAACAGAAGCCAGGAGTGGTCCATGTGTGGACCTAAGGTGACCTTTGGTCAGATTCTCATGCACAAACACACACATCTGCCTATAATTACCTGGACTGGATTATTTAAACTACAAGCTCAAGATTACTATATTCAGAGGAATATTTGATATCACAGCTCAGGCTAATGCATAGGATGTGACTTCTGAGGAAGAGGAGAGCCAGAGCCAGATAAAAAGAGAAAAGCCTTTCTTAGAAAAATGTAAAACTGATTATAAATGCAGCTCTATGTTTAGTAGAGAAAAAGAGAGAGAGAACAGGATAACAGTACAGAAGGAAAGGAAGAATGGCTGTCCCCATAATAATGGGGAGGGTAGATATTATAACAGAGGCTATTTCAGGAGAGTAAAGACACTCTTATTCCCACACTGCACCTTAGGAGCAGCTGTAATCCCAATGAAAGTAGATCTTAGAAATGAAGTTGGTAAATATTTTCTACACTATACCTGATCTTTGACAAGATAGTTAGAAAGACCAATGATTCTGGTCAAATGTAAAATGTTGTGATAAAGACAAAAGATCTTTCAGATTGAGAATAGCATACACTTAGAAAATATGGAGCCTAATTGGCTGGGTTAAAATAAATCAGATTGGGACTTCCTTAGCGGCACAGTGGTTAACAATCCGCCTGCCAAGGCAGGGGACACGGGTTCGAGCCCTGGTCTGGGAAGATCCCACATGCCGCAGAGCAGCTAAGCCCGTGCGCCACAACTACTGAGCCCACTCGCCTAGAGCCTGTGCTCCGCAACAAGAGAAGCCACCGCAGTGAGAACCCCCCCCCCGCAGCGAAGAGTAGCCCCCGCTTGCCGCAACTAGAGAGAGCCCCTGCGCAGCAACAAACACCTAACACAGCCATAAATAAATAAATTTTAAAAATAAATAAATGTATAAAAATAAAATAAAATAAATCAGATTTATCAGGAAAATGATTTGGATAAGAAAAGTGTACACAGGACCAGTATGGAGTTAGTTATATAGGAGGGGTCTTCCAAAGTTCTAGGATCTTAATGAAATCAACCCAACTGACACACGACTCCAACTTCATGAGAGCCAGGAGCCAGGACCACAAGAAAGAGCTGCTCTCCAGTCCTGGATGCCTGAACACACAGCTATCAAATGTTCCTCATCACTTGTTACTGTGGGGATGATGTGTCCTGAGCAATCCAACCCATGTACTTTGTTTTTCATCTAAACTATTGAATTCGGGACATACCTGGCTGTCCAGTGGTTAAGAATTAGACCTTCTGTTGCAGGGGGTAGGGGTTCCATCCCTAGTCAGGGAACTAATATCCCACATGCCATGTGGCAGGGCCAAAAAAAAAAAAAAAAACCCAAACAAACAAAAACAAATTAAAAACAAACTATTCGATTCACATAATTTAATTTCAGTAATGGTTGCGTTACAAAACTGTTCAAGAAAAAATAACATTGAACCCACAACACTCGCGCAGTTTTTCAATTAATTCTCACAGGTCTTAGATATGCTGGGATTCCACCTGGAAACTGCACTGGTCCCCATGGAAACACGTGATCTTGACATCACTGAGGAATACGGGACATGCCCTCCAGCCCACCTTCCATTCTGGAGCCACATTTCAAAAAGCCCATCGTATCGGGGAGACCACCATCCTGCAGGGCTGTCCCCGGACAGGGTTCACCAATGCCGGGAGAGGGGACAAAGCTGAGACCCAGACTGTGTCCCCAACCCTCCCAGGCTCAGCCCACTCAGATGCAGGTCAAACAGGAAGGACAACAAACATGAAAACCACTCGTTGTTCTTTCTCCTCATCCCTCTGCAGGGTCCTCAGATCTCCTCTCAGCTGATGATGCTTCAACCACAGATGTAGATTAGGAACCAGCAGAGTCACAGCAACAGGGAGCCTGTGAGCTCAGGGCAGGTTTTTGTTCTACTTCCCCTGAACTTGGACCACGGTGCACAGTGTAACCACTTCTAGCTGAGCTACAGTAATAATCGGCCTCGTCCTCAGCCTGGAGCCCAGAGATGGTCAGGGAGGCCGTGTTGCCAGACTTGGAGCCAGAGAAGCGATCAGGGATCCCTGAGGGTCGTTTATTGACCTCATAAATCAAGGTTTTGGGGGCCGTGCCTGGGAGCTGTTGGTACCAGCCGACAGCGTTATATTTCCCTATGTCATTGCTGGTTCCAGCACAAGAGATGGTGACCGTCTGTCCCAGATTCCCGGACACTGAGGGAGGCTGAGTCAGGCCAGACTGGGCCCAGGACCCTGGAAAGAAGAGAAACACACTCTGGTCAGTTCAGTGCTGGGGCCCAGGTCACCCTGAGGACAAAGACACAAAGGATCAGTCAGATGTCCCTGGGGTCCCTTCCCTGGAGGCCTCACCTGTGTCCTGAGTGAGGAGGGTGACAAGGAGCAGAGCCCAGGCCATGGTGGAGACGCCCCAGACGCTGCCTTCTGAGCCCCCAGTCCTGGGCCTGGTCCCCCAGACCTCTTTTATCCCCTCCCCCCAGAGGAGGGAGGGGCCTCCATGCAAATCTGCTCCCTGCACTGCCTGTCCTCACCACCTCTGCTCTAGCCCTTGATTCTGGTAACGTCTGCGTCTCTGGACAGCAGAGCTGCCTGAGAGATTAAAACAGGTTATCATGTATTGTCTGATTCAGGACAGACTGAGAAGGTGACGGAGGCCGGGACCCGGAGCCCAGCTGGCTGTGTCCTCTCCTCCTGTGGGGGATCATGTTGGATGCAGAGGGATCCTAGGACTCCCCTCCTTTTGCAAGGAGGAGGAGAGCAGGGCATCTATGCTGGGGAGGAGAGGGCATCCCGTGACCCCTCTTCCAGGGACTCAGGGAGAGCCGGGGACCCTCTCCTTGTCCCTCATGCCCTCCCCAGTCCCCTAGGCTAAGGTGCTCAGGCGTCACTCTCTCCGCTGCTCTGTGGTGGTTGGAGATTGGAGATGCTCCCTGACATGTCCACTATAGGAATTATGGGATATGGTAGACATTGGACACCCCTCCCTCGTGACCTCCTTAGGCCTGGCTCGGGAGCAGCTGCTGAGATTTTGAACAGGACAGAATGACAACACAGACAACCTCCCCCAAATCCGGGCCCTGCTGCCCCCCAGTGGCCTCAGTTGTGAGAGCTGAGCCCAGGGAGACAGCTGAGTAGGGCTGGACACCCAGGTCTCCCCCTCCCCAGCTCAGTGCTAGGCCCCCATCCCTGCAGACAAGCCTCACCTTCCCTCGACTTCCACCAGAATGAAGTACGTCACCTGCAAAATCAGGAGGCCCAGATGCCCCCCTCGGGGTCATCTTGCTCGTCCCAGGAAGGCCTTGTCACAGGGTTGGTGATGGGGGATGGAAGTGGGCTCAGGACCGAGAGAACCTGAGATATAAGTTAATCCTATCTCGTTAAGGATGCCGAGGAGAGAAACGGGCCCCCGAGAAATGCCTGAATCCTCAAATATAGAAAAAAGGATAATGTGAGACACAGAGAGAGCTCTGTCCAGACAGAGAATGACCCAGGGAATCAAGGGGCAGATTCTGGGGCTGGGGCTCTGGAGGAGGGACCGGGTCAGGAGGGGCCTGGGGGTCCAGCTCTGGGTCCTATCCTTGGGGGCGCGGGTCATGGGGACAGAGACTTGCCCTGTCTTCCCCTTTGTGCCTTTGAGACGCCCTCACCTCAGAGCCTGGCACCTTCCTGAGGTCAAGGCTCTTCATCACAGACACACTTCCCCAAGGGTGTTTTTCCAGAAAGAGCTGAGTTTGCAGTATATATTACACTCAGGATGAGGGGTCATTTCTGGTTGGAAATGGACATGAGCCCTCAGGCAATGGACCAGGAGTTTATGAAACACAAATACTTTGATGAAGGTTTTCAGTGTCACTGTTCATATCACACGACCACATTCCATGAGCTAAGGGGGTGAGGCCCTGGCCAAGCTTGGGGTGGGTGAAGGGGAGCCTCTGGGGGCGGGAAAGGAAAAATGTGCGAGGAGGTGTTAGCCCTGGATTTGAGACAATTTTTGGCGTGTGTTTCACAGAGGTATGTGCTGTACTATGTAGACATTCACTTAATGATGTCTTTTTTTGAGATTATAATAAAGGGGGGACTGGTTCAGGACCTTCTCACAAGTCAATCAGTCAGGCATCTGACACCAGGTCAGAGCCCAGCGGTTTGGATCTTTATATCTGGGGACTGCTGTGGACAGGCCTCCTGTGATCACTCCAGGTGTCCAGTGCTTCCTGCAAGAAGCAAACCCCACGGTCACGGGAGCTGTCTTGCCTCTGCTGCACGTTTGTTCATACAAGCAGCAACTCAGGGCCCCTCATGATTCGGGCGTCACGGTTGAATTAAAAATTCCTGAGATGTTTGTGCCCACTCAATAAGACATGACGGAAATATAATAAGAATGACTGCCTCTAAAGGAGGGAAATTACTACTAACACATAATAGGAGTGATAGGCAATAAAGTAAAAGCATATACCTATTAAGAGTCACTAAAATCAATTACTGGATTCTTACCTTTCTGGAAAAATTAAATATGGGATTCATTAAATACCAACAGTTTAAGAAAAGAAAGATAAAATATCCCGAAAAGTTTAATGACACCTAACCCAGAAATTTAATGGACACATAAAGGTAACAGCCCAGCGACGCTGATCCCTCGTTGCGGTGAATAACAACAGTGGCAGATATCCTGACCATAGAGAAAGCTAAGCCATTTCATGTTACCTCCACCCAAAGGGGCTTATCTCGCATCATTGTAAAATTATATTCATATATAGTTAAATTATTTGAAGCATCACAGGAAGCTGCCGCTATAGCCTGAGACTCCACGCACTGCACACCAGGACAGTGATGGCTCCAGAAGCTCCTACTGAAGCATCCTCTGCTTTGTTGGGAATTTTCCCCGTTGTAAAAACAGTAACTAATTTCGCATCAGGAGATTGTATCCCACCTTTACAGCAGACACTCAGAGAGGCCATGCTGGCTCCCGACCCCCTTTGCACAGCTGACTCTTGGTAAAGATCCAGCTGGTGCTCTTACACTCAGGGAGCAAGTCTCCCCACAGGTGCCACAGGGGATCCCGGAACAGTGGCCTCTGTGCCACCTCTGTCATCTCCACCAGGACACACACCTGTCGGGCAGCTGCAGCGTCTCACCAGACTTACACACAAGGGACCCTGACTCAGGACACGGTTCAGTGTCTAGTAACTGAGACCCTTTCCCCCTGTGCTGTGACCCAGTGCTGCTGGGGGTCCCTGTATGACCCTGTTCAAGCCAAGGTGATTCAAGCATGATGATACTGACCTATGTGTTTATAAGTAAAGAAAGAAGGTAACAGGTAAAAGCTTAGAAAAATTAGTGATGATGAGAACGTTATGAGAAGATTGAGCTTCCTGGTAAGAGGATTGTATTAGTCAAGGTTCTCTAGGGAAACAAAACAAAAGAAATATATACATATAGATAACGAAGAATTTTATGTAAGTAATATATATATACTGAGAGAGAGAGATTATTATTGATTATTGAGCACGGAACTCCCAGGAGCTGATCTCTTCAGCCTGAAAGCTGGGAACACTGGTGATGTAATTCAGTTTGTGTCCAAAGATTTGGGAACCAGGGGAGCCAGTGATGTAAATTCCAGTCTGAGGGCTGGGGAAGTTGAGGTGAAATGTCCCAGCTCGTGCAGTGAGAAGAGAACACAGACGTGTTCTTTTTCCTTTTCCTTTTGCTCTGCATAGACCCTCAACAGATTGGGCGATGCCCACCCACAGTGAGGAGGGCAATGTATTTACTGAGTCCCCAGATTCAAATGCTCATCTCATCCAGGAACACCTGCCCGGCCCCATCCAGAAATGATGCTTCATCTGAGTCCCCTGTGACCAGTCAAAGCGACACACAAATTTAACCATCTCAGTGACCATCCACGCTGATTTGCCCCACAATGAGGTCCAGCCAGGACACGGCAGTTTCAGTGGTAAAACTGGGAAATTTCTGGCAATCAGGAGACTTGGTCATCGCCCAGTTCTGGTGCTTATGCTTGGGTCCACCTAGATGTTCAAATCAGGAGGTCGATGCTGACGATGCAGTATTATTCGGCCATAAGAAGGAATCAAGTACTCATATGTGCTTCAAGGGGAAAGAACATTGAAAACATTTTAAAGAATGAGAGAAGCCAGACACCAAGGTCCACATAGGGTATCATGGCATTTGTGTGGAAAATCTGGAACAGGCAGGAAGTACATTAATGTTTGGAGGGCTGGAGTGACAGGGAAAGAGGATTGCCTGGTGACAGATGAGGAGTTCCTTTTCCGGGGATGAAAATACCCTGGAAGATTGAGTGTTAGTGGATGTTCAAACTTGTGAATACATTAAACACCACTGGATCCATCACCTTAAAATGATGTATGTGATGGATTGTGAAGTCTATGGTAGAAAGAATATGAAGGCTTGGTTACTGATAGATACAAATTACACTCAAATGATTCAGAAAAGAAATGTTTTGTGTTCCTGGGTGTGTGCTGTGTGTGCGTATAGACATACAAAGGCAGAGAGAGAATGAGAGACAACGGGATATGAGAAGGCGAATCTTGCAAAGTATTAAAAAATAGTGAATCTGGGAAAAGGTTCTGCAAGACTTCCTTATAGACCTTTAAATTTTTATTTAAGTTTTTAATTACTACAAAATAATAACAAAAACAAATGAAAGCCTCAGTTTAGGAGTAAAGGGATGAATGAGCTCAGAGGACGTTTTAGTCCCACTTCTCCATGAACTGGGACCACTGTGCACAGTGCTACTACTTGTATATGAGGTGCAGTAATAATCAGCCTCGTCCTCAGCCTGGAGCTCAGGGATGGTCAGGGAGGCCGAGTTCGCAGACTTGGATCCAGAGAAGCGGTCAGGGATCCCTGAGGGCCGTTTATTCACCTCATAAATCAGGGTTTTGGAGGCTGTGCCTGCGCGCAGTTGGTACCAGCCAACAGCATTATATTTCCCGATGTCATTGCTGGTTCCAGCAACAGGAGATGGTGACCGTCTGTCCCAGATTCCCACTCACTGAGGGAGGCTGAGTCAGGCCAGACTGGGCCCAATGCCCTGGAAAGGAAAGAAACACACTCTGGTAAATCCCGTTCTGGGGCCCAGGTCACCTTGAGAACAAAGACACACAGGATCAGCCAGATGTCCCTGGGGTCCCTTCCCTGGAGGCCTCACCTGTGTCCTGAGTGAGGAGGGTGACAAGGAGCAGAGCCCAGGCCATGGTGGAGACGCCCCAGATGCTGCCTTCTGAGCCCCAGCCCTGGGCCTGCTCCCCCAGACCTCTCTTATCCCCTCCCCCCAGAGGAGGGAGGGGACTCCATGCAGATCAGCTCCCTGCACCTGATGCTCCTCACCCCTCTGCCCTGGCCCTGGACACTAGATGTTCTGCATCCTGGGGGGAGAATATAGCTCAGGGATGTAAACGTTTTGACACATAGATGACATGTATATACAGGAGCATGAATTGTTTGTAGCTGGTTTGCAGGGAGAGAAAGAGCAGATAAAGTCCCTCAGGCAAAGAGCTCCTGCACCTTCACGGTCTCTGCTGGGACAGGACTGTGTCTCTGGGAACCACAGTGCAGGGGACATTCTGCAGCGCCCTCTGCTGGATGTCTATCTCCAAGGTCTCTATGTTTGGGAAAGAGACAGGCCCACCAGGGGAAACACCTGCTGTTTGCTGGGTGGCTGTGGGGAGCCCCAGCTGCAGCCTTGTCCCATCCCCACCCCCACCTCTTTGTTCTGAAGCATCTGCACATCGAATCCACGAGCAGGTCGTTGACACCCAGCCCCCCACCCCAGGTCCCAGACTGGCCCTGGAACCTAGAGTCTCTGAGTCCCTGTAGAGCAGGGCTCTTCTGAGAAGATGAAAACTCTGTGACACGTTGTGCTTAGTCAGGACACTGACCATTACAGGGCCCAGGAAATGGGGCCATCCTGGGATGTCCCTGTCATCCACTATTTGAGTCAAGACGTCGTTGGCCAATAATCCCGATAACCACTCTTTGGGTTTTGCGGGTGGAAGGTGAGGACAGGGGCCCGAGGGGCTGGGGTGACTTAGACATTCCATCCCATCTCCTCCCGGCACCACAGGGGAGCTGGGGGTGGGCATCCCCCTCCCTCACCTGTCCCGTCAGCAGGACGGGGCCCCTGCCCCCCCGTCCCCTGCCTCTGCAGGGCTCAGAGGAGGAGCCCTGGGACCCCCCACTTGTTCCTCCTCCTCCTCCTCCCAGCTCAGCACCAGCCACCCTGTCCCTCCTCATCCCCTCCCTGCCCCTGTCCTTTGTCCTGCAGCCTCATCAGGATGGAATTGTCACCTGCCTCCCCAGGTGACTCAGACCCACCCCTGCAGGGTCTCTAATCTTGTCTCAGCATGACCTTGTCTCAGGGACAGTGACCTTCAGGAGATCTCACGTCAGGGCAGGGGAAGTACACGATAAATGACTCCACCCCCATAGGTACACTGATGGGAAATATGGGCCCATGAGATGAAGCTGAATTCTCAAAAGCGTTCGAAAAAAGGAATAATGTAAGAAGGAGTTAGAGCCCGCCAGGATGGAGGGAGCCCTAATGGAAATGAGGGAAGATGCCAGGGTTTAAGGGGCTGGGAGGAGGGGCTGGGTCAGAGTTCACCTCAGGGCCCAGCCGCAGGGACCTCTCCTCAGGCAGGTCTATCTGCCACATGGTGCAAGTGAGGATTCTCCTCTGTCCTCAGCGGGAGGTCCTCACCCCAGAGCTGGTGTCTCGCTGAGGTCAGGCTCCTCTGTCTACAGAGACGCTGGACCTAGTGTGTTTTGTGTGTTTTCTAGACAGAGAATCAGGGTGGACTGACTGGTCTTTCCCAAGATTATCACTGTCTCCGTATCTGAAATGTCTAGTTCCTGATTATGAGGAAAGCTGACAGTTGGTATAATTTCCCTCTGCATCCCAGGGTTTATGCTCCTGCCTCTGGGTACAGGGCCCCGCGGGTGATGCAGATGGAGTACCCGGTCCCCACAGAGCAGAGCCCCGCATCCTTCCCGGGTACAATGGGGCGGGGGGACCCAGGAGTGATGGTGCTGGGTGGGTGTGTGTGTGTGTGTGTGTGTGTGTGTGTGTGTGTGTGTGTGTGTAACCGAACAAGAACCCTATGGAGCCTTCCAGGGACAGGCCATCCCCAATATCCTCTGCTTTAGCTCTTCTCTGAAGTACCTGGATAATAGTATTTGATGGAAATTTCCTGAGTTGTTTTGCAGATGTGAAATCCCCGCAATGCCCACCAGATGGAAGAACTACTTGGTGACCATGAGCACATAGCCCCAGCCCCCAGGAGCCTAAGGACGGATAATGTTAAGCCCTGTGACTCCACCGTGCTGCTTCACCATCACCCAATCAGAGAACTGTGCACACGCTGATCATGTACCCTGTGACCACCTCTCTCCTGGCCTTTAAAAACGCTTTGCTGAAACCCTCAAGGGTCTAGAATGTCCGCAGATGCCAGACAGGAGATGCCTAGGAAACCAGCCTCTGGTAAGGGCCTTGTTGGTCTGATGAGTCTCCCTGTGATACAATTCTTCACACACATTGTCACCATTTGACGCTGGAGATGAAGCCCGTCCCTCGGAAAGGTGTCCGGGAAGATTCTCCTTGTGCCCTCGGACTTGACCTCATCCACCATTGCCCTTTGTTGATTTTCCTTTGTCTCCACTCACTGAAGGAAATCATATCCATGAGGTTGACTCCCTACTGAGTCCCGAGAGTCTTCTCAGTGGGCCTAAAATGAGCGTTTGGGGGAATTTTTATAATTTGAAAACATTTTTATAATTTTTTCACTTGACCTAGAATTGTTTTTGACCAAGTAGGAATTTAGCAGGCTTCTACCTTTTTCAGTTCCAGAAATACCACGATTAACAAGCCAATGACAGAGATCTGCACACATCAGACTCTTCTCGTTGCTGCTTGACTCCACTGGCCATGACGGTAGCCTTGCCCTTGGTAGGGGAGGCCCACCCCTTGACCCCGGCCACCCAGGATCCAGCTCCTCCCGTTGCGTTTAGGATTTGCAGCTAAGGGGCTGCAGGTCCCACTATAAGTTCTGGCTTGGAGAAGAGTGAGCACAGAGCCATTCAACGATGCTCCAATCTCATTACCTTTTGAATCCCTTTGTCTCCAGGCAGGTCTGGCTTCTCTAGTTCACTCACTAGAGGCCATCTTGGATTCTGCGTCCACCAGCCAACCTGCAAAGTGCTGAGGCTCTTTCTACCTCCCCGAGCTGCAGGGAACATGAAACGCAGAGTCTCTGTGGAGTGAGCCCAGATCACAAATCCAGCTGACCCGGCTTGATGTTTCTCCCACCACTGCCCCCCACCCTCGAATCCCTTCCCAACGTGTTCTGGGGATTTCTGTCTGTGTGAATTAGGAGAACCAAGCAGTTCTTGGAGTGCAGTGCCCCTCTCGAGGCTCACACTCTATTCTCATGTTAGCAAACTGCTGGGACCCGAGGCTAATTGTTGGTCCAGAAGAAAAGAGGGGCAATGGGGGCGGGGGATCCTGAGGAGAATCAGCACAGCCTCACGTGGCAGCTTCCTCAGGGCAGCCGTGACCTTTTCCTTGGGCAATGCAGGGTCAATCGCCCCAGACAGATATGGAAAGACCTGTACCGCTGGGGGTGGGGAGGCGTCTTCCACAGGCAAAGAAGACACATGAGAATTGAGGGGCTCAATGTCCCCAGGTCCCTCAGGTCCTCCCACACATCCCCACCCAAGCTGCAGGATCCGGTTCTTTCCCAACCACCTTCTTCACTACAAGGCTGGGACTCTACTTTGCTGGAATGTAGCCAATTGAAGGAGGAGGGTCTGGGTTGGCTTTTCAGCTATTTCAGTCCAGGTGCTGCACGAGATGGGGCTCTCCTCCAGGGCACTCCGAAAGCTCGCATGTCACTTGTGCGGCCCTTGGGATGGGATCTTGAATCACTAAGCTCATCTTTTTCTCTCCCTACTCTATCCAGCAACATTCCGAGCAGAGACCAACGTCATGATATTCTGTAGGGTTCCCAGAACGTTCCAAAATATCATATACAGGGTCATCAGCTCCTCGATTCTTACAAGTGGTTGCTTAGAAGGATCCAAAGCAGGGATTTTTCTCATTCCAATGAACAGTTCATGACATACACTAGCTGTGCTCTCTGTACTAATGGAAGTAGCTATTAGCACCATTCAGTAGAACCAGATTAGGCAGCCAATTCTAGAAACCTCAGAATCAATTGAGAAAAATCATCCTTAAAATTCTATTGTTCTCGAAGCATTCCGGGTACCAAAATCGGGATTAGTCACATGGCTCCAGAGAAACAGGAAAAAACATATATAATTTGTTATAGGAATTGATTCACACCATAATGGAAGTTGAAGGTGTCTCACAATCTAACAGCAAGCTGAGGAACCAGGAAAGCCAGTGATATAATTCAGTCTGAGTCCAGAGGCCTGTGAATCGGGGTTGAGGACGTAAGTCCTGGTCGGAGATTGAAAGATGAAGAAGCAGCAGTGCCAATGTCCAGGGTCAGGAGAAGGTGATGCCTCTGATGACGAGGAGAGAGCAAACGTCCCCTTCCTCTCCCTTTTTGTTCTATTCAGACCCTCAACTCAAGGACAGTGCCCACTGCACCACACCAGTGATCTTCTCTACTCAGTCTGTGGACTCATATGCCAATATCCTCCTCCTGAGACATCCTCACAGACACCAAGAAATAATGTTTTAACCGCAGTATGAGCATCTCTTACCTCAGGCAAATAGACACATAAAATTAACCATCACACTGCTGTGGAAGAGCTGGCAAGAGTGGCACATCACACAGGATGAGGAAGTGGTTACCATCCCAAGACAATAACCCCAAGATCATATTTCCCACCGCCTCCACTGTAGGCAGAGGGAGGAGCTCAGAGACCACTGACCTCTCACGGCCGAGCTGCATGAGGCTGGCAGCTCAGGGAGGAGAAGCATCTGCAGAGCAATAGGGAGCCTGTGAGTTCAGGGACGTTTTGGTCTCACTTCCCCATGTAATTGGACCACTGTGCAAAGTGCTACTACTTGTATATGAGCTACAGTAATAATCAGCCTCGTCCTCAGCCTGGAGCCCAGAGATGGTCAGGGAGGCCGTGTTCCCAGACTTGGAGCCAGAGAAGCGATCAGGGATCCCTGAAGGCCGATTATTGTTATTATAAATCAGGGTTTTGGGGGCCATGCCTGGGAGCTGTTGGTACCAGCTGACATAACTGCTGGTTCCAGTACAAGAGATGGTGACCGTCTGTCTCAGATTCCCGGACACTGAGGGAGGCTGAGTCGGGACAGACTGGGCCCAGGATCCTGGAAAGAGGAGAAACACACTCTGGTCAGTTCTGTCACCCTGAGGACAAAGACACAAAGGATCAGTCAGATGTCCCTGGGGTCCCTTCCCTGGAGGCCTCACCTGTGTCCTGAGTGAGGAGGGTGACAAGGAGCAGAGCCCAAGCCATGGTGGAGACACCCCAGACGCTGCCTTCTGAGCCCCCAGCTCTTGGTCTGCACCCCCAGACCTCTCTTATCCCCTCCCCCTCAGAGGAGGGAGGGGTCTCCATGCAAATCAGCTTCCTGCACCTGCCCTTGCTCACTCTCTCCTCACCCCTCTGACCTGGCTCTGGAGGCATCCATGGACAGCAGGGCTCATCTGAGAGGATGAAAACTCTGTGACACGTTGTCCTTAGTCAGGACACTGACCATTACAGGGCCCAGGAAATGGGGCCATCCTGGGATGTCCCTGTCATGCACTATTTGAGTCAAGACGTCGTTGGCCAATAATCCCGATAACCACTCTTTGGGTTTTGTGGGTGGAAGGTGAGGACAGGGGCCCGAGGGGCTGGGGTGACTTAGAGATTCCATCCCGTCTCCTCCTGGCACCACAGGGGAGCTGGGGGTGGGCATCCCCCTCCCTCACCTGTCCCCTCAGCAGGACGGGCCCCTGCCCCCCGTCCCCTGCCTCTGCAGGGCTCGGAGGAGGGGCCCTGGGACCTTTATTGGCCTTCCTAGCAAAGGGCTTATGAAGCAGAGCAGATTGAGGACGCTGACCCCACACTCTCCTTTAGGGGCTCAGGAGGCAGCACCTGGGGGCTTCATACAGGTCAGGAAACCAGACCACAACCCCCCCAAACCCAGGCCCTTGCTGCCTCCTGGTGGCCTTAGATGGGGATGACCAAGCCCCAGGGAGGCAGCTGAGTGGGGCTGAGCCCCCAGCTCTGACCCCCCCAACTTGTTCCTCCTCCTCCTCCTCCCAGCCCAGCACCAGTGACTCTGTCCCTCCTCATCCCCTCCATGGGCTCAGCCTTTGTCCTGCAGCCCCATCAGGACAGAATTGTCACCTTCCTCCCCAGGTGGCTCAGAAGGGCCCCTGCAGGGTCTCTAATCTTGTCTCAGCATGACCTTGTCTCAGGGACAGTGACCTTGAGGAGATCTCAGCTCAGGGCAGGGGAACCTCACACAATAAATGACTCCACCCCCATACGTACGCGAATGAGAAATATGGGCCCATGAGATGAATCTGAATTCTCAAAACGCTTTGAAAACGAATAATGTAAGAAGGATTTTAGTTCGGTCAGGATGGAGGGAGACCTAATGGAAAATGAAGGAAGATGCCAGGGTGTGCAGGGCTGGGAGGGGGGACTGGGTCATAGTCGGCCTCAGGGCCCAGCTGCAGGGACTTCTCCTCAGGCAGGTCTGTCTGCCACGTGGTGCAAGTGAGGATTCTCCTCTGTTCTCAGCGGGAGGTCCTCACCCCAGAGCTGGCGCCTCCCTGAGGTCAGACACCTGTGTCCAGATGCTGGACCCATTGTGTTTTCTAGACAGAGAATCAGGGCTGACTGGTGTTTCCCAAGATTGTCACTTTCTCAGTATCTGAAATGTCTAGTTCCTGATTACGAAGAAAGTTGACAATTGGTGTAATTGTCCTTTGCATCTCAGGGTTTATGCTCCTGCCTCTGGGCACAGGGCCCCGGGGGTGATGCAGAAGGAGCTCCAGGTCCCCACAGAACAGATTCCTGTTTCTTTCCTGGGTACTGTGGAGGGGACCCAGGAGTGATGGCGCTGGGTGTGTGTCTGTCTGTATTTGTGTGGGGCTGTGTGTGTGTTTCTTCACAGAGACAGAGCACATCCTGCGATAGAACATAGCCTGGACCTGACGGTGAGATGTTGGGTTTCCCTTGGATCCAGGACCTGCACTCAGGCGCAGGAATACACGTAGGATCTGTGCACATCAGAGTTACCCCACAGCCTGAGACTAGTGTCCTTAGATAGACCGGCCCACAAGACTCGCCCTTGGTTTGTGTGTTGTGATTAGATTTCAGGAAGGTTTAGGCCATTCCCCAAGAAGAATGACCCCCTGAGTCTCCACTTTCCTGCAACCTTATGGTTTATTCTGAAGCCCTGACCTGCTCCCCAGCGGGAATCTGGAATTTCGGTAGATGCCAGGCACAGGATGCCTAGGAGACCAGCCTCCAGTAAGAGTCTTGTGGGTCTGATGAGGCTCCCTGGGGGACAATTCTTCACACACGTTGTCACCATTTAACTGTGGTGATGAAGCCCGACCTTGGAAAAGGTTTCCTGGAAGTTTATCCTCGTTTCCTCAGATTTCACCTCATCCACGAAGCCCTTTGCTGATTTTGCTTGGTCTCCCTTCACTGAAGGAAACCACAGCCACCAGGACACCTCTCTACTGAGTCTTGTGGGTCTTCTTAATGACGAAAGTAGTTTCCTGTGGTCTTGGGGACACTCGACACAGGACGATCTGAGAAAACAAGCAGCAAACCCAGGGTCTAGGGTTTCCCTCTGTCTCCTGCCATCTGCACCCGGGGGGTAAAAGTCATCATGGGAATCAGGGTCTGCACTAAACTCCACCCCTCCCTGGACACCCAGGACCACCCAGAGAAGCAGTAAGTCAGGAGCACTGGAAACTCCCCACCACCCTTGGAACAAGCTCCAGTGAGAGGATTATCAGGTCCACACTCGGAACTCCTGCTCTCCAGACTTTCAGTGTGAGCTCCTGTCTACACCCCTGTTGGTTTCTCTCTGTGGCTCCTTGATCCCAAGGCAGGGACCCCAGATGCGGCCACGCTCGCCGCCCCCCCACCAGGAAGCTGGTCTGGAGCCTCTGCCTTGTGGATTTTAAGAGCTGTCAGAGCTCCCACAAGAGCCTCAGGCTGCCACCCAGCCTCCATGAGGAGGGATCCCATATAGCAGGAGGGAGTCCTCTGCCAGTCAGCACATGTTTTGTCCTCATTAGGGAGAAAATGCACAAATAGTCCAGATCTTCTTTCTCCACAACACAGGCTAATGTCCACTGCTTCCTTCTTGGCTTATCCTTTCAATATGCCATACGTTTGCAGTGGGAAAATAACCAAAGCAAACCACCTGCAGGAAAGTTATTGTCTACCCACTTTTGATGGTGAATCCTTATTGGATTTCCCATGACTCGTATTCTGCCTTGAACATATTACAACAGCAAAGAGTATGGAGATTTTTTAAAAATTTAATCGAATTTTCAGAGATTCTTCATCTCTGCTCCAGAAAACGTAACCCATTGGATATCCCTTGACCCTTCATTCACTGTGAACTCTTAGGAAATTTCCTCTCTGTCCACTCCGGCCCCAAACCTGAGCAAGGGCTCCTGTTCCCACTTCCGGGATGTGGATAAAAAACAAGACACACCTTCAGTCCAGAGCAGGGTCCCACATGCTGTCTGGAGTAATGTTTGGGCATCACATTGGACGGGGCACAAAATGGCAAGAGATGCTCTTGACTAGAGTCTGTTGCTTTGTGTCCCGAGATTTTCATTTCATTGAGATTCCGAGAATCAAAATATCATCTATGATAGAAAGTACCTTTTTTCTTAGTCAAACATACGTTTCCAAACCCACCTAAAATATTGGGTCAAAACTTCTCCAGGAGTTTTCTCATCAGACAGAAGGGAATCAATGATCCTCTAGATTCAGTGTGTATCCCATCGTGCTCTTTTGAAAACCCATCCATATCTTGCTCAGTGACAGAGCTGTTAGTACCTGCAGTGAGGACGGGAGTGGGGAGGGGTCCGTGTGTGGACACAAGGTGACCTTTGCTCTGATTGTTAGGCACGAACACACACATCTGCCTACAAGTACCCACACTGGATTGTTTAAACTGCAAGCTCAGGGTTACTATATTCAGGGGAATATTTGATATCACAGCTCAGTCTACTTTGTAGAATGTGACTTCTGAACATGTGGAAAGCCATATTGAGGTCATTCTCATTAAAAGAAAAAGTCTTGCTTTGAAAAATGTAACACTGATTATAAATGCAGCTATATGTTTAACAGAAAGAAAGAAGAAAGAAATAGCAGGACAGATGCAAAGGAGCAACGGCTGTTTCCATAATAATGGTGGAGGGTAGAAATCATAACAGAGGCTATTTCAGGAGAGTAAAAACACTGATTCCCGCACTGCACACTTATTAGCAGCTATAATCCCAATGAAAGTAGAACTTAGCAATGAAGTTGGTCAATATTTTCTACACTCTACTTGAGCTCTGATGATATAGATAGAAAGACCAAAGATTCTGGTCATTTGTAAAATGCTGTGATAAAGACAAATGAATACACAGATTGAGGCTAACATAGACTTGGAAAATAAGGGGCCTAATTGGTTGGGTTAAAAATAATCAGGTTTATCAGGAAGATGATTTAGACAAGAAAAGCGTGCCCAGGACCGGCATAGAGTGAGCCATATATGACGAGCCTTCCAAAGATAGAGGACCGATTGACACTTGAAAACAGCCCAATTGACACGTGACTCCAACTTCATGAGAGCCAGGAGCCAGGACCCCAAGAAAGAGCTGCTCTCCAGTCCTGGATGCCTGAAAACACAGTTATCAAATGTTCCTCTTCACTTGTTACTGTGGGGATGATGTGTCCTGAGGAATCCAACCAACGTAATTTTTCGTCTAAACTATTGAATTTGGGATATCCCTGGCGGTCCAGAGGTTGAGACTTAGCACTTACATTGCAAGGGGTGAAGTTTCGATCCCTGGTCAGGGAACATAGATCCCACAAGCTGCGTGGCATGGCCGCAGAAAACACAACAAAAACCAAAACAAAACATAAAAAAAAAATTTTTTTTAACTACTGAATTCACATAATTTTCATTTTAGTAATGTTTCCATTTGAAAACTGTCTTTCAGGTTCAAGAAAAATTTAATATTGAAGCCACGACACTCACGCCTGTTTTTCAATGAATTCTCACAGGTGTTAGATGTGCTGGGATTCCACCTGGAAGCTGCATTGGCTCTTCATGGAAACATGTGACCTTGATATCACTGAGGAAGGGAGGACATACCCTCCAACCCACCTTCCATACTGGAGCCACGTTACAAAGTGCCCATCGTATTAGAAGACTGCCTTCCTGTAGGGCTGTCCCTGGACAGGGTTCACCGATGCCAGGACAGAGACAATTCTGAGACCCAGAGTGTGTCCCCAACCCTCCCTGGTTCAGCCCACTCAGATGCAGGTCAAAGAGCAGGGACAACAAACAGGAAAATCACACATTGTCCTTTGTCCTCATCCTTCTGCAGGGTCCTCAGATCTCCTCTCAGCTGTAAATGCTTCAACCACAGATGCAAATGAGCAACCAGCAGAGTCACAGCAACGGGGAGCCTGTGAGCCAGGGCGGGATTTGGTCTCACTTCCCAATGAACTTGGACCACTGTGCACAGTGTTACCACTTCTATATGAACTACAGTAATAATCGGCCTCGTCCTCAGCCTGGAGCCCAGAGATGGTCAGGGAGGCCGTGTTGCCAGACTTGGAGCCAGAGAAGCGATCAGGGATCCCTGAGGGTCGTTTATTGACATCATAAATCAGGGTTTTGGGGGCCGTGCCTGGGAGCTGTTGGTACCAGCCGACATAGTTATATTTCCCTATGTCACTGCTGGTTCCAGCACAAGAGATGGTGACCGTCTGTCCCAGATTCCCGGACACTGAGGGAGGCTGAGTCAGGCCAGACTGGGCCCAGGATCCTGGAAAGAGGAGAAACACACTCTAGTCAGTTCTGTCACCCTGAGGACAAAGACACAAAGGATCAGTCAGATGTCCCTGGGGTCCCTTTCCTAGAGGCCTCACCTGTGTCCTGAGTGAGGAGGGTGACAAGGAGCAGAGCCCAGGCCATGGTGGAGACGCCCCAGACGCTGCCTTCTGAGCCCCCAGCCCTCAGCCTGCTCCCCCAAACCTCTCTTATCCCCTCCACCCAGAGGAGGGAGGGGCCTCCATGCAGATCAGCTTCCTGCACCTGCCCCTCCTCTCCCCCTCTGCTCACCCCCTCTGACATGGTTTGTTCCAGATTCTTCTGCATCCCTGCACAGCAGAGATTATTGGAGACTTAACTCCTTCACATGGTGTGTGAGGACAGAACGAGTCAATGACAGGATGTGGGAAAGGAATCCAGCCCGGGATTTCCTGTCTCTCCTGGTGTGAGAGTCACGGTGCTTCCTGGGGGAGGAATCCCAGAAGGTCCCCTCTTTGCTCTTGGGACAAAGGAGAGGCCCTGAGCCCAGGCGGCTGAAAAATCCAACTGCCCCGCTTTCTGAGAGTTAAAGGCTGAGCTGCGCACCAGTATCCCCTCAAATACTTCTGTTTTAAAAATTTTATTGAAGGGCTTCCCAGGTGGCGCAGTGGTTGAGTCCGCCTGCCAATGCAGGGGACACGGGTTTTTGCCCCGGTCTGGGAGGATCCCACATGCCGCGGAGCGGCCGGGCCTTTGAGCCATGGCCGCTGAGCCTGCGTGTCCGGAGCCTGTGCTCCGCAACGGGAGGGGCTACAACGGTGAGAGGCCCGCGTACCGCAAACAAACCAAAAAAACAAACAAAAAAATTTCTTGAAGGGACTTGCGTGGCGGTCCAGTGGTTAAGGCTCCACACTTCCACTGCAGGCGGTGTGGGTTTGATCAATGGTCGGAGGACTAAGGTGCGGCATGTCGCGTGGCGCAACTAAAGAATTTTTAAAAATTAAAAAAAAGAAACAAAAAAAATTCTATTGAAGTATAGTTGGATTACAATGTTGTGTGAATCTCTGCTGTACAGCAAAGTGACTCACTTATTCATTTATATATACATTCTCTTTCTTATTCTTTTCCATTATGGTTTGTCATAGGATATTGAAAACAGTTCCCTGTACTATACCGTAGGACCTTGTTGTCTATTCATCCTATATATATTAGTTTGTATCTGCTGGTCCCAAACTCCCAATCCATCCCTCCCCCACTCCCAACTCCCTCTCATCCCCCTCAGTTGGGAGGGTCCTCAGATTCCCCTCCAGCCTCTGTCTCCAAAGTGCTCTGAGTCTGAGGCCCAAGCCTGAGCTCTGGGCCATTTAGTAGCACTTTTGAAGATGATTTCTTGGGGCACAAATGCTTTGGGACTAAGAGGGGTTACGCAGGAAGCAGCTCTTGAAACTTCACACAGGACAGTAGAAGCCACAGATACCTTCCCGGAATCCTGGCCCTTGCTGACCCCTGGTGGCTTCAGATGGTGCCAACCAAGACCCTGGAACCTGAGGGACAGAAAACAACCCGGTCCCCAGACTGGCTGCTGTGCAGCTCCTTGTAGGACGTTTCCGAAGAGCAGGTCCAAGTTTGTGTAAATGAACTGACATGGAAAGCATAGTTCACAAAAGGTGGATGGAATTAACCACCTGGACTCAACGGGGCTGGCAGTCTGATTAAACCAAAATGCCAACATAGGATTTAAAGACCTATAGTTTCACCACATAATATTGGCCACACCAGGATAGACTGAAATCACTTGGCATATGGAAAACCAGAACAGCTCAACTGTATGGAAGGGAAAGTTAACAGAGCGTGTCTCTGTTAACAGATCTGCTGGAATTATGTCACAAAGATATTCATCCAGTTTGTGAAAAATGATGCGAGAAACAAGGACAGAACCTACTGAAGTCAATAGACAGATACAGAGTGTCAGCCAATATACGGGAGAAAAATCTAACGAAGAGTGATGTGTGTATATGTATAACTGATTCAGTTTGCTGGACAGCAGAAGCCAACACAACAGTGTAAATCTGCTATACTCCAATAAAATGTTTTTAAGAAAGAAAGTCTCAGCTAAGCAATAGAAGGTGGAAAAAACACAGTGAATCTACTACAGAGAAAATTCCAGCAGATGGGATTAACGACAGACAGAGCACTGGATAATGAAAGATTTCTGACTTGAAGTCAGGCAATGGAAACAGTCCCTGTTGAACAGAAGGGGGGAATATGAATTTAAAAGAATGAAGTAGTATCCACAAATTATGGAACTTCAATTGACCTAATACACAAATAATTGGAGTTCCCAAAGGAGAGGAGACAGAGAGACACAAAGAAACCCTCACATCCAGAATCCTGACACGCCTCAGGGTGTAGAAACATGAGGGCAACAACATCGAGTTTCATTGTAATGAAATCTTGAGTTGTGGACAATTTTGAGACCCCTCTTCAGGTTGATTGACTATTGGTATGATAGGAAAATGTCAGCTAAAGAACTAGTTCCCGGACTTCCCTGGTGGTCCAGTGGTTAAGACGCAGTGCTTCCAATGCAGGGGGCACGGTTTCCATCCTTGTTCAGGGAGCTAAGATCCCACATGCCACTTGGTGGGGTCAAAAAAAAAGAAAACCCAGTTCCCTGCAGATTCTACCACAATGTTTCCTCCTCTCTCTCCCTCTCCCCAACCTCACGACACAAACACCTGTCCCACAGTTCCGCACTCTGGTCTTTGTGGGTGCGTGGAGCACATGCACAACTATGATTGTTTCTTTTAAACCCAAGTCAAACAATACTGATAGTCAGAGTCATATATCAGAGTTTAGGAAGAGTCCAGAGAACATAGGAGTACAGAAAAGCACAAATATGGAAGCCAAGATGCATGTCGACAAGTGTTTACTGACTTTTTCCTGAGAAAGGCCAGTCCCAGGTCTGCAGTGGTGCTAAGCAGACCTGTCATTCCTTAGGTCGTGATCGGTGGTGAGTATGGTCGTGATGAGCTGAGGTAACTTAACAATTATAATGACTGTGAGTCCTTACAGATGCAGGTAGATCTGCAGATTTTCTCTCCTTTTAGTCGTGAGGCTGGTAGACCACTGCCCACTAACCCCACCGACAGATTTGCTCTAGGAAGACGGTGAACCACATGTCCTGGATAAGGGGGCACGGCAGAGCTGACTCTGTGGGGGTCAGGAGGAGAAGCCTGTGTGCCTCCAGAGTTTTGTAGCCTCTGCCCACCTCTCTGGAATGGCCATCTCCCATGGAGACCTTTCTCCAATGGGCAACCGGCAGAAATATTCACCTACAAGGAAGCTGACATCATCCAGCTGCTGACATACCTGACACCATCCTGTAAAGTTGGATGCGCGTCGCCCGGATTCTGATTTGTACTGTATGGCTGGCTAGAATTGTCTTGACATGAACAATTTTCTAGGGTCTTGATCAGCCAGGAACAATCTCTCTCGCTTCCTCCCAGTGAAGTGATCTCAGACAACTCCTGGAGTCCACGTCCCGCTGAATAGCAGGAAACGTGGGAAAGCTGATACCCTGACAATATTCGCCTTAGAAATCCAAGACCCACCCGAATCCCACAAGGCCAGATGTCTGACTCTAGGCTTCCTTGTCTTTCCTCTGGGACCCTGTCTGCCGTCATCAGGACGGGCTCCAGGAAATCTAAGGAAGCCCCGCCCAGGACCAAGCTGAGCCTCTGTTAGGGTCCATGTCTCTTGGGGCCTCACCTGTAGACACACTACCCTTTCCTCACTCAGCGGGTTGGATGCTTGTACCCACTGTTTCAAACTATGTTGTTTGGGGGATGCATATCGAGGAAGGCTGGGGCAGGAATGTAAAGGAAGGCCATGGAATGATTAACCCTGGAGTCAGCAAACCAGCTAATCGGGGAGTGGGATAGACAGATGTGCTTTGGGGGGTAGATTTCCTCTGGGGTTTGTGGCTTCTGTTTATTATTCCTGCTTAAATTGTGAGTGTGCATTTCACACATTCTTCTTCAGGAATGCTGCATTTCATAATCAAAGGAATTGTGCAAAATACGCTGAAAGAGACATGACTACTTTTCCTCTCATTAGCTACATAGACCAGGACTCAGACATGGAGGACATTTTCATGAAAAACTGCAAGTGTAAGATGCAAACCTGCCCTTGAAGCCTTGCTGATGGTAGAAACAGGCACCTGGAACGTTTGAACAAAGAAAGTGGAAAGCAAAAGAGAGTCATCGTCGGGACAAAGACCGTCTCAGGCTGTTTGATGCAGCTGAGACCGTGCCCCCTCCCTGCCCCTCCAGCTCCTCCAGGACACATGCAAACAGCACCTAGAGGGAAGGGGAGACGCCCCCACCCGGGATCCTTAGGAGGCTCTGAGAAGGAGAGAAGATGAAGCCTTGACTGCCTCCTTAAGATGTCCCTGAGGGGAATGTCGTGTTTTCATTTCATCTCGGGAAGTGAGGTGAACCTAGAATTTTCATTCCCTAGGCCCCGAAAGGATCACTCTGTAATGGGTTGTGACAGGAGAGAGAAAAAATGAATGTGAATCTGTGAATTGATTACTTGATCCATCAGATGAAGTACATCCTTATAATGCAGTATTATTCGGCTGTAAGAAGGGGGAAGTAGTGAATATGCTTCCACAGGAATGAGCCTGGAAACATTAGGCTATGTGGGGGGGATCCTGGCACAAAGGTCCAAGGGGGACAGGGAGTGACTGCAGGTGGATGACGTGTGTCTTGAGGGGCAGGAAGCATCTGGACTCTGGAGTGATCATGGATGGACTAACTTGTCAATACATTAAAAACCCTGATTCTACACCTTAAATGATGACTGTGATTTCATGCGAACTCTGTCTAAACGAAATGTATTAAGTCCTAGATGCTGATGGATGAAACCTATTCCCAGTGGTTCAGAAAATGAATGTTTTGTTTACGTGTGTGTGTGTGTTGAGTATGTATATTTATGGATGTTTATATATGGATACACATCCAAATACATACATACACACAAACACACACACACACACACACACACACACACATATATAGGCAGAGAGAGAAAATGAGAGATAAGCTGATATAATGAAAAGCGAAGATGGCAATAGTGAAAAATGATGGATCTGGGAAAAAGGTCTGAAGCAGTTCTTTATGAAATCTTCAAATTCATTTAAGTTTGTAATTATTGGCGAATAAAATAATAACAAACAAGCAACAACTGAAAGCCTGTATTTAAGAGTGAAGGGGCTGGAGGGAGCTAAAGGGAGGTTTTGGTCTCACTTCCCCATGACCTTGGACCACTGTGCCAAGGGCTACTACTTGAAGCTGAGCTACAGTAATAATCAGCCTCGTCCTCAGCCTGGAGCCCAGAGATGGTCAGGGAGGCCGTGTTGCCAGACTTGGAGCCAGAGAAGCGATCAGGGATCCCTGAAGGCCGTTCATTGTCATCATAAATCAAGGTTTTGGGGGCCATGCCTGGGAGCTGTTGGTACCAGCCGACATAACTGCTGGTTCCAGCACAAGAGATGGTGACCGTCTGTCCCAGATTCCCGGACACTGAGGGAGGCTGAGTCGGGCCAGACTGGGCCCAGGATCCTGGAAAGAGGAGAAACACACTCTAGTCAGTTCTGTCACCCTGAGGACAAAGACACAAAGGATCAGCCAGATGTCCCTGGGGTCCCTTCCCTGGAGGCCTCACCTGTGTCCTGAGTGAGGAGGGTGACAAGAAGCAGAGCCCAAGCCATGGTGGAGACGCCCCAGATGCTGCCTTCTGAGCCCCCAGCCCTTGGCCTGCACCCCCAGACCTCTCTTATCTCCTCCCCCTCAGAGGAGGGAGGGGCCTCCATTCAAATCAGCTTCCTGCACCTGCCCTTGCTCACTCTCTCCTCACCCCTCTGACCTGGCTCTGGAGGCATCCATGGACAGCAGGGCTCATCTGAGAGGATGAAAACTCTGTGACACGTTGTCCTTAGTCAGGACACTGACCATTACACGGCCCAGGAAATGGGGCCATCCTGGGATGTCCCTGTCATCCACTATTTGAGTCAAGACGTCGTTGGCCAATAATCCCGATAACCACTCTTTGGGTTTTGCGGGTGGAAGGTGAGGACAGGGGCCCGAGGGGCTGGGGTGACTTAGAGATTCCATCCCGTCTCCTCCCGGCACCACAGGGGAGCTGGGGGTGTGCATCCCCCTCCCTCACCTGTCCCCTCAGCAGGACGGGGCCCCTGCCCCCCGTCCCCTGCCTCTGCAGGGCTCGGAGGAGGGGCCCTGGGACCTTTATTGGCCTTCCTAGCAAAGGGCTTATGAAGCAGAGCAGATTGAGGACGCTGACCCCACACTCTCCTTTAGGGGCTCAGGAGGCAGCACCTGGGGCTTCATACAGGTCAGGAAACCAGACCAGGACCCCCCCAAACCCAGGCCCTTGCTGCCTCCTGGTGGCCTTGGATGGGGATGACCAAGCCCCAGGGAGGCAGCTGAGTGGGGCTGAGCCCCCAGCTCTGACCCCCCCAACTTGTTCCTCCTCCTCCTCCTCCCAGCCCAGCACCAGTGACCCTGTCCTTCCTCATCCACTGCATGGGCTCACCCCAGAGCTGGCACCTCCCTGAGGTCAGACACCTGTGTCCAGATGCTGGACCCATTGTGTTTTCTAGACAGAGAATCAGGGCTGACTGGTGTTTCCCAAGATTGTCACTGTCTCAGTATCTGAAATGTCTAGTTCCTGATTACGAGGAAAGTTGACAATTGGTGTAATTGTCCTTTGCATCCCAGGGTTTATGCTCCTGCCTCTGGGCACAGGGCCCCGGGGGTGATGCAGAAGGAGCTCCAGGTCCCCACAGAACAGATTCCTGCTTCTTTCCTGGGTACTGTGGAGGGGACCCAGGAGTGATGGCGCTGGGTGCGTGTGTGGGTGTCTGCCTGTCTCTCTGTATTTGTGTGGGGCTGTGTGTATGTTTCTTCACAGAGACAGAGCACATCCTGCGATAGAACATAGCCTGGACCTGACGGTGAGATGTTGGGTTTCCCTTGGATCCAGGACCTGCACTCAGGCGCAGGAATACACGTAGGATCTGTGCACATCAGAGTTACCCCACAGCCTGAGACTAGTGTCCTCAGATAGACCTGCCCACAAGACTCGCCCTTGGTTTGTGTGTTGTGATTAGATTTCAGGAAGGTTTAGGCCATTCTCCAAGAAGAATGACCCCCTGAGTCTCCACTTTCCTGCAACCTTATGGTTTATTCTGAAGCCCTGACCTGCTCCCCAGCGGGAATCTGGAATTTCGGTAGATGCCAGGCACAGGATGCCTAGGAGACCAGCCTCCAGTAAGAGTCTTGTGGGTCTGATGAGGCTCCCTGGGGGACCATTCTTCATACACGTTGTCACCATTTAACTGTGGTGATGAAGCCCGACCTTGGAAAAGGTTTCCTGGAAGTTTATCCTCGTTTCCTCAGATTTCACCTCATCCACCAAGCCCTTTGCTGATTTTGCTTGGTCTCCCTTCACTGAAGGAAATCACAGCCACCAGGACACCTCTCTACTGAGTCTTGTGGGTCTTCTTAATGGCGAAAGTAGTTTCCTGTGGTCTTGGGGACACTCGACACAGGGCGATCTGAGAAAACAAGCAGCAAACCCAGGGTCTAGGGTTTCCCTCTGTCTCCTGCCATCTGCACCCGGGGGGTAAAAGTCATCATGGGAATCAGGGTCTGCACTAAACTCCACCCCTCCCTGGACACCCAGGACCACCCAGAGAAGCAGTAAGTCAGGAGCACTAGAAACTCCCCACCACCCTTGGAACAAGCTCCAGTGAGAGGATTATCAGGTCCACACTCGGAACTCCTGCTCTCCAGACTTTCAGTGTGAGCTCCTGTCTACACCCCTGTTGGTTTCTCTCTGTGGCTCCTTGATCCCAAGGCAGGGACCCCAGATGTGGCCACGCTCGCTGCCCCCCCACCAGGAAGCTGGTCTGGAGCCTCTGCCTTGTGGATTTTAAGAGCTGCCAGAGCTCCCACAAGAGCCTCAGGCTGCCACCCAGCCTCCATGAGGAGGGATCCCATATAGCAGGAGGGAGTCCTCTGCCAGTCAGCACATGTTTTGTCCTCATTAGGGAGAAAATGCACAAATAGTCCAGATCTTCTTTCTCCACAACACAGGCTAATGTCCACTGCTTCCTTCTTGGCTTATCCTTTCAATATGCCATACGTTTGCAGTGGGAAAATAACCAAAGCAAACCACCTGCAGGAAAGTTATTGTCTACCCACTTTTGATGGTGAATCCTTATTGGATTTCCCATGAGTCGTATTCTGCCTTGAACATATTACAACAGCAAAGAGTATGGAGATTTTTTAAAAATTTAATCGAATTTTCAGAGATTCTTCATCTCTGCTCCAGAAAACGTAACCCACTGGATATCCCTTGACCCTTCATTCACTGTGAACTCTTAGGAAATTTCCTCTCTGTCCACTCCGCCCCCAAACCTGAGCAAGGGCTCCTGTTCCCACTTCCGGGATGTGGATAAAAAACAAGACACACCTTCAGTCCAGAGCAGGGTCCCACATGCTGTCTGGAGTAATGTTTGGGCATCACATTGGACGGGGCACAAAATGGCAAGAGATGCTCTTGACTAGAGTCTGTTGCTTTGTGTCCCGAGATTTTCATTTCATTGAGATTCCGAGAATCAAAATATCATCTATGATAGAAAGTACCTTTTTTCTTAGTCAAACATACGTTTCCAAACCCACCTAAAATATTGGGTCAAAACTTCTCCAGGAGTTTTCTCATCAGACAGAAGGGAATCAATGATCCTCTAGATTCAGTGTGTATCCCATCGTGCTCTTTTGAAAACCCATCCATATCTTGCTCAGTGACAGAGCTGTTAGTACCTGCAGTGAGGACGGGAGTGGGGAGGGGTCCGTGTGTGGACACAAGGTGACCTTTGCTCTGATTGTTAGGCACGAACACACACATCTGCCTACAAGTACCCACACTGGATTGTTTAAACTGCAAGCTCAGGGTTACTATATTCAGGGGAATATTTGATATCACAGCTCAGTCTGCTTTGTAGAATGTGACTTCTGAACATGTGGAAAGCCATATTGAGGTCATTCTCATTAAAAGAAAAAGTCTTGCTTTGAAAAATGTAACACTGATTATAAATGCAGCTATATGTTTAACAGAAAGAAAGAAGAAAGAAATAGCAGGACAGATGCAAAGGAGCAACGGCTGTTTCCATAATAATGGTGGAGGGTAGAAATCATAACAGAGGCTATTTCAGGAGAGTAAAAACACTGATTCCCGCACTGCACACTTATTAGCAGCTATAATCCCAATGAAAGTAGAACTTAGCAATGAAGTTGGTCAATATTTTCTACACTCTACTTGAGCTCTGATGATATAGATAGAAAGACCAAAGATTCTGGTCATTTGTAAAATGCTGTGATAAAGACAAATGAATACACAGATTGAGGCTAACATAGACTTGGAAAATAAGGGGCCTAATTGGTTGGGTTAAAAATAATCAGGTTTATCAGGAAGATGATTTAGACAAGAAAAGCGTGCCCAGGACCGGCATAGAGTGAGCCATATATGACGAGCCTTCCAAAGATAGAGGACCGATTGACACTTGAAAACAGCCCAATTGACACGTGACTCCAACTTCATGAGAGCCAGGAGCCAGGACCCCAAGAAAGAGCTGCTCTCCAGTCCTGGATGCCTGAAAACACAGTTATCAAATGTTCCTCTTCACTTGTTACTGTGGGGATGATGTGTCCTGAGGAATCCAACCAACGTAATTTTTCGTCTAAACTATTGAATTTGGGATATCCCTGGCGGTCCAGAGGTTGAGACTTAGCACTTACATTGCAAGGGGTGAAGTTTCGATCCCTGGTCAGGGAACATAGATCCCACAAGCTGCGTGGCATGGCCGCAGAAAACACAACAAAAACCAAAACAAAACATAAAAAAAAAATTTTTTTTAACTACTGAATTCACATAATTTTCATTTTAGTAATGTTTCCATTTGAAAACTGTCTTTCAGGTTCAAGAAAAATTTAATATTGAAGCCACGACACTCACGCCTGTTTTTCAATGAATTCTCACAGGTGTTAGATGTGCTGGGATTCCACCTGGAAGCTGCATTGGCTCTTCATGGAAACATGTGACCTTGATATCACTGAGGAAGGGAGGACATACCCTCCAACCCACCCTCCATACTGGAGCCATGTTGCAAAGTGCCCATCGTATTAGAAGACTGCCTTCCTGTAGGGCTGTCCCTGGACAGGGTTCACCGATGCCAGGACAGAGACAATTCTGAGACCCAGAGTGTGTCCCCAACCCTCCCTGGTTCAGCCCACTCAGATGCAGGTCAAAGAGCAGGGACAACAAACAGGAAAATCACACATTGTCCTTTGTCCTCATCCCTCTGCAGGGTCCTCACATCTCCTCTCAGCTGTAAATGCTTCAACCACAGATGCAAATGAGCAACCAGCAGAGTCACAGCAACGGGGAGCCTGTGAGCCAGGGCGGGATTTGGTCTCACTTCCCAATGAACTTGGACCACTGTGCACAGTGTTACCACTTCTATATGAACTACAGTAATAATCGGCCTCGTCCTCAGCCTGGAGCCCAGAGATGGTCAGGGAGGCCGTGTTGCCAGACTTGGAGCCAGAGAAGCGATCAGGGATCCCTGAGGGTCGTTTATTGACATCATAAATCAGGGTTTTGGGGGCCGTGCCTGGGAGCTCTTGGTACCAACCGACATAGTTATATTTCCCTATGTCACTGCTGGTTCCAGCACAAGAGATGGTGACCGTCTGTCCCAGATTCCCGGACACTGAGGGAGGCTGAGTCAGGCCAGACTGGGCCCAGGATCCTGGAAAGAGGAGAAACACACTCTAGTCAGTTCTGTCACCCTGAGGACAAAGACACAAAGGATCAGTCAGATGTCCCTGGGGTCCCTTTCCTAGAGGCCTCACCTGTGTCCTGAGTGAGGAGGGTGACAAGGAGCAGAGCCCAAGCCATGGTGGAGACGCCCCAGACGCTGCCTTGTGAGCCCCAGCCCTGGGCCTGCTCCCCCAAACCTCTCTTATCCCCTCCACCCACGGAGGGAGGGGCCTCCATGCAGATCAGCTTCCTGCACCTGCCCCTCCTCCGCTCTCTGCTCACCCCCTCTGACATGGTTTGTTCCAGATTCTTCTGCATCCCTGCACAGCAGAGATTATTGGAGACTTAACTCCTTCACATGGTGTGTTAAGACAGAACGAGTCAATGACAGGATGTGGGAAAGGAATCCAGCCCGGGATTTCCTGTCTCTCCTGGTGTGAGAGTCACGGTGCTTCCTGGGGGAGGAATCCCAGAAGGTCCCCTCTTTGCTCTTGGGACAAAGGAGAGGCCCTGAGCCCAGGCGGCTGAAAAATCCAACTGCCCCGCTTTCTGAGAGTTAAAGGCTGAGCTGCGCACCAGTATCCCCTCAAATACTTCTGTTTTAAAAATTTTATTGAAGGGCTTCCCAGGTGGCGCAGTGGTTGAGTCCGCCTGCCAATGCAGGGGACACGGGTTTTTGCCCCGGTCTGGGAGGATCCCACATGCCGCGGAGCGGCCGGGCCTTTGAGCCATGGCCGCTGAGCCTGCGTGTCCGGAGCCTGTGCTCCGCAACGGGAGGGGCTACAACGGTGAGAGGCCCGCGTACCGCAAACAAACCAAAAAAACAAACAAAAAAATTTCTTGAAGGGACTTGCGTGGCGGTCCAGTGGTTAAGGCTCCACACTTCCACTGCAGGCGGTGTGGGTTTGATCAATGGTCGGAGGACTAAGGTGCGGCATGTCGCGTGGCGCAACTAAAGAATTTTTAAAAATTAAAAAAAAGAAACAAAAAAAATTCTATTGAAGTATAGTTGGATTACAATGTTGTGTGAATCTCTGCTGTACAGCAAAGTGACTCACTTATTCATTTATATATACATTCTCTTTCTTATTCTTTTCCATTATGGTTTGTCATAGGATATTGAAAACAGTTCCCTGTACTATACCGTAGGACCTTGTTGTCTATTCATCCTATATATATTAGTTTGTATCTGCTGGTCCCAAACTCCCAATCCATCCCTCCCCCACTCCCAACTCCCTCTCATCCCCCTCAGTTGGGAGGGTCCTCAGATTCCCCTCCAGCCTCTGTCTCCAAAGTGCTCTGAGTCTGAGGCCCAAGCCTGAGCTCTGGGCCATTTAGTAGCACTTTTGAAGATGATTTCTTGGGGCACAAATGCTTTGGGACTAAGAGGGGTTACGCAGGAAGCAGCTCTTGAAACTTCACACAGGACAGTAGAAGCCACAGATACCTTCCCGGAATCCTGGCCCTTGCTGACCCCTGGTGGCTTCAGATGGTGCCAACCAAGACCCTGGAACCTGAGGGACAGAAAACAACCCGGTCCCCAGACTGGCTGCTGTGCAGCTCCTTGTAGGACGTTTCCGAAGAGCAGGTCCAAGTTTGTGTAAATGAACTGACATGGAAAGCATAGTTCACAAAAGGTGGATGGAATTAACCACCTGGACTCAACGGGGCTGGCAGTCTGATTAAACCAAAATGCCAACATAGGATTTAAAGACCTATAGTTCCACCCCATAATATTGGCCACACCACGATAGACTGAAATCACTTGGCATATGGAAAACCAGAACAGCTCAACTGTATGGAAGGGAAAGTTAACAGAGCGTGTCTCTGTTAACAGATCTGCTGGAATTATGTCACAAAGATATTCATCCAGTTTGTGAAAAATGATGCGAGAAACAAGGACAGAACCTACTGAAGTCAATAGACAGATACAGAGTGTCAGCCAATATACGGGAGAAAAATCTAACGAAGAGTGATGTGTGTATATGTATAACTGATTCAGTTTGCTGGACAGCAGAAGCCAACACAACAGTGTAAATCTGCTATACTCCAATAAAATGTTTTTAAGAAAGAAAGTCTCAGCTAAGCAATAGAAGGTGGAAAAAACACAGTGAATCTACTACAGAGAAAATTCCAGCAGATGGGATTAACGACAGACAGAGCACTGGATAATGAAAGATTTCTGACTTGAAGTCAGGCAATGGAAACAGTCCCTGTTGAACAGAAGGGGGGAATATGAATTTAAAAGAATGAAGTAGTATCCACAAATTATGGAACTTCAATTGACCTAATACACAAATAATTGGAGTTCCCAAAGGAGAGGAGACAGAGAGACACAGAGAAACCCTCACATCCAGAATCTTGACACACCTCAGGGTGTAGAAACGAGAGGGCAACCACATCGAGTTTCATTGTAATGAAATCTTGAGCTGTGGACAATTTTTGAGACCCCTCTTCAGGTTGATTGACTATTGGTATGTTAGGAAAATGTCAGCTAAAGAAATAGTTCCCGGACTTTCCTGGTGGTCCAGTGGTTAACACGCAGGGCTTCCAATGCAGGGGGCACGGTTTCCATCCTTGTTCGGGGAACTAAGATCCCACATGCCACTTGGTGGGGTCAAAAAAAAAAAGAAAACCCAGTTCCCTGCAGATTGTACCACAATGTTTCCTCCTCTCTCTCCCTCTCCCCAACCTCACGACACAAACGTCTGTCCCAGAGTTCTTCACTCTGGTCTTTGTGGGTGCGTGGAGCACATGCACAACTCTGATTGTTTCTTTTAAACCCAAGTCAAACAATACTGATAGTCAGAGTCATATATCAGAGTTTAGGAAGAGTCCAGAGAACATAGGAGTACAGAAAAGCACAAATATGGAAGCCAAGATGCATGTCGACAAGCGTTTACTGACTTTTTCCTGAGAAAGGCCAGTCCCAGGTCTGCAGTGGTGCCAAGTAGACCTGTCATTCCATAGGTCGTGATCAGTGGTGAGTATGGTCGTGATGAGCTGAGGTAACTTAACAATTATAATGAGTGTGAGTCCTTACAGATGCAGGTAGACCTGCAGATTCATTCTCCTTTTAGTCGTGAGGCTGGTAGACCACTGCCCACTAAACCCACCGACAGATTTGCTCTAGGGAGAGGGTGAACCACATGTCCTGGATAAGGGGGCACGGCAGAGCTGACTCTGTGGGGCTCAGGAGGAGAAGCCTGTGTGCCTCCAGAGTTTTGTAGCCTCTGCCCACCTCTCTGGAATGGCCATCTCCCATGGAGGCCTTTCTCCAATGGGCAACCGGCAGAAATATTCACTTACAAGGAAGCTGACATCATCCAGGTGCTGACATACCTGACACCATCCTGTAAAGTTGGATGCACGTCGCCCGGATTCTGATTTGTACTGTATGGCTGGCTAGGATTGTCTTGACATGAACAATTTTCTAGGATCTTGATCAGCCAGGAACAATCTCTCTCGCTTCCTCCCAGTGAAGTGATCTCAGACAACTCCTGGAGTACACGTCCCGCTGAATAGCAGGAAACATGGGACAGCTGATACCCTGACAATATTCGCCTTAGAAATCCAGGACACACCCGAATCCCACAAGGCCAGATGCCTGACTCTAGGCTTCCTTGTCTTTCCTCTGGGACCCTGTCTGCCATCTTCAGGACGGGCTCCAGGAAATCAGGGAAGCCCCGCCCAGGACCAAGCTGAGCCTCTGTTAGGGTCCATGTCTCTTGGGGCCTCACCTGTAGACACACTACCCTTTCCTCACTCAGCGGGTTGGATGCTTGTACCCACTGTTTCAAACTATGTTGTTTGGGGGATGCATATCGAGGAAGGCTGGGGCAGGAATGTAAAGAAAGGCCATGGAATGATTAACCCTGGAGTCAGCAAACCAGCTAATCGGGGAGTGGGATAGACAGATGTGCTTTGGGGGGTAGATTTCCTCTGGGGTTTGTGGCTTCTGTTTATTATTCCTGCTTAAATTGTGAGTGTGCATTTCACACATTCTTCTTCAGGAATGCTGCATTTCATAATCAAAGGAATTGTGCAAAATACGCTGAAAGAGACATGACTACTTTTCCTCTCCTTAGCTACATAGACCAGGACTCAGACATGGAGGAAATTTTCATGAAAATCTGCAAGTGTAAGATGCAAACCTGCCCTTGAAGCCTTGCTGATGGTAGAAACAGGCACCTGGAACGTTTGAACAAAGTGGAAAGCAAAAGAGAGTCATCGTCGGGACAAAGACCGTCTCAGGCTGTTTGATGCAGCTGAGACCGTGCCCCCTCCCTGCCCCTCCAGCTCCTCCAGGACACATGCAAACAGCACCTAGAGGGAAGGGGAGATGCCCCCACCCGGGATCCTTAGGAGGCTCTGAGAAGGAGAGAAGATGAAGCCTTGACTGCCTCTTGAAGACGTCCCTGAGGGGAATGTCGTGTTTTCATTTCATCTCGGGAAGTGAGGTGAACCTAGAATTTTCATTCCCTAGGCCCCGAAAGGATCACTCTGTAATGGGTTGTGACAGGAGAGAGAAAAAATGAATGTGAATCTGTGAATTGATTACTTGATCCATCAGATGAAGTACATCCTTATAACGTAGTATTATTCGGCTGTAAGAAGGGGGAAGTAGTGAATATGCTTCCACAGGAATGAGCCTGGAAACATTAGGCTATATGGGGGGATCCTGGCACAAAGGTCCGAGGGGCACAGGGAGTGACTGCAGGTGGATGAGGTGTGTCTTGAGGGGCAGGAAGCATCTGGACTCTGGAGTGATCATGGATGGACTAACTTGTCAATACATTAAAAACCCTGATTCTACACCTTAAATGATGACTGTGATTTCATGCGAACTCTGTCTAAAAGAAATGTATTAAGTCTTAGATGCTGATGAATGAAACCTATTCCCAGTGGTTCAGAAAATGAATGTTTTGTTTATGTGTGTGGGTGTGTTGAGTATGTATATTTATCGATGTTTATATATGGATACACATCCAAATACATACACACACACACACACACACACACACACACACATATAGGCAGAGAGAGAAAATGAGAGATAAGCTGATATAATGAAAAGCGAAGATGGCAATAGTGAAAAATGATGGATCTGGGAAAAAGGTCTGAAGCAGTTCTTTATGAAATCTTCAAATTCATTTAAGTTTGTAATTATTGGCGAATAAAATAATAACAAACAAGCAACAACTGAAATCCTGTATTTAAGAGTGAAGGGGCTGGAGGGAGCTAAAGGGAGGTTTTGGTCTCACTTCCCTGTGACCTTGGACCACTGTGCCAAGGGCTACTACTTGAATCTGAGCTACAGTAATAATCAGCCTCGTCCTCAGCCTGGAGCCCAGAGATGGTCAGGGAGGCCGTGTTGCCAGACTTGGAGCCAGAGAAGCGATCAGGGATCCCTGAGGGTCGTTTATTGACCTCATAAATCAAGGTTTTGGGGGCCGTGCCTGGGAGCTGTTGGTACCAGCTGACATAGTTATATTTCCCTATGTCACTGCTGGTTCCAGCACAAGAGATGGTGACCGTCTGTCCCAGATTCCCGGACACTGAGGGAGGCTGAGTCAGGCCAGACTGGGCCCAGGATCCTGGAAAGAGGAGAAACACACTCTAGTCAGTTCTGTCACCCTGAGGACAAAGACACAAAGGATCAGCCAGATGTCCCCGGGGTCCCTTCCCTGGAGGCCTCACCTGTGTCCTGAGTGAGGAGGGTGACAAGGAGCAGAGCCCAAGCCATGGTGGAGACGCCCCAGACGCTGCCTTCTGAGCCCCCAGCCCTCAGCCTGGTCCCCCAGAACTCTCTTATCCTCTCCCCCCCAGAGGAGGGAGGGGCTTCCATGCAAATCTGCTTCCTGCACCTGCCTGTCCTCACCCCTTCTTCTCATCCCCCTGACATGGTTTGTTCTAGATTCTTCTACATCCCTGGACAGCAGACAATCCTGGAGAATTAACTCCTTCACATGGTTTGTAAGGACAGAACGAGTCCATGACAGGATGTGGGAAAGGAATCCAGCCCGGGATTTCCTGTCTCTCCTGGTGTGAGAGTCATCATCGTTCCTGGGGGAGGAATCCCAGAAGGTCCCCTCTGTGCTCTTGGGACAAAGGAGAGGCCCTGAGCCCAGGCGGCTGAAAGATACATCTGCCCCACTTTCCAGGAGTCAGAGGCAGAGCTGGGGACAGTAACCCCTCAACTCCCTCTTTTTTAAAAACATTTTATTGAAGGGACTTCCATGGCAGTCCAGTGGTTAACACTCTGTGCTTCCACTGCAGGGGGTGCAGGTTTGATCCCTGGTCGGGGAGCTCCAATCCTGAATGCCGCATACTGCTGTGAAAAATGAAAAAAAGAAAGAAAAGAACAAAGAAACTGAACATTCTTATTGACGTGTGCTTGAGTTACAATGCTGTGTGAATTCCTGCTGTTCAATAAAGTGAGTCAGTTATACTCTATATACATTTTTTCATATTCTTTTCCATTCTGGTTCATCAGAGGATATTGAATACAGTCCCCTGTGCTATACCATAGGTCCTTGATGTTTATCCATCTTATATATAATAGTTTGTATCTGCTGGTCCCAAGCTCCCAATCCATCCCTCCCCCACCCCCAACTCCTTCTTATCCCCCTCAGTTTGGAGGGTCCTCACATTCCCCTCCAGCCTCTGTCTCTGCAGTGCTCTGAGTCTGAGGCCCGAGCCTGAGCCCTGGGCCATTTATTAGCACTTTTTAAGATGATTTGTTGGGGCACAAATGCTTTGGGACATAAGAAGTGTTCCGTGGGGAGCCCCTCTTGAAACTTCATGCAGGACAGTGTAACCCTCAAGTACCTTCCCCAAATCCTGGCCCTTGCTGCCCCCTGGTGGCTGCAGACGGTGCCAACCAAGCCCCTGGGAGGCAGCTGAGTGGGGGCTGGAAATCCCTCTTGCATCGCCCTCCCCTCCTCCCTCCTTCCCCATCAAGCTCAGCACCAGGCCTCCGATCCCTTCCATCCCCTCTAACCTCATTTCCCTTTGTCCATTAACTCCCTCCACGATGGGATGTGTCACCTGCCACACCAGGTGGCCTGGACCCTCACCCCAGGACTATTTAGCCTACCCCACCACAGCCTTGGTACCAGGTTATGCCTGTGAGGCAGCTCTTCATACCAAGTGACAGACATTTCAGGAGCCCAAGAGAGGTGACTCTATGGCCAACGGTGGGGAAAGCTAAAGGCTTGCCTTGGGGATTGAGGGAAAAGGAGAAAGATGTTTGGGCGAAGCAATCAGTTTTGACTCATGACTATTGCTTAAGTGTGTTTTGAACATGTTTGTGCTTTTTTATTTTACACACTGGTTAAAATAATAATGTCTGTTATTAAAGATAAGACTTAGTCCCACAGTCTGCAAGTTGCAGACTCAGGAAAGCTGTTGGTGTGATTCAGACCAAGTCCTAAGACCTGATACCGAAGTTGCTGAGGACGGAGGAAAATGAGATGAGATGTCCCCGCTCAACAGCGAGACAGGAAAGGGGCAAATTCCTCCTTCCTCTGCTCATGTTCTATCCAGACCCTCAAAGGACTGGATGCTTCTCAGTTCCTCCTTTGCTCCAAGTCCTGAGGCTTGACACGCAGGGGAGCGGGTAGATGCCGTGGCCCAGCCAGGAAGGGGCGGGGGGGAGGATATTTTCTTCCCAAGAAGTTGTTCTGAAGCTGGTTCTGAGGGACACGGAGCACCTGGCCTTCTGATGAGTTCACCTCCCCACACACCTGATCTCCCCCTTCCACCACACACACACCTGGGGAGGGGCTTCCTGCCCTCTGCATCTGCAAGGCCCTTGACTGCAGGAGGCCTGAGTTTGAGTCTGGGATGGAAGGATGCTGCCCTCTACCTGAAGGCTCCTGCCTTTCCCTCTGAGCTCATTCATAGCTACCCCAAAAGGATTTTCTTTCTTTCTTTTTTTTCATGTGGACCATTCTTAAAGTCTTTATTGAATTTGTTACAACACTGCTTCTGTTCTATGTTTTGGTTTTTTGGCCACGAGGCATGTGGGATCTTAGCTCCCCAACCAGGGATCAAACCCACACCCCCTGCATTGGAAGGCAAAGTCTTAACCACTGTACCGCCAGGAGAGTCCCCCAAAAGGGTTTTCAGAAGTGGTGGTTCCCCCAAATCAGGACATACGGCCTTAGGAATGCAGACCAGCCATCCTGGATTCTCTCCAAGACCTTCCTTGTCAGCTTAATCTTGCAGCAGACTGGGGGACTAGGGGCTGTGTGGGGTGGCTGAATTTCTTCATATCTCCAAAATAAATCACTGGTCAAGGAAAACATTTATGATGGAAAAGTTTACTCCCAAATATAGAAAAGTTGGGAATTCCCTGGCCATCTAGTGGTCAGAACTCCGTGCTTCCACTGCAGGGGGCGTGGTTCGATCCCTGGGTGGCAGGGAACTAAGATCCCACGTGCTGTGCGGCGAGGCCAAAAAACAAAACAAAATAAAACCACAAAAAACAAGCTAAAACACCCCCAAAATATAGAAAATTATTTGACCATGGCCAGCGTTATCATTTTAGTGACCACCTTCTGGACATCTTGACATGCTTAAATACAATGTTCAGGAAAAAGAATTACATGTATTCCAGGAGGTGGGGGGGGGGGGTCCCTGTAACTTTCACTGCTTCTTCTACTCCAGGCCTAGTCTAGCCCCAGGAACGTGGTAAACATTGTGAGCACTGCTTGAAGCAATGAAATGAATCAATGTTACTTTCATGTTTACTTGTACATGAATAGGACTATATCATACAATATAAGCAATCCTGTGACCTTTGCTTTCAAATATCTCCGACGTCATCTTTTCAGTGTGTCAACCTGAAATCAGGCCTTAAATCAGCCATCGAATCATGAAAATAACGTTCGGCAATCTTCAAAGGGATCCCCTTTCCATTTCAAGTCCCACAGATGCATCCTTTGCCCTCTCCGAGAATTAGTTACAACCCGCCACTTTAAAACAATGGTCTTCTTGTTTTGGTTTGGTTTTTTTCTGGTTCCATCCTAAAACTTATGAGCACTATCTCCTTGAGTGTTGCATCAGCAGCCTCTCAAGGACAAATGTTTGTCGAATGAGTCTGGACAAGAGGAAGGAGGGGGAGGCTGAGGCTCCAGTTGCAAAGTGAAAAAATTGAGTTTGTACCAGCCCTGTTCCAGGTGACAATCCCAGGTCCGGGGGGATCAACACAATTCCCTCATTTGTATGTACCTATGTATTCATTCATCCATCCATCCCACCATGGGTGTAGCTGGACACCTTAAGCTCTGTTAGCTCACAGGCACGGGGCATGTGTGGGGGAATGGCAGGGTTGAGCCACGAAAGATAGCCATCACTACTGCCCTGCCTGTTATTCTTGGCCACCACTACCTTCTGGTGGCCTGTGGTTAAAGATTTAGGGTCACCTGGACCACAAGGACACAGCCTCACACTTACTGGGCTTGAGTGAGGAAGCTGAATTCAAAGGACCCAAAGGAGGTCCCCCAGGCCAGCGTTAGTGACAGGGCTGGAGTTCCGCTTTGCTCTTAACCCCTCCAGGCAAGAATCCTCACCCACCTGGCTCTCACCATCTCTCCAGAAGCCCCACTTTCTCCCCTAGAGGGGCTGGGAGGAAGGAGGTGCCAAAACCGTCCTGGATTCCATGTCTCCAGTGCCCCCTGGTGGCCCGGACGCGACATCCCCAGGGTTCAGGGGTACCGCTTGCGAGGGTCCCGCCCCGCTCCGCCCCGCCCCGCCCCGCCCACACTTCCTTTTCCAGGCCCCTTCCTGACTTTGTCCAAAGGGGTCCGTTGGTGAAAAGAGGTGAACCCTGCACTCAGGACCAGCACAAGCTGAGGCCATCAGAGGGGCTGCGGAGGTCAGACGGAGGTGAAGAGAGCAGACACAGCAACTGTTTGGCTTCTGAAAAACCATATGGGGGGGTGGGGGGGGTGGGAAGCACAGTCTGGAGGGAGGACTATCTAGTCAAACCCTGGCTGGGGTCTCCGCTGCCCCAGGGGTCACATAAGTGGTAAAGTCGAGAGAGTAGGGGCCACTGGCCTGGCCAAGGGCAGGGACATCTTATCGACAAGAGGGAGGTGGGAGTGGGGCGAGGGCCCCGGAGCCGGCCCTGGCACCCCACGCCCCACAGAGAGGAAGGGGTTGCGGAAGAACAGGCCCAGAGGTGGGGGTGGGGGAGGAGGTGGGGGGTTCTAAGCCTCGACCCCTCCCTCCGGATCTCAAGAGCCCCTTCATCCCAGCCCACGCCCACCCCTCCCCACCCCCCCACCTACCCCCACCCCATCCCCACCTCACCCCGTTCTCCATCCTACCCCATTCCCTTCCCCCATTCCACGATTCCTCCCTCCCCCACCTCACTTCCATTCCATCCCATCTCCTACCCCCACTTCACCCATCCCCCCATCTCCTCCCCATCCCCCTAACCCTACCTTTCCCCCATCCCACCCCTGACCCACCCCATCCCCACTCTCACCACCCGGCCGTCCAGTGGGCATGGCCACAGACGCCACCCCTCCCCCTCTCCGCACTCCCTCCCCGCCTACTAAACGGAACCCCTTCTAGACTGCGTGGAAGACCCCACTCGCGATCCCAGGATCTCGTGAGATTTGCCCCAGGAGGAAACAGAAAGCAGGATTGGTCGGGCCGCGTGGTTTCCAGGCGGGGCGCTGCTGAGTTCGCGGTTCTTTGTCTGCAGAGCCCAAGCGGGGGATCGTGTGGCGTGGCGCTGCGGCACGAAAGGTAAGTTCCCGTCCTGGTGCCCCCGCGTTCCCGTGGGGTGACCTTGATTTAGTCCCCGGGGCCCCCAGCGGGCCCCCGCTCCTGTTCTCCAGCCGAAAACGAGCTCTCACGACCTGGGGCTGGAGCGGAGGCCACAGGCGGTGGGGGGCCGCCTTGGGCCTACCCGGGCCACGTGCCCCGTGAAGAGGCCGCAGCGCCGCGTGGGGGACGTAATAATCCAGGGCACCCGGGTCTGCGGGGATGGCCGGAGCTCATTGGGCGCTCTTTGCGCTGGAAATGGGGTTCCCTCGGGAGGTGCCAGGGTGTGGGGGCCAGAGAAAGGGACAGAACTGGGGCTGCAGGACGGCGGTTAGTGCCCTTAGAGGAAGGTCCCTTTGACCCGAGCATCAGGTCTTTCCTTCGATTGTCTGCTGCTTCAGCCGATGAGAAATTTCTCGGGTTTGGAGATACGAAGAGTTTCTCACTGAAACGGCAGGGTCGGGGCTCCGGTTTTCAGTTCGCCCAGCAGAGTTCTCACTGTGGCTTCATAACTACACGTGTGAACACACCGTGTCTTTGTTTTTTGGAGAATTTGGGTTCTTGTATTTTGTTGTTTTTTGGGGGGAGTTTTTTTTTGCGGTATGTGGGCCTCTCACTGTTGTGGCCTCTCCCATTGGGAAGCACAGGCTCCGGACGCGCAGGCTCAGCGTCCATGGCTCACAGGCCCAGCCGCTCCGCGGCATGTGGGCTCTTCCCGGACCGGGGCAGGAACCCTGCCGATGTCCCCTACATCGGCAGGCGGACTCTCAACCACTGCGCCACCAGGGAAGCCCGAGAATTTGGGTTCTTATTCTCAGACTTGGGTGGAGACGGGTGACTGAGATGGTAGGAAACCAGGGAGACCAGGTGTCGGAGGACCTGAGGCCAGCGTGAGCTGGACCAGCGTGGCGGAAGACATCTTCAGGTAAACTGGTCCCCTGCACCTCATCATGTCCCAGGATGTCCTGTTGTCCCCTCAGTGCTGTTAATCGTGGAGCTGCATGCAATCTGCATCCTGAAGCCCTCACAGCGGGAGGAGGATGAGCAGCCTTTATTTTTCCAAGTCATTTTCCCAAGAGAGCGTTCATCCTGCTGTCTTCTTAGAAGAAGCAGCTGCAATGTGTTGGGGTCCCATTCCCGAAGCCACGGTTACGTTCAGAACCTGTGCTTGGGGCGAAGGAGCAGGGCTGGCATCAGCCCCCAGAGACTTGAGTCCTGTGTGGTGTTGGGCAGGGGCAGGGTGGGTGAGCCCAGGGAGGTTTTGGTCTCCCTAAGCGGTGGGCTGGGACCCCTGGGCCTAGGGGCGGTTCCGGAAAGAAAGCACCCAGAGGGCACAACGAGTCCTCCAGCTGCAGCCCAAGGTGGCCAGGGAGGCGGACCTGGAGCTGGAGGATGGAGAGGGACCCCAGGAGCAAGGACGAGCTCGTGCACTGGGGGTGCTGGGCAGCACATGGGTGCTGTTGATACCAGCACACCGGGCTGTAACCCCCAGTATCACTGCTGCCTCCAGAGCAGGAAATGTGGCCTCTCTGTCCCAGAGCCACAGCCCTGTATTAAACACAGACACTGAGTGGTTGTCAGGACAGACTGGGCTCAGGACCCAGAGAGGAGCAGGATGTGCAAAGCGGAGAGGTCAAGGTCATCACTCCAGAGATGTTCAGGGTGGAGGGAGAAAAGAGGGTCAGCCCTGGGCTGCCAGACGGTCCCCTCCTTAGTGCCTCTCACCTGTGCAGACAGACCATGAGCAGACCCCAGGCCATGGCGGAGACCCCCACGAGCTCTTCTGCAGCCATGGCGCCAGGCTGGGCTCCCCACACCTTTCTTAGCCCCTGCCTCACGTGTGGGAGGGAACTCTGTGCACAGCTGCTTCCCAAATCCTTCAGGCAACACCGTATCAGCGAATCTGCTTCCTTCGTCCTGCCGAGGGCAAGCAGTGCTGGGAGGTTTCCTGGAGCCTGAGCTCCCGGGGTACGGCTGCTGAGCCGAGGTACCAGTGAGTGCAGGCCTTTCTGGATTTCTCCCCGATATATCGCCCCTCCCCCCATCTTCCTGGAAGACCTGGCAGGACCCACAGAGCTGCTGAGTGCCTAGACTGTGGTGGGTGATGTCCCCGGAATGGAGGCTCCTGTCCTCCGCTCTCGTCCCCGACCTTGTCCACTGTCCACGAACAGAGTGGGCTGTTCCCATCCGCAGGCGACTTCCCCGGGCACACTCCCACTGGGCTGGCACGTTGATGGCTTAGCGAGCCCTGGACCAGGAGCCAGGGGCCTCGTTCCCGTGTCACCCTCTCGTGGCTGGCTCTGTGACACAGGTGCAAAGGACTCGCCCTTTTGAGCCTCAGCCACTGCACAGGGAAAGGAAAAAGCAATTTAAGGCCCCTGCCGACATTTCAGATCTTGAGGGAGAACCCGAGGCTAGGAGAGTGAAACGCTTTGGTGATTTAAGCTCTACCAAACACGAGGAATTGTTGACTGACTCGTCATTCTGATTCAGAATCCAGCTTCAGGCTCCTTGTCCCCATCTCCTGGAAAAGCTTCAATGAAGGGCATGGTTGTGACAAAAAAATGAAGATGTCCCAGAGGCAGTGATGCCAGCAAACATCTTCACAGTAAAGGAACTTGGAGATAATGTCAGGCCCTGAAAACACAAAGGGTGAAATGTTGGAAGCAGATCCAGGCTTAGAAAGCAGAGTGACACCGCAATGAGAAGCCCACGCACCACAACGAAAAGCAGCCCCCGCTCGATGCACCTAGAGAAAGCCCGCATGCAGCAACGAAAACCCAATGCAGCCAAAAGTAAATAAATAAATTAAAAAAAAAAAAAAAAAAAGGCAGAGTGATAAGTTGTCCGGGCTTAGGAAGGACACTCAGCCCCGACTGCAAGTTATGTGATGAGAAGCAGGGAAGCAGTGTTGAGAGGATTCTTGATGAGTTTTTCGCAAAGAAACAAAACACTTTTTCTCAGTGCTTAAAATCACAGTGTACTAAAAAAAATAGCTTTACTGGGCTTCCCTGGTGGCGCAGTGGTTGAGAGTCCGCCTGCCGATGCAGGGGACACGGGTTCGTGCCCGGGTCCAGGAGGATCCCACATGCTGTGGAGCGGCTGGGCCCGTGAGCCATGGCCGCTGAGCCTGCGCGTCCGGAGCCTGTGCTCTGCAACGGGAGAGGCCACAACAGTGAGAGGCCCGCGTACTGCAAAAAAAAAAAAAAAAAAAGTAGCTTTACTATTTTTACTTTTCTAAACATTACAGTGGATCGTGTTAAGAGGGTTCTTAACGTTTTCAAAAAATATGTAACGGCTGCAGGAAAAGTCATATTTTGCCTTAGATTATGAAGGTTGGCTTTGCAGTTTCAGCATGCATGGTCGCCTTGGTGGCCCTGCCTCACCGTGCAGGCCACGTCCGCCTGTCATTATTTTTTCGACTTGCTTGTTTTTCATTTGTCTGCTTAGTTGAATGCAAGGTCCGTGCCTCAGAGACACCCTGAGTGGAAGACCATGACATTTTCTTTCTTCCAGTCTTACTGAGATAGAATTGACATACAACCCTGTATAAGTTTAAAGGGTGCAGCATCATGAGTTGACTTAACATGCATCATCTCATATGGATACAAAATTATACAGAAAACACGTTTTTCCCCTGTGATGAGAACTCTTCGGATTTACTCTCTCAATGACTTTCATACGTAACCTACAACAGTGTCAGTTATACTTACCCTGTTGTATATCATCTCCCTAGTATGTACTTCTAACTAGAAGACGACCATGACATTTTCACTGGGCTGTTCCTCCCCGTCACCCAGAACAGCAGTGGATGGTCTGCTCCAGGCACTCTGTAAATGTTTTGAGTAAATCGAGGGTTGCCGATAGAGGGGGAGTCTGGGTATGGGGGCGAGGGGACCAGCTGGGCGGGAGACCTCCCTGTGAGCGCGTCCCCTCTGCCTGGTGCCTCCTGCCAGCCCTCAGCACAGGGTGGGCTGTCCCCTCAAAGGTGGAGCCAGTGCTCCCCGAGTCCTGAGGCTCACTGACCCTCCTCCAGTGGAAAACAGTCCAGTGCAAAGGGCCGGACAGCCTAACGCACCTGGTGTCACTCTGAGCCACAGTAACCTTATGGCTTGGTGTTGGAGAGTCGGGGTCAGTTGGATGACAGGGATGAACACCAGACCCCTCTTCTCTCCTCCTCTGTCCAAAAGCACAGTTCCCACCATCTCAGGCAATAGCGAGGTTGACCGTGCAAAGTCCTGAGAAGCATCCTCTCCGGGGCCAAAGGCCAAGACTGGGGCCTCCCCTTCTCTCTGAACCTCTCTCATCTTTGTGTCTAGGGTCAGTGCTCCCTCTCTGTCCCTTGGAGTTGGCAGTGGGGACAGCCAGTGGCACCTCCCCCAGGCCAAGGCAAACAGAGCCAGATCCTGGGGACACTCCCAGTCCCCAAGTGCCCTTAGTGGTCCCAGACATGGCTTCAGCATATAAGGGACACATTTCTGAGAGCCAGGAAACCAGGCCCCCGGCTCTGCTGCCATTTCCCTCCTCCGCCCTCGTCCTGGGCCATCCCCTGCCCAACTAGCCTGGAGTGGGCCCTCAGCCTCCCGCACCCCTACTTGCCTCTAGAAGCACTTCCCTCAGGATTAACTGGCTGGACCCAGGGTGACCTGGATGTCCGACGTGTCCTCACTGGGGAGGAAGAAGTGGGGAGACTTGCTTGTTTCGGTCTAGATGTCATTGGATGTGAAGTGGAACCACATCTTGCCAAGTGCAGGAAGAGGCAGAGAGGGCTGACAGAGACCTTCGAGTTTTCAGAAGGCCCAGAGGGCAAAATGTTCCAGGGCAAGAAGAGATCTGACTGCAGAGGGAAAGGAGACGTACCAGATCCTCGGTAGGATCTTGTCTGCTCGAGGCTGGGTCAAGAGAGCCGAAGGAGGAGAAGCCACCATCGGCCTGGCACCCAGGGCGTCTGTCAGCCTGGCGCCTCTGAAGACCAGCAGGGTTGGGGTCTTCCTCTGGAAGCCAGGAAGTGTCATCTTCCAGCATTTCTGGTGCTTCTATGAATGCAGAAAAGTAGCTGGCCTTTTCTTTACCTTTTTCTACACTCGTTATGTCAGAAGAATTGGGGAGAAATCCGTGATTTCTGTTGATGCCAGTGGAAGGATGTCGGGTCCCTCACCCTCCCCGCATCGTGGCCACACCCCAGGCTCTGGGAGAGGTGGGCTGACTTGCCAGGGATGCAGAAAGGGGGGGCTGCCCCATCAGCACAGGCCAGGAGCAGGAACCTGGGGACACACATGCATTCTAAAGACCCCAGGAAGGCCCTGGGGGCAGATGCTTTGCGTTCCCAGTAGAAATTCTGTAACTGGAGACGGGAAGGGGGACAGGACACACCCCCACCATAAGCTCAGAGGCTGCTCTGGCCTGTGCAGCATGAGAACAGGTGACCAGGATGTGGTAGAAACGTCCCCCCAATTGACTCATGCCTGGGCCTTGGGAGTCGTCCTGGGCCAGTCCTGGCACTGGGCAGGGAGGACAGGTCTTCTTACAGCTGTGCCCCTGGTCCTTCTGCCTCTGGACAAACAGGCTCTGCATGGAGGTGGAGGTGGACAGAGGAGGGTCCCCTGCCTCGCTGGGGAAGAATGTTCGGCTTGTACTTCCCATTTTTACATCATTCGAAGGCAGTGGTCCCTCCTGCCTCTTTGGATCTCCTGGTTGCTGGGTTCCCATGGAAACATCCCAGGCTTGGACGTCTGCCATTTCCTGTTTCCCCGAGGTCCACGTGAAGTCAGTCATCTCTTCCTAACGCTCTGTGGGGCAGATCCATCCACACCCCTCCCCCAAGCAGGTCTTCTGGTTACTCCCTGAGTGGAGCATGGCAGTGTCCACCCCTGGCCAAGTCCCCGGCTCACCAGGCTGAAAAGGAAACTAACTGAATTTCAGCTTTTCTCTGAAGGTTATTTGAGGCGCTGGATGACAAGTGCGAGCACCACTCAGTGGCTGCTCCAGAATCGGGAACATTCTGCTTAACTTACTAATCTCGACTTCCTGCAGCTGATCAGTCCAGGTGATGGTCTGGGAGTTGAGTGTCCATAGAGCACATTCTAGCTTAACCCTGTTTTAGGCAAACTGCTGATAGGGACGGTAGAAATTTGGAGAAAGCAGTCTCTGGGAAATTACCAAACCAGAGAGCATCCTTCAGAGAATGCTGCCACCTCGCCCACAGAATAGAATTGTCGGGGGGTCACAATGCAGGGGGTGGAGAGGTTCCGTCAGCCTGTATTCTGAAACCTCAACAGAACCAACGTGTGAGCCAGCCCAGCAGGGGCATCGCCCCCAAACCCTTCAATACCGAACACAGCTTCACGTCCCCTGAGGAGAAGTTCGGTGTTAGAGTAGCTGTGCTTAACGCAGAGCAAGAGAAAAGCTGAATTTTGTTTGTGGGCCTAATGGTGCTCTCGCATCAGAAACCCTGTAAGTGAAAGCCTTAGGGGAGGGGTCGGGGGGCTTTTTGAAGCCGCTTTGCATTACTTGTTTCCTAGGATTGAGGAAATGTTAAGTTATCCACAAACACTGGGAAGGGGCCTTTGAAGGTCATGATGAGGGTTGAAGCTGCTGGACAGAGCCTGGGCTGGGATGTGGAAGAGGACGCCTGAGCCTCAGGGCAAGTCCTCTTCTGGTTGCAGCCCTTTGCTGACACCGATATGTGTGCTTGGCCCACGTTTATTTCCCTCCCTGCCTGCAAGAGCCCAAAGAGCCCACAGCCCTGACCCCCTCAGTGGCTTTCAGGCTGAATAAGGTGTGTCCCAGGTTTGGCCACCAGCACAGTTCCGGCCTCTCCCAGCCCACATGCCTACATTTCATCTTGTCAAGCCAATTTGCATATCCCCGCTTCTGGGAGGAAACACCCTTTGCTCCAGGGACAGAGGGAGGAAGATTGAGTCTTGGGTTTGCCTTGGCTTTAAGGGATCCACCAGGTCCCCCTGTAGCCACTCCTGCTGGCAATTTCTCAGGCCCATCCTGACAAAGGTCTCTGAATTCCTCCAAACACAACACACTTTCCCTCGTCTTGGGTAATTTCCTTGGTCTCATTATAAACGCCCAGCCCCTCCCTCTTCCCAGCCAGCTCCTAGTTGTCATTTTGACCTGACCTCCTTTGGGGAAGCCTTAAGCCTCAAAATCTGGAGGACCCGCCATCCCTCAGTGTTACCTCTGTTCCCCCATGAACGGGCACACATTTTGCAGTTGTAGGTTACGTATAAGTGACTGTGTGGTTCTCAGGAATTGTGTTGTATTTCTTTTTCCTTTAGGGTGACACCACTAGGTCTGCACAAAGCTGTCTTAACTCAGACATTGGGATGGTTTTGATGTGGCCCATGCTCCTCGAACAAATATGCTTGCAGGTTGGTTTTCTTCTTTTATCTTTCGCTTTCACGAGTGGACAGAGGATCCTATCAGTTGTGTGTAAGGAGAAAGTCAAATCAGCGTTAGCTGGATGGATTTCCAGTAATAAGATTCCGCTTTCCATTTGAAATGGAAATTTCAGCTGGGATCTGAAAAGTGTGGCCAGGAAGGCCTCTCATGGCTCCTCAGGAGCCAGAGGAGGGACTCAGAGGCCTGAGCACATTGCTCCTTGCACCACACCCGCCCTGGCATCTGGGGCCTCGGGCCCTGACCACTGCCCCAACCAGGGTCTCCACAGGACAGGCCATGCAGGCCAAGGTCCTGTAGAGAATTTTTCTTCGCCTTCTGTACACGTTTGCAGTAGCAGGCTTTGCTTTTGCTTCTATGTGAAGTTTTGCCTTAATCCCAAACGTTTTGATTTCGGCTCTGGTTATGCCACTCATAGACAGTTACAGTATTTCTTAACCAAATAGATTTTTTTTCTTTTATTGATGTAAGACATCTAATTAGTTGGAATTTTTGGATGACATGTTACATATTTGGTTTGTGACTAGTAATTATAGTTCATATCATTTATGGTTTTGTGATTTTTACTAGTTTAAAGGGCTTTTTTGGTTTGTTTTCATTTTAGAAATGAAAAGGTTTTTTTTTAATTCCATGGAATAAAAAAAAATTCCATAATAATAATACTCATAGGTACATCTTGGAATCAGTTTTTATTTTTCTTAATCTCTAACATCACATGCTATCAAATACTGTCATGCTGCTTTATGGTTTCTGATTTAAAGATTTTTAAATGGGGTAACAGTACCCACTGTGTGGTACTCCTCCACCTTTCCCATCTGGGTTATTTGTTGGAGTTTAGGAAGAGACCATGTTGGGCTAAACTCCTTATTCCTGTTGTTTTCAGTCCTTGAGTGATAATCAGAAGCTTTTCTCCGGAGAGGGTGGGGTCAGCTGTCAGGCTTCTAGGTACCCACCTTTCAGAGGGGCTGGGATTAAATGCAGCATGGGTGGATATGGGATAGGGCGAGAGGTCACCTCGTCCCCTCATTGGGGCTGGCGCCAGCAGGGCCAGAGCTATGGCTTTGTGGCCAGAGGGGTGTCTTTGGCCCTGCGTTGGGTCCCCTAGAGGGTGGAGGGACGGCAGGGTCGCCGGTCCTTGGCCGGAGAAGGACCCACCCCTTGCTCTCTGGTGTCCCTCCAGTACTCACTCTTGAGCAGATTCTTCAGGGTGGGCATCCGGGCCCCGCCGAAACTCCTGGAACTGGCCGTCCAGAGCCTGCTGAGGGATGAGGCCTTGGCCATCGCCGCTCTGGAGGAGCTGCCCGCTGAGCTCTTCCCACCCCTGTTCTCCGCGGCCTTTGCCGGGATGCACAGCCAGGCCGTGAAGGCGATGGTGCAGGCCTGGCCCTTCCCCTGCCTCCCGCTGGGGTCCCTGATGAAGGAGCACAAGCCTCACCTGGAGACCTTCCAAGCTGCAATCGACGGCCTGGATGTCCTGCTTGCCCAGGAGGTCCGCCCCAGGTGAGGGCGCCCCAGCAGGTGGGTGGGGCCTGGGGGTCTGAGCAAGACGCAGCTGGCATCGGGTGGGGTGTGGTGCGGGGCCACGGGGAGGCCTTGGGGCCGTGGCTGGGCCACTCTGGGAATAGGCTTTCGGGCGTGCAGGGCTACTTAAGGTGCAGAGGTGACAAAAGGCACGTGGGCTCACCCCCTCCTCGTGGCGCTTAAAGTGGGGACCAGGAGGGGCCCTGGAAGCTCGAGGAGCCGCTGGTGTCTGGGGTGTAGCACCCTTGGCTGGGTTCTGAGCCGTGCGGTCCTGGTCCCCGTGGGTCTCCGCACAGCTCAGTGTGTCTCCCGTTGTCCCGCAGGCGGTGGAAGCTGCAGGTGCTGGATTTGCGCCGGAACGCCCACCAGGACTTCTGGACCGTGTGTTCCGGCACCAGGGCTGGTGTGTGCTCACTGCTGGAGCCTGAGGTGGCCCGGCCCGTGAGGAAGAGGCGCCGGGTGGAAGGTGCAAGGGCGTGGTCGAAGCAGACCTCGGCCCCCGTGGAGGTGCTCATAGACCTGTGCCTCAAGGAGGGCACCCCCGATGCGTCCCTAAGCTACCTCCTGAAGAAGGTCAAGCAGAGGAGGGGCTCACTCCGCCTGTGCTGTCAGAAGCTGAGGGTCTTCTCCATGCCGATGCAGAACATCAGGAAGATCCTGAAGCTGGTGCAGCTCGACTCTGTCCAGGACCTGGAGGTGAACTGCACCTGGAAGCTGGCCACCCTGGGCAGGTTCGCGCCGCACCTGGGCCAGATGGTCAACCTGCGCCGGCTGCTCCTCTCGCACATCCACATGACACCGCACGCCGCTCCCGGCATGGAGGAGCGTTGCGTCAGCCAGCTCACCTGCCAGTTTTCCAGCCTGCAGCACCTGCAGGAGCTCTACCTGGATTCCATCTCCTTCCTTGAGGGCCGCCTGGACCAGGTGCTCAGGTGAGGCGTGGCGCTGTCTCTCTGCAGACCAGGGCAGGCCTCTCTCGTTTCGTTATCCGTGGGGTGTCTGTCTACTGTCTGCCTGCCATGGATGGTGCCAGGGTGCACGGGCCACTCAGAGGTCCACACGATGCCACCAGTCCGTCCCCCGGCATCTTGTCACATAGCCTCCCAGGTTAGGGTCAGAGGTGTGGCTTCAGTTAGATGCCTGTCAAAGGGGACTCTTTGCTGGGAATCTGCATCGTGGGGGCTTTGGGCCAGGTGAGGGTGGCTTTGGGAATTCTTCCTGAGAGAGTGATGTCTAAGCTGAGATGATGGAAAATAACTAAGCAGGAGGACATTAACCAGGGGAAAGCCCATCCAACGTGAGGTTTCAAATCGGAAGCTCTGTGCTGAGCAGCTGGTCCACGTGAGCCTGTCCCTCCCACCTATCCCACTTTCCTGTCTGTCCCGGGTTGCTTTAGGCTCCAGGTGAGGTGTGATGTGGGAAATGGGTGATTGTGGAAATGACGGGGAGGGAGCAGGAGTGAAGAGTTGTGGCGTCCATCAGGACGTTAGCAGTTATTGCTCCTAAATAGTCCAGAGAAGAGAAACAAAAAGTCAAATGAGTATCATTATTGAAGTGGCTCCAATCTCGAGTCCAAATTACAACTATTGTTTGCTTCTCAGGCTTCTGATTATATAGGAATTCTTCAGTAACAGATGATTTCTTCTAGAAATGTGTTCTTCATTCTTAAAATAGAATCATAGCTTTACCTGGAACACAATGATGAAAGAGGAGAGAATGCAGCCCGATTTATTTGTGTGAAAGAGTTGGATTGATTTCCTTTCTGGCGACTGCAAACTCAAAGCATTAAGAATAAACGTGTTCATCACACAAGGACAACGACAGACAAAAGAGTTGTGGAAAGTGAGGGATGGTTTGTGGCTGATACAGCGACCAGAGTTAGCCCCTGCCGGCTGGAACCCTGTGCCCGTTGCCAGGCCTTGCCTGGCTTAGCCCTTTAAGCACAGATCCCAGTACTCTCACTGGGAACAGAGAAACAGGTGATGGGGTCCAGGAGGCGGCAGGAAGGAAGCCCGAGTTAAAAGCAGTTTAGGTCATGTCTCCCAATACTGTAGTTTGCTGATCCCCTCTCTCACTTGGGACATGGGGTCAGGCTCCCCGGTGGGCACCTGCCATTGTTACCTTACCTGTGCTCACAACACCTGGCAGGGATATGTCGTCCCCCACTTGACGGGTGAGCACAGGGAGCACTTGAGGATTCCTTCCCTCGACCCCGTCACACGACAGATAAGGGATGGGGAAGGACCCCGCTCAACCTTGGGCTGACCTGGCACCTCTCCTTTGACCATGCAGCCTCCTCCGGAAGACTGGGATCTGGTGAAATGGGCCTCTCTTCCCTTGAGGCCTGGGCCACCCCACATCCCTCCGCCCACCACCTCCATCCTCCCGGGACTGACTGCTCTGTCTCTCTCCAGGTGTCTGAAGAACCCCCTGGAGACCTTGTCGATTACCAAGTGCCTGATTTCAGAGGCAGACCTGATGCATCTGTCGCAGTGCCCGAGCGTCAGCCAGCTGAAGGATCTGAGCCTTAGCGGGGTCAACCTGACCGGCATAAGCTCCAAGCCCCTCTGGGTCCTGATCGAGAAGGCCTCGGCCACCCTCCAGGACCTGGACCTGGACGAGTGTGGCATCATGGACTCCCAGTTCAGCGCCCTCCTGCCCGCCCTGAGCCACTGCTCCCAGCTCACCACCTTCAGCTTCTGTGGCAACCCCATCTCGATGGCTGTGCTGGAGAGCCTGCTGCGCCACACCGTGGGGCTGAGCAAGCTGAGCCTCGTGCTGTACCCCGCGCCCTTGGAGAGCTACGAGGACGTGCACGGCACCGTCCACCTGGGCCGCCTGGCGCACCTGCACGCCCGGCTCAAGCAGGTGCTGCAGGAGTTGGGGCTTCCCAGTATGGTCTGGTTCAGCGGCGACCCCTGTCCGCACTGTGGCGACAGGACCTTCTACAACCCAGAGCCCATCCTGTGCCCCTGTTACATGGCCGCCTAGCCCAGCGAACGAGCCGCAGGCTTTGTCGCGGGCACGCGGACACTGCCGCTCAGACGTCAGCGCATCTCGAAGAAACACAAGCTATAGTTTCAGACAATTGTTCATTGTTAGCGGGAAAAGGACAGGTGATTCAGAGCTGGGCGGGGGGGATGGTGACTTGGGGGGTTGATGGGATCTTCGGGGAGATGCATCTTGTAGAGTTAGAAATGTGAATCTAAATTTCTAGAGGGGGATTCAGGCTTGAGAAGTAGATGGGGGCGTTACCCCTACGTGGATAGTTATAAAGAAATGGTCAGAAATAAAGGGAACCTCAGTGTCATTCACCTGGTGTTCGCTGTGATCTGTGACCGTGATTCTCCCGTTTAAACCTCAGTAATCTCCTGTTAGTGATTAAGTAAGAAGCCAGCATGTGTGAGGCCCAGGCAGCCTAGGCTGGACGAGGTTCGGCCCCAAGAGTTAACAGCACCATTTCTCCCTCCCTTTGGTCTTGTTTCTGGATCACCTGTTAGCTCCTCACTTACTTCTGTGGCTGTTCAGTCTATTATTGCACACAAGGTGTGTCCTCAGGGCCTGGAAGGTACTAAGTGTCCAATAGTGAGCACCATTGGAGGGAACATTCTTCCAAGGGACCCTCGCTGCCAGCTCCGCCCAGGCCCTGGACTCTAGCACCCTCCCCAGTGGATCCAGCAGATGCAGAGCCTCCATCCCTGGCCCTGGGTGGTGCCAGGATAGGGCTTCAATGTGCAAAGTCAGGCCCCGAGTCCTGGGAGGAAAATCCACCCACAGACCATCTGGAGCCTCTGGGACTCACCAGCCCATACCCGCCTTCCCACTGCGTCCAGCCCCTTGAATTCAGTCAGTTGTGACCTGTAAAAACATCCTAATTCCTGCTAGCAAAATACTAGTAAGCTCACATAGACAAATAACATTTGTTTACTATTCGTTTCCCACATTGAAAAGAGTTCATCGTTTTGTGCGGAGGTAGGTCACACCAGGGTGAGAATGCCCTTCTTCCGGGAAGACCCCCCTTCTTCCCTGTCGAGGAGGTGATAAGCCAGCTCTGATGCCCTGGATTCTGGGTCCCAAGAGAGAACAAACCCACGCCAGGTCTTGGGAGCACTCGGATAGAGCAGGTGAACGTCAGATTTGGTTTGGGGGTGTGGTGGGGCCACCCCGTGCGACCCCCCAAGACAGCCCATCCAAATGAAAGGGACACGAGCTTCCCTGGCGGCGCAATGGTTAAGAATCCACCTACCAATGCAGGGGACACGGGTTCGAGCCCTGGTCCGGGAAGATCCTGCATGCCGCAGCGCAACTAAGCCCGTGCGCCACAACTACTGAGCCTGCACGCTACAGCTACTGATGCCTGCGTGCCTAGAGCCCATGCCCCGAAACAGAGAAGCCACCGCAGTGAGAAGCCCGTACACCACAATGAAGGGCAGCCCCCGCTCGCCGCAACTAGAGAGTCTGTGCGCAGCAACAAAGATCCAACGCAGCCAAAAATAAGTAAATAAATAAATTTACAAAAAAAAAAAAAGGGACATGTCATCCAGTGGGGTCCGCCCTGTGGCCCTGGGCTGCCTTACCTGGCTTCCCACACACGACCTGGGGAGGAGGCCACACACCAAGGCCGGGGCAGGGCTCGTCTGCATGTCCCTGACCATGAGCCATCCTCCACTGCCTATCTAGTGTGGCCAACTGTCAGCAATCCCTTATCCTGCCGCACAGCCACTGGCCCTTCTCTATCCTCTTCCCCTAGCAGGCACCCTCTTTTCTTCTGTCCCACCCCTGCCAGCCTCCTACCCTATGCCCCGTAAGAAAGAACAAGAAATGGACCCCTCGGCTTGTGGACATGCTTTGCCATTTCTGAAAGAAGAGAGAATGCAGACATCTGTATAAGTGATGGTGTGCTGGGAAGAAGGGAGTCAGAAAAAGCTCTCTCTTACTTTTCCCCAGTGCGCACCCAGTCTCAGCATCCCCAAGCATCCCTAAATTACAGAGCATATTTTCCGGAACGGGAACTGGCACCTCTGGGATATGAGGAAAAGTATACAGGACGAGCAGGTTCTCCACGAGGAAGGACAGAGGCAGAGATCGTGTGATCTCAGTGCCAGATTCCTCAGCCGCAAGACAGATAATCACACTGGCCTCGTGACATTGCAGTGAGGTCACCCACAGGGCTAACCTACGGAAGGCACTTGCCCCGGTCATGGATGGCCCCATATAGGACAGTGGTGATTATTAGCTGCCCGATGCAAGTAAAGGAAGAAAAGCAAAAGTGAACACTGCTTCTTGCTTCTCAAGCAGGATGCCCTGCACTTGGGACTTTATTTGGCCCAGAGACCACACTTGAGAAAGAAATCTTACAAGAGTCTTTGTTCAGAATTTAGATTTTGTCATCAACATGTTCAAAGAGGCATATGCTATCAATGCAGTGAGGTTCTCAAAGTCAAGTTTGGCTGGAGAGGAAGCTCATCCGTAAGGATGGGGCATGGGGAGGTAGTGACCGCTGGGGGCCCAGGGGCCCGGGGGCCGTGTGGATGGAGGCCCTGTGTGTGTGTGGGCAGGGGGGAGCGGGGTCTGCAGCTGTTGGGAAGCAGGCAGGGAGAGTATGGCACATAGGGTGGGATGATTGGAAGTAACCATTTACCCAGGAGCAGCCCCAGCTGCACGTCGGACAGGCAGGAGGGTTAGGGCAGCTGAGGGATAGGATGTGAGAGGGGTGAAGCTGAATAGGAAAGAGCCAGAGAGCGATCTAACACAGGGAAATAGCCACGGGCAGAAACAAGACCAAAAGAAGGCCTGACATGGGAGCTCCCTGGCAGTCCAGTGATTAGGACTCGGCGCTTTCACTGCCTTGGCCTGGATTGCATCCCTGGTCTGGGAACTAAGATCCTGCAAACTGTGCAGCACGGCCAAAATAAAAAAGGCCACACAAAACATTCTCTGACATAAGTCTCGTACCAACGTTTTCTTAGGTCAGTCTCCCAAAGCAATAGAAAGAAAAACAAAAACAAACAGGACCTAATCGAAGTACTGCATAGCAAAACTTTTGCACAGCAAAGGAAACCGTAAACAAAATGAAAAGACAGCCTACGGACTGGGAGAAAATATTTGCAAATGATGCGAACAACAAGGGCTTAATTTCCCAAATATACAAACAGCTCCTACAATTCACTAACCAAAACAAAACCCAATTGAAAAATGGGCAGAAGAGCTAAATAGACATTTCTCCAAAGAAGACATCCAGATGGCCGATCGGTACATGAAAAGATGCCCAACAGCACTAATTATTAGAGAAATGCAAATCAAAACTACACTGAGGTACTAATAAGGGGGCTTATACAACTAGGTTCCGAGAGAAATAGCCTAGACTCTGCAGCTGACACAAAGTTGGAGGGGAGTTGGAGACGCTGAGTCTGTGTCGTGGGATACTTTGAACTGCAGAAATGCAGTGGTGGGTGCCATGTGGACCCAAAAGTGCCAGAGTGGGGTTCGTGTGAGAAGCACAAGTGCCCGGGGGGGCCCGGGGTCCGACCTCTACATACTCCCCACACTCATGGCCCCGTTGGGCACCTGCATGGCTTTGTTCTTGTCCACAGGATATTCAATATCTTATCTTCCTTTGAGGAGATGGACCCATGTTTTCCTCACTTCACTCGTTGGTGAAGATCCAGCTCCACCTGCTTCTTTCTTCCAGCTCAGTTCCCCCAGTGTTTTAGTTGACAGGTAGAGAAGTGCTTCCACGCAATCCCTTAAATGGACCAAAACGGTTCAGGACAGAGATGAAACCTGACTGCCTCCTAAAACCTTTGGCATTACCTAAGTGATGAGAGTGATCAAGGTGTCTTTTGTTAATGAGGTGACTTCAGGAAAGTGCCTAAGGCTGGGGGGTGGTTGTCAGTGGGGCCAATCCTGTGATTAGAGGGTTGAAACAATCAGTCCCAGCCCGATGACCTCCAGGGAGGAGAGAGGGGCTGGAGGTTGAGTTTACCCCCCATATGGCCAATGATGTGGCTACAAAATAAATGATCCCAAAACGTAGGGGCTTAAAACAATAACTGTTCCCTGTTGCACAGTTACTGTGGCTTAGCCGGGTGTTTCTGGCTCAGAGTCTCTTGTGAGGGTCGACTCAAAATACTGGCTTAATCGGCTTATTCGTCTGAAGACTTGACAGACTTGACTTGTGCTGGAGAATCCTCCCCCAGGACGGCTGTCTCCCTTGCCTTTTGGCTCGAGGCCTCAGTGCCTCCCCACGTGGACTTCCCCAGAGGGCTGCCGGAGTGTTCCCATGACATGGCTGCTGGCTGGCTTCCGCCAGAGCGGGTGATTCAAGAGAGCAAGGCAGAATGTCCATTGTGATCTAATCTTGGAAATCACACACTAGCTCTCCACAGTATCCTGCTGGTGCCCTGCTCCTTGTGAGAGGTCACGATACAAGGGTGTGAAGACCAGGGTGCAGGGATCACCGAGGGCCATCTTGAAGGCTGGGTTTCACAATAGTACCAAATTATTTGCAGGCATTATTTTATTTAATAGTCATAACGATCCAGGGAGGTAGTTACCATTTACTTCTGTGCTCCAGAACCTGGCGTCATGTCTGGCAGACCCCGGACACTTGAGACTTTATTGAAAGAGAGATGCACGTGAGGGATTAAGAGCTCAGGATCTATAGACCCATTGCCAAGGTCCAGGCCTGGGATGCGATTTATTTTGGGACAGTGAGCAAGTTTCTTAATATCTCAGATGGCCAAGAGGCACATGAAAAGACGCTCAATATCACTAATTGTTAGAGAAATGCAAATCAAAACTACGATGAGGTATCACCTCACACCAGTCAGAATGGCCATCATCAAAAGATCTGCAAACAATAAATGCTGGAGAGGGTGTGGAGAAAAGGGAACCCTCTTGCACTGTTGGTGGGAATGTAAATTAATACAGCCACTATGGAGAACAGTATGGATGTGCTTAAAAATCTAAAAATAGAACTACCATATGACCCAGCAATCCCACTACTGGGCATATACCCTGAGAAAACCATAATCTAAAGAGAGTCATGTACCACAATGTTCATTGCAGCTCTATTTACAATAGCCAGGACATGGAAGCAACCTAAGTGTCCACTGACAGATGAATGGATAAAGAAGATGTGGCACATATATACAATGGAATATTACTCAGCCATAAAAAGGAACGAAACTGAGTTATTTGTAGTGAGGTGGGTGGAACTAGAGTCTGTCATACAGAGTGAAGTAAGTCAGAAAGAGAAAAACAAATACCGCATGCTAACACGTATATATGGAATCTAAACAAAAATGGTTCTGATGAACCTAGGGGCAGGACAGGAATAATGACACAGACATAGAGAATGGACTTTAGGACACGGGGAGGGAGAAGGGTAAGCTGGGATGAAGCGAGAGAACAGCATGGACATATATACACTACCAAATGTAAAATAGCTAGTGGGAAGCAGCCGCATAGCACAGGGAGATCAGCCCCGTGCTTTGTGACCACCTAGAGGGGTGGGATAGGGAGGGTGGGAGGGAGGCTCAAGAGGGAGGGGATATGGGGATATATGTGTACATATAGCTGATTCACTTTGTTATACAGCAGAAACTAACACAACATTGTAAAGCAAGTAGACTCCAATAAAGATGCTAAAAAAAACCCCAAAACCTAAAAATAGAGCTACCTTATGATCCAGCAATCCCATTCTTGGGCATATATCCAGTGAAAAACGTGGTTCTAAAGGATACATGCACCCTAATGTTTATTGCAGTGCTGTTTACAACAGCCAAGACATGGAAACAACTTAAAAGTCCATCAACAGAGAAGTGGATAAAGAAGATGTAGTACATATATACCATGAAATATTACTCGGCCATTAAAAAGAATAAAATAATGCCATTTGCAGCAACATGGATGGACCTGGAGTTTATCACACTAAGTGAAGTAAGTCAGACAGAGAAAGACAAATATCATATGATATCGCTTACGTGCAGAATCTAAGAAAAAGATACAAATGCACTTATTTACCAAACAGAAAGAGACTCACAGACCTGGAGAACGAGCTTATGGTTACCGGGGGAAAGACTGGGGGGAGGGATAGATTGGGAGTTTGGAATTGACATGTACACACTGCAGTATTTAAAAGAAAATGCCTTTCCATGAAAAAAAAATCTGTACTATAGTATATCATATTGTAATAATTAGATATAATAATAATATATACATACCTTCTCATAACTTTGGTTTTTTAAAATTAATTAATTAATTAATTTTTGGATTCGTTGCATCTTCGTTCCTGCACGCGGGCTTTCTCTACTTGGAGCTACTCTTCAACGCAGTGCGCAGGCTTCTCATTGTGGTGGCTTCTCTTGTTGTGGAGCACGGGCTCTAGGCGTTCGGGCTTAGTACTTGTGGCTTGTGGGCTCTAGAGCGCAGACTCAGTAGTTGTGGCGCGGCATGTGGGATCTTCCCAGACCAGGGATCGAACCGGTGTCCCCTACATTGACAGGCAGATTCTTAACCAGTATGCCACCAGGGAAGTCCCATAACTTTGATTAAATGCAATAAAAGACATAGAGCTCCAGGAACAGGGCCTGGCTCATCGTCAGTGCTAAATAAACATTAATTGCTGTTATTGGTATTATTATTCCCAACAATAGCTCCCGCTTCCGGTGAGGCTTTCAGTGACTCAGTCGTTTTCAGGGTAAAGATAGAACCTAGTGGCATTTTAAGCCACCATTGGAAAAGGCTTGGGATCTTTTCTAGTAGAAACATACAACCAGAAAACACAGATATGTCCAAAGAGCACTCTCTGACATTTATCTGTAAGTTGCTTCGACTTTGAATTTGGGACGCCCATGCCTTTGTGTTCACGAAGCAACTCATGCCTCCCTTTGTGGTCCTTCCCTCACATCCTCCACAGAAGGTGCATTCTTGTTTGCTTCTGATCATTTGAAATCAAATGAGAATAATCATCCAACTCCCCGATCGATTTCTCCCCATCCAAGTTAAAGTCACTCAGTAAAATTATGTTAATAAAACACAACTTAAATTTGCGGAGTATGCAAATAATATACACCATTTACATAAAAGCAGGGGAAGAGGGGTGTGTGCTTGTGGATGAGGAATACATGCAAGGAAGGACACTTGAGAAATTCTCAACAACAGTTTATTTTGGGAACAGAGACAGATACCTGTGGTCTGGGGCAGGAGTGAGACTTGCTGTACAGTGGGTGAATGCTCTTTTGCGTGGTTCGCTTTTATTGTTAACTCTGCATAAGTATGATTTTTAATTGAAAAGTAGTTTCTGAGAATTCCCTGGGGGCCCAGTGGTTAGGACTTTGAGCTTCCACTGCAGGGGGCAGGGGTTCAATCCCTGGTTGGGGAACTAAGATCCTTCAAGCCACAGAGCTAGGCCAAAGAAAAGGAGTTTCTAAGGGACAATACATTATCCCTGGATCCACTGTCTAACTGTGCTTTTATGCCACTAATATCCCCGCAGGTTTTATTTTGTTTTGTTTTTAAATGAATAAAACCTTGTACATGATTTTTATTCAAAGGCTGACCAAAATCCATTCTCAATTGTCAAAAAAAAAAAAAGAGTCACATCTGATTTCAGGATTTCAGCGTTAGATGTAACTTGACATTCTTCTCCTTGGCATGATTCATCTGTAATTTGGAGTTTTTACCTTAATCCATGTGGTACAGACAGAATTTCCCCCGAATCCTGGTTCTCTGCCAACCTGGCAGAGCTAAGGTTTTAACTAATTCCCCTTGCCCATCAGAGCACTTTTCTGTGACCAAGTCCCCTTCCTTAGGGGTATCCCTTAGAGTTGGGGGCTCCCACTAAACTCTTTTTGTGGCTAGCATGGGCCACTGAAATTTTCATCTAGGAATGCCCTGGAAATTAACCTCACCTTGCTTTGGGTAAGCAGGTGGTATAAGTCATCACTGATTGAATTTTTCAGTGTGTCCTGGTCCCTTGCCTTTTGGTCCCTCTCTGCCACACCCTTACATTTAACTCAGAGCCTAGAGCTGAGCACAGAAGCAGCAGGAAGCCAAAGGCTCTGCCACTGATTATGAAAGCCCTAGTCTCCTGAGATAAAGCTCTCCCAGGGAGAGTGGAGGAGGAAAAAGCTTGGAGAACAATGGTAGAGCCAAGCTCTCCCCTGGAGGCGGAGGAAGGGGTAGAGGCTGGCCATCTGGATTAGCGTCCTCAGGAACAGGTGTGCTTCCTGGGCCACATTGTAAAGTAGAGTCCACTTTTCACACAGCTCTGGTCCGCATGTCAGGAGGACAGCCTGTGGTCCTGAGGGCCTGATCTCCTCCTGGGTACAAAGTTCTAAGATGGTGTGAGATGCCCAGCCCTGTTGGTAGATAATCAGGCTGACCTCATATCACTCCACTATCATGACCACAAGTCCCAGGGAGCTATCTCCACAGCACTGGGCCTGGGCTGGACTTGGCCATGGGGCTGTCCATGGAAGGAAAGGTTAGAACAGGTCATTTCCTTTTTTTTTTTTTTCTGCCCCGCCGTGCAGCACGTGGAATCTTAGTTCCCGGACCAGGGATCGAACCCACGTCCCCTGCTGTGGAAGCGTGGAGTCTTAACCACTGGACCGCCAGGGATGTCCCAGAGTATTCTGTTCTACAGCTGTGGTTTGTTTTTCTTCCTTTTCTTGGCCAAAACAGATACTTCCCCTCACATTCAGGAAGGTATGAGAATGGGACTTGCTCTGTCCTCAAGGTTCTGTCCATCACAGTCTAGAGTGAGAAGTAAAAGAGTTGGGGCCAGAAAGAGAATTGAGTGGGGCCCCTAGCAGCAGTGGTCTTCAGGAAGTAATCCACAAGAGGAACAGACTGCTTCCTGGAAAATCAGGGTGGTTGGGCATTTGTTGATGGCCGGCAGTCACCTGCGAGCTGAGCTATCACCTGCATACCCCCTACCTATACCTGAGGTGAGCCCTCTCCATGGGCTCCTGATCTAAAGAGTGTGTAAGAGTGCTAGGGCGGCCATAACAAATACCACAGACTGGGGGTGGGGGAGAGCTTAAACAACAGGAAATTATTTTCTCCCAGTTCTGGAGGCTAGAAGTCCAAGATCAACGTGTTGGCAGGGTGGCTTCTCCTGAGGCCTCTCTCCTTGGCGTGCAGATGGAGAGAGTGTTCTTGTTGTGTCCTTGTGTTCCTCTATGTCCAAGCATCCCTGATGTCTTGTGTGTCCCAATTCCCTTTTTGCCACGCTGCGTGGCTTCTGGGATCTCAGTCCCCCAACCAGGGATTGAACCCAGGTCCTCGGCAGTGAAAGCACGGAGCCCTAACCACTGGACCGCCAGGGAAGTCCCCTCCCTCTTTTTATACAGAGACCCATCAGATGGGATTAGGGGCCACCCTAGTAACCTCGTTTTAACTTAATCACCACTTTAAGAGTATTATCTCCAAATACGGTTACATTCTGAAGTGCTGGGGGTTAGGACTTCAACATATGAATTTTGCAGGACACAATGAAGCCTAAAACAGGGAGTGATGGTAGGGGTAATCACCTGGTGAATGCTGCACAGGTGCTGTCATCATCTGAAGCAGGGGATTTGTACCCCACCTGCTCCTTAGAAAGACCTGGGACCTTTAATAATACAGACTCCCTGGTCCCATTTCTGAAGATACTGATTCTGTTGGTTTGGAGTAAGATGGGCAGAATCAACCAGGACATAAGTACTTTTCAATAGCTCCCTAGTATTTACTGGTTAATATTTGGTCCTTGGCCAAGTGGCCTGGGCATCACCTGGAGCTTGTGAGAAACTCAGACTCGTAGGCTCTACCCAGAACTGCTGGACCACAATGTGCATTTTCACAAGACCGTGTAGGTGATTCCTTAGATTCACTGAGGGTTAAGAAGCACAATCCAGGTGATTCAGAAGTGCAGCCCGAACTGACTCCTGATCTCTGGGCTTTGCTTACATATCTCAGGTGGGGGTCCTAGAATCTCTGAGGGGGAGGGGGAGGCACCCAGCTCAAGCTCCAGCCTCTGATTGGTTTATTTTTTATATTTTTCTAATATTCATTCATTCATTCATTCATTTACTTGGCTGTGCTGGGTCTTAGTTGCAGCATGCGGGATGTTTCTGATTTTATTTTATTTTTTAGTTTCGGCATGCGGGATCTAGTTGCCTGACCAGGGATCGAACCCGGGCCCCTGCATTCAGAGTGCGGAGTCTTAACCACTGGGCCACCACGGAAGTCCCACATTGGTTTGTTGAGTCACCAATAAAATGCTCATCCCAAGGCAGGTGCTCAGCGTGTCAAATGAAAGAGAAATGAATTCCCGACCCTCAACCCATCCTCAGGCTCCCTTGAAGGAGTGGACTCGTGGGTATTTTAATCATAGGAGAGATCAGTGTTTCCCAGAGTATTGGAGGATTTTCCACCTTGGGCCACCCTTCACTTCAGAATCAAATGGGGCAAACATTGAACATTCAGATTCCCAGGCCCCTGCCCTGGTAATTTGAGTTTCCCAGGTGTGAGAAGCAGCCCTGGAATCTGTATGTTTCACAATGTCCCAGGTGATTCTGAGATTTGAGCAATCTTTATAAACGTATCAAATAGTCAAAGTTTTCCTTCTTTTCCCTTAAGTTTTTGCAAACATTTTAAAGTTGACATCAAAAATGTTTTCATCAAGGCTTCCCTGGTTGCGCAGTGGTTGGGAGTCCGCCTGCCGATGCAGGGGACACAGGTTCGTGCCCCGGTCCGGGAGGATCCCACATGCCACGGAGCGGCTGGGCCCGTGAGCCATGGCCACTGAGCCTGCGCGTCCGGAGCCTGTGCTCCGCAATGGGAGAGGCCACAGCAGTGAGAGGCCTGCGTACTGCAAAAAAAAAAAAAGACAATGTATTTTTGCCACACCTGCTTGCCACACCTACCATGGAGTTTTGTTGGGAATTTTCCCCGTTGTAAAAACAGTAACTAATTTCGCATCAGGAGATTGTATCCCACCTTTACAGCAGACACTCAGAGAGGCCATGGTGGCTCCCGACCTCCTGTGCACAGCTGACTCTTGGTAAAGATCCAGCTGGTGCCCTTACACTCAGGGAGCAAGTCTCTGCACAGGTGCCACAGAGGATCCCGGAACAGTGGCCTCTGTGCCACCTCTGTCGTCTCCACCAGGACACACACCTGTCGGGCAGCTGCAGCGTCTCACCAGCCTTACACACAAGGGACCCTGACTCAGGACATGGTTCAGTGTCTAGTAACTGAGACCCCTTCCCCCTGTGCTGTGACCCAGTGCTGCTGGGGGTCCCTGTATGACCCTCTTCAAGCCAAGGTGATTCAAGCATGATGATACTGACCTATGTGTTTATAAGTAAAGAAAGAAGGTAACAGGTAAAAGCTTAGAAAAATTAGTGATGATGAGAAGATTGAGCTTCCTGGTAAGAGGATTGTATTAGTCAGGGTTCTCTAGGGAAACAAAACAAAAGAAATATATACATATAGATAACGAAGAATTTTATGTAAGTTATATATATATACTGAGAAGGAGAGGTTATTATTGATTACTGAGCAAGGTCTCCCAGGAGCTGATCTCTTCAGCCTGAAAGCTGGGAACGCTGGTGATGTAATTCAGTTTGTGTCCAAAGATTAGGGAACCAGGGGAGCCAGTGATGTAAATGCCAGTCTGAGGGCTGGAGAAGTTGAGGTGAAATGTCCCAGCTCGTGCAGTGAGAAGAGAACACAGACGTGTTCTTTTTCCTTTTCCTTTTGCTCTGCACAGACCCTCAACAGATTGGGCGATGCCCACCCACACTGGGGAGGGCAATGTATTTACTGAGTCCCCAGATTCAAATGCTCATCTCATCCAGGAACACCTGCCCGGCCCCATCCAGAAATGATGCTTCATCTGAGTCCCCTGTGACCAGTCAAAGTGACACATAAATTTAACCATCTCAGTGACCATCCACGCTGATTAGCCCCACAATGAGGGCCAGCCAGGACACGGCAGTTTCAGTGGGAAAACTGGGAAATTTCTGGCAATCAGGAGACTTGGTCATGGCCCAGTTCTGGTGCTTATGCTTGGGTCCACCCAGATGTTCAAACCAGGAGGTCGATGCTGACGATGCAGTATTATTCGGCCATAAGAAGGAATCAAGTACTCATATGTGCTTCAAGGGGAAAGAACATTGAAAACATTTTAAAGAATGAGAGAAGCCAGACACCAAGGTCCACATAGGGTATCATGGCATTTGTGTGGAAAATCTGGGACAGGCAGGAAGTACCTTAATGTTTGGAGGGCTGGAGTGACAGGGAAAGGGGATTGCCTGGTGACAGATGAGGAGTTCCTTTTCCGGGGATGAAAATATCCTGGAAGATTGAGTGTTAGTTGATGTTCAAACTTGTGAATACATTAAACACCACTGGATCCATCACCTTAAAATGATGTATGTGATGGACTGTGAAGCCTATGGTAGAAAGAACATGAAGGCTTGGTTACTGATAGATACAACTTACACTCAAATGATTCAGAAAATAAATGTTTTGTGTTCCTGAGTGTGTGCTGTGTGTGCGTATAGACGTACAAAGGCAGGGAGAGAATGAGAGACAACGGGATATGAGAAAGGCAAATCTTGCAAAGTATTAAAAAATAGTGAATCTGGGAAAAGGTTCTGCAAGACTTCCTTATAAGCCTTTAAATTTTTATTTAAGTTTTTAATTACTACAAAATAATAACAAAAACAAGTGAAAGCCTCAGTTTAGGAGTGAAGGGATGAATGAGCTCAGAGGACGTTTTAGTCTCACTTCTCCATGAACTGGGACCACTGTGCACAGTGCTACTACTTGTATATGAGCTGCAGTAATAATCAGCCTCGTCCTCAGCCTGGAGCTCAGGGATGGTCAGGGAGGCCGTGTTCGCAGACTTCGATCCACAGTAGAGGTCAGGGATCCCTGAGGGCCCTTTATTCACCTCATAAATCAGGGTTTTGGAGGCCGTGCCTGGGCGCAGTTGGTACCAGCCAACAGCATTATATTTCCCGATGTCATTGCTGGTTCCAGCAACAGGAGATGGTGACCGTCTGTCCCGGATTCCTGGACAATGAGGGAGGCTGAGTCAGGCCAGTCTGGGCCTAATACCCTGGAAAGGGGAGAAACATATTCTGGTAAATCCCGTTCTGGGGCCCAGGTCACCTTGAGAACAAAGACACACAGGATCAGCCAGATGTCCCTGGGGTCCCTTCCCTGGAGGCCTCACCTGTGCCCTGAGTGAGGAGGGTGACAAGGAGCAGAGCCCAGGCCATGGTGGAGACGCCCCAGACGCTGCCTTCTGAGCCCCAGCCCTGGGCCTGCTCCCCCAGACCTCTCTTATCCCCTCCCCCCAGAGGAGGGAGGGGCCTCCATGCAGATCAGCTCCCTGTACCTGATGCTCCTCACCCCTCTGCCCTGGCCCTGGACACTAGATGTTCTGCATCCTGGGGGGAGAATATAGCTCAGGGATGTAAACGTTTTGACACATAGATGACATGTATATACAGGAGCATGAATTGTTTGTAGCTGGTGTGCAGGGAGAGAAAGAGCAGATGAAGTCCCTCAGGCAAAGAGCTCCTGGACCTTCAGGGTCTCTGCTGGGGCAGGACTATGTCTCTGGGAACCACAGTGCAGGGGACATTCCGCAGCGCCCTCTGCTGGACGCCTATCTCCAAGGTCTCTATGTTTGGGAAAGAGACAGGCCCACCAGGGGAAACACCTGCTGTTTGCTGGGTGGCTGTGGGGAGCCCCAGCTGCAGCCTTGTCCCATCCCCGCCCCCACCTCTTTGTTCTGAAGCATCTGCACATCGAATCCACGAGCAGGTCGTTGACACCCAGCCCCCCACCCCAGGTCCCAGACTGGCCCTGGAACCTAGAGTCTCTGCGTCCCTGTACAGCAGGGCTCTTCTGACAAGATGAAAACTCTGTGACACGTTGTGCTTAGTCAGGACACTGACCATTACAGGGCCCAGGAAATGGGGCCATCCTGGGATGTCCCTGTCATCCACTATTTGAGTCAAGACGTCGTTGGCCAATAATCCCGATAACCACTCTTTGGGTTTTGTGGGTGGAAGGTGAGGACAGGGGCCCGAGGGGCTGGGGTGACTTAGACATTCCATCCCATCTCCTCCCGGCACCACAGGGGAGCTGGGGGTGGGCATCCCCCTCCCTCACCTGTCCCATCAGCAGGACGGGGCCCCTGCCCCCCGTCCCCTGCCTCTGCAGGGCTCATAGGAGGAGCCCTGGGGCCCCCCACTTGTTCCTCCTCCTCCTCCTCCCAGCTCAGTGCCAGCCACCCTGTCCCTCCTCATCCTCTCCCTGCCCCTGTCCTTTGTCCTGCAGCCTCATCAGGATGGAATTGTCACCTGCCTCCCCAGGTGACTCAGACCCACCCCTGCAGGGTCTCTAATCTTGTCTCAGCATGACCTTGTCTCAGGGACAGTGACCTTCAGGAGATCTCAGCCCAGGGCAGGGGAACCTACATGATAAATGACCAACCCCATAGGTACACTGATGGGAAATATGGGCCCATGAGATGAAGCTGAATTCTCAAAAGCGTTCGAAAAAAGGAATAATGTAAGAAGGAGTTAGAGCCCGCCAGGATGGAGGGAGCCCTAATGGAAATGAGGGAAGATGCCAGGGTTTAAGGGGCTGGGAGGAGGGGCTGGGTCAGAGTTCACCTCAGGGCCCAGCCGCAGGGACCTCTCCTCAGGCAGGTCTATCTGCCACATGGTGCAAGTGAGGATTCTCCTCTGTCCTCAGCGGGAGGTCCTCACCCCAGAGCTGGTGTCTCGCTGAGGTCAGGCTCCTCTGTCTACAGAGACGCTGGACCCAGTGTGTTTTGTGTGTTTTCTAGACAGAGAATCAGGGCGGACTGACTGGTCTTTCCCAAGATTATCACTGTCTCAGTATCTGAAATGTCTAGTTCCTGATTATGAGGAAAGCTGACAGTTGGTATAATTTCCCTCTGCATCCCAGGGTTTATGCTCCTGCCTCTGGGTACAGGGCCCCGCGGGTGATGCAGATGGAGTACCCGGTCCCCACAGAGCAGATCCCCACATCCTTCCCGGGTACAATGGGGCGGGGGCACCCAGGAGTGATGGTGCTGGGTGTGTGTGTGTGTGTAACCGAACAAGACCCCTATGGAGCCTTCCAGGGACAGGCCATCCCCAATATCCTCTGCTTTAGCTCTTCTCTGAAGTACCTGGATAATAGTATTTGATGGAAATTTCCTGAGTTGTTTTGCAGATGTGAAATCCCCGCAATGCCCACCAGATGGAAGAACTACTTGGTGACCATGAGCACATAGCCCCAGCCCCCAGGAGCCTAAGGACGGATAATGTTAAGCCCTGTGACTCCACCATGCTGCTTCACCATCAGCCAATCAGAGAACTGTGCACACGCTGATCATGTACCCTGTGACCACCTCTCTCCTGGCCTTTAAAAACGCTTTGCTGAAACCCTCAAGGGTCTAGAATGTCCGCAGATGCCAGACAGGAGATGCCTAGGAAACCAGCATCTCGTAAGGGCTTTGTTGGTCTGATGAGTTTCCCTGTGATACAATTCTTCACACACATTGTCACCATTTGACACTGGAGATGAAGCCCATCCCTCGGAAAGGCGTCCGGGAAGATTCTCCTGGTGCCCTCGGACTTGACCTCATCCACCATTGCCCTTTGCTGATTTTCCTTTGTCTCCTCTCACTGAAGGAAATCACAGCCATGAGGTTGACTCCCTACTGAGTCCCGAGAGTTTTCTCAGTGGGGGAATTTTAATAATTTGAAAACATTTTTATAATTTTTTCCCTTGACCTAGAATTGTTTTTGACCAAGTAGGAATTTAGCAGGCTTCTACCTTTTTCAGTTCCAGAAATACCACGATTAACAAGCCAATGACAGAGATCTGCACACACCAGACTCTTCTCGTTGCTGCTTGACTCCACTGGCCATGACGGTAGCCTTGCCCTTGGTAGGGGAGGCCCACCCCTTGGCCCCGGCCACCCAGGATCCAGCTCCTTCCGATGCCTTTAGGATTTGCAGCTAAGGGGGCTGCAGGTCCCACTCTAAGTTCTGGCTTGGAGAAGAGTGAGCACAGAGCCATTCAAGGATGCTCCAATCTCATTACGTTTTGAATCCCTTTGTCTCCAGGCAGGTCTGGCTTCTCTAGTTCACTCACTAGAGGCCATCTTGGATTCTGCGTCCACCAGCCAACCTGCAAAGTGCTGAGGCTCTTTCTACCTCCCCAGGCTGCAGGGAACATGAAACGCAGAGTCTCTGTGGAGTGAGCCCAGATCACAAATCCAGCTGACCCAGCTTGATGTTTCTCCCACCACTGCCCCCCACCCTCGAATCCCTTCCCAACGTGTTCTGGGGATTTCTGTCTGTGTGAATTAGGAGAACCAAGCAGTTCTTGGAGTGCAGTGCCCCTCTCGAGGCTCACACTCTATTCTCATGTTAGCAAACTGCTGGGACCCGAGTCTAATTGTTGGTCCAGAAGAAAAGAGGGGCAATGGGGGCGGGGGGTCCTGAGGAGAATCAGCACAGCCTCACGTGGCAGCTTCCTCAGGGCAGCCGTGACCTTTTCCTTGGGCAATGCAGGGTCAATCGCCCCAGACAGATATGGAAAGACCTGTACCGCTGGGGGTGGGGAGGCGTCTTCCACAGGCAAAGAAGACACATGAGAATTGAGGGGCTCAATGTCCCCAGGTCCCTCAGGTCCTCCCACACATCCCCACCCAAGCTGCAGGATCCGGTTCTTTCCCAACCACCTTCTTCACTACAAGACTGGGACTCAACTTTGCTGGAATGTAGCCAATTGAAGGAGGAGGGTCTGGGTTGGCTTTTCAGCTATTTCAGTCCAGGTGCTGCACGAGATGAGGCTCTCCTCCAGGGCACTCCGGAAAGCTCGCATGTGACTTGTGCGGCCCTTGGGATGGGATCTTGAATCACTAAGCTCATCTTTTTCTCTCCCTACTCTATCCAGCAACATTCCGAGCAGATACCAACGTCATGATATTCTGTAGGGTTCCCAGAACCTTCCAAAATATCATATACAGGGTCATCAGCTCCTCGATTCTTACAAGTGGTTGCTTAGAAGAATCCAAGGCAGGGATTTTTCTCATTCTAATGAACAGGTCGTGACATACACTAGCTGTGCTCTCTGTACTAATGAAAATAGCCATTAGCACCATTCAGTAGAACCAGATTAGGCAGTCAATTCTAGAAACCTCAGAATCAATTGAGAAAAATCATCCTTAAAATTCTATTGTTCTCGAAGCATTCCGGGTACCAAAATCGGGATTAGTCACATGGCTCCAGAGAAACAGGAAAATATATATATAATTTATTATAGGAATTGATTCACACCATAATGGAAGTTGAAGGTGTCTCACAATCTAACAGCAAGCTGAGGAACCAGGAAAGCCAGCGATATAATTCAGTCTGAGTCCAGAGGCCTGTGAATCGGGGTTGAGGACATAAGTCCTGGTCGGAGATTGAAAGATGAAGAAGCAGCAGTGCCAATGTCCAGGGTCAGGAGAAGGTGATGCCTCTGATGACGAGGAGAGAGCAAACGTCCCCTTCCTCTCCCTTTTTGTTCTATTCAGGCCTTCAACTCAAGGACAGTGCCCACTGCACCACACCAGTGATCTTCTCTACTCAGTCTGTGGACTCAAATGCCAACATCCTCCTCCTGAGACATCCTCACAGACACCAAGAAATAATGTTTTAACCGCAGTATGGGCATCTCTTATCTCAGGCAAATAGACACATAAAATTAACCATCACACTGCTGTGGAAGAGCTGGCAAGAGTGGCACATCACACAGGATGAGGAAGTGGTTACCATCCCAAGACAATAACCCCAAGATCATATTTCCCACCGCCTCCACTGTAGGCAGAGGGAGGAGCTCAGAGACCACTGACCTCTCACGGCCGAGCTGCATGAGGCTGGCAGCTCAGGGAGGAGAAGCATCTGCAGAGCAATAGGGAGCCTGTGAGCTCAGGGATGTTTTGGTCTCAGTTCCCCTTGACCTTGGACCACTGTGCAAAGTGCTACTACTTGTTTCTGAGCTACAGTAATAATCAGCCTCGTCCTCAGCCTGGAGCCCAGAGATGGTCAGGGAGGCCGTGTTGCCAGACTTGGATCCAGAGAAGCGATCAGGGATCCCTGAGGGTCGTTTATTGACCTGATAAATCAGGGTTTTGGGGGCCGTGCCTGGGAGCTGTTGGTACCAGCCGACAGCGTTATATTTCCCTATGTCACTGCTGGTTCCAGCACAAGAGATGGTGACCGTCTGTCCCAGATTCCCGGACACTGAGGGAGGCTGAGTCAGGCCCGACTGGGCCCAGGACCCTGGAAAGAAGAGAAACACACTCTGGTCAGTTCAGTGCTGGGGCCCAGGTCACCCTGAGGACAAAGACACAAAGGATCAGTCAGATGTCCCTGGGGTCCCTTCCCTGGAGGCCTCACCTGTGTCCTGAGTGAGGAGGGTGACAAGGAGCAGAGCCCAGGCCATGGTGGAGACGCCCCAGACGCTGCCTTCTGAGCCCCCAGTCCTGGGCCTGGTCCCCCAGACCTCTCTTATCCCCTCCCCCCAGAGGAGGGAGGGGCCTCCATGCAAATCTGCTCCCTGCACTGCCTGTCCTCACCACCTCTGCTCTAGCCCTTGATTCTGGTAACGTCTGCGTCTCTGGACAGCAGAGCTGCCTGAGAGATTAAAACAGGTTATCATGTATTGTCTGATTCAGGACAGACTGAGAAGGTGACGGAGGCCGGGACCCGGAGCCCAGCTGGCTGTGTCCTCTCCTCCTGTGGGGGATCATGTTGGATGCAGAGGGATCCTAGGACTCCCCTCCTTTTGCAAGGAGGAGGAGAGCAGGGCATCTATGCTGGGGAGGAGAGGGCATCCCGTGACCCCTCTTCCAGGGACTCAGGGAGAGCCGGGGACCCTCTCCTTGTCCCTCATGCCCTCCCCAGTCCCCTAGGCTAAGGTGCTCAGGCGTCACTCTCTCCGCTGCTCTGTGGTGGTTGGAGATTGGAGATGCTCCCTGACATGTCCACTATAGGAATTATGGGATATGGTAGACATTGGACAGCCCTCCCTCGTGACCTCCTTAGGCCTGGCTCGGGAGCAGCTGCTGAGATTTTGAACAGGACAGAATGACAACACAGACAACCTCCCCCAAATCCGGGCCCTGCTGCCCCCCAGTGGCCTCAGTTGTGAGAGCTGAGCCCAGGGAGACAGCTGAGTAGGGCTGGACACCCAGGTCTCCCCCTCCCCAGCTCAGTGCTAGGCCCCCATCCCTGCAGACAAGCCTCACCTTCCCTCGACTTCCACCAGAATGAAGTACGTCACCTGCAAAATCAGGAGGCCCAGATGCCCCCCTCGGGGTCATCTTGCTCGTCCCAGGAAGGCCTTGTCACAGGGTTGGTGATGGGGGATGGAAGTGGGCTCAGGACCGAGAGAACCTGAGATATAAGTTAATCCTATCTCGTTAAGGATGCCGAGGAGAGAAACGGGCCCCCGAGAAATGCCTGAATCCTCAAATATAGAAAAAAGGATAATGGGAGACACAGAGAGAGCTCTGTCCAGACAGAGAATGACCCAGGGAATCAAGGGGCAGATTCTGGGGCTGGGGCTCTGGAGGAGGGACCGGGTCAGGAGGGGCCTGGGGGTCCAGCTCTGGGTCCTATCCTTGGGGGCGGGGGTCATGGGGACAGAGACTTGCCCTGTGTTCCCCTTTGTGCCTTTGAGACGCCCTCACCTCAGAGCCTGGCACCTTCCTGAGGTCAAGGCTCTTCATCACAGACACACTTCCCCAAGGGTGTTTTTCCAGAAAGAGCTGAGTTTGCAGTATACATTACACTCAGGATGACGGGTCATTTCTGGTTGGAAATGGACATGAGCCCTCAGGCAATGGACCAGGAGTTTATGAAACACAAATACTTTGATGAAGGTTTTCAGTGTCACTGTTCATATCACACGACCACATTCCATGAGCTAAGGGGGTGAGGCCCTGGCCAAGCTTGGGGTGGGTGAAGGGGAGCCTCTGGGGGCGGGAAAGGAAAAGTGTGCGAGGAGGTGTTAGCCCTGGATTTGAGACAATTTTTGGCGTGTGTTTCACAGAGGTATGTGCTGTACTATGTAGACATTCACTTAATGATGTCTTTTTTTGAGATTATAATAAAGGGGGGACTGGTTCAGGACCTTCTCACAAGTCAATCAGTCAGGCATCTGACACCAGGTCAGAGCCCAGCGGTTTGGATCTTTATATCTGGGGACTGCTGTGGACAGGCCTCCTGTGATCACTCCAGGTGTCCAGTGCTTCCTGCAAGAAGCAAACCCCGCGGTCACGGGAGCTGTCTTGCCTCTGCTGCACGTTTGTTCATACAAGCAGCAACTCAGGGCCCCTCATGATTCGGGCGTCACGGTTGAATTAAAAATTCCTGAGATGTTTGCGCCCACTCAATAAGACATGACGGAAATATAATAAGAATGACTGCCTCTAAAGGAGGGAAATTACTACTAACACATAATAGGAGTGATAGGCAATAAAGTAAAAGCATATACCTATTAAGAATCACTAAAATCAATGACTGGATTCTTACCTTTCTGGAAAAATTAAATATGGGATTCATTAAATACCAACAGTTTAAGAACAGAAAGATAAAATATCCCGAAAAGTTTAATGACACCTAACCCAGAAATTCAATGGACACATAAAGGTAACAGCCCAGCGACGCTGATCCCTCGTTGCGGTGAATAACAACAACAGTGGCAGATATCCTGACCATAGAGAAAGCTAAGCCATTTCATGTTACCTCCACCCAAAGGGGCTTTTCTCGCATCATTGTAAAATTATATTCATATATAGTTAAATTATTTGAAGCACCACAGGAAGCTGCCGCTGTAGCCTGAGACTCCACGCACTGCACACCAGGACAGTGATGGCTCCAGAAGCTCCTACTGAAGCATCCTCTGCTTTGTTGGGAATTTTCCCCGTTGTAAAAACAGTAACTAATTTCGCATCAGGAGATTGTATCCCACCTTTACAGCAGACACTCAGAGAGGCCATGGTGGCTCCCGACCCCCTTTGCACAGCTGACTCTTGGTAAAGATCCAGCTGGTGCCCTTACACTCAGGGAGCAAGTCTCCCCACAGGTGCCACAGGGGATCCCGGAACAGTGGCCTCTGTGCCACCTCTGTCGTCTCCACCAGGACACACACCTGTCGGGCAGCTGCAGCGTCTCACCAGCCTTACACACAAGGGACCCTGACTCAGGACACGGTTCAGTGTCTAGTAACTGAGACCCCTTCCCCCTGTGCTGTGACCCAGTGCTGCTGGGGGTTCCTGTATGACCCTGTTCAAACCTAGGTGATTCAAGCATGATGATACTGACCTATGTGTTTATAAGTAAAGAAAGAAGGTAACAGGTAAAAGCTTAGAAAAAATAGTGATGATGAGAACGTTATGAGAAGATTGAGCTTCCTGGTAAGAGGATTGTATTAGTCAGGGTTCTCTAGGGAAACAAAACAAAAGAAATATATACATATAGATAACGAAGAATTTTATGTAAGTTATATATATATACTGAGAGAGAGACATTATTATTGATTATTGAGCACGGAACTCCCAGGAGCTGATCTCTTCAGCCTGAAAGCTGGGAACGCTGGTGATGTAATTCAGTTTCTGTCCAAAGATTTGGGAACCAGGGGAGCCAGTGATGTAAATGCCAGTCTGAGGGCTGGGGAAGTTGAGGTGAAATGTCCCAGCTCGTGCAGTGAGAAGAGAACACAGACGTGTTCTTTTTCCTTTTCCTTTTGCTCTGCACAGACCCTCAACAGATTGGGCGATGCCCACCCACACTGGGGAGGGCAATGTATTTACTGAGTCCCCAGATTCAAATGCTCATCTCATCCAGGAACACCTGCCCGGCCCCATCCAGAAATGATGCTTCATCTGAGTCCCCTGTGACCAGTCAAAGTGACACATAAATTTAACCATCTCAGTGACCATCCACGCTGATTAGCCCCACAATGAGGGCCAGCCAGGACACGGCAGTTTCAGTGGTAAAACTGGGAAATTTCTGGCAATCAGGAGACTTGGTCATGGCCCAGTTCTGGTGCTTATGCTTGGATCCACCCAGATGTTCAAACCAGGAGGTCGATGCTGACGATGCAGTATTATTCGGCCATAAGAAGGAATCAAGTACTCATATGTGCTTCAAGGGGAAAGAACATTGAAAACATTTTAAAGAATGAGAGAAGCCAGACATAAAGAGCCACATAGGGTATCATGGCATTTATATGGAAAATCTGGAACAGGCAGGAAGTACCTTAATGTTTGGAGGGCTGGAGTGACAGGGAAAGGGGATTGCCTGGTGATAGATGAGGAGTTCCTTTTCCGGGGATGAAAATACCCTGGAAGATTGAGTGTTAGTGGATGTTCAAACTTGTGAATACATTAAACACCACTGGATCCATCACCTTAAAATGATGTATGTGATGGATTGTGAAGCCTATGGTAGAAAGAACATGAAGGCTTGGTTACTGATAGATACAAATTACACTCAAATGATTCAGAAAATAAATGTTTTGTGTTCCTGAGTGTGTGCTGTGTGTGCGTATAGACGTACAAAGGCAGGGAGAGAATGAGAGACAACGGGATATGAGAAAGGCAAATCTTGCAAAGTATTAAAAAATAGTGAATCTGGGAAAAGGTTCTGCAAGACTTCCTTATAAACCTTTAAAGTTTTATTTAAGTTTTTAATTACTACAAAATAATAACAAAAACAAATGAAAGACTCAGTTTAGGAGTGAAGGGATGAATGAGCTCAGAGGACGTTTTAGTCCCGCTTCCTCATGAACTGGGACCACTGTGCACAGTGCTACTACTTGTATATGAGGTGCAGTAATAATCAGCCTCGTCCTCAGCCTGGAGCTCAGGGATGGTCAGGGAGGCCGTGTTCCCAGACTTGGATCCAGAGAAGCGGTCAGGGATCCCTGAGGGCCCTTTATTCACCTCATAAATTAGGGTTTTGGAGGCCGTGCCTGGGCGCAGTTGGTACCAGCCAACAGCATTATATTTCCCGATGTCATTGCTGGTTCCAGCAACAGGAGATGGTTACCGTCTGTCCCGGATTGCCAGACAATGAGGGAGGCTGAGTCAGGCCAGACTGGGCCCAATGCCCTGGAAAGGGGAGAAACACACTCTGGTAAATCCCGTTCTGGGGCCCAGGTCACCTTGAGAACAAAGACACACAGGATCAGCCAGACGTCCCTGGGGTCCATTCCCTGGAGGCCTCACCTGTGCCCTGAGTGAGGAGGGTGACAAGGAGCAGAGCCCAGGCCATGGTGGAGACGCCCCAGACGCTGCCTTCTGAGCCCCAGCCCTGGGCCTGCTCCCCCAGACCTCTTTTATCCCCTCCCCCCAGAGGAGGGAGGGGCCTCCATGCAGATCAGCTCCCTGTACCTGATGCTCCTCACCCCTCTGCCCTGGCCCTGGACACTAGATGTTCTGCATCCTGGGGGGAGAATATAGCTCAGGGATGTAAACGTTTTGACACATAGATGACATGTATATACAGGAGCATGAATTGTTTGTAGCTGGTGTGCAGGGAGAGAAAGAGCAGATGAAGTCCCTCAGGCAAAGAGCTCCTGGACCTTCAGGGTCTCTGCTGGGGCAGGACTATGTCTCTGGGAACCACAGTGCAGGGGACATTCCGCAGCGCCCTCTGCTGGATGTCTATCGCCAAGGTCTCTATGTTTGGGAAAGAGACAGGCCCACCAGGGGAAACACCTGCTGTTTGCTGGGTGGCTGTGGGGAGCCCCAGCTGCAGCCTTGTCCCATCCCCGCCCCCACCTCTTTGTTCTGAAGCATCTGCACATCGAATCCACGAGCAGGTCGTTGACACCCAGCCCCCCACCCCAGGTCCCAGACTGGCCCTGGAACCTAGAGTCTCTGCGTCCCTGTACAGCAGGGCTCTTCTGACAAGATGAAAACTCTGTGACACGTTGTGCTTAGTCAGGACACTGACCATTACAGGGCCCAGGAAATGGGGCCATCCTGGGATGTCCCTGTCATCCACTATTTGAGTCAAGACGTCGTTGGCCAATAATCCCGATAACCACTCTTTGGGTTTTGTGGGTGGAAGGTGAGGACAGGGGCCCGAGGGGCTGGGGTGACTTAGACATTCCATCAAGTCTCCTCCCGGCACCACAGGGGAGCTGGGGGTGTGCATCCCCCTCCCTCACCTGTCCCGTCAGCAGGACGGGGCCCCTGCCCCCCCGTCCCCTGCCTCTGCAGGGCTCGGAGGAGGAGCCCTGGGACCCCCCACTTGTTCCTCCTCCTCGTCCTCCCAGCTCAGCGCCAGCCACCCTGTCCCTCCTCATCCCGTCCCTGCCCCTGTCCTTTGTCCTGCAGCCTCATCAGGATGGAATTGTCACCTGCCTCCCCAGGTGACTCAGACCCACCCCTGCAGGGTCTCTAATCTTGTCTCAGCATGACCTTGTCTCAGGGACAGTGACCTTGAGGAGATCTCAGCCCAGGGCAGGGGAACCTACGTGATAAATGACCAACCCCATAGGTACACTGATGGGAAATATGGGCCCATGAGATGAAGCTGAATTCTCAAAAGCGTTCGAAAAAAGGAATAATGTAAGAAGGAGTTAGAGCCCGCCAGGATGGAGGGAGCCCTAATGGAAATGAGGGAAGATGCCAGGGTTTAAGGGGCTGGGAGGAGGGGCTGGGTCAGAGTTCACCTCAGGGCCCAGCCGCAGGGACCTCTCCTCAGGCAGGTCTATCTGCCACATGGTGCAAGTGAGGATTCTCCTCTGTCCTCAGCGGGAGGTCCTCACCCCAGAGCTGGTGTCTCGCTGAGGTCAGGCTCCTCTGTCTACAGAGACGCTGGACCTAGTGTGTTTTGTGTGTTTTCTAGACAGAGAATCAGGGTGGACTGACTGGTCTTTCCCAAGATTATCACTGTCTCCGTATCTGAAATGTCTAGTTCCTGATTATGAGTTGGTATAATTTCCCTCTGCATCCCAGGGTTTATGCTCCTGCCTCTGGGTACAGGGCCCCGCGGGTGATGCAGATGGAATACCCGGTCCCCACAGAGCAGAGCCCCGCATCCTTCCCGGGTACAATGGGGCGGGGGCACCCAGGAGTGATGGTGCTGGGTGTGTGTGTGTGTGTGTGTAACCGAACAAGACCCCTATGGAGCCTTCCAGGGACAGGCCATCCCCAATATCCTCTGCTTTAGCTCTTCTCTGAAGTACCTGGATAATAGTATTTGATGGAAATTTCCTGAGTTGTTTTGCAGATGTGAAATCCCCGCAATGCCCACCAGATGGAAGAACTACTTGGTGACCATGAGCACATAGCCCCAGCCCCCAGGAGCCTAAGGACGGATAATGTTAAGCCCTGTGACTCCACCGTGCTGCTTCACCATCACCCAATCAGAGAACTGTGCACACGCTGATCATGTACCCTGTGACCACCTCTCTCCTGGCCTTTAAAAACGCTTTGCTGAAACCCTCAAGGGTCTAGAAGGTCCGCAGATGCCAGACAGGAGATGCCTAGGAAACCAGCCTCTGGTAAGGGCCTTGTTGGTCTGATGAGTCTCCCCATGATACAGTTCTTCACACACATGGTCACCATTTGACGCTGGAGTTGAAGCCCGTCCCTCGGAAAGGCGTCCGGGAAGATTCTCCTGGTGCCCTCGGACTTGACCTCATCCACCATTGCCCTTTGCTGATTTTCCTTTGTCTCCTCTCACTGAAGGAAATCACAGCCATGAGGTTGACTCCCTACTGAGTCCCGAGAGTTTTCTCAGTGGGGGAATTTTAATAATTTGAAAACATTTTTATAATTTTTTCCCTTGACCTAGAATTGTTTTTGACCAAGTAGGAATTTAGCAGGCTTCTACCTTTTTCAGTTCCAGAAATACCACGATTAACAAGCCAGTGACAGAGATCTGCACACATCAGACTCTTCTCGTTGCTGCTTGACTCCATTGGCCATGACGGTAGCCTTGCCCTTGGTAGGGGAGGCCCACCCCTTGGCCCCGGCCACCCAGGATCCAGCTCCTCCCGATGCCTTTAGGATTTGCAGCTAAGGGGGCTGCAGGTCCCACTCTAAGTTCTGGCTTGGAGAAGAGTGAGCACAGAGCCATTCAAGGATGCTCCAATCTCATTACCTTTTGAATCCCTTTGTCTCCAGGCAGGTCTGGCTTCTCTAGTTCACTCACTAGAGGCCATCTTGGATTCTGCGTCCACCAGCCAACCTGCAAAGTGCTGAGGCTCTTTCTACCTCCCCGAGCTGCAGGGAACATGAAACGCAGAGTCTCTGTGGAGTGAGCCCAGATCACAAATCCAGCTGACCCGGCTTGATGTTTCTCCCACCACTGCCCCCCACCCTCGAATCCCTTCCCAACGTGTTCTGGGGATTTCTGTCTGTGTGAATTAGGAGAACCAAGCAGTTCTTGGAGTGCAGTGCCCCTCTCGAGGCTCACACTCTATTCTCATGTTAGCAAACTGCTGGGACCCGAGGCTAATTGTTGGTCCAGAAGCAAAGAGGGGCAATGGGGGCGGGGGGTCCTGAGGAGAATCAGCACAGCCTCACGTGGCAGCTTCCTCAGGGCAGCCGTGACCTTTTCCTTGGGCAATGCAGGGCAAATCTCCCCAGACAGATATGGAAAGACCTGTACCGCTGGGGGTGGGGAGGCATCTTCCACAGGCAAAGAAGACACATGAGAATTGAGGGGCTCAATGTCCCCAGGTCCCTCAGGTCCTCCCACACATCCCCACCCAAGCTGCAGGATCCGGTTCTTTCCCAACCACCTTCTTCACTACAAGGCTGGGACTCAACTTTGCTGGAATGTAGCCAATTGAAGGAGGAGGGTCTGGGTTGGCTTTTCAGCTATTTCAGTCCAGGTGCTGCACGAGAGCCTCCAGGGCACTCCGGAAAGCTCGCATGTCCCTTGTGCGGCCCTTGGGATGGGATCTTGAATCACTAAGCTCATCTTTTTCTCTCCCTACTCTATCCAGCAACATTCCGAGCAGATACCTCGTCATGATATTCTGCAGCGTTCCCAGAACGTTCCAAAATATCATATACAGGGTCACTCAGCTCCTCGATTCTTACAAGTGGTTGCTTAGAAGAATCCAAGGCAGGGATTTTTCTCATTCCAATGAACAGTTCATGACATACACTAGCTGTGCTCTCTGTACTAATGGAAATAGCTATTAGCACCATTCAGCAGAACCAGATTAGACAGCCAATTCCAGAAATCTCAGAATCAGTTGAGAAAAATCATCCTTAAAATTCTATTGTTCTCGAAGCACTCCGGGTACCAAAATCGGGATTAGTCACATGGCTCCAGAGAAACAGGAAAAAACATATATAATTTGTTATAGGAATTGATTCACACCATAATGGAAGTTGAAGGTGTCTCACAATCTATCAGCAAGCTGAGGGACCAGGAAAGCCAGTGATATAATTCAGTCTGAGTCTAGATGCCTGTGAATTGGGGTTGAGGACGTAAGTCCTGGTCCGAGATTGAAAGCTGAAGAAGCAGCAGTGCCAATGTCCAGGGTCAGGAGAAGGTGATGCCTCTGATGACGAGGAGAGAGCAAACGTCCCCTTCCTCTCCCTTTTTGTTCTATTCAGGCCCTCAACTCAAGGACAGTGCCCACTGCACCACACCAGTGATCTTCTCTACTCAGTCTGTGGACTCAAATGCCAACATCCTCCTCCTGAGACATCCTCACAGACACCAAGAAATAATGTTTTAACCGCAGTATGGGCATCTCTTATCTCAGGCAAATAGACACATAAAATTAACCATCACACTGCTGTGGAAGAGCTGGCAAGAGTGGCACATCACACAGGATGAGGAAGTGGTTACCATCCCAAGACAATAACCCCAAGATCATATTTCCCACCGCCTCCACTGTAGGCAGAGGGAGGAGCTCAGAGACCACTGACCTCTCACGGCCGAGCTGCATGAGGCTGGCAGCTCAGGGAGGAGAAGCATCTGCAGAGCAATAGGGAGACTGTGAGCTCAGGGATGTTTTGGTCTCAGTTCCCCTTGACCTTGGACCACTGTGCAAAGTGCTACTACTTGTACCTGAGCTACAGTAATAATCAGCCTCGTCCTCAGCCTGGAGCCCAGAGATGGTCAGGGAGGCCGTGTTCCCAGACTTGGAGCCAGAGAAGCGATCAGGGATCCCTGAGGGTCGTTTATTGACCTCATAAATCAAGGTTTTGGGGGCCATGCCTGGGAGCTGTTGGTACCAGCCGACTTGGTTATATTTCCCTATGTCACTGCTGGTTCCAGCACAGGAGATGGTGACCGTCTGTCCCAGATTCCCGGACACTGAGGGAGGCTGAGTCAGGCCCGACTGGGCCCAGGACCCTGGAACGAAGAGAAACACACTCTGGTCAGTTCAGTCCTGGGGCCCAGGTCACCCTAGGGACAAAGACACAAAGGATCAGCCAGATGTCCCTGGGGTCCCTTCCCTGGAGGCCTCACCTGTGTCCTGAGTGAGGAGGGTGACAAGGAGCAGAGCCCAGGCCATGGTGGAGACGCCCCAGACGCTGCCTTCTGAGCCCCCAGCCCTGGGCCTGCTCCCCCAGACCTCTCTTATCCCCTAACCCCTTAGAGGAGGGAGGGGCCTCCATGCAAATCTGCTTCCTGCACCTGCCCATCCTCTCCCCCTCTGCTCACCCCCTCTGACGTGGTTTGTTCCAGATTCTTCTGCATCCCTGCACAGCAGAGATTATTGGAGATTTAACTCCTTCACATGGTGTGTGAGGACAGAACGAGTCCATGACAGGATGTGGGAAAGGGATCCAGCCTGGGATTTCCTGTCTCTCCTGGTGTGAGAGTCATGGTGCTTCCTGGGGGAGGAATCCCAGAAGGTCCTCTCTGTGCTCTTGGGACAAAGAAGAGGCCCTGAGCCCAGGCGGCTGAAAAATCCAACTGCCCCGCTTTCTGAGAGTTAAAGGCAGAGCTGCGCACCAGTATCCCCTCAACTACTTCTGTTTTAAAAATATTTATTGAAGGGCTTTCCTGGTGGCGCAGTGGTTGAGAGTCCACCTGCCGACGCAAGGGACACAGGTTCGCGACCCGATCTGGGAGGATCCCACATGCTGCGGAGTGGCTGGGCCCATGAGCCATGGCCGCTGAGCCTGCGCGTCTGGAGCCTGTGCTCCGCAACGGCAGAGGCCACAGCAGTGAGATGCCCACGTACTGCAAAAGAAAAAAATAATAAATAATTTATTGAAGGGACTTCCCTGGCGGTCCAGTGGTTAAGGCTCCACACTTCCACTGCAGGCGGTGTGGGTTTGATCAATGGTCGGAGGACTAAGGTGCTGCATGTCGCGCGGTGCAACTAAAGAATTTTTAAAAATTAAAAAAAAGAGAAAAAAGGAACAAAAAAATTCTATTGAAGTATAGTTGGATTACAATGTTGTGTGAATCTCTGCTGTACAGCAAAGTGACTCACTTATTCATTTATATATACATTCTCTTTCTTATTCTTTTCCATTATGGTTTGTCATAAGATATTGAAAAGAGTTCCCTGTACTATACAGTAGGACCTTGTTGTCTATCCATCCTATATATAGTAGTTTGTATCTGCTGGTCCCAAACTCCCAGCCCATCCCTTCCCCACCCCCAACTCCCTCTCATCCCCCTCAGTTGGGAGGGTCCTCAGATTTCCCTCCAGCCTCTGTTTCCAAAGTGCTCTGAGTCTGAGGCCCAAGCCAGAGCCCTGGGCCATTTAATACCACTTTTTTTTTTTTTTTTGCGGTCCACCGGCCTCTCACTGTTGTGTCTCCTCCCGTTGCGGAGCACAGGCTCCGGACGCACTGGCTCAGCGGCCATGGCTCACGGGCCCAGCCGCTCCGCGGCATGTGGGATCTTCCCGGACCGGGGCACGAACCCGAGTTCCCTGCATCGACAGGCGGACTCTCAACCACTGAGCCACCAGTGAAGCCCTATTAGCACTTTTGAAGATGATTTCTTGGGGCCCAGATGCTTTGGGACTAAGAGGGGTTACGCAGGAAGCAGCTCTTGAAATTTCATACAGGACAGTATAAGCCACAGGTACCTTCCCTAAATCCTGGCCCTTGCTGCCCCCTGGTGGCTTCAGATGGTGCCAACCAACGCCCAGGAACCTGAGGGACAGAAAACAACCCGGTCCCCAGACTGGCTGATGTGCAGCTCATTGTAGGACGTGTCCGAAGATCAGGTCGAAGTTTGTGTAAATGAACTGACATGGAAAGCATAGTTCACAAAAAGCTGGATAGAATTAACAACCTGGACTCAACAGGGCAGAAAGTCTGATTAAACCAAAATGCCAGCATGGGATTTAAAGACCTATAGTTCCACCCCATAATATTGGCCACACCACGATAGACTGAAATCACTTGGCATATGGAAAACCAGAACAGCTCAACTGTATGGAAGGGAAAGTTAACAGAGCGTGTCTCTGTTAACAGATCTGCTGGAATTATGTCACAAAGATATTCATCCAGTTTGTGAAAAATGATGCGAGAAACAAGGACAGAACCTACTGAAGTCAATAGACAGATACAGAGTGTCAGCCAATATACGGGAGAAAAATCTAACGAAGAGTGATGTGTGTATATGTATAACTGATTCAGTTTGCTGGACAGCAGAAGCCAACACAACAGTGTAAATCTGCTATACTCCAATAAAATGTTTTTAAGAAAGAAAGTCTCAGCTAAGCAATAGAAGGTGGAAAAACACAGTGAATCTACTACAGAGAAAATTCCAGCAGATGGGATTAACGACAGGCAGAGCACTGGATAATGAAAGATTTCTGACTTGAAGTCATGCAATGGAAACAGTCCCTTGTTGAACAGAAGGGGGGAATATGAATTTAAAAGAATGAAGTAGTATCCACAAATTATGGAACTTCAATTGACCTAATACACAAATAATTGGAGTTCCCAAAGGAGAGGAGACAGAGAGACACAGAGAAACCCTCACATCCAGAATCCTGACACGCCTCAGGGTGTAGAAACGTGAGGGCAACCACATCGAGTTTCATTGTAATGACATCTTGAGCTGTGGACAATTTTGAGACCCCTCTTCAGGTTGGTTCACTATTGGTATGTTAGGAAAATGTCAGCTAAAGAACTAGTTCCAGGACGTTCCTGGTGGCCCAGTGGTTAAGATGCAGTGCTTCCAATGCAGGGGACACGGTTTCCATCCTTGTTCGGGGAGCTAAGATCCCACATGCCACTTGGTGGGGTCAAAAAAAAAAGAAAACCCAGTTCCCTGCAGATTGTACCACAATGTTTCCTCCTCTCTCTCCCTCTCCCCAACCTCACAACACAAACGCCTGTCCCAGAGTTCTTCACTCTGGCCATTGTGGGTGCATGGAGCACATGCACAACTCTGATTGTTTCTTTTAAACCCAAGTCAAGCAATACTGATAGTCAGAGTCATATATCAGAGTTTAGGAAGAGTCCAAAGAACATAGGAGTACAGAAAAGCACAAATATGGAAGCCAAGATGCATGTCGACAAGCGTTTACTGACTTTTTCCTGAGAAAGGCCAGTCCCAGGTCTGCAGTGGTGCTAAGCAGACCTGTCATTCCTTAGGTCGTGGTCGGTGGTGAGTATCGTCGTGATGAGCTGACGTAACTTAACAATTATAATGAGTGTGAGTCCTTACAGATGCAGGTAGATCTGCAGATTTTCTCTCCTTTTAGTCGTGAGGCTGGTAGACCACTGCCCGCTAACCCCACCAACAGATTTGCTCTAGGGAGAGGGTGAACCACATGTCCTGGATAAGGGGGCACGGCAGAGCTGACTCTGTGGGGCTCAGGAGGAGAAGCCTGTGTGCCTCCAGAGTTTTGTAGCCTCTGCCCACCTCTCTGGAATGGCCATCTCCCATGGAGACCTTTCTCCAATGGGCAACCGGCAGAAATAGCTGACATCATCCAGGTGCTGACATACCTGACACCATCCTGTAAAGTTGGATGCGCGTCGCCCGGATTCTGATTTGTACTGTATGGCTGGCTAGGATTGTCGTGACATGAACAATTTTCTAGGATCTTGATCAGCCAGGAACAATCTCTCTCGCTTCCTCCCAGTGAAGTGATCTCAGACAACTCCTGGAGTCCACGTCCCGCTGAATAGCAGGAAACGTGGGACAGCTGATACCCTGACAATATTCGCCTTAGAAATACAGGACCCACCCGAATCCCACAAGGCCAGATGCCTTACTCTAGGCTTCCTTGTCTTTCCTCTGGGACCCTGTCTGCCATCTTCAGGACGGGCTCCAGGAAATCCAGGGAAGCCCCGCCCAGGACCAAGCTGAGCCTCTGTTAGGGTCCATGTCTCTTGGGGCCTCACCTGTAGACACACTACCCTTTCCTCACTCAGTGGGTTGGATGCTTGTACCCACTGTTTCAAACTATGTTGTTTGGGGGATGCATATCGAGGAAGGCTGGGGCAGGAATGTAAAGAAAGGCCATGGAATGATTAACCCTGGAGTCAGCAAACCAGCTAATCGGGGAGTGGGGTAGACAGATGTGCCTTGGGGGGCAGATTTCCTCTGGGGTTATGTGGTTTCTGTTTATGATTCCTCCTTAAATTGTGAATGTGCATTTGACACATTCTTCTTCAGGAATGCTGCATTTCATAATCAAAGGAATTGTGCAAAATACGCTGAAAGAGACATGACTACTTTTCCTCTCCTTAGCTACATAGACCAGGACTCAGACATGGAGGAAATTTTCACGAAAAACTGCAGGTGTAAGATGCAAACCTGCCCTTGAAGCCTTGCTGATGGTAGAAACAGGCACCTGGAACGTTTGAACAAAGTGGAAAACAAACGAGAGTCATCGTCGGGACAAAGACCGTCTCAGGCTGTTTGATGCAGCTGAGACCGTGCCCCCTCCCTGCCCCTCCAGCTCATCCAGGACACATGCAAACAGCACCTAGAGGGAAGGGGAGACGCCCCCACCCGCGATCCTTAGGAGGCTCTGAGAAGGAGAGAAGAGGAAGCCTTGACTGCCTCCTGAAGACGTCCCTGAGGGGAATGTCCTGATTTCATTTCATCTCGGGAAGTGAGGTGAACCTAGAATTTTCATTCTCTAGGCCCCGAAAGGATCACTCTGTAATGGGTTGTGACAGGAGAGAGAAAAAATGAATGTGAATCTGTGACTTGATTACTTGATCCATCAGATGAAGTACATCCTTATAATGTAGTATTATTCGGCTGTAAGAATGGGGAAGTAGTGAAAATGCTTCCACAGGAATGAGCCTGGAAACATTAGGCTATGTGGGGGGATCCTGGCACAAAGGTCCGAGGGGGACAGGGAATGACTGCAGGTGGATGACGTGTGTCTTGAGGGGCAGAAAGCATCTGGACGCTGGAGTGATCATGGATGGACTAACTTGTCAATACATTAAAAACCCTGATTCTACACCTTAAATGATGACTGTGACTTCATGTGAACTCTGTCTAAAAGAAATGTATTAAGTCTTAGATGCTGATGAATGAAACCTATTCCCAGTGGTTCAGAAAATGAATGTTTTGTTTATGTGTGTGTGTGTGTTGAGTATGTATATTTATCGATGTTTATATATGGATACACATCCAAATACATACACACACACACACACACACACACACACACACATATAGGCAGAGAGAGAAAACGAGAGATAAGCTGATATAATGAAAAGCGAAGATGGCAATAGTGAAAAATGATGGATCTGGGAAAAAGGTATGAAGCAGTTCTTTATGAAATCTTCAAATTCATTTAAGTTTGTAATTATTGGCGAATAAAATAATAACAAACAAGCAACAACTGAAATCCTGTATTTAAGAGTGAAGGGGCTGGAGGGAGCTAAAGGGAGGTTTTGGTCTCACTTCCCTGTGACCTTGGACCACTGTGCCAAGGGCTACTACTTGAATCTGAGCTACAGTAATAATCAGCCTCGTCCTCAGCCTGGAGCCCAGAGATGGTCAGGGAGGCCGTGTTGCCAGACTTGGAGCCAGAGAAGCGATCAGGGATCCCTGAGGGTCGTTTATTGACATCATAAATCAAGGTTTTGGGGGCCGTGCCTGGGAGCTGTTGGTACCAGCTGACATAGTTATATTTCCCTATGTCACTGCTGGTTCCAGCACAAGAGATGGTGACCGTCTGTCCCAGATTCCCGGACACTGAGGGAGGCTGAGTCAGGCCAGACTGGGCCCAGGACCCTGGAAAGAGGAGAAACACACTCTAGTCAGTTCTGTCACCCTGAGGACAAAGACACAAAGGATCAGCCAGATGTCCCCGGGGTCCCTTCCCTGGAGGCCTCACCTGTGTCCTGAGTGAGGAGGGTGACAAGGAGCAGAGCCCAGGCCATGGTGGAGACGCCCCAGACACTGCCTTCTGAGCCCCCAGCCCTCAGCCTGGTCCCCCAGAACTCTCTTATCCTCTCCCCCCCAGAGGAGGGAGGGGCTTCCATGCAAATCTGCTTCCTGCACCTGCCTGTCCTCACCCCTTCTTCTCATCCCCCTGACATGGTTTGTTCTAGATTCTTCTACATCCCTGGACAGCAGACAATCCTGGAGAATTAACTCCTTCACATGGTTTGTAAGGACAGAACGAGTCCATGACAGGATGTGGGAAAGGAATCCAGCCCGGGATTTCCTGTCTCTCCTGGTGTGAGAGTCATCATGGTTCCTGGGGGAGGAATCCCAGAAGGTCCCCTCTGTGCTCTTGGGACAAAGGAGAGGCCCTGAGCCCAGGCGGCTGAAAGATACATCTGCCCCACTTTCCAGGAGTCAGAGGCAGAGCTGGGGACAGTAACCCCTCAACTCCCTCTTTTTTAAAAACATTTTATTGAAGGGACTTCCATGGCAGTCCAGTGGTTAACACTCTGTGCTTCCACTGCAGGGGGTGCAGGTTTGATCCCTGGTCGGGGAGCTCCAATCCTGAATGCCGCATACTGCTGTGAAAAATGAAAAAAAGAAAGAAAAGAACAAAGAAACTGAACATTCTTATTGACGTGTGCTTGAGTTACAATGCTGTGTGAATTCCTGCTGTTCAATAAAGTGAGTCAGTTATACTCTATATACATTTTTTCATATTCTTTTCCATTATGGTTCATCAGAGGATATTGAATACAGTCCCCTGTGCTATACCATAGGTCCTTGATGTTTATCCATCTTATATATAATAGTTTGTATCTGCTGGTCCCAAGCTCCCAATCCATCCCTCCCCCACCCCCAACTCCTTCTTATCCCCCTCAGTTTGGAGGGTCCTCACATTCCCCTCCAGCCTCTGTCTCTGCAGTGCTCTGAGTCTGAGGCCCGAGCCTGAGCCCTGGGCCATTTATTAGCACTTTTTAAGATGATTTGTTGGGGTACAAATGCTTTGGGACATAAGAAGTGTTCCGTGGGGAGCCCCTCTTGAAACTTCATGCAGGACAGTGTAACCCTCAAGTACCTTCCCCAAATCCTGGCCCTTGCTGCCCCCTGGTGGCTGCAGACGGTGCCAACCAAGCCCCTGGGAGGCAGCTGAGTGGGGGCTGGAAATCCCTCTTGCATCGCCCTCCCCTCCTCCCTCCTTCCCCATCAAGCTCAGCACCAGGCCTCCGATCCCTTCCATCCCCTCTAACCTCATTTCCCTTTGTCCATTAACTCCCTCCACGATGGGATGTGTCACCTGCCACACCAGGTGGCCTGGACCCTCACCCCAGGACTATTTAGCCCACCCCACCACAGCCTTGGTACCAGGTTATGCCTGTGAGGCAGCTCTTCATACCAAGTGACAGACATTTCAGGAGCCCAAGAGAGGTGACTCTATGGCCAACGGTGGGGAAAGCTAAAGGCTTGCCTTGGGGATTGAGGGAAAAGGAGAAAGATGTTTGGGCGAAGCAATCATTTTTGACTCATGACTATTGCTTAAGTGTGTTTTGAACATGTTTGTGCTTTTTTATTTTACACACTGGTTAAAATAATAATGTCTGTTATTAAAGATAAGACTTAGTCCCACAGTCTGCAAGTTGCAGACTCAGGAAAGCTGTTGGTGTGATTCAGACCAAGTCCTAAGACCTGATACCGAAGTTGCTGAGGACAGAGGAAAATGAGATGAGATGTCCCCGCTCAACAGCGAGACAGGAAAGGGGCAAATTCCTCCTTCCTCTGCTCGTGTTCTATCCAGACCCTCAAAGGACTGGATGCTTCTCAGTTCCTCCTTTGCTCCAAGCACTGAGGCTTGACACGCAGGGGAGCGGGTAGATGCCCTGGCCCAGCCAGGAAGGGGCAGGGGGGAGGATATTTTCTTCCCAAGAAGTTGTTCTGAAGCTGGTTCTGAGGGACACGGAGCACCTGGCCTTCTGATGAGTTCCCCTCCCCACACACCTGATCTCCCCCTTCCACCACACACACACCTGGGGAGGGGCTTCCTGCCCTCTGCATCTGCAAGGCCCTTGACTGCAGGAGGCCTGAGTTTGAGTCTGGGATGGAAGGATGCTGCCCTCTACCTGAAGGCTCCTGCCTTTCCCTCTGAGCTCATTCATAGCTACCCCAAAAGGATTTTCTTTCTTTCTTTTTTTTCATGTGGACCATTCTTAAAGTCTTTATTGAATTTGTTACAACACTGCTTCTGTTCTATGTTTTGGTTTTTTGGCCACGAGGCATGTGGGATCTTAGCTCCCCAACCAGGGATCAAACCCACACCCCCTGCATTGGAAGGCAAAGTCTTAACCACTGTACCGCCAGGAGAGTCCCCCAAAAGGGTTTTCAGAAGTGGTGGTTCCCCCAAATCAGGACATACGGCCTTAGGAATGCAGACCAGCCATCCTGGATTCTCTCCAAGACCTTCCTTTTCAGCTTAATCTTGCAGCAGACTGGGGGACTAGGGGCTGTGTGGGGTGGCTGAATTTCTTCATATCTCCAAAATAAATCACTGGTCAAGGAAAACATTTATGATGGAAAAGTTTACTCCCAAATATAGAAAAGTTGGGAATTCCCTGGCCGTCTAGTGGTCAGAACTCCGTGCTTCCACTGCAGGGGGCGTGGTTCGATCCCTGGGTGGCAGGGAACTAAGATCCCACGTGCTGTGCGGCGAGGCCAAAAAACAAAACAAAATAAAACCACAAAAAACAAGCTAAAACACCCCCAAAATATAGAAAATTATTTGACCATGGCCAGCGTTATCATTTTAGTGACCACCTTCTGGACATCTTGACATGCTTAAGTACAATGTTCAGGAAAAAGAATTACATGTATTCCAGGAGGTGGGGGGGGGTCCCTGTAACTTTCACTGCTTCTTCTACTCCAGGCCTAGTCTAGCCCCAGGAACATGGTAAACATTGTGAGCATTGCTTGAAGCAATGAAATGAATCAATGTTACTTTCATGTTTACTTGTACATGAATAGGACTATATCATACAATATAAGCAATCCTGTGACCTTTGCTTTCAAATATCTCCGACGTCATCTTTTCAGTGTGTCAACCTGAAATCAGGCCTTAAATCAGCCATCGAATCATGAAAATAACGTTCGGCAATCTTCAAAGGGATCCCCTTTCCATTTCAAGTCCCACAGATGCATCCTTTGCCCTCTCCGAGAATTAGTTACAACCTGCCACTTTAAAACAATGGTCTTCTTGTTTTGGTTTGGTTTTTTTCTGGTTCCATCCTAAAACTTATGAGCACTATCTCCTTGAGTGTTGCATCAGCAGCCTCTCAAGGACAAATGTTTGTTGAATGAGTCTGGACAAGAGGAAGGAGGGGGAGGCTGAGGCTCCAGTTGCAAAGTGAAAAAATTGAGGTTTTACCAGCCCTGTTCCAGGTGACAATCCCAGGTCCGGGGGGATCAACACAATTCCCTCATTTGTATGTACCTATGTATTCATTCATCCATCCATCCCACCATGGGTGTAGCTCGATACCTTAAGCTCTGTTAGCTCACAGGCGCGGGGGATGTGTGGGGGAATGGCAGGGTTGAGCCACCAAAGATAGCCATCACTACTGCCCTGCCTGTTATTCTTGGCCACCACTACCTTCTGGTGGCCTGTGGTTAAAGATTTAGGGTCACCTGGACCACAAGGACACAGCCTCACACTTACTGGGCTTGAGTGAGGAAGCTGAATTCAAAGGACCCAAAGGAGGTCCCCCAGGCCAGCGTTAGTGACAGGGCTGGAGTTCCGCTTTGCTCTTAACCCCTCCAGGCAAGAATCCTCACCCACCTGGCTCTCACCATCTCTCCAGAAGCCCCACTTTCTCCCCTAGAGGGGCTGGGAGGAAGGAGGTGCCAAAACCGTCCTGGATTCCATGTCTCCAGTGCCCCCTGGTGGCCCGGACGCGACATCCCCAGGGCTCAGGGGTACCGCTTGCGAGGGTCCCGCCCCGCTCCGCCCCGCCCCGCCCCGCCCACACTTCCTTTTCCAGGCCCCTTCCTGATTTTGTCCGAAGGGGTCCGTTGGTGAAAAGAGGTGAATCCTGCACTCAGGACCAGCACAAGCTGAGGCCATCAGAGGGGCTGCGGAGGTCAGACGGAGGTGAAGAGAGCAAACACAGCAACTGTTTGGCTTCTGAAAAACCATGTGGGGGGGTGGGAAGCACAGTCTGGAGGGAGGACTATCTAGTCAAACCCTGGCTGGGGTCTCCGCTGCCCCAGGGGTCACATAAGTGGTAAAGTCGAGAGAGTAGGGGCCACTGGCCTGGCCAAGGGCAGGGACATCTTATCGACAAGAGGGAGGTGGGAGTGGGGCGAGGGCCCCGGAGCCGGGCCTGGCACCCCACGCCCCACAGAGAGGAAGGGGTTGCGGAAGAACAGGCCCAGAGGTGGGGGTGGGGGAGGAGTTGGAGGTGGGGGGTTCTAAGCCTCGACCCCTCCCTCCGGATCTCAAGAGCCCCTTCATCCCAGCCCACGCCCACCCCTCCCCACCCCCCCACCTACCCCCACCCCATCCCCACCTCACCCCGTTCTCCATCCTACCCCATTCCCTTCCCCCATTCCACGATTCCTCCCTCCCCCACCTCACTTCCATTCCATCCCATCTCCTACCCCCACTTCACCCATCCCCCCATCTCCTCCCCATCCCCCTAACCCTACCTTTCCCCCATCCCACCCCTGACCCACCCCATGCCCACTCTCACCACCCGGCCGTCCAGTGGGCATGGCCACAGACGCCACCCCTCCCCCTCTCCGCACTCCCTCCCCGCCTACTAAACGGAACCCCTTCTAGACTGCCTGGAAGACCCCACTCGCGATCCCAGGATCTCGTGAGATTTGCCCCAGGAGGAAACAGAAAGCAGGATTGGTCGGGCCGCGTGGTTTCCAGGCGGGGCGCTGCTGAGTTCGCGGTTCTTTGTCTGCAGAGCCCAAGCGGGGGATCGTGTGGCGTGGTGCTGCGGCACGAAAGGTAAGTTCCCGTCCTGGTGCCCCCGCGTTCCCGTGGGGTGACCTTGATTTAGTCCCCGGGGCCCCCAGCGGGCCCCCGCTCCTGTTCTCCAGCCGAAAACGAGCTCTCACGACCTGGGGCTGGAGCGGAGGCCACAGGCGGTGGGGGGCCGCCTTGGGCCTACCCGGGCCACGTGCCCCGTGAAGAGGCCGCAGCGCCGCGTGGGGGACGTAATAATCCAGGGCACCCGGGTCTGCGGGGATGGCCGGAGCTCATTGGGCGCTCTTTGCGCTGGAAATGGGGTTCCCTCGGGAGGTGCCAGGGTGTGGGGGCCAGAGAAAGGGACAGAACTGGGGCTGCAGGACGGCGGTTAGTGCCCTTAGAGGAAGATCCCTTTGACCCGAGCATCAGGTCTTTCCTTCGATTGTCTGCTGCTTCAGCCGATGAGAAATTTCTCGGGTTTGGAGATACGAAGAGATTCTCACTGAAACGGCAGGGTCGGGGCTCCGGTTTTCAGTTCGCCCAGCAGAGTTCTCACTGTGGCTTCATAACTACACGTGTGAACACACCGTGTCTTTGTTTTTTGGAGAATTTGGGTTCTTGTATTTTGTGGTTTTTTGGGGGGAGTTTTTTTTTGCGGTATGTGGGCCTCTCACTGTTGTGGCCTCTCCCATTGGGAAGCACAGGCTCCGGACGCGCAGGCTCAGCGTCCATGGCTCACAGGCCCAGCCGCTCCGCGGCATGTGGGCTCTTCCCGGACCGGGGCACGAACCCTGCCGATGTCCCCTACATCGGCAGGCGGACTCTCAACCACTGCGCCACCAGGGAAGCCCGAGAATTTGGGTTCTTATTCTCAGACTTGGGTGGAGACGGGTGACTGAGATGGTAGGAAACCAGGGAGACCAGGTGTCGGAGGACCTGAGGCCAGCGTGAGCTGGACCAGCGTGGCGGAAGACATCTTCAGGTAAACTGGTCCCCTGCACCTCATCATGTCCCAGGATGTCCTGTTGCCCCCTCAGTGCTGTTAATCGTGGAGCTGCATGCAATCTGCATCCTGAAGCCCTCACAGCGGGAGGAGGATGAGCAGCCTTTATTTTTCCAAGTCATTTTCCCAAGAGAGCTTTCATCCTGCTGCCTTCTTAGAAGAAGCAGCTGCAATGTGTTGGGGTCCCATTCCCGAAGCCACGGTTACATTCAGAACCTGTGCTTGGGGCGAAGGAGCAGGGCTGGCATCAGCCCCCAGAGACTTGAGTCCTGTGTGGTGTTGGGCAGGGGCAGGGTGGGTGAGCCCAGGGAGGTTTTGGTCTCCCTAAGCGGTGGGCTGGGACCCCTGGGCCTAGGGGCGGTCCCGGAAAGAAAGCACCCAGAGGGCACAACGAGTCCTCCAGCTGCAGCCCAAGGTGGCCAGGGAGGCGGACCTGGAGCTGGAGGATGGAGAGGGACCCCAGGAGCAAGGACGAGCTCGTGCACTGGGGGTGCTGGGCAGCACATGGGTGCTGTTGATACCAGCACACCGGGCTGTAACCCCCAGTATCACTGCTGCCTCCAGAGCAGGAAATGTGGCCTCTCTGTCCCAGAGCCACAGCCCTGTATTAAACACAGACACTGAGTGGTTGTCAGGACAGACTGGGCTCGGGACCCAGAGAGGAGCAGGATGTGCAAAGCGGAGAGGTCAAGGTCATCACTCCAGAGATGTTCAGGGTGGAGGGAGAAAAGAGGGTCAGCCCTGGGCTGCCAGACGGTCCCCTCCTTAGTGCCTCTCACCTGTGCAGACAGACCATGAGCAGACCCCAGGCCATGGCGGAGACCCCCACGAGCTCTTCTGCAGCCATGGCGCCAGGCTGGGCTCCCCACACCTTTCTTAGCCCCTGCCTCACGTGTGGGAGGGACCTCTGTGCACAGCTGCTTCCCAAATCCTTCAGGCGACACCGTATCAGCGAATCTGCTTCCTTCGTCCTGCCGAGGGCAAGCAGTGCTGGGAGGTTTCCTGGAGCCTGAGCTCCCGGGGTACGGCTGCTGAGCCGAGGTACCAGTGAGTGCAGGCCTTTCTGGATTTCTCCCCGATATATCGCCCCTCCCCCCATCTTCCTGGAAGACCTGGCAGGACCCACAGAGCTGCTGAGTGCCTAGACTGTGGTGGGTGATGTCCCCGGAATGGAGGCTCCTGTCCTCCGCTCTCGTCCCCGACCTTGTCCACTGTCCACGAACAGAGTGGGCTGTTCCCATCCGCAGGCGACTTCCCCGGGCACACTCCCACTGGGCTGGCACGTTGATGGCTTAGCGAGCCCTGGACCAGGAGCCAGGGGCCTCGTTCCCGTGTCACCCTCTCGTGGCTGGCTCTGTGACACAGGTGCAAAGGACTCGCCCTTTTGAGCCTCAGCCACTGCACAGGGAAAGGAAAAAGCAATTTAAGGCCCCTGCCGACATTTCAGATCTTGAGGGAGAACCCGAGGCTAGGAGAGTGAAACGCTTTGGTGATTTAAGCTCTACCAAACACGAGGAATTGTTGACTGACTCGTCATTCTGATTCAGAATCCAGCTTCAGGCTCCTTGTCCCCATCTCCTGGAGAAGCTTCAATGAAGGGCATGGTTGTGACAAAAAAATGAAGATGTCCCAGAGGCGGTGATGCCAGCAAACATCTTCACAGTAAAGGAACTTGGAGATAATGTCAGGCCCTGAAAACACAAAGGGTGAAATGTTGGAAGCAGATCCAGGCTTAGAAAGCAGAGTGACACCGCAATGAGAAGCCCACGCACCACAACGAAAAGCAGCCCCCGCTCGATGCACCTAGAGAAAGCCCGCATGCAGCAACGAAAACCCAATGCAGCCAAAAGTAAATAAATAAATTAAAAAAAAAAAAAAAAAGGCAGAGTGATAAGTTGTCCGGGCTTAGGAAGGACACTCAGCCCCGACTGCAAGTTATGTGATGAGAAGCAGGGAAGCAGTGTTGAGAGGATTCTTGATGAGTTTTTCGCAAAGAAACAAAACACTTTTTCTCAGTGCTTAAAATCACAGTGTACTAAAAAAAATAGCTTTACTGGGCTTCCCTGGTGGCGCAGTGGTTGAGAGTCCGCCTGCCGATGCAGGGGACACGGGTTCGTGCCCGGGTCCAGGAGGATCCCACATTCTGTGGAGCGGCTGGGCCCGTGAGCCATGGCCGCTGAGCCTGCGCGTCCGGAGCCTGTGCTCTGCAACGGGAGAGGCCACAACAGTGAGAGGCCCGCGTACTGCAAAAAAAAAAAAAAAAAATAGCTTTACTATTTTTACTTTTCTAAACATTACAGTGGATCGTGTTAAGAAGGTTCTTAACGTTTTCAAAACATATGTAACGGCTGCAGGAAAAGTCATATTTTGCCTTAGATTATGAAGGTTGGCTTTGGTCGCCTTGGTGGCCCTGGCCCACCGTGCAGGCCACGTCCGCCTGTCATTATTTTTTCGACTTGCTTGTTTTTCATTTGTCTGCTTAGTTGAATGCAAGGTCCGTGCCTCAGAGACACCCTGAGTGGAAGACCATGACATTTTCTTTCTTCCAGTCTTACTGAGATAGAATTGACATACAACCCTGTATAAGTTTAAAGGGTGCAGCATCATGAGTTGACTTAACATGCATCATCTCATATGGATACAAAATTATACAGAAAACACGTTTTTCCCCTGTGATGAGAACTCTTCGGATTTACTCTCTCAATGACTTTCATACGTAACCTACAACAGTGTCAGTTATACTTACCCTGTTGTATATCATCTCCCTAGTATGTACTTCTAACTAGAAGACGACCATGACATTTTCACTGGGCTGTTCCTCCCCAGAACAGCAGTGGATGGTCTGCTCCAGGCACTCTGTAAATGTTTTGAGTAAATCGAGGGTTGCCGATAGAGGGGGAGTCTGGGTATGGGGGCGAGGGGACCAGCTGGGCGGGAGACCTCCCTGTGAGCGCGTCCCCTCTGCCTGGTGCCTCCTGCCAGCCCTCAGCACAGGGTGGGCTGTCCCCTCAAAGGTGGAGCCAGTGCTCCCCGAGTCCTGAGGCTCACTGACCCTCCTCCAGTGGAAAACAGTCCAGTGCAAAGGGCCGGACAGCCTAACGCACCTGGTGTCACTCTGAGCCACAGTAACCTTATGGCTTGGTGTTGGAGAGTCGGGGTCAGTTGGATGACAGGGATGAACACCAGACCCCTCTTCTCTCCTCCTCTGTCCAAAAGCACAGTTCCCACCATCTCAGGCAATAGCGAGGTTGACCGTGCAAAGTCCTGAGAAGCATCCTCTCCGGGGCCAAAGGCCAAGACTGGGGCCTCCCCTTCTCTCTGAACCTCTCTCATCTTTGTGTCTAGGGTCAGTGCTCCCTCTCTGTCCCTTGGAGTTGGCAGTGGGGACAGCCAGTGGCACCTCCCCCAGGCCAAGGCAAACAGAGCCAGATCCTGGGGACACTCCCAGTCCCCAAGTGCCCTTAGTGGTCCCAGACATGGCTTCAGCATATAAGGGACACATTTCTGAGAGCCAGGAAACCAGGCCCCCGGCTCTGCTGCCATTTCCCTCCTCCGCCCTCGTCCTGGGCCATCCCCTGCCCAACTAGCCTGGAGTGGGCCCTCAGCCTCCCGCACCCCTACTTGCCTCTAGAAGCACTTCCCTCAGGATTAACTGGCTGGACCCAGGGTGACCTGGATGTCCGACGTGTCCTCACTGGGGAGGAAGAAGTGGGGAGACTTGCTTGTTTCGGTCTAGATGTCATTGGATGTGAAGTGGAACCACATCTTGCCAAGTGCAGGAAGAGGCAGAGAGGGCTGACAGAGACCTTCGAGTTTTCAGAAGGCCCAGAGGGCAAAATGTTCCAGGGCAAGAAGAGATCTGACTGCAGAGGGAAAGGAGACGTACCAGATCCTCGGTAGGATCTTGTCTGCTCGAGGCTGGGTCAAGAGAGCCGAAGGAGGAGAAGCCACCATCGGCCTGGCACCCAGGGCGTCTGTCAGCCTGGCGCCTCTGAAGACCAGCAGGGTTGGGGTCTTCCTCTGGAAGCCAGGAAGTGTCATCTTCCAGCATTTCTGGTGCTTCTATGAATGCAGAAAAGTAGCTGGCCTTTTCTTTACCTTTTTCTACACTCGTTATGTCAGAAGAATTGGGGAGAAATCCGTGATTTCTGTTGATGCCAGTGGAAGGATGTCGGGTCCCTCACCCTCCCCGCATCGTGGCCACACCCCAGGCTCTGGGAGAGGTGGGCTGACTTGCCAGGGATGCAGAAAGGGGGGGCTGCCCCATCAGCACAGGCCAGGAGCAGGAACCTGGGGACACACATGCATTCTAAAGACCCCAGGAAGGCCCTGGGGGCAGATGCTTTGCGTTCCCAGTAGAAATTCTGTAACTGGAGACGGGAAGGGGGACAGGACACACCCCCACCATAAGCTCAGAGGCTGCTCTGGCCTGTGCAGCATGAGAACAGGTGACCAGGATGTGGTAGAAACGTCCCCCCAATTGACTCATGCCTGGGCCTTGGGAGTCGTCCTGGGCCAGTCCTGGCACTGGGCAGGGAGGACAGGTCTTCTTACAGCTGTGCCCCTGGTCCTTCTGCCTCTGGACAAACAGGCTCTGCATGGAGGTGGAGGTGGACAGAGGAGGGTCCCCTGCCTCGCTGGGGAAGAATGTTCGGCTTGTACTTCCCATTTTTACATCATTCGAAGGCAGTGGTCCCTCCTGCCTCTTTGGATCTCCTGGTTGCTGGGTTCCCATGGAAACATCCCAGGCTTGGACGTCTGCCATTTCCTGTTTCCCCGAGGTCCACGTGAAGTCAGTCATCTCTTCCTAACGCTCTGTGGGGCAGATCCATCCACACCCCTCCCCCAAGCAGGTCTTCTGGTTACTCCCTGAGTGGAGCATGGCAGTGTCCACCCCTGGCCAAGTCCCCGGCTCACCAGGCTGAAAAGGAAACTAACTGAATTTCAGCTTTTCTCTGAAGGTTATTTGAGGCGCTGGATGACAAGTGCGAGCACCACTCAGTGGCTGCTCCAGAATCGGGAACATTCTGCTTAACTTACTAATCTCGACTTCCTGCAGCTGATCAGTCCAGGTGATGGTCTGGGAGTTGAGTGTCCATAGAGCACATTCTAGCTTAACCCTGTTTTAGGCAAACTGCTGATAGGGACGGTAGAAATTTGGAGAAAGCAGTCTCTGGGAAATTACCAAACCAGAGAGCATCCTTCAGAGAATGCTGCCACCTCGCCCACAGAATAGAATTGTCGGGGGGTCACAATGCAGGGGGTGGAGAGGTTCCGTCAGCCTGTATTCTGAAACCTCAACAGAACCAACGTGTGAGCCAGCCCAGCAGGGGCATCGCCCCCAAACCCTTCAATACCGAACACAGCTTCACGTCCCCTGAGGAGAAGTTCGGTGTTAGAGTAGCTGTGCTTAACGCAGAGCAAGAGAAAAGCTGAATTTTGTTTGTGGGCCTAATGGTGCTCTCGCATCAGAAACCCTGTAAGTGAAAGCCTTAGGGGAGGGGTCGGGGGGCTTTTTGAAGCCGCTTTGCATTACTTGTTTCCTAGGATTGAGGAAATGTTAAGTTATCCACAAACACTGGGAAGGGGCCTTTGAAGGTCATGATGAGGGTTGAAGCTGCTGGACAGAGCCTGGGCTGGGATGTGGAAGAGGACGCCTGAGCCTCAGGGCAAGTCCTCTTCTGGTTGCAGCCCTTTGCTGACACCGATATGTGTGCTTGGCCCACGTTTATTTCCCTCCCTGCCTGCAAGAGCCCAAAGAGCCCACAGCCCTGACCCCCTCAGTGGCTTTCAGGCTGAATAAGGTGTGTCCCAGGTTTGGCCACCAGCACAGTTCCGGCCTCTCCCAGCCCACATGCCTACATTTCATCTTGTCAAGCCAATTTGCATATCCCCGCTTCTGGGAGGAAACACCCTTTGCTCCAGGGACAGAGGGAGGAAGATTGAGTCTTGGGTTTGCCTTGGCTTTAAGGGATCCACCAGGTCCCCCTGTAGCCACTCCTGCTGGCAATTTCTCAGGCCCATCCTGACAAAGGTCTCTGAATTCCTCCAAACACAACACACTTTCCCTCGTCTTGGGTAATTTCCTTGGTCTCATTATAAACGCCCAGCCCCTCCCTCTTCCCAGCCAGCTCCTAGTTGTCATTTTGACCTGACCTCCTTTGGGGAAGCCTTAAGCCTCAAAATCTGGAGGACCCGCCATCCCTCAGTGTTACCTCTGTTCCCCCATGAACGGGCACACATTTTGCAGTTGTAGGTTACGTATAAGTGACTGTGTGGTTCTCAGGAATTGTGTTGTATTTCTTTTTCCTTTAGGGTGACACCACTAGGTCTGCACAAAGCTGTCTTAACTCAGACATTGGGATGGTTTTGATGTGGCCCATGCTCCTCGAACAAATATGCTTGCAGGTTGGTTTTCTTCTTTTATCTTTCGCTTTCACGAGTGGACAGAGGATCCTATCAGTTGTGTGTAAGGAGAAAGTCAAATCAGCGTTAGCTGGATGGATTTCCAGTAATAAGATTCCGCTTTCCATTTGAAATGGAAATTTCAGCTGGGATCTGAAAAGTGTGGCCAGGAAGGCCTCTCATGGCTCCTCAGGAGCCAGAGGAGGGACTCAGAGGCCTGAGCACATTGCTCCTTGCACCACACCCGCCCTGGCATCTGGGGCCTCGGGCCCTGACCACTGCCCCAACCAGGGTCTCCACAGGACAGGCCATGCAGGCCAAGGTCCTGTAGAGAATTTTTCTTCGCCTTCTGTACACGTTTGCAGTAGCAGGCTTTGCTTTTGCTTCTATGTGAAGTTTTGCCTTAATCCCAAACGTTTTGATTTCGGCTCTGGTTATGCCACTCATAGACAGTTACAGTATTTCTTAACCAAATAGATTTTTTTTCTTTTATTGATGTAAGACATCTAATTAGTTGGAATTTTTGGATGACATGTTACATATTTGGTTTGTGACTAGTAATTATAGTTCATATCATTTATGGTTTTGTGATTTTTACTAGTTTAAAGGGCTTTTTTGGTTTGTTTTCATTTTAGAAATGAAAAGGTTTTTTTTTAATTCCATGGAATAAAAAAAAATTCCATAATAATAATACTCATAGGTACATCTTGGAATCAGTTTTTATTTTTCTTAATCTCTAACATCACATGCTATCAAATACTGTCATGCTGCTTTATGGTTTCTGATTTAAAGATTTTTAAATGGGGTAACAGTACCCACTGTGTGGTACTCCTCCACCTTTCCCATCTGGGTTATTTGTTGGAGTTTAGGAAGAGACCATGTTGGGCTAAACTCCTTATTCCTGTTGTTTTCAGTCCTTGAGTGATAATCAGAAGCTTTTCTCCGGAGAGGGTGGGGTCAGCTGTCAGGCTTCTAGGTACCCACCTTTCAGAGGGGCTGGGATTAAATGCAGCATGGGTGGATATGGGATAGGGCGAGAGGTCACCTCGTCCCCTCATTGGGGCTGGCGCCAGCAGGGCCAGAGCTATGGCTTTGTGGCCAGAGGGGTGTCTTTGGCCCTGCGTTGGGTCCCCTAGAGGGTGGAGGGACGGCAGGGTCGCCGGTCCTTGGCCGGAGAAGGACCCACCCCTTGCTCTCTGGTGTCCCTCCAGTACTCACTCTTGAGCAGATTCTTCAGGGTGGGCATCCGGGCCCCACCGAAACTCCTGGAACTGGCCGTCCAGAGCCTGCTGAGGGATGAGGCCTTGGCCATCGCCGCTCTGGAGGAGCTGCCCGCTGAGCTCTTCCCACCCCTGTTCTCCGCGGCCTTTGCCGGGATGCACAGCCAGGCCGTGAAGGCGATGGTGCAGGCCTGGCCCTTCCCCTGCCTCCCGCTGGGGTCCCTGATGAAGGAGCACAAGCCTCACCTGGAGACCTTCCAAGCTGCAATCGACGGCCTGGATGTCCTGCTTGCCCAGGAGGTCCGCCCCAGGTGAGGGCGCCCCAGCAGGCGGGTGGGGCCTGGGGGTCTGAGCAAGACGCAGCTGGCATCGGGTGGGGTGTGGTGCGGGGCCACGGGGAGGCCTTGGGGCCGTGGCTGGGCCACTCTGGGAATAGGCTTTCGGGCGTGCAGGGCTACTTAAGGTGCAGAGGTGACAAAAGGCACGTGGGCTCACCCCCTCCTCGTGGCGCTTAAAGTGGGGACCAGGAGGGGCCCTGGAAGCTCGAGGAGCCGCTGGTGTCTGGGGTGTAGCACCCTTGGCTGGGTTCTGAGCCGTGCGGTCCTGGTCCCCGTGGGTCTCCGCACAGCTCAGTGTGTCTCCCGTTGTCCCGCAGGCGGTGGAAGCTGCAGGTGCTGGATTTGCGCCGGAACGCCCACCAGGACTTCTGGACCGTGTGTTCCGGCACCAGGGCTGGTGTGTGCTCACTGCTGGAGCCTGAGGTGGCCCGGCCCGTGAGGAAGAGGCGCCGGGTGGAAGGTGCAAGGGCGTGGTCGAAGCAGACCTCGGCCCCCGTGGAGGTGCTCATAGACCTGTGCCTCAAGGAGGGCACCCCCGATGCGTCCCTAAGCTACCTCCTGAAGAAGGTCAAGCAGAGGAGGGGCTCACTCCGCCTGTGCTGTCAGAAGCTGAGGGTCTTCTCCATGCCGATGCAGAACATCAGGAAGATCCTGAAGCTGGTGCAGCTCGACTCTGTCCAGGACCTGGAGGTGAACTGCACCTGGAAGCTGGCCACCCTGGGCAGGTTCGCGCCGCACCTGGGCCAGATGGTCAACCTGCGCCGGCTGCTCCTCTCGCACATCCACATGACACCGCACGCCGCTCCCGGCATGGAGGAGCGTTGCGTCAGCCAGCTCACCTGCCAGTTTTCCAGCCTGCAGCACCTGCAGGAGCTCTACCTGGATTCCATCTCCTTCCTTGAGGGCCGCCTGGACCAGGTGCTCAGGTGAGGCGTGGCGCTGTCTCTCTGCAGACCAGGGCAGGCCTCTCTCGTTTCGTTATCCGTGGGGTGTCTGTCTACTGTCTGCCTGCCATGGATGGTGCCAGGGTGCACGGGCCACTCAGAGGTCCACACGATGCCACCAGTCCGTCCCCCGGCATCTTGTCACATAGCCTCCCAGGTTAGGGTCAGAGGTGTGGCTTCAGTTAGATGCCTGTCAAAGGGGACTCTTTGCTGGGAATCTGCATCGTGGGGGCTTTGGGCCAGGTGAGGGTGGCTTTGGGAATTCTTCCTGAGAGAGTGATGTCTAAGCTGAGATGATGGAAAATAACTAAGCAGGAGGACATTAACCAGGGGAAAGCCCATCCAACGTGAGGTTTCAAATCGGAAGCTCTGTGCTGAGCAGCTGGTCCACGTGAGCCTGTCCCTCCCACCTATCCCACTTTCCTGTCTGTCCCGGGTTGCTTTAGGCTCCAGGTGAGGTGTGATGTGGGAAATGGGTGATTGTGGAAATGACGGGGAGGGAGCAGGAGTGAAGAGTTGTGGCGTCCATCAGGACGTTAGCAGTTATTGCTCCTAAATAGTCCAGAGAAGAGAAACAAAAAGTCAAATGAGTATCATTATTGAAGTGGCTCCAATCTCGAGTCCAAATTACAACTATTGTTTGCTTCTCAGGCTTCTGATTATATAGGAATTCTTCAGTAACAGATGATTTCTTCTAGAAATGTGTTCTTCATTCTTAAAATAGAATCATAGCTTTACCTGGAACACAATGATGAAAGAGGAGAGAATGCAGCCCGATTTATTTGTGTGAAAGAGTTGGATTGATTTCCTTTCTGGCGACTGCAAACTCAAAGCATTAAGAATAAACGTGTTCATCACACAAGGACAACGACAGACAAAAGAGTTGTGGAAAGTGAGGGATGGTTTGTGGCTGATACAGCGACCAGAGTTAGCCCCTGCCGGCTGGAACCCTGTGCCCGTTGCCAGGCCTTGCCTGGCTTAGCCCTTTAAGCACAGATCCCAGTACTCTCCCTGGGAACAGAGAAACAGGTGATGGGGTCCAGGAGGCGGCAGGAAGGAAGCCCGAGTTAAAAGCAGTTTAGGTCATGTCTCCCAATACTGTAGTTTGCTGATCCCCTCTCTCACTTGGGACATGGGGTCAGGCTCCCCGGTGGGCACCTGCCATTGTTACCTTACCTGTGCTCACAACACCTGGCAGGGATATGTCATCCCCCACTTGACGGGTGAGCACAGGGAGCACTTGAGGATTCCTTCCCTCGACCCCGTCACACGACAGATAAGGGATGGGGAAGGACCCCGCTCAACCTTGGGCTGACCTGGCACCTCTCCTTTGACCATGCAGCCTCCTCCGGAAGACTGGGATCTGGTGAAATGGGCCTCTCTTCCCTTGAGGCCTGGGCCACCCCACATCCCTCCGCCCAGCACCTCCATCCTCCCGGGACTGACTGCTCTGTCTCTCTCCAGGTGTCTGAAGAACCCCCTGGAGACCTTGTCGATTACCAAGTGCCTGATTTCAGAGGCAGACCTGATGCATCTGTCGCAGTGCCCGAGCGTCAGCCAGCTGAAGGATCTGAGCCTTAGCGGGGTCAACCTGACCGGCATAAGCTCCAAGCCCCTCTGGGTCCTGATCGAGAAGGCCTCGGCCACCCTCCAGGACCTGGACCTGGACGAGTGTGGCATCATGGACTCCCAGTTCAGCGCCCTCCTGCCCGCCCTGAGCCACTGCTCCCAGCTCACCACCTTCAGCTTCTGTGGCAACCCCATCTCGATGGCTGTGCTGGAGAGCCTGCTGCGCCACACCGTGGGGCTGAGCAAGCTGAGCCTCGTGCTGTACCCCGCGCCCTTGGAGAGCTACGAGGACGTGCACGGCACCGTCCACCTGGGCCGCCTGGCGCACCTGCACGCCCGGCTCAAGCAGGTGCTGCAGGAGTTGGGGCTTCCCAGTATGGTCTGGTTCAGCGGCGACCCCTGTCCGCACTGTGGCGACAGGACCTTCTACAACCCAGAGCCCATCCTGTGCCCCTGTTACATGGCCGCCTAGCCCAGCGAACGAGCCGCAGGCTTTGTCGCGGGCACGCGGACACTGCCGCTCAGACGTCAGCGCATCTCGAAGAAACACAAGCTATAGTTTCAGACAATTGTTCATTGTTAGCGGGAAAAGGACAGGTGATTCAGAGCTGGGCGGGGGGGATGGTGACTTGGGGGGTTGATGGGATCTTCGGGGAGATGCATCTTGTAGAGTTAGAAATGTGAATCTAAATTTCTAGAGGGGGATTCAGGCTTGAGAAGTAGATGGGGGCGTTACCCCTACGTGGATAGTTATAAAGAAATGGTCAGAAATAAAGGGAACCTCAGTGTCATTCACCTGGTGTTCGCTGTGATCTGTGACCGTGATTCTCCCGTTTAAACCTCAGTAATCTCCTGTTAGTGATTAAGTAAGAAGCCAGCATGTGTGAGGCCCAGGCAGCCTAGGCTGGACGAGGTTCGGCCCCAAGAGTTAACAGCACCATTTCTCCCTCCCTTTGGTCTTGTTTCTGGATCACCTGTTAGCTCCTCACTTACTTCTGTGGCTGTTCAGTCTATTATTGCACACAAGGTGTGTCCTCAGGGCCTGGAAGGTACTAAGTGTCCAATAGTGAGCACCATTGGAGGGAACATTCTTCCAAGGGACCCTCGCTGCCAGCTCCGCCCAGGCCCTGGACTCTAGCACCCTCCCCAGTGGATCCAGCAGATGCAGAGCCTCCATCCCTGGCCCTGGGTGGTGCCAGGATAGGGCTTCAATGTGCAAAGTCAGGCCCCGAGTCCTGGGAGGAAAATCCACCCACAGACCATCTGGAGCCTCTGGGACTCACCAGCCCATACCCGCCTTCCCACTGCGTCCAGCCCCTTGAATTCAGTCAGTTGTGACCTGTAAAAACATCCTAATTCCTGCTAGCAAAATACTAGTAAGCTCACATAGACAAATAACATTTGTTTACTATTCGTTTCCCACATTGAAAAGAGTTCATCGTTTTGTGCGGAGGTAGGTCACACCAGGGTGAGAATGCCCTTCTTCCGGGAAGACCCCCCTTCTTCCCTGTCGAGGAGGTGATAAGCCAGCTCTGATGCCCTGGATTCTGGGTCCCAAGAGAGAACAAACCCACGCCAGGTCTTGGGAGCACTCGGATAGAGCAGGTGAACGTCAGATTTGGTTTGGGGGTGTGGTGGGGCCACCCCGTGCGACCCCCCAAGACAGCCCATCCAAATGAAAGGGACACGAGCTTCCCTGGCGGCGCAATGGTTAAGAATCCACCTACCAATGCAGGGGACACGGGTTCGAGCCCTGGTCCGGGAAGATCCTGCATGCCGCAGCGCAACTAAGCCCGTGCGCCACAACTACTGAGCCTGCACGCTACAGCTACTGATGCCTGCGTGCCTAGAGCCCATGCCCCGAAACAGAGAAGCCACCGCAGTGAGAAGCCCGTACACCACAATGAAGGGCAGCCCCCGCTCGCCGCAACTAGAGAGTCTGTGCGCAGCAACAAAGATCCAACGCAGCCAAAAATAAGTAAATAAATAAATTTACAAAAAAAAAAAAAGGGACATGTCATCCAGTGGGGTCCGCCCTGTGGCCCTGGGCTGCCTTACCTGGCTTCCCACACACGACCTGGGGAGGAGGCCACACACCAAGGCCGGGGCAGGGCTCGTCTGCATGTCCCTGACCATGAGCCATCCTCCACTGCCTATCTAGTGTGGCCAACTGTCAGCAATCCCTTATCCTGCCGCACAGCCACTGGCCCTTCTCTATCCTCTTCCCCTAGCAGGCACCCTCTTTTCTTCTGCCCCACCCCTGCCAGCCTCCTACCCTATGCCCCGTAAGAAAGAACAAGAAATGGACCCCTCGGCTTGTGGACATGCTTTGCCATTTCTGAAAGAAGAGAGAATGCAGACATCTGTATAAGTGATGGTGTGCTGGGAAGAAGGGAGTCAGAAAAAGATCTCTCTTACTTTTCCCCAGTGCGCACCCAGTCTCAGCATCCCCAAGCATCCCTAAGTTACAGAGCATATTTTCCAGAACGGGAACTGGCACCTCTGGGATATGAGGAAAAGTATACAGGACGAGCAGGTTCTCCACGAGGAAGGACAGAGGCAGAGATCGTGTGATCTCAGTGCCAGATTCCTCAGCCGCAAGACAGATAATCACACTGGCCTCGTGACATTGCAGTGAGGTCACCCACAGGGCTAACCTACGGAAGGCACTTGCCCCGGTCATGGATGGCCCCATATAGGACAGTGGTGATTATTAGCTGCCCGATGCAAGTAAAGGAAGAAAAGCAAAAGTGAACACTGCTTCTTGCTTCTCAAGCAGGATGCCCTGCACTTGGGACTTTATTTGGCCCAGAGACCACACTTGAGAAAGAAATCTTACAAGAGTCTTTGTTCAGAATTTAGATTTTGTCATCAACATGTTCAAAGAGGCATATGCTATCAATGCAGTGAGGTTCTCAAAGTCAAGTTTGGCTGGAGAGGAAGCTCATCCGTAAGGATGGGGCATGGGGAGGTAGTGACCGCTGGGGGCCCAGGGGCCCGGGGGCCGTGTGGATGGAGGCCCTGTGTGTGTGTGGGCAGGGGGGAGCGGGGTCTGCAGCTGTTGGGAAGCAGGCAGGGAGAGTATGGCACATAGGGTGGGATGATTGGAAGTAACCATTTACCCAGGAGCAGCCCCAGCTGCACGTCGGACAGGCAGGAGGGTTAGGGCAGCTGAGGGATAGGATGTGAGAGGGGTGAAGCTGAATAGGAAAGAGCCAGAGAGCGATCTAACACAGGGAAATAGCCACGGGCAGAAACAAGACCAAAAGAAGGCCTGACATGGGAGCTCCCTGGCAGTCCAGTGATTAGGACTCGGCGCTTTCACTGCCTTGGCCTGGATTGCATCCCTGGTCTGGGAACTAAGATCCTGCAAACTGTGCAGCACGGCCAAAATAAAAAAGGCCACACAAAACATTCTCTGACATAAGTCTCGTACCAACGTTTTCTTAGGTCAGTCTCCCAAAGCAATAGAAAGAAAAACAAAAACAAACAGGACCTAATCAAAGTACTGCATAGCAAAACTTTTGCACAGCAAAGGAAACCGTAAACAAAATGAAAAGACAGCCTACGGACTGGGAGAAAATATTTGCAAATGATGCGAACAACAAGGGCTTAATTTCCCAAATATACAAACAGCTCCTACAATTCACTAACCAAAACAAAACCCAATTGAAAAATGGGCAGAAGAGCTAAATAGACATTTCTCCAAAGAAGACATCCAGATGGCCGATAGGTACATGAAAAGATGCCCAACAGCACTAATTATTAGAGAAATGCAAATCAAAACTACACTGAGGTACTAATAAGGGGGCTTATACAACTAGGTTCCGAGAGAAATAGCCTAGACTCTGCAGCTGACACAAAGTTGGAGGGGAGTTGGAGACGCTGAGTCTGTGTCGTGGGATACTTTGAACTGCAGAAATGCAGTGGTGGGTGCCATGTGGACCCAAAAGTGCCAGAGTGGGGTTCGTGTGAGAAGCACAAGTGCCCGGGGGGGCCCGGGGTCCGACCTCTACATACTCCCCACACTCATGGCCCCGTTGGGCACCTGCATGGCTTTGTTCTTGTCCACAGGATATTCAATATCTTATCTTCCTTTGAGGAGATGGACCCATGTTTTCCTCACTTCACTCGTTGGTGAAGATCCAGCTCCACCTGCTTCTTTCTTCCAGCTCAGTTCCCCCAGTGTTTTAGTTGACAGGTAGAGAAGTGCTTCCACGCAATCCCTTAAATGGACCAAAACGGTTCAGGACAGAGATGAAACCTGACTGCCTCCTAAAACCTTTGGCATTACCTAAGTGATGAGAGTGATCAAGGTGTCTTTTGTTAATGAGGTGACTTCAGGAAAGTGCCTAAGGCTGGGGGGTGGTTGTCAGTGGGGCCAATCCTGTGATTAGAGGGTTGAAACAATCAGTCCCAGCCCGATGACCTCCAGGGAGGAGAGAGGGGCTGGAGGTTGAGTTTACCCCCCATATGGCCAATGATGTGGCTACAAAATAAATGATCCCAAAACGTAGGGGCTTAAAACAATAACTGTTCCCTGTTGCACAGTTACTGTGGCTTAGCCGGGTGTTTCTGGCTCAGAGTCTCTTGTGAGGGTCGACTCAAAATACTGGCTTAATCGGCTTATTCGTCTGAAGACTTGACAGACTTGACTTGTGCTGGAGAATCCTCCCCCAGGACGGCTGTCTCCCTTGCCTTTTGGCTCGAGGCCTCAGTGCCTCCCCACGTGGACTTCCCCAGAGGGCTGCCGGAGTGTTCCCATGACATGGCTGCTGGCTGGCTTCCGCCAGAGCGGGTGATTCAAGAGAGCAAGGCAGAATGTCCATTGTGATCTAATCTTGGAAATCACACACTAGCACTCCACAGTATCCTGCTGGTGCCCTGCTCCTTGTGAGAGGTCACGATACAAGGGTGTGAAGACCAGGGTGCAGGGATCACCGAGGGCCATCTTGAAGGCTGGGTTTCACAATAGTACCAAATTATTTGCAGGCATTATTTTATTTAACAGTCATAACGATCCAGGGAGGTAGTTACCATTTACTTCTGTGCTCCAGAACCTGGCGTCATGTCTGGCAGACCCCGGACACTTGAGACTTTATTGAAAGAGAGATGCACGTGAGGGATTAAGAGCTCAGGATCTATAGACCCATTGCCAAGGTCCAGGCCTGGGATGCGATTTATTTTGGGACAGTGAGCAAGTTTCTTAATATCTCAGATGGCCAAGAGGCACATGAAAAGACGCTCAATATCACTAATTGTTAGAGAAATGCAAATCAAAACTACGATGAGGTATCACCTCACACCAGTCAGAATGGCCATCATCAAAAGATCTGCAAACAATAAATGCTGGAGAGGGTGTGGAGAAAAGGGAACCCTCTTGCACTGTTGGTGGGAATGTAAATTAATACAGCCACTATGGAGAACAGTATGGATGTGCTTAAAAATCTAAAAATAGAACTACCATATGACCCAGCAATCCCACTACTGGGCATATACCCTGAGAAAACCATAATCTAAAGAGAGTCATGTACCACAATGTTCATTGCAGCTCTATTTACAATAGCCAGGACATGGAAGCAACCTAAGTGTCCACTGACAGATGAATGGATAAAGAAGATGTGGCACATATATACAATGGAATATTACTCAGCCATAAAAAGGAACGAAACTGAGTTATTTGTAGTGAGGTGGATGGAACTAGAGTCTGTCATACAGAGTGAAGTAAGTCAGAAAGAGAAAAACAAATACCGCATGCTAACACGTATATATGGAATCTAAACAAAAATGGTTCTGATGAACCTAGGGGCAGGACAGGAATAATGACACAGACATAGAGAATGGACTTTAGGACACGGGGAGGGAGAAGGGTAAGCTGGGATGAAGCGAGAAAACAGCATGGACATATATACACTACCAAATGTAAAATAGCTAGTGGGAAGCAGCCGCATAGCACAGGGAGATCAGCCCCGTGCTTTGTGACCACCTAGAGGGGTGGGATAGGGAGGGTGGGAGGGAGGCTCAAGAGGGAGGGGATATGGGGATATATGTGTACATATAGCTGATTCACTTTGTTATACAGCAGAAACTAACACAACATTGTAAAGCAAGTAGACTCCAATAAAGATGCTAAAAAAAACCCCAAAACCTAAAAATAGAGCTACCTTATGATCCAGCAATCCCATTCTTGGGCATATATCCAGTGAAAAACGTGGTTCTAAAGGATACATGCACCCTAATGTTTATTGCAGTGCTGTTTACAACAGCCAAGACATGGAAACAACTTAAAAGTCCATCAACAGAGAAGTGGATAAAGAAGATGTAGTACATATATACCATGAAATATTACTCGGCCATTAAAAAGAATAAAATAATGCCATTTGCAGCAACATGGATGGACCTGGAGTTTATCACACTAAGTGAAGTAAGTCAGACAGAGAAAGACAAATATCATATGATATCGCTTACGTGCAGAATCTAAGAAAAAGATACAAATGCACTTATTTACCAAACAGAAAGAGACTCACAGACCTGGAGAACGAGCTTATGGTTACCGGGGGAAAGACTGGGGGGAGGGATAGATTGGGAGTTTGGAATTGACATGTACACACTGCAGTATTTAAAAGAAAATGCCTTTCCATGAAAAAAAAATCTGTACTATAGTATATCATATTGTAATAATTAGATATAATAATAATATATACATACCTTCTCATAACTTTGGTTTTTTAAAATTAATTAATTAATTAATTTTTGGATTCGTTGCATCTTCGTTCCTGCACGCGGGCTTTCTCTACTTGGAGCTACTCTTCAACGCAGTGCGCAGGCTTCTCATTGTGGTGGCTTCTCTTGTTGTGGAGCACGGGCTCTAGGCGTTCGGGCTTAGTACTTGTGGCTTGTGGGCTCTAGAGCGCAGACTCAGTAGTTGTGGCGCGGCATGTGGGATCTTCCCAGACCAGGGATCGAACCGGTGTCCCCTACATTGACAGGCAGATTCTTAACCAGTATGCCACCAGGGAAGTCCCATAACTTTGATTAAATGCAATAAAAGACATAGAGCTCCAGGAACAGGGCCTGGCTCATCGTCAGTGCTAAATAAACATTAATTGCTGTTATTGGTATTATTATTCCCAACAATAGCTCCCGCTTCCGGTGAGGCTTTCAGTGACTCAGTCGTTTTCAGGGTAAAGATAGAACCTAGTGGCATTTTAAGCCACCATTGGAAAAGGCTTGGGATCTTTTCTAGTAGAAACATACAACCAGAAAACACAGATATGTCCAAAGAGCACTCTCTGACATTTATCTGTAAGTTGCTTCGACTTTGAATTTGGGACGCCCATGCCTTTGTGTTCACGAAGCAACTCATGCCTCCCTTTGTGGTCCTTCCCTCACATCCTCCACAGAAGGTGCATTCTTGTTTGCTTCTGATCATTTGAAATCAAATGAGAATAATCATCCAACTCCCCGATCGATTTCTCCCCATCCAAGTTAAAGTCACTCAGTAAAATTATGTTAATAAAACACAACTTAAATTTGCGGAGTATGCAAATAATATACACCATTTACATAAAAGCAGGGGAAGAGGGGTGTGTGCTTGTGGATGAGGAATACATGCAAGGAAGGACACTTGAGAAATTCTCAACAACAGTTTATTTTGGGAACAGAGACAGATACCTGTGGTCTGGGGCAGGAGTGAGACTTGCTGTACAGTGGGTGAATGCTCTTTTGCGTGGTTCGCTTTTATTGTTAACTCTGCATAAGTATGATTTTTAATTGAAAAGTAGTTTCTGAGAATTCCCTGGGGGCCCAGTGGTTAGGACTTTGAGCTTCCACTGCAGGGGGCAGGGGTTCAATCCCTGGTTGGGGAACTAAGATCCTTCAAGCCACAGAGCTAGGCCAAAGAAAAGGAGTTTCTAAGGGACAATACATTATCCCTGGATCCACTGTCTAACTGTGCTTTTATGCCACTAATATCCCCGCAGGTTTTATTTTGTTTTGTTTTTAAATGAATAAAACCTTGTACATGATTTTTATTCAAAGGCTGACCAAAATCCATTCTCAATTGTCAAAAAAAAAAAAAGAGTCACATCTGATTTCAGGATTTCAGCGTTAGATGTAACTTGACATTCTTCTCCTTGGCATGATTCATCTGTAATTTGGAGTTTTTACCTTAATCCATGTGGTACAGACAGAATTTCCCCCGAATCCTGGTTCTCTGCCAACCTGGCAGAGCTAAGGTTTTAACTAATTCCCCTTGCCCATCAGAGCACTTTTCTGTGACCAAGTCCCCTTCCTTAGGGGTATCCCTTAGAGTTGGGGGCTCCCACTAAACTCTTTTTGTGGCTAGCATGGGCCACTGAAATTTTCATCTAGGAATGCCCTGGAAATTAACCTCACCTTGCTTTGGGTAAGCAGGTGGTATAAGTCATCACTGATTGAATTTTTCAGTGTGTCCTGGTCCCTTGCCTTTTGGTCCCTCTCTGCCACACCCTTACATTTAACTCAGAGCCTAGAGCTGAGCACAGAAGCAGCAGGAAGCCAAAGGCTCTGCCACTGATTATGAAAGCCCTAGTCTCCTGAGATAAAGCTCTCCCAGGGAGAGTGGAGGAGGAAAAAGCTTGGAGAACAATGGTAGAGCCAAGCTCTCCCCTGGAGGCGGAGGAAGGGGTAGAGGCTGGCCATCTGGATTAGCGTCCTCAGGAACAGGTGTGCTTCCTGGGCCACATTGTAAAGTAGAGTCCACTTTTCACACAGCTCTGGTCCGCATGTCAGGAGGACAGCCTGTGGTCCTGAGGGCCTGATCTCCTCCTGGGTACAAAGTTCTAAGATGGTGTGAGATGCCCAGCCCTGTTGGTAGATAATCAGGCTGACCTCATATCACTCCACTATCATGACCACAAGTCCCAGGGAGCTATCTCCACAGCACTGGGCCTGGGCTGGACTTGGCCATGGGGCTGTCCATGGAAGGAAAGGTTAGAACAGGTCATTTCCTTTTTTTTTTTTTTCTGCCCCGCCGTGCAGCACGTGGAATCTTAGTTCCCGGACCAGGGATCGAACCCACGTCCCCTGCTGTGGAAGCGTGGAGTCTTAACCACTGGACCGCCAGGGATGTCCCAGAGTATTCTGTTCTACAGCTGTGGTTTGTTTTTCTTCCTTTTCTTGGCCAAAACAGATACTTCCCCTCACATTCAGGAAGGTATGAGAATGGGACTTGCTCTGTCCTCAAGGTTCTGTCCATCACAGTCTAGAGTGAGAAGTAAAAGAGTTGGGGCCAGAAAGAGAATTGAGTGGGGCCCCTAGCAGCAGTGGTCTTCAGGAAGTAATCCACAAGAGGAACAGACTGCTTCCTGGAAAATCAGGGTGGTTGGGCATTTGTTGATGGCCGGCAGTCACCTGCGAGCTGAGCTATCACCTGCATACCCCCTACCTATACCTGAGGTGAGCCCTCTCCATGGGCTCCTGATCTAAAGAGTGTGTAAGAGTGCTAGGGCGGCCATAACAAATACCACAGACTGGGGGTGGGGGAGAGCTTAAACAACAGGAAATTATTTTCTCCCAGTTCTGGAGGCTAGAAGTCCAAGATCAACGTGTTGGCAGGGTGGCTTCTCCTGAGGCCTCTCTCCTTGGCGTGCAGATGGAGAGAGTGTTCTTGTTGTGTCCTTGTGTTCCTCTATGTCCAAGCATCCCTGATGTCTTGTGTGTCCCAATTCCCTTTTTGCCACGCTGCGTGGCTTCTGGGATCTCAGTCCCCCAACCAGGGATTGAACCCAGGTCCTCGGCAGTGAAAGCACGGAGCCCTAACCACTGGACCGCCAGGGAAGTCCCCTCCCTCTTTTTATACAGAGACCCATCAGATGGGATTAGGGGCCACCCTAGTAACCTCGTTTTAACTTAATCACCACTTTAAGAGTATTATCTCCAAATACGGTTACATTCTGAAGTGCTGGGGGTTAGGACTTCAACATATGAATTTTGCAGGACACAATGAAGCCTAAAACAGGGAGTGATGGTAGGGGTAATCACCTGGTGAATGCTGCACAGGTGCTGTCATCATCTGAAGCAGGGGATTTGTACCCCACCTGCTCCTTAGAAAGACCTGGGACCTTTAATAATACAGACTCCCTGGTCCCATTTCTGAAGATACTGATTCTGTTGGTTTGGAGTAAGATGGGCAGAATCAACCAGGACATAAGTACTTTTCAATAGCTCCCTAGTATTTACTGGTTAATATTTGGTCCTTGGCCAAGTGGCCTGGGCATCACCTGGAGCTTGTGAGAAACTCAGACTCGTAGGCTCTACCCAGAACTGCTGGACCACAATGTGCATTTTCACAAGACCGTGTAGGTGATTCCTTAGATTCACTGAGGGTTAAGAAGCACAATCCAGGTGATTCAGAAGTGCAGCCCGAACTGACTCCTGATCTCTGGGCTTTGCTTACATATCTCAGGTGGGGGTCCTAGAATCTCTGAGGGGGAGGGGGAGGCACCCAGCTCAAGCTCCAGCCTCTGATTGGTTTATTTTTTATATTTTTCTAATATTCATTCATTCATTCATTCATTTACTTGGCTGTGCTGGGTCTTAGTTGCAGCATGCGGGATGTTTCTGATTTTATTTTATTTTTTAGTTTCGGCATGCGGGATCTAGTTGCCTGACCAGGGATCGAACCCGGGCCCCTGCATTCAGAGTGCGGAGTCTTAACCACTGGGCCACCACGGAAGTCCCACATTGGTTTGTTGAGTCACCAATAAAATGCTCATCCCAAGGCAGGTGCTCAGCGTGTCAAATGAAAGAGAAATGAATTCCCGACCCTCAACCCATCCTCAGGCTCCCTTGAAGGAGTGGACTCGTGGGTATTTTAATCATAGGAGAGATCAGTGTTTCCCAGAGTATTGGAGGATTTTCCACCTTGGGCCACCCTTCACTTCAGAATCAAATGGGGCAAACATTGAACATTCAGATTCCCAGGCCCCTGCCCTGGTAATTTGAGTTTCCCAGGTGTGAGAAGCAGCCCTGGAATCTGTATGTTTCACAATGTCCCAGGTGATTCTGAGATTTGAGCAATCTTTATAAACGTATCAAATAGTCAAAGTTTTCCTTCTTTTCCCTTAAGTTTTTGCAAACATTTTAAAGTTGACATCAAAAATGTTTTCATCAAGGCTTCCCTGGTTGCGCAGTGGTTGGGAGTCCGCCTGCCGATGCAGGGGACACAGGTTCGTGCCCCGGTCCGGGAGGATCCCACATGCCACGGAGCGGCTGGGCCCGTGAGCCATGGCCACTGAGCCTGCGCGTCCGGAGCCTGTGCTCCGCAATGGGAGAGGCCACAGCAGTGAGAGGCCTGCGTACTGCAAAAAAAAAAAAAGACAATGTATTTTTGCCACACCTGCTTGCCACACCTACCATGGAGTTTTGTTGGGAATTTTCCCCGTTGTAAAAACAGTAACTAATTTCGCATCAGGAGATTGTATCCCACCTTTACAGCAGACACTCAGAGAGGCCATGGTGGCTCCCGACCTCCTGTGCACAGCTGACTCTTGGTAAAGATCCAGCTGGTGCCCTTACACTCAGGGAGCAAGTCTCTGCACAGGTGCCACAGAGGATCCCGGAACAGTGGCCTCTGTGCCACCTCTGTCGTCTCCACCAGGACACACACCTGTCGGGCAGCTGCAGCGTCTCACCAGCCTTACACACAAGGGACCCTGACTCAGGACATGGTTCAGTGTCTAGTAACTGAGACCCCTTCCCCCTGTGCTGTGACCCAGTGCTGCTGGGGGTCCCTGTATGACCCTCTTCAAGCCAAGGTGATTCAAGCATGATGATACTGACCTATGTGTTTATAAGTAAAGAAAGAAGGTAACAGGTAAAAGCTTAGAAAAATTAGTGATGATGAGAAGATTGAGCTTCCTGGTAAGAGGATTGTATTAGTCAGGGTTCTCTAGGGAAACAAAACAAAAGAAATATATACATATAGATAACGAAGAATTTTATGTAAGTTATATATATATACTGAGAAGGAGAGGTTATTATTGATTACTGAGCAAGGTCTCCCAGGAGCTGATCTCTTCAGCCTGAAAGCTGGGAACGCTGGTGATGTAATTCAGTTTGTGTCCAAAGATTAGGGAACCAGGGGAGCCAGTGATGTAAATGCCAGTCTGAGGGCTGGAGAAGTTGAGGTGAAATGTCCCAGCTCGTGCAGTGAGAAGAGAACACAGACGTGTTCTTTTTCCTTTTCCTTTTGCTCTGCACAGACCCTCAACAGATTGGGCGATGCCCACCCACACTGGGGAGGGCAATGTATTTACTGAGTCCCCAGATTCAAATGCTCATCTCATCCAGGAACACCTGCCCGGCCCCATCCAGAAATGATGCTTCATCTGAGTCCCCTGTGACCAGTCAAAGTGACACATAAATTTAACCATCTCAGTGACCATCCACGCTGATTAGCCCCACAATGAGGGCCAGCCAGGACACGGCAGTTTCAGTGGGAAAACTGGGAAATTTCTGGCAATCAGGAGACTTGGTCATGGCCCAGTTCTGGTGCTTATGCTTGGGTCCACCCAGATGTTCAAACCAGGAGGTCGATGCTGACGATGCAGTATTATTCGGCCATAAGAAGGAATCAAGTACTCATATGTGCTTCAAGGGGAAAGAACATTGAAAACATTTTAAAGAATGAGAGAAGCCAGACACCAAGGTCCACATAGGGTATCATGGCATTTGTGTGGAAAATCTGGGACAGGCAGGAAGTACCTTAATGTTTGGAGGGCTGGAGTGACAGGGAAAGGGGATTGCCTGGTGACAGATGAGGAGTTCCTTTTCCGGGGATGAAAATATCCTGGAAGATTGAGTGTTAGTTGATGTTCAAACTTGTGAATACATTAAACACCACTGGATCCATCACCTTAAAATGATGTATGTGATGGACTGTGAAGCCTATGGTAGAAAGAACATGAAGGCTTGGTTACTGATAGATACAACTTACACTCAAATGATTCAGAAAATAAATGTTTTGTGTTCCTGAGTGTGTGCTGTGTGTGCGTATAGACGTACAAAGGCAGGGAGAGAATGAGAGACAACGGGATATGAGAAAGGCAAATCTTGCAAAGTATTAAAAAATAGTGAATCTGGGAAAAGGTTCTGCAAGACTTCCTTATAAGCCTTTAAATTTTTATTTAAGTTTTTAATTACTACAAAATAATAACAAAAACAAGTGAAAGCCTCAGTTTAGGAGTGAAGGGATGAATGAGCTCAGAGGACGTTTTAGTCTCACTTCTCCATGAACTGGGACCACTGTGCACAGTGCTACTACTTGTATATGAGCTGCAGTAATAATCAGCCTCGTCCTCAGCCTGGAGCTCAGGGATGGTCAGGGAGGCCGTGTTCGCAGACTTCGATCCACAGTAGAGGTCAGGGATCCCTGAGGGCCCTTTATTCACCTCATAAATCAGGGTTTTGGAGGCCGTGCCTGGGCGCAGTTGGTACCAGCCAACAGCATTATATTTCCCGATGTCATTGCTGGTTCCAGCAACAGGAGATGGTGACCGTCTGTCCCGGATTCCTGGACAATGAGGGAGGCTGAGTCAGGCCAGTCTGGGCCTAATACCCTGGAAAGGGGAGAAACATATTCTGGTAAATCCCGTTCTGGGGCCCAGGTCACCTTGAGAACAAAGACACACAGGATCAGCCAGATGTCCCTGGGGTCCCTTCCCTGGAGGCCTCACCTGTGCCCTGAGTGAGGAGGGTGACAAGGAGCAGAGCCCAGGCCATGGTGGAGACGCCCCAGACGCTGCCTTCTGAGCCCCAGCCCTGGGCCTGCTCCCCCAGACCTCTCTTATCCCCTCCCCCCAGAGGAGGGAGGGGCCTCCATGCAGATCAGCTCCCTGTACCTGATGCTCCTCACCCCTCTGCCCTGGCCCTGGACACTAGATGTTCTGCATCCTGGGGGGAGAATATAGCTCAGGGATGTAAACGTTTTGACACATAGATGACATGTATATACAGGAGCATGAATTGTTTGTAGCTGGTGTGCAGGGAGAGAAAGAGCAGATGAAGTCCCTCAGGCAAAGAGCTCCTGGACCTTCAGGGTCTCTGCTGGGGCAGGACTATGTCTCTGGGAACCACAGTGCAGGGGACATTCCGCAGCGCCCTCTGCTGGACGCCTATCTCCAAGGTCTCTATGTTTGGGAAAGAGACAGGCCCACCAGGGGAAACACCTGCTGTTTGCTGGGTGGCTGTGGGGAGCCCCAGCTGCAGCCTTGTCCCATCCCCGCCCCCACCTCTTTGTTCTGAAGCATCTGCACATCGAATCCACGAGCAGGTCGTTGACACCCAGCCCCCCACCCCAGGTCCCAGACTGGCCCTGGAACCTAGAGTCTCTGCGTCCCTGTACAGCAGGGCTCTTCTGACAAGATGAAAACTCTGTGACACGTTGTGCTTAGTCAGGACACTGACCATTACAGGGCCCAGGAAATGGGGCCATCCTGGGATGTCCCTGTCATCCACTATTTGAGTCAAGACGTCGTTGGCCAATAATCCCGATAACCACTCTTTGGGTTTTGTGGGTGGAAGGTGAGGACAGGGGCCCGAGGGGCTGGGGTGACTTAGACATTCCATCCCATCTCCTCCCGGCACCACAGGGGAGCTGGGGGTGGGCATCCCCCTCCCTCACCTGTCCCATCAGCAGGACGGGGCCCCTGCCCCCCGTCCCCTGCCTCTGCAGGGCTCATAGGAGGAGCCCTGGGGCCCCCCACTTGTTCCTCCTCCTCCTCCTCCCAGCTCAGTGCCAGCCACCCTGTCCCTCCTCATCCTCTCCCTGCCCCTGTCCTTTGTCCTGCAGCCTCATCAGGATGGAATTGTCACCTGCCTCCCCAGGTGACTCAGACCCACCCCTGCAGGGTCTCTAATCTTGTCTCAGCATGACCTTGTCTCAGGGACAGTGACCTTCAGGAGATCTCAGCCCAGGGCAGGGGAACCTACATGATAAATGACCAACCCCATAGGTACACTGATGGGAAATATGGGCCCATGAGATGAAGCTGAATTCTCAAAAGCGTTCGAAAAAAGGAATAATGTAAGAAGGAGTTAGAGCCCGCCAGGATGGAGGGAGCCCTAATGGAAATGAGGGAAGATGCCAGGGTTTAAGGGGCTGGGAGGAGGGGCTGGGTCAGAGTTCACCTCAGGGCCCAGCCGCAGGGACCTCTCCTCAGGCAGGTCTATCTGCCACATGGTGCAAGTGAGGATTCTCCTCTGTCCTCAGCGGGAGGTCCTCACCCCAGAGCTGGTGTCTCGCTGAGGTCAGGCTCCTCTGTCTACAGAGACGCTGGACCCAGTGTGTTTTGTGTGTTTTCTAGACAGAGAATCAGGGCGGACTGACTGGTCTTTCCCAAGATTATCACTGTCTCAGTATCTGAAATGTCTAGTTCCTGATTATGAGGAAAGCTGACAGTTGGTATAATTTCCCTCTGCATCCCAGGGTTTATGCTCCTGCCTCTGGGTACAGGGCCCCGCGGGTGATGCAGATGGAGTACCCGGTCCCCACAGAGCAGATCCCCACATCCTTCCCGGGTACAATGGGGCGGGGGCACCCAGGAGTGATGGTGCTGGGTGTGTGTGTGTGTGTAACCGAACAAGACCCCTATGGAGCCTTCCAGGGACAGGCCATCCCCAATATCCTCTGCTTTAGCTCTTCTCTGAAGTACCTGGATAATAGTATTTGATGGAAATTTCCTGAGTTGTTTTGCAGATGTGAAATCCCCGCAATGCCCACCAGATGGAAGAACTACTTGGTGACCATGAGCACATAGCCCCAGCCCCCAGGAGCCTAAGGACGGATAATGTTAAGCCCTGTGACTCCACCATGCTGCTTCACCATCAGCCAATCAGAGAACTGTGCACACGCTGATCATGTACCCTGTGACCACCTCTCTCCTGGCCTTTAAAAACGCTTTGCTGAAACCCTCAAGGGTCTAGAATGTCCGCAGATGCCAGACAGGAGATGCCTAGGAAACCAGCATCTCGTAAGGGCTTTGTTGGTCTGATGAGTTTCCCTGTGATACAATTCTTCACACACATTGTCACCATTTGACACTGGAGATGAAGCCCATCCCTCGGAAAGGCGTCCGGGAAGATTCTCCTGGTGCCCTCGGACTTGACCTCATCCACCATTGCCCTTTGCTGATTTTCCTTTGTCTCCTCTCACTGAAGGAAATCACAGCCATGAGGTTGACTCCCTACTGAGTCCCGAGAGTTTTCTCAGTGGGGGAATTTTAATAATTTGAAAACATTTTTATAATTTTTTCCCTTGACCTAGAATTGTTTTTGACCAAGTAGGAATTTAGCAGGCTTCTACCTTTTTCAGTTCCAGAAATACCACGATTAACAAGCCAATGACAGAGATCTGCACACACCAGACTCTTCTCGTTGCTGCTTGACTCCACTGGCCATGACGGTAGCCTTGCCCTTGGTAGGGGAGGCCCACCCCTTGGCCCCGGCCACCCAGGATCCAGCTCCTTCCGATGCCTTTAGGATTTGCAGCTAAGGGGGCTGCAGGTCCCACTCTAAGTTCTGGCTTGGAGAAGAGTGAGCACAGAGCCATTCAAGGATGCTCCAATCTCATTACGTTTTGAATCCCTTTGTCTCCAGGCAGGTCTGGCTTCTCTAGTTCACTCACTAGAGGCCATCTTGGATTCTGCGTCCACCAGCCAACCTGCAAAGTGCTGAGGCTCTTTCTACCTCCCCAGGCTGCAGGGAACATGAAACGCAGAGTCTCTGTGGAGTGAGCCCAGATCACAAATCCAGCTGACCCAGCTTGATGTTTCTCCCACCACTGCCCCCCACCCTCGAATCCCTTCCCAACGTGTTCTGGGGATTTCTGTCTGTGTGAATTAGGAGAACCAAGCAGTTCTTGGAGTGCAGTGCCCCTCTCGAGGCTCACACTCTATTCTCATGTTAGCAAACTGCTGGGACCCGAGTCTAATTGTTGGTCCAGAAGAAAAGAGGGGCAATGGGGGCGGGGGGTCCTGAGGAGAATCAGCACAGCCTCACGTGGCAGCTTCCTCAGGGCAGCCGTGACCTTTTCCTTGGGCAATGCAGGGTCAATCGCCCCAGACAGATATGGAAAGACCTGTACCGCTGGGGGTGGGGAGGCGTCTTCCACAGGCAAAGAAGACACATGAGAATTGAGGGGCTCAATGTCCCCAGGTCCCTCAGGTCCTCCCACACATCCCCACCCAAGCTGCAGGATCCGGTTCTTTCCCAACCACCTTCTTCACTACAAGACTGGGACTCAACTTTGCTGGAATGTAGCCAATTGAAGGAGGAGGGTCTGGGTTGGCTTTTCAGCTATTTCAGTCCAGGTGCTGCACGAGATGAGGCTCTCCTCCAGGGCACTCCGGAAAGCTCGCATGTGACTTGTGCGGCCCTTGGGATGGGATCTTGAATCACTAAGCTCATCTTTTTCTCTCCCTACTCTATCCAGCAACATTCCGAGCAGATACCAACGTCATGATATTCTGTAGGGTTCCCAGAACCTTCCAAAATATCATATACAGGGTCATCAGCTCCTCGATTCTTACAAGTGGTTGCTTAGAAGAATCCAAGGCAGGGATTTTTCTCATTCTAATGAACAGGTCGTGACATACACTAGCTGTGCTCTCTGTACTAATGAAAATAGCCATTAGCACCATTCAGTAGAACCAGATTAGGCAGTCAATTCTAGAAACCTCAGAATCAATTGAGAAAAATCATCCTTAAAATTCTATTGTTCTCGAAGCATTCCGGGTACCAAAATCGGGATTAGTCACATGGCTCCAGAGAAACAGGAAAATATATATATAATTTATTATAGGAATTGATTCACACCATAATGGAAGTTGAAGGTGTCTCACAATCTAACAGCAAGCTGAGGAACCAGGAAAGCCAGCGATATAATTCAGTCTGAGTCCAGAGGCCTGTGAATCGGGGTTGAGGACATAAGTCCTGGTCGGAGATTGAAAGATGAAGAAGCAGCAGTGCCAATGTCCAGGGTCAGGAGAAGGTGATGCCTCTGATGACGAGGAGAGAGCAAACGTCCCCTTCCTCTCCCTTTTTGTTCTATTCAGGCCTTCAACTCAAGGACAGTGCCCACTGCACCACACCAGTGATCTTCTCTACTCAGTCTGTGGACTCAAATGCCAACATCCTCCTCCTGAGACATCCTCACAGACACCAAGAAATAATGTTTTAACCGCAGTATGGGCATCTCTTATCTCAGGCAAATAGACACATAAAATTAACCATCACACTGCTGTGGAAGAGCTGGCAAGAGTGGCACATCACACAGGATGAGGAAGTGGTTACCATCCCAAGACAATAACCCCAAGATCATATTTCCCACCGCCTCCACTGTAGGCAGAGGGAGGAGCTCAGAGACCACTGACCTCTCACGGCCGAGCTGCATGAGGCTGGCAGCTCAGGGAGGAGAAGCATCTGCAGAGCAATAGGGAGCCTGTGAGCTCAGGGATGTTTTGGTCTCAGTTCCCCTTGACCTTGGACCACTGTGCAAAGTGCTACTACTTGTTTCTGAGCTACAGTAATAATCAGCCTCGTCCTCAGCCTGGAGCCCAGAGATGGTCAGGGAGGCCGTGTTGCCAGACTTGGATCCAGAGAAGCGATCAGGGATCCCTGAGGGTCGTTTATTGACCTGATAAATCAGGGTTTTGGGGGCCGTGCCTGGGAGCTGTTGGTACCAGCCGACAGCGTTATATTTCCCTATGTCACTGCTGGTTCCAGCACAAGAGATGGTGACCGTCTGTCCCAGATTCCCGGACACTGAGGGAGGCTGAGTCAGGCCCGACTGGGCCCAGGACCCTGGAAAGAAGAGAAACACACTCTGGTCAGTTCAGTGCTGGGGCCCAGGTCACCCTGAGGACAAAGACACAAAGGATCAGTCAGATGTCCCTGGGGTCCCTTCCCTGGAGGCCTCACCTGTGTCCTGAGTGAGGAGGGTGACAAGGAGCAGAGCCCAGGCCATGGTGGAGACGCCCCAGACGCTGCCTTCTGAGCCCCCAGTCCTGGGCCTGGTCCCCCAGACCTCTCTTATCCCCTCCCCCCAGAGGAGGGAGGGGCCTCCATGCAAATCTGCTCCCTGCACTGCCTGTCCTCACCACCTCTGCTCTAGCCCTTGATTCTGGTAACGTCTGCGTCTCTGGACAGCAGAGCTGCCTGAGAGATTAAAACAGGTTATCATGTATTGTCTGATTCAGGACAGACTGAGAAGGTGACGGAGGCCGGGACCCGGAGCCCAGCTGGCTGTGTCCTCTCCTCCTGTGGGGGATCATGTTGGATGCAGAGGGATCCTAGGACTCCCCTCCTTTTGCAAGGAGGAGGAGAGCAGGGCATCTATGCTGGGGAGGAGAGGGCATCCCGTGACCCCTCTTCCAGGGACTCAGGGAGAGCCGGGGACCCTCTCCTTGTCCCTCATGCCCTCCCCAGTCCCCTAGGCTAAGGTGCTCAGGCGTCACTCTCTCCGCTGCTCTGTGGTGGTTGGAGATTGGAGATGCTCCCTGACATGTCCACTATAGGAATTATGGGATATGGTAGACATTGGACAGCCCTCCCTCGTGACCTCCTTAGGCCTGGCTCGGGAGCAGCTGCTGAGATTTTGAACAGGACAGAATGACAACACAGACAACCTCCCCCAAATCCGGGCCCTGCTGCCCCCCAGTGGCCTCAGTTGTGAGAGCTGAGCCCAGGGAGACAGCTGAGTAGGGCTGGACACCCAGGTCTCCCCCTCCCCAGCTCAGTGCTAGGCCCCCATCCCTGCAGACAAGCCTCACCTTCCCTCGACTTCCACCAGAATGAAGTACGTCACCTGCAAAATCAGGAGGCCCAGATGCCCCCCTCGGGGTCATCTTGCTCGTCCCAGGAAGGCCTTGTCACAGGGTTGGTGATGGGGGATGGAAGTGGGCTCAGGACCGAGAGAACCTGAGATATAAGTTAATCCTATCTCGTTAAGGATGCCGAGGAGAGAAACGGGCCCCCGAGAAATGCCTGAATCCTCAAATATAGAAAAAAGGATAATGGGAGACACAGAGAGAGCTCTGTCCAGACAGAGAATGACCCAGGGAATCAAGGGGCAGATTCTGGGGCTGGGGCTCTGGAGGAGGGACCGGGTCAGGAGGGGCCTGGGGGTCCAGCTCTGGGTCCTATCCTTGGGGGCGGGGGTCATGGGGACAGAGACTTGCCCTGTGTTCCCCTTTGTGCCTTTGAGACGCCCTCACCTCAGAGCCTGGCACCTTCCTGAGGTCAAGGCTCTTCATCACAGACACACTTCCCCAAGGGTGTTTTTCCAGAAAGAGCTGAGTTTGCAGTATACATTACACTCAGGATGACGGGTCATTTCTGGTTGGAAATGGACATGAGCCCTCAGGCAATGGACCAGGAGTTTATGAAACACAAATACTTTGATGAAGGTTTTCAGTGTCACTGTTCATATCACACGACCACATTCCATGAGCTAAGGGGGTGAGGCCCTGGCCAAGCTTGGGGTGGGTGAAGGGGAGCCTCTGGGGGCGGGAAAGGAAAAGTGTGCGAGGAGGTGTTAGCCCTGGATTTGAGACAATTTTTGGCGTGTGTTTCACAGAGGTATGTGCTGTACTATGTAGACATTCACTTAATGATGTCTTTTTTTGAGATTATAATAAAGGGGGGACTGGTTCAGGACCTTCTCACAAGTCAATCAGTCAGGCATCTGACACCAGGTCAGAGCCCAGCGGTTTGGATCTTTATATCTGGGGACTGCTGTGGACAGGCCTCCTGTGATCACTCCAGGTGTCCAGTGCTTCCTGCAAGAAGCAAACCCCGCGGTCACGGGAGCTGTCTTGCCTCTGCTGCACGTTTGTTCATACAAGCAGCAACTCAGGGCCCCTCATGATTCGGGCGTCACGGTTGAATTAAAAATTCCTGAGATGTTTGCGCCCACTCAATAAGACATGACGGAAATATAATAAGAATGACTGCCTCTAAAGGAGGGAAATTACTACTAACACATAATAGGAGTGATAGGCAATAAAGTAAAAGCATATACCTATTAAGAATCACTAAAATCAATGACTGGATTCTTACCTTTCTGGAAAAATTAAATATGGGATTCATTAAATACCAACAGTTTAAGAACAGAAAGATAAAATATCCCGAAAAGTTTAATGACACCTAACCCAGAAATTCAATGGACACATAAAGGTAACAGCCCAGCGACGCTGATCCCTCGTTGCGGTGAATAACAACAACAGTGGCAGATATCCTGACCATAGAGAAAGCTAAGCCATTTCATGTTACCTCCACCCAAAGGGGCTTTTCTCGCATCATTGTAAAATTATATTCATATATAGTTAAATTATTTGAAGCACCACAGGAAGCTGCCGCTGTAGCCTGAGACTCCACGCACTGCACACCAGGACAGTGATGGCTCCAGAAGCTCCTACTGAAGCATCCTCTGCTTTGTTGGGAATTTTCCCCGTTGTAAAAACAGTAACTAATTTCGCATCAGGAGATTGTATCCCACCTTTACAGCAGACACTCAGAGAGGCCATGGTGGCTCCCGACCCCCTTTGCACAGCTGACTCTTGGTAAAGATCCAGCTGGTGCCCTTACACTCAGGGAGCAAGTCTCCCCACAGGTGCCACAGGGGATCCCGGAACAGTGGCCTCTGTGCCACCTCTGTCGTCTCCACCAGGACACACACCTGTCGGGCAGCTGCAGCGTCTCACCAGCCTTACACACAAGGGACCCTGACTCAGGACACGGTTCAGTGTCTAGTAACTGAGACCCCTTCCCCCTGTGCTGTGACCCAGTGCTGCTGGGGGTTCCTGTATGACCCTGTTCAAACCTAGGTGATTCAAGCATGATGATACTGACCTATGTGTTTATAAGTAAAGAAAGAAGGTAACAGGTAAAAGCTTAGAAAAAATAGTGATGATGAGAACGTTATGAGAAGATTGAGCTTCCTGGTAAGAGGATTGTATTAGTCAGGGTTCTCTAGGGAAACAAAACAAAAGAAATATATACATATAGATAACGAAGAATTTTATGTAAGTTATATATATATACTGAGAGAGAGACATTATTATTGATTATTGAGCACGGAACTCCCAGGAGCTGATCTCTTCAGCCTGAAAGCTGGGAACGCTGGTGATGTAATTCAGTTTCTGTCCAAAGATTTGGGAACCAGGGGAGCCAGTGATGTAAATGCCAGTCTGAGGGCTGGGGAAGTTGAGGTGAAATGTCCCAGCTCGTGCAGTGAGAAGAGAACACAGACGTGTTCTTTTTCCTTTTCCTTTTGCTCTGCACAGACCCTCAACAGATTGGGCGATGCCCACCCACACTGGGGAGGGCAATGTATTTACTGAGTCCCCAGATTCAAATGCTCATCTCATCCAGGAACACCTGCCCGGCCCCATCCAGAAATGATGCTTCATCTGAGTCCCCTGTGACCAGTCAAAGTGACACATAAATTTAACCATCTCAGTGACCATCCACGCTGATTAGCCCCACAATGAGGGCCAGCCAGGACACGGCAGTTTCAGTGGTAAAACTGGGAAATTTCTGGCAATCAGGAGACTTGGTCATGGCCCAGTTCTGGTGCTTATGCTTGGATCCACCCAGATGTTCAAACCAGGAGGTCGATGCTGACGATGCAGTATTATTCGGCCATAAGAAGGAATCAAGTACTCATATGTGCTTCAAGGGGAAAGAACATTGAAAACATTTTAAAGAATGAGAGAAGCCAGACATAAAGAGCCACATAGGGTATCATGGCATTTATATGGAAAATCTGGAACAGGCAGGAAGTACCTTAATGTTTGGAGGGCTGGAGTGACAGGGAAAGGGGATTGCCTGGTGATAGATGAGGAGTTCCTTTTCCGGGGATGAAAATACCCTGGAAGATTGAGTGTTAGTGGATGTTCAAACTTGTGAATACATTAAACACCACTGGATCCATCACCTTAAAATGATGTATGTGATGGATTGTGAAGCCTATGGTAGAAAGAACATGAAGGCTTGGTTACTGATAGATACAAATTACACTCAAATGATTCAGAAAATAAATGTTTTGTGTTCCTGAGTGTGTGCTGTGTGTGCGTATAGACGTACAAAGGCAGGGAGAGAATGAGAGACAACGGGATATGAGAAAGGCAAATCTTGCAAAGTATTAAAAAATAGTGAATCTGGGAAAAGGTTCTGCAAGACTTCCTTATAAACCTTTAAAGTTTTATTTAAGTTTTTAATTACTACAAAATAATAACAAAAACAAATGAAAGACTCAGTTTAGGAGTGAAGGGATGAATGAGCTCAGAGGACGTTTTAGTCCCGCTTCCTCATGAACTGGGACCACTGTGCACAGTGCTACTACTTGTATATGAGGTGCAGTAATAATCAGCCTCGTCCTCAGCCTGGAGCTCAGGGATGGTCAGGGAGGCCGTGTTCCCAGACTTGGATCCAGAGAAGCGGTCAGGGATCCCTGAGGGCCCTTTATTCACCTCATAAATTAGGGTTTTGGAGGCCGTGCCTGGGCGCAGTTGGTACCAGCCAACAGCATTATATTTCCCGATGTCATTGCTGGTTCCAGCAACAGGAGATGGTTACCGTCTGTCCCGGATTGCCAGACAATGAGGGAGGCTGAGTCAGGCCAGACTGGGCCCAATGCCCTGGAAAGGGGAGAAACACACTCTGGTAAATCCCGTTCTGGGGCCCAGGTCACCTTGAGAACAAAGACACACAGGATCAGCCAGACGTCCCTGGGGTCCATTCCCTGGAGGCCTCACCTGTGCCCTGAGTGAGGAGGGTGACAAGGAGCAGAGCCCAGGCCATGGTGGAGACGCCCCAGACGCTGCCTTCTGAGCCCCAGCCCTGGGCCTGCTCCCCCAGACCTCTTTTATCCCCTCCCCCCAGAGGAGGGAGGGGCCTCCATGCAGATCAGCTCCCTGTACCTGATGCTCCTCACCCCTCTGCCCTGGCCCTGGACACTAGATGTTCTGCATCCTGGGGGGAGAATATAGCTCAGGGATGTAAACGTTTTGACACATAGATGACATGTATATACAGGAGCATGAATTGTTTGTAGCTGGTGTGCAGGGAGAGAAAGAGCAGATGAAGTCCCTCAGGCAAAGAGCTCCTGGACCTTCAGGGTCTCTGCTGGGGCAGGACTATGTCTCTGGGAACCACAGTGCAGGGGACATTCCGCAGCGCCCTCTGCTGGATGTCTATCGCCAAGGTCTCTATGTTTGGGAAAGAGACAGGCCCACCAGGGGAAACACCTGCTGTTTGCTGGGTGGCTGTGGGGAGCCCCAGCTGCAGCCTTGTCCCATCCCCGCCCCCACCTCTTTGTTCTGAAGCATCTGCACATCGAATCCACGAGCAGGTCGTTGACACCCAGCCCCCCACCCCAGGTCCCAGACTGGCCCTGGAACCTAGAGTCTCTGCGTCCCTGTACAGCAGGGCTCTTCTGACAAGATGAAAACTCTGTGACACGTTGTGCTTAGTCAGGACACTGACCATTACAGGGCCCAGGAAATGGGGCCATCCTGGGATGTCCCTGTCATCCACTATTTGAGTCAAGACGTCGTTGGCCAATAATCCCGATAACCACTCTTTGGGTTTTGTGGGTGGAAGGTGAGGACAGGGGCCCGAGGGGCTGGGGTGACTTAGACATTCCATCAAGTCTCCTCCCGGCACCACAGGGGAGCTGGGGGTGTGCATCCCCCTCCCTCACCTGTCCCGTCAGCAGGACGGGGCCCCTGCCCCCCCGTCCCCTGCCTCTGCAGGGCTCGGAGGAGGAGCCCTGGGACCCCCCACTTGTTCCTCCTCCTCGTCCTCCCAGCTCAGCGCCAGCCACCCTGTCCCTCCTCATCCCGTCCCTGCCCCTGTCCTTTGTCCTGCAGCCTCATCAGGATGGAATTGTCACCTGCCTCCCCAGGTGACTCAGACCCACCCCTGCAGGGTCTCTAATCTTGTCTCAGCATGACCTTGTCTCAGGGACAGTGACCTTGAGGAGATCTCAGCCCAGGGCAGGGGAACCTACGTGATAAATGACCAACCCCATAGGTACACTGATGGGAAATATGGGCCCATGAGATGAAGCTGAATTCTCAAAAGCGTTCGAAAAAAGGAATAATGTAAGAAGGAGTTAGAGCCCGCCAGGATGGAGGGAGCCCTAATGGAAATGAGGGAAGATGCCAGGGTTTAAGGGGCTGGGAGGAGGGGCTGGGTCAGAGTTCACCTCAGGGCCCAGCCGCAGGGACCTCTCCTCAGGCAGGTCTATCTGCCACATGGTGCAAGTGAGGATTCTCCTCTGTCCTCAGCGGGAGGTCCTCACCCCAGAGCTGGTGTCTCGCTGAGGTCAGGCTCCTCTGTCTACAGAGACGCTGGACCTAGTGTGTTTTGTGTGTTTTCTAGACAGAGAATCAGGGTGGACTGACTGGTCTTTCCCAAGATTATCACTGTCTCCGTATCTGAAATGTCTAGTTCCTGATTATGAGTTGGTATAATTTCCCTCTGCATCCCAGGGTTTATGCTCCTGCCTCTGGGTACAGGGCCCCGCGGGTGATGCAGATGGAATACCCGGTCCCCACAGAGCAGAGCCCCGCATCCTTCCCGGGTACAATGGGGCGGGGGCACCCAGGAGTGATGGTGCTGGGTGTGTGTGTGTGTGTGTGTAACCGAACAAGACCCCTATGGAGCCTTCCAGGGACAGGCCATCCCCAATATCCTCTGCTTTAGCTCTTCTCTGAAGTACCTGGATAATAGTATTTGATGGAAATTTCCTGAGTTGTTTTGCAGATGTGAAATCCCCGCAATGCCCACCAGATGGAAGAACTACTTGGTGACCATGAGCACATAGCCCCAGCCCCCAGGAGCCTAAGGACGGATAATGTTAAGCCCTGTGACTCCACCGTGCTGCTTCACCATCACCCAATCAGAGAACTGTGCACACGCTGATCATGTACCCTGTGACCACCTCTCTCCTGGCCTTTAAAAACGCTTTGCTGAAACCCTCAAGGGTCTAGAAGGTCCGCAGATGCCAGACAGGAGATGCCTAGGAAACCAGCCTCTGGTAAGGGCCTTGTTGGTCTGATGAGTCTCCCCATGATACAGTTCTTCACACACATGGTCACCATTTGACGCTGGAGTTGAAGCCCGTCCCTCGGAAAGGCGTCCGGGAAGATTCTCCTGGTGCCCTCGGACTTGACCTCATCCACCATTGCCCTTTGCTGATTTTCCTTTGTCTCCTCTCACTGAAGGAAATCACAGCCATGAGGTTGACTCCCTACTGAGTCCCGAGAGTTTTCTCAGTGGGGGAATTTTAATAATTTGAAAACATTTTTATAATTTTTTCCCTTGACCTAGAATTGTTTTTGACCAAGTAGGAATTTAGCAGGCTTCTACCTTTTTCAGTTCCAGAAATACCACGATTAACAAGCCAGTGACAGAGATCTGCACACATCAGACTCTTCTCGTTGCTGCTTGACTCCATTGGCCATGACGGTAGCCTTGCCCTTGGTAGGGGAGGCCCACCCCTTGGCCCCGGCCACCCAGGATCCAGCTCCTCCCGATGCCTTTAGGATTTGCAGCTAAGGGGGCTGCAGGTCCCACTCTAAGTTCTGGCTTGGAGAAGAGTGAGCACAGAGCCATTCAAGGATGCTCCAATCTCATTACGTTTTGAATCCCTTTGTCTCCAGGCAGGTCTGGCTTCTCTAGTTCACTCACTAGAGGCCATCTTGGATTCTGCGTCCACCAGCCAACCTGCAAAGTGCTGAGGCTCTTTCTACCTCCCCGAGCTGCAGGGAACATGAAACGCAGAGTCTCTGTGGAGTGAGCCCAGATCACAAATCCAGCTGACCCGGCTTGATGTTTCTCCCACCACTGCCCCCCACCCTCGAATCCCTTCCCAACGTGTTCTGGGGATTTCTGTCTGTGTGAATTAGGAGAACCAAGCAGTTCTTGGAGTGCAGTGCCCCTCTCGAGGCTCACACTCTATTCTCATGTTAGCAAACTGCTGGGACCCGAGGCTAATTGTTGGTCCAGAAGCAAAGAGGGGCAATGGGGGCGGGGGGTCCTGAGGAGAATCAGCACAGCCTCACGTGGCAGCTTCCTCAGGGCAGCCGTGACCTTTTCCTTGGGCAATGCAGGGCAAATCTCCCCAGACAGATATGGAAAGACCTGTACCGCTGGGGGTGGGGAGGCATCTTCCACAGGCAAAGAAGACACATGAGAATTGAGGGGCTCAATGTCCCCAGGTCCCTCAGGTCCTCCCACACATCCCCACCCAAGCTGCAGGATCCGGTTCTTTCCCAACCACCTTCTTCACTACAAGGCTGGGACTCAACTTTGCTGGAATGTAGCCAATTGAAGGAGGAGGGTCTGGGTTGGCTTTTCAGCTATTTCAGTCCAGGTGCTGCACGAGAGCCTCCAGGGCACTCCGGAAAGCTCGCATGTCCCTTGTGCGGCCCTTGGGATGGGATCTTGAATCACTAAGCTCATCTTTTTCTCTCCCTACTCTATCCAGCAACATTCCGAGCAGATACCTCGTCATGATATTCTGCAGCGTTCCCAGAACGTTCCAAAATATCATATACAGGGTCACTCAGCTCCTCGATTCTTACAAGTGGTTGCTTAGAAGAATCCAAGGCAGGGATTTTTCTCATTCCAATGAACAGTTCATGACATACACTAGCTGTGCTCTCTGTACTAATGGAAATAGCTATTAGCACCATTCAGCAGAACCAGATTAGACAGCCAATTCCAGAAATCTCAGAATCAGTTGAGAAAAATCATCCTTAAAATTCTATTGTTCTCGAAGCACTCCGGGTACCAAAATCGGGATTAGTCACATGGCTCCAGAGAAACAGGAAAAAACATATATAATTTGTTATAGGAATTGATTCACACCATAATGGAAGTTGAAGGTGTCTCACAATCTATCAGCAAGCTGAGGGACCAGGAAAGCCAGTGATATAATTCAGTCTGAGTCTAGATGCCTGTGAATTGGGGTTGAGGACGTAAGTCCTGGTCCGAGATTGAAAGCTGAAGAAGCAGCAGTGCCAATGTCCAGGGTCAGGAGAAGGTGATGCCTCTGATGACGAGGAGAGAGCAAACGTCCCCTTCCTCTCCCTTTTTGTTCTATTCAGGCCCTCAACTCAAGGACAGTGCCCACTGCACCACACCAGTGATCTTCTCTACTCAGTCTGTGGACTCAAATGCCAACATCCTCCTCCTGAGACATCCTCACAGACACCAAGAAATAATGTTTTAACCGCAGTATGGGCATCTCTTATCTCAGGCAAATAGACACATAAAATTAACCATCACACTGCTGTGGAAGAGCTGGCAAGAGTGGCACATCACACAGGATGAGGAAGTGGTTACCATCCCAAGACAATAACCCCAAGATCATATTTCCCACCGCCTCCACTGTAGGCAGAGGGAGGAGCTCAGAGACCACTGACCTCTCACGGCCGAGCTGCATGAGGCTGGCAGCTCAGGGAGGAGAAGCATCTGCAGAGCAATAGGGAGACTGTGAGCTCAGGGATGTTTTGGTCTCAGTTCCCCTTGACCTTGGACCACTGTGCAAAGTGCTACTACTTGTACCTGAGCTACAGTAATAATCAGCCTCGTCCTCAGCCTGGAGCCCAGAGATGGTCAGGGAGGCCGTGTTCCCAGACTTGGAGCCAGAGAAGCGATCAGGGATCCCTGAGGGTCGTTTATTGACCTCATAAATCAAGGTTTTGGGGGCCATGCCTGGGAGCTGTTGGTACCAGCCGACTTGGTTATATTTCCCTATGTCACTGCTGGTTCCAGCACAGGAGATGGTGACCGTCTGTCCCAGATTCCCGGACACTGAGGGAGGCTGAGTCAGGCCCGACTGGGCCCAGGACCCTGGAACGAAGAGAAACACACTCTGGTCAGTTCAGTCCTGGGGCCCAGGTCACCCTAGGGACAAAGACACAAAGGATCAGCCAGATGTCCCTGGGGTCCCTTCCCTGGAGGCCTCACCTGTGTCCTGAGTGAGGAGGGTGACAAGGAGCAGAGCCCAGGCCATGGTGGAGACGCCCCAGACGCTGCCTTCTGAGCCCCCAGCCCTGGGCCTGCTCCCCCAGACCTCTCTTATCCCCTAACCCCTTAGAGGAGGGAGGGGCCTCCATGCAAATCTGCTTCCTGCACCTGCCCATCCTCTCCCCCTCTGCTCACCCCCTCTGACGTGGTTTGTTCCAGATTCTTCTGCATCCCTGCACAGCAGAGATTATTGGAGATTTAACTCCTTCACATGGTGTGTGAGGACAGAACGAGTCCATGACAGGATGTGGGAAAGGGATCCAGCCTGGGATTTCCTGTCTCTCCTGGTGTGAGAGTCATGGTGCTTCCTGGGGGAGGAATCCCAGAAGGTCCTCTCTGTGCTCTTGGGACAAAGAAGAGGCCCTGAGCCCAGGCGGCTGAAAAATCCAACTGCCCCGCTTTCTGAGAGTTAAAGGCAGAGCTGCGCACCAGTATCCCCTCAACTACTTCTGTTTTAAAAATATTTATTGAAGGGCTTTCCTGGTGGCGCAGTGGTTGAGAGTCCACCTGCCGACGCAAGGGACACAGGTTCGCGACCCGATCTGGGAGGATCCCACATGCTGCGGAGTGGCTGGGCCCATGAGCCATGGCCGCTGAGCCTGCGCGTCTGGAGCCTGTGCTCCGCAACGGCAGAGGCCACAGCAGTGAGATGCCCACGTACTGCAAAAGAAAAAAATAATAAATAATTTATTGAAGGGACTTCCCTGGCGGTCCAGTGGTTAAGGCTCCACACTTCCACTGCAGGCGGTGTGGGTTTGATCAATGGTCGGAGGACTAAGGTGCTGCATGTCGCGCGGTGCAACTAAAGAATTTTTAAAAATTAAAAAAAAGAGAAAAAAGGAACAAAAAAATTCTATTGAAGTATAGTTGGATTACAATGTTGTGTGAATCTCTGCTGTACAGCAAAGTGACTCACTTATTCATTTATATATACATTCTCTTTCTTATTCTTTTCCATTATGGTTTGTCATAAGATATTGAAAAGAGTTCCCTGTACTATACAGTAGGACCTTGTTGTCTATCCATCCTATATATAGTAGTTTGTATCTGCTGGTCCCAAACTCCCAGCCCATCCCTTCCCCACCCCCAACTCCCTCTCATCCCCCTCAGTTGGGAGGGTCCTCAGATTTCCCTCCAGCCTCTGTTTCCAAAGTGCTCTGAGTCTGAGGCCCAAGCCAGAGCCCTGGGCCATTTAATACCACTTTTTTTTTTTTTTTTGCGGTCCACCGGCCTCTCACTGTTGTGTCTCCTCCCGTTGCGGAGCACAGGCTCCGGACGCACTGGCTCAGCGGCCATGGCTCACGGGCCCAGCCGCTCCGCGGCATGTGGGATCTTCCCGGACCGGGGCACGAACCCGAGTTCCCTGCATCGACAGGCGGACTCTCAACCACTGAGCCACCAGTGAAGCCCTATTAGCACTTTTGAAGATGATTTCTTGGGGCCCAGATGCTTTGGGACTAAGAGGGGTTACGCAGGAAGCAGCTCTTGAAATTTCATACAGGACAGTATAAGCCACAGGTACCTTCCCTAAATCCTGGCCCTTGCTGCCCCCTGGTGGCTTCAGATGGTGCCAACCAACGCCCAGGAACCTGAGGGACAGAAAACAACCCGGTCCCCAGACTGGCTGATGTGCAGCTCATTGTAGGACGTGTCCGAAGATCAGGTCGAAGTTTGTGTAAATGAACTGACATGGAAAGCATAGTTCACAAAAAGCTGGATAGAATTAACAACCTGGACTCAACAGGGCAGAAAGTCTGATTAAACCAAAATGCCAGCATGGGATTTAAAGACCTATAGTTCCACCCCATAATATTGGCCACACCACGATAGACTGAAATCACTTGGCATATGGAAAACCAGAACAGCTCAACTGTATGGAAGGGAAAGTTAACAGAGCGTGTCTCTGTTAACAGATCTGCTGGAATTATGTCACAAAGATATTCATCCAGTTTGTGAAAAATGATGCGAGAAACAAGGACAGAACCTACTGAAGTCAATAGACAGATACAGAGTGTCAGCCAATATACGGGAGAAAAATCTAACGAAGAGTGATGTGTGTATATGTATAACTGATTCAGTTTGCTGGACAGCAGAAGCCAACACAACAGTGTAAATCTGCTATACTCCAATAAAATGTTTTTAAGAAAGAAAGTCTCAGCTAAGCAATAGAAGGTGGAAAAACACAGTGAATCTACTACAGAGAAAATTCCAGCAGATGGGATTAACGACAGGCAGAGCACTGGATAATGAAAGATTTCTGACTTGAAGTCATGCAATGGAAACAGTCCCTTGTTGAACAGAAGGGGGGAATATGAATTTAAAAGAATGAAGTAGTATCCACAAATTATGGAACTTCAATTGACCTAATACACAAATAATTGGAGTTCCCAAAGGAGAGGAGACAGAGAGACACAGAGAAACCCTCACATCCAGAATCCTGACACGCCTCAGGGTGTAGAAACGTGAGGGCAACCACATCGAGTTTCATTGTAATGACATCTTGAGCTGTGGACAATTTTGAGACCCCTCTTCAGGTTGGTTCACTATTGGTATGTTAGGAAAATGTCAGCTAAAGAACTAGTTCCAGGACGTTCCTGGTGGCCCAGTGGTTAAGATGCAGTGCTTCCAATGCAGGGGACACGGTTTCCATCCTTGTTCGGGGAGCTAAGATCCCACATGCCACTTGGTGGGGTCAAAAAAAAAAGAAAACCCAGTTCCCTGCAGATTGTACCACAATGTTTCCTCCTCTCTCTCCCTCTCCCCAACCTCACAACACAAACGCCTGTCCCAGAGTTCTTCACTCTGGCCATTGTGGGTGCATGGAGCACATGCACAACTCTGATTGTTTCTTTTAAACCCAAGTCAAGCAATACTGATAGTCAGAGTCATATATCAGAGTTTAGGAAGAGTCCAAAGAACATAGGAGTACAGAAAAGCACAAATATGGAAGCCAAGATGCATGTCGACAAGCGTTTACTGACTTTTTCCTGAGAAAGGCCAGTCCCAGGTCTGCAGTGGTGCTAAGCAGACCTGTCATTCCTTAGGTCGTGGTCGGTGGTGAGTATCGTCGTGATGAGCTGACGTAACTTAACAATTATAATGAGTGTGAGTCCTTACAGATGCAGGTAGATCTGCAGATTTTCTCTCCTTTTAGTCGTGAGGCTGGTAGACCACTGCCCGCTAACCCCACCAACAGATTTGCTCTAGGGAGAGGGTGAACCACATGTCCTGGATAAGGGGGCACGGCAGAGCTGACTCTGTGGGGCTCAGGAGGAGAAGCCTGTGTGCCTCCAGAGTTTTGTAGCCTCTGCCCACCTCTCTGGAATGGCCATCTCCCATGGAGACCTTTCTCCAATGGGCAACCGGCAGAAATAGCTGACATCATCCAGGTGCTGACATACCTGACACCATCCTGTAAAGTTGGATGCGCGTCGCCCGGATTCTGATTTGTACTGTATGGCTGGCTAGGATTGTCGTGACATGAACAATTTTCTAGGATCTTGATCAGCCAGGAACAATCTCTCTCGCTTCCTCCCAGTGAAGTGATCTCAGACAACTCCTGGAGTCCACGTCCCGCTGAATAGCAGGAAACGTGGGACAGCTGATACCCTGACAATATTCGCCTTAGAAATACAGGACCCACCCGAATCCCACAAGGCCAGATGCCTTACTCTAGGCTTCCTTGTCTTTCCTCTGGGACCCTGTCTGCCATCTTCAGGACGGGCTCCAGGAAATCCAGGGAAGCCCCGCCCAGGACCAAGCTGAGCCTCTGTTAGGGTCCATGTCTCTTGGGGCCTCACCTGTAGACACACTACCCTTTCCTCACTCAGTGGGTTGGATGCTTGTACCCACTGTTTCAAACTATGTTGTTTGGGGGATGCATATCGAGGAAGGCTGGGGCAGGAATGTAAAGAAAGGCCATGGAATGATTAACCCTGGAGTCAGCAAACCAGCTAATCGGGGAGTGGGGTAGACAGATGTGCCTTGGGGGGCAGATTTCCTCTGGGGTTATGTGGTTTCTGTTTATGATTCCTCCTTAAATTGTGAATGTGCATTTGACACATTCTTCTTCAGGAATGCTGCATTTCATAATCAAAGGAATTGTGCAAAATACGCTGAAAGAGACATGACTACTTTTCCTCTCCTTAGCTACATAGACCAGGACTCAGACATGGAGGAAATTTTCACGAAAAACTGCAGGTGTAAGATGCAAACCTGCCCTTGAAGCCTTGCTGATGGTAGAAACAGGCACCTGGAACGTTTGAACAAAGTGGAAAACAAACGAGAGTCATCGTCGGGACAAAGACCGTCTCAGGCTGTTTGATGCAGCTGAGACCGTGCCCCCTCCCTGCCCCTCCAGCTCATCCAGGACACATGCAAACAGCACCTAGAGGGAAGGGGAGACGCCCCCACCCGCGATCCTTAGGAGGCTCTGAGAAGGAGAGAAGAGGAAGCCTTGACTGCCTCCTGAAGACGTCCCTGAGGGGAATGTCCTGATTTCATTTCATCTCGGGAAGTGAGGTGAACCTAGAATTTTCATTCTCTAGGCCCCGAAAGGATCACTCTGTAATGGGTTGTGACAGGAGAGAGAAAAAATGAATGTGAATCTGTGACTTGATTACTTGATCCATCAGATGAAGTACATCCTTATAATGTAGTATTATTCGGCTGTAAGAATGGGGAAGTAGTGAAAATGCTTCCACAGGAATGAGCCTGGAAACATTAGGCTATGTGGGGGGATCCTGGCACAAAGGTCCGAGGGGGACAGGGAATGACTGCAGGTGGATGACGTGTGTCTTGAGGGGCAGAAAGCATCTGGACGCTGGAGTGATCATGGATGGACTAACTTGTCAATACATTAAAAACCCTGATTCTACACCTTAAATGATGACTGTGACTTCATGTGAACTCTGTCTAAAAGAAATGTATTAAGTCTTAGATGCTGATGAATGAAACCTATTCCCAGTGGTTCAGAAAATGAATGTTTTGTTTATGTGTGTGTGTGTGTTGAGTATGTATATTTATCGATGTTTATATATGGATACACATCCAAATACATACACACACACACACACACACACACACACACACATATAGGCAGAGAGAGAAAACGAGAGATAAGCTGATATAATGAAAAGCGAAGATGGCAATAGTGAAAAATGATGGATCTGGGAAAAAGGTATGAAGCAGTTCTTTATGAAATCTTCAAATTCATTTAAGTTTGTAATTATTGGCGAATAAAATAATAACAAACAAGCAACAACTGAAATCCTGTATTTAAGAGTGAAGGGGCTGGAGGGAGCTAAAGGGAGGTTTTGGTCTCACTTCCCTGTGACCTTGGACCACTGTGCCAAGGGCTACTACTTGAATCTGAGCTACAGTAATAATCAGCCTCGTCCTCAGCCTGGAGCCCAGAGATGGTCAGGGAGGCCGTGTTGCCAGACTTGGAGCCAGAGAAGCGATCAGGGATCCCTGAGGGTCGTTTATTGACATCATAAATCAAGGTTTTGGGGGCCGTGCCTGGGAGCTGTTGGTACCAGCTGACATAGTTATATTTCCCTATGTCACTGCTGGTTCCAGCACAAGAGATGGTGACCGTCTGTCCCAGATTCCCGGACACTGAGGGAGGCTGAGTCAGGCCAGACTGGGCCCAGGACCCTGGAAAGAGGAGAAACACACTCTAGTCAGTTCTGTCACCCTGAGGACAAAGACACAAAGGATCAGCCAGATGTCCCCGGGGTCCCTTCCCTGGAGGCCTCACCTGTGTCCTGAGTGAGGAGGGTGACAAGGAGCAGAGCCCAGGCCATGGTGGAGACGCCCCAGACACTGCCTTCTGAGCCCCCAGCCCTCAGCCTGGTCCCCCAGAACTCTCTTATCCTCTCCCCCCCAGAGGAGGGAGGGGCTTCCATGCAAATCTGCTTCCTGCACCTGCCTGTCCTCACCCCTTCTTCTCATCCCCCTGACATGGTTTGTTCTAGATTCTTCTACATCCCTGGACAGCAGACAATCCTGGAGAATTAACTCCTTCACATGGTTTGTAAGGACAGAACGAGTCCATGACAGGATGTGGGAAAGGAATCCAGCCCGGGATTTCCTGTCTCTCCTGGTGTGAGAGTCATCATGGTTCCTGGGGGAGGAATCCCAGAAGGTCCCCTCTGTGCTCTTGGGACAAAGGAGAGGCCCTGAGCCCAGGCGGCTGAAAGATACATCTGCCCCACTTTCCAGGAGTCAGAGGCAGAGCTGGGGACAGTAACCCCTCAACTCCCTCTTTTTTAAAAACATTTTATTGAAGGGACTTCCATGGCAGTCCAGTGGTTAACACTCTGTGCTTCCACTGCAGGGGGTGCAGGTTTGATCCCTGGTCGGGGAGCTCCAATCCTGAATGCCGCATACTGCTGTGAAAAATGAAAAAAAGAAAGAAAAGAACAAAGAAACTGAACATTCTTATTGACGTGTGCTTGAGTTACAATGCTGTGTGAATTCCTGCTGTTCAATAAAGTGAGTCAGTTATACTCTATATACATTTTTTCATATTCTTTTCCATTATGGTTCATCAGAGGATATTGAATACAGTCCCCTGTGCTATACCATAGGTCCTTGATGTTTATCCATCTTATATATAATAGTTTGTATCTGCTGGTCCCAAGCTCCCAATCCATCCCTCCCCCACCCCCAACTCCTTCTTATCCCCCTCAGTTTGGAGGGTCCTCACATTCCCCTCCAGCCTCTGTCTCTGCAGTGCTCTGAGTCTGAGGCCCGAGCCTGAGCCCTGGGCCATTTATTAGCACTTTTTAAGATGATTTGTTGGGGTACAAATGCTTTGGGACATAAGAAGTGTTCCGTGGGGAGCCCCTCTTGAAACTTCATGCAGGACAGTGTAACCCTCAAGTACCTTCCCCAAATCCTGGCCCTTGCTGCCCCCTGGTGGCTGCAGACGGTGCCAACCAAGCCCCTGGGAGGCAGCTGAGTGGGGGCTGGAAATCCCTCTTGCATCGCCCTCCCCTCCTCCCTCCTTCCCCATCAAGCTCAGCACCAGGCCTCCGATCCCTTCCATCCCCTCTAACCTCATTTCCCTTTGTCCATTAACTCCCTCCACGATGGGATGTGTCACCTGCCACACCAGGTGGCCTGGACCCTCACCCCAGGACTATTTAGCCCACCCCACCACAGCCTTGGTACCAGGTTATGCCTGTGAGGCAGCTCTTCATACCAAGTGACAGACATTTCAGGAGCCCAAGAGAGGTGACTCTATGGCCAACGGTGGGGAAAGCTAAAGGCTTGCCTTGGGGATTGAGGGAAAAGGAGAAAGATGTTTGGGCGAAGCAATCATTTTTGACTCATGACTATTGCTTAAGTGTGTTTTGAACATGTTTGTGCTTTTTTATTTTACACACTGGTTAAAATAATAATGTCTGTTATTAAAGATAAGACTTAGTCCCACAGTCTGCAAGTTGCAGACTCAGGAAAGCTGTTGGTGTGATTCAGACCAAGTCCTAAGACCTGATACCGAAGTTGCTGAGGACAGAGGAAAATGAGATGAGATGTCCCCGCTCAACAGCGAGACAGGAAAGGGGCAAATTCCTCCTTCCTCTGCTCGTGTTCTATCCAGACCCTCAAAGGACTGGATGCTTCTCAGTTCCTCCTTTGCTCCAAGCACTGAGGCTTGACACGCAGGGGAGCGGGTAGATGCCCTGGCCCAGCCAGGAAGGGGCAGGGGGGAGGATATTTTCTTCCCAAGAAGTTGTTCTGAAGCTGGTTCTGAGGGACACGGAGCACCTGGCCTTCTGATGAGTTCCCCTCCCCACACACCTGATCTCCCCCTTCCACCACACACACACCTGGGGAGGGGCTTCCTGCCCTCTGCATCTGCAAGGCCCTTGACTGCAGGAGGCCTGAGTTTGAGTCTGGGATGGAAGGATGCTGCCCTCTACCTGAAGGCTCCTGCCTTTCCCTCTGAGCTCATTCATAGCTACCCCAAAAGGATTTTCTTTCTTTCTTTTTTTTCATGTGGACCATTCTTAAAGTCTTTATTGAATTTGTTACAACACTGCTTCTGTTCTATGTTTTGGTTTTTTGGCCACGAGGCATGTGGGATCTTAGCTCCCCAACCAGGGATCAAACCCACACCCCCTGCATTGGAAGGCAAAGTCTTAACCACTGTACCGCCAGGAGAGTCCCCCAAAAGGGTTTTCAGAAGTGGTGGTTCCCCCAAATCAGGACATACGGCCTTAGGAATGCAGACCAGCCATCCTGGATTCTCTCCAAGACCTTCCTTTTCAGCTTAATCTTGCAGCAGACTGGGGGACTAGGGGCTGTGTGGGGTGGCTGAATTTCTTCATATCTCCAAAATAAATCACTGGTCAAGGAAAACATTTATGATGGAAAAGTTTACTCCCAAATATAGAAAAGTTGGGAATTCCCTGGCCGTCTAGTGGTCAGAACTCCGTGCTTCCACTGCAGGGGGCGTGGTTCGATCCCTGGGTGGCAGGGAACTAAGATCCCACGTGCTGTGCGGCGAGGCCAAAAAACAAAACAAAATAAAACCACAAAAAACAAGCTAAAACACCCCCAAAATATAGAAAATTATTTGACCATGGCCAGCGTTATCATTTTAGTGACCACCTTCTGGACATCTTGACATGCTTAAGTACAATGTTCAGGAAAAAGAATTACATGTATTCCAGGAGGTGGGGGGGGGTCCCTGTAACTTTCACTGCTTCTTCTACTCCAGGCCTAGTCTAGCCCCAGGAACATGGTAAACATTGTGAGCATTGCTTGAAGCAATGAAATGAATCAATGTTACTTTCATGTTTACTTGTACATGAATAGGACTATATCATACAATATAAGCAATCCTGTGACCTTTGCTTTCAAATATCTCCGACGTCATCTTTTCAGTGTGTCAACCTGAAATCAGGCCTTAAATCAGCCATCGAATCATGAAAATAACGTTCGGCAATCTTCAAAGGGATCCCCTTTCCATTTCAAGTCCCACAGATGCATCCTTTGCCCTCTCCGAGAATTAGTTACAACCTGCCACTTTAAAACAATGGTCTTCTTGTTTTGGTTTGGTTTTTTTCTGGTTCCATCCTAAAACTTATGAGCACTATCTCCTTGAGTGTTGCATCAGCAGCCTCTCAAGGACAAATGTTTGTTGAATGAGTCTGGACAAGAGGAAGGAGGGGGAGGCTGAGGCTCCAGTTGCAAAGTGAAAAAATTGAGGTTTTACCAGCCCTGTTCCAGGTGACAATCCCAGGTCCGGGGGGATCAACACAATTCCCTCATTTGTATGTACCTATGTATTCATTCATCCATCCATCCCACCATGGGTGTAGCTCGATACCTTAAGCTCTGTTAGCTCACAGGCGCGGGGGATGTGTGGGGGAATGGCAGGGTTGAGCCACCAAAGATAGCCATCACTACTGCCCTGCCTGTTATTCTTGGCCACCACTACCTTCTGGTGGCCTGTGGTTAAAGATTTAGGGTCACCTGGACCACAAGGACACAGCCTCACACTTACTGGGCTTGAGTGAGGAAGCTGAATTCAAAGGACCCAAAGGAGGTCCCCCAGGCCAGCGTTAGTGACAGGGCTGGAGTTCCGCTTTGCTCTTAACCCCTCCAGGCAAGAATCCTCACCCACCTGGCTCTCACCATCTCTCCAGAAGCCCCACTTTCTCCCCTAGAGGGGCTGGGAGGAAGGAGGTGCCAAAACCGTCCTGGATTCCATGTCTCCAGTGCCCCCTGGTGGCCCGGACGCGACATCCCCAGGGCTCAGGGGTACCGCTTGCGAGGGTCCCGCCCCGCTCCGCCCCGCCCCGCCCCGCCCACACTTCCTTTTCCAGGCCCCTTCCTGATTTTGTCCGAAGGGGTCCGTTGGTGAAAAGAGGTGAATCCTGCACTCAGGACCAGCACAAGCTGAGGCCATCAGAGGGGCTGCGGAGGTCAGACGGAGGTGAAGAGAGCAAACACAGCAACTGTTTGGCTTCTGAAAAACCATGTGGGGGGGTGGGAAGCACAGTCTGGAGGGAGGACTATCTAGTCAAACCCTGGCTGGGGTCTCCGCTGCCCCAGGGGTCACATAAGTGGTAAAGTCGAGAGAGTAGGGGCCACTGGCCTGGCCAAGGGCAGGGACATCTTATCGACAAGAGGGAGGTGGGAGTGGGGCGAGGGCCCCGGAGCCGGGCCTGGCACCCCACGCCCCACAGAGAGGAAGGGGTTGCGGAAGAACAGGCCCAGAGGTGGGGGTGGGGGAGGAGTTGGAGGTGGGGGGTTCTAAGCCTCGACCCCTCCCTCCGGATCTCAAGAGCCCCTTCATCCCAGCCCACGCCCACCCCTCCCCACCCCCCCACCTACCCCCACCCCATCCCCACCTCACCCCGTTCTCCATCCTACCCCATTCCCTTCCCCCATTCCACGATTCCTCCCTCCCCCACCTCACTTCCATTCCATCCCATCTCCTACCCCCACTTCACCCATCCCCCCATCTCCTCCCCATCCCCCTAACCCTACCTTTCCCCCATCCCACCCCTGACCCACCCCATCCCCACTCTCACCACCCGGCCGTCCAGTGGGCATGGCCACAGACGCCACCCCTCCCCCTCTCCGCACTCCCTCCCCGCCTACTAAACGGAACCCCTTCTAGACTGCCTGGAAGACCCCACTCGCGATCCCAGGATCTCGTGAGATTTGCCCCAGGAGGAAACAGAAAGCAGGATTGGTCGGGCCGCGTGGTTTCCAGGCGGGGCGCTGCTGAGTTCGCGGTTCTTTGTCTGCAGAGCCCAAGCGGGGGATCGTGTGGCGTGGTGCTGCGGCACGAAAGGTAAGTTCCCGTCCTGGTGCCCCCGCGTTCCCGTGGGGTGACCTTGATTTAGTCCCCGGGGCCCCCAGCGGGCCCCCGCTCCTGTTCTCCAGCCGAAAACGAGCTCTCACGACCTGGGGCTGGAGCGGAGGCCACAGGCGGTGGGGGGCCGCCTTGGGCCTACCCGGGCCACGTGCCCCGTGAAGAGGCCGCAGCGCCGCGTGGGGGACGTAATAATCCAGGGCACCCGGGTCTGCGGGGATGGCCGGAGCTCATTGGGCGCTCTTTGCGCTGGAAATGGGGTTCCCTCGGGAGGTGCCAGGGTGTGGGGGCCAGAGAAAGGGACAGAACTGGGGCTGCAGGACGGCGGTTAGTGCCCTTAGAGGAAGATCCCTTTGACCCGAGCATCAGGTCTTTCCTTCGATTGTCTGCTGCTTCAGCCGATGAGAAATTTCTCGGGTTTGGAGATACGAAGAGATTCTCACTGAAACGGCAGGGTCGGGGCTCCGGTTTTCAGTTCGCCCAGCAGAGTTCTCACTGTGGCTTCATAACTACACGTGTGAACACACCGTGTCTTTGTTTTTTGGAGAATTTGGGTTCTTGTATTTTGTGGTTTTTTGGGGGGAGTTTTTTTTTGCGGTATGTGGGCCTCTCACTGTTGTGGCCTCTCCCATTGGGAAGCACAGGCTCCGGACGCGCAGGCTCAGCGTCCATGGCTCACAGGCCCAGCCGCTCCGCGGCATGTGGGCTCTTCCCGGACCGGGGCACGAACCCTGCCGATGTCCCCTACATCGGCAGGCGGACTCTCAACCACTGCGCCACCAGGGAAGCCCGAGAATTTGGGTTCTTATTCTCAGACTTGGGTGGAGACGGGTGACTGAGATGGTAGGAAACCAGGGAGACCAGGTGTCGGAGGACCTGAGGCCAGCGTGAGCTGGACCAGCGTGGCGGAAGACATCTTCAGGTAAACTGGTCCCCTGCACCTCATCATGTCCCAGGATGTCCTGTTGCCCCCTCAGTGCTGTTAATCGTGGAGCTGCATGCAATCTGCATCCTGAAGCCCTCACAGCGGGAGGAGGATGAGCAGCCTTTATTTTTCCAAGTCATTTTCCCAAGAGAGCTTTCATCCTGCTGCCTTCTTAGAAGAAGCAGCTGCAATGTGTTGGGGTCCCATTCCCGAAGCCACGGTTACATTCAGAACCTGTGCTTGGGGCGAAGGAGCAGGGCTGGCATCAGCCCCCAGAGACTTGAGTCCTGTGTGGTGTTGGGCAGGGGCAGGGTGGGTGAGCCCAGGGAGGTTTTGGTCTCCCTAAGCGGTGGGCTGGGACCCCTGGGCCTAGGGGCGGTCCCGGAAAGAAAGCACCCAGAGGGCACAACGAGTCCTCCAGCTGCAGCCCAAGGTGGCCAGGGAGGCGGACCTGGAGCTGGAGGATGGAGAGGGACCCCAGGAGCAAGGACGAGCTCGTGCACTGGGGGTGCTGGGCAGCACATGGGTGCTGTTGATACCAGCACACCGGGCTGTAACCCCCAGTATCACTGCTGCCTCCAGAGCAGGAAATGTGGCCTCTCTGTCCCAGAGCCACAGCCCTGTATTAAACACAGACACTGAGTGGTTGTCAGGACAGACTGGGCTCGGGACCCAGAGAGGAGCAGGATGTGCAAAGCGGAGAGGTCAAGGTCATCACTCCAGAGATGTTCAGGGTGGAGGGAGAAAAGAGGGTCAGCCCTGGGCTGCCAGACGGTCCCCTCCTTAGTGCCTCTCACCTGTGCAGACAGACCATGAGCAGACCCCAGGCCATGGCGGAGACCCCCACGAGCTCTTCTGCAGCCATGGCGCCAGGCTGGGCTCCCCACACCTTTCTTAGCCCCTGCCTCACGTGTGGGAGGGACCTCTGTGCACAGCTGCTTCCCAAATCCTTCAGGCGACACCGTATCAGCGAATCTGCTTCCTTCGTCCTGCCGAGGGCAAGCAGTGCTGGGAGGTTTCCTGGAGCCTGAGCTCCCGGGGTACGGCTGCTGAGCCGAGGTACCAGTGAGTGCAGGCCTTTCTGGATTTCTCCCCGATATATCGCCCCTCCCCCCATCTTCCTGGAAGACCTGGCAGGACCCACAGAGCTGCTGAGTGCCTAGACTGTGGTGGGTGATGTCCCCGGAATGGAGGCTCCTGTCCTCCGCTCTCGTCCCCGACCTTGTCCACTGTCCACGAACAGAGTGGGCTGTTCCCATCCGCAGGCGACTTCCCCGGGCACACTCCCACTGGGCTGGCACGTTGATGGCTTAGCGAGCCCTGGACCAGGAGCCAGGGGCCTCGTTCCCGTGTCACCCTCTCGTGGCTGGCTCTGTGACACAGGTGCAAAGGACTCGCCCTTTTGAGCCTCAGCCACTGCACAGGGAAAGGAAAAAGCAATTTAAGGCCCCTGCCGACATTTCAGATCTTGAGGGAGAACCCGAGGCTAGGAGAGTGAAACGCTTTGGTGATTTAAGCTCTACCAAACACGAGGAATTGTTGACTGACTCGTCATTCTGATTCAGAATCCAGCTTCAGGCTCCTTGTCCCCATCTCCTGGAGAAGCTTCAATGAAGGGCATGGTTGTGACAAAAAAATGAAGATGTCCCAGAGGCGGTGATGCCAGCAAACATCTTCACAGTAAAGGAACTTGGAGATAATGTCAGGCCCTGAAAACACAAAGGGTGAAATGTTGGAAGCAGATCCAGGCTTAGAAAGCAGAGTGACACCGCAATGAGAAGCCCACGCACCACAACGAAAAGCAGCCCCCGCTCGATGCACCTAGAGAAAGCCCGCATGCAGCAACGAAAACCCAATGCAGCCAAAAGTAAATAAATAAATTAAAAAAAAAAAAAAAAAGGCAGAGTGATAAGTTGTCCGGGCTTAGGAAGGACACTCAGCCCCGACTGCAAGTTATGTGATGAGAAGCAGGGAAGCAGTGTTGAGAGGATTCTTGATGAGTTTTTCGCAAAGAAACAAAACACTTTTTCTCAGTGCTTAAAATCACAGTGTACTAAAAAAAATAGCTTTACTGGGCTTCCCTGGTGGCGCAGTGGTTGAGAGTCCGCCTGCCGATGCAGGGGACACGGGTTCGTGCCCGGGTCCAGGAGGATCCCACATTCTGTGGAGCGGCTGGGCCCGTGAGCCATGGCCGCTGAGCCTGCGCGTCCGGAGCCTGTGCTCTGCAACGGGAGAGGCCACAACAGTGAGAGGCCCGCGTACTGCAAAAAAAAAAAAAAAAAATAGCTTTACTATTTTTACTTTTCTAAACATTACAGTGGATCGTGTTAAGAAGGTTCTTAACGTTTTCAAAACATATGTAACGGCTGCAGGAAAAGTCATATTTTGCCTTAGATTATGAAGGTTGGCTTTGGTCGCCTTGGTGGCCCTGGCCCACCGTGCAGGCCACGTCCGCCTGTCATTATTTTTTCGACTTGCTTGTTTTTCATTTGTCTGCTTAGTTGAATGCAAGGTCCGTGCCTCAGAGACACCCTGAGTGGAAGACCATGACATTTTCTTTCTTCCAGTCTTACTGAGATAGAATTGACATACAACCCTGTATAAGTTTAAAGGGTGCAGCATCATGAGTTGACTTAACATGCATCATCTCATATGGATACAAAATTATACAGAAAACACGTTTTTCCCCTGTGATGAGAACTCTTCGGATTTACTCTCTCAATGACTTTCATACGTAACCTACAACAGTGTCAGTTATACTTACCCTGTTGTATATCATCTCCCTAGTATGTACTTCTAACTAGAAGACGACCATGACATTTTCACTGGGCTGTTCCTCCCCAGAACAGCAGTGGATGGTCTGCTCCAGGCACTCTGTAAATGTTTTGAGTAAATCGAGGGTTGCCGATAGAGGGGGAGTCTGGGTATGGGGGCGAGGGGACCAGCTGGGCGGGAGACCTCCCTGTGAGCGCGTCCCCTCTGCCTGGTGCCTCCTGCCAGCCCTCAGCACAGGGTGGGCTGTCCCCTCAAAGGTGGAGCCAGTGCTCCCCGAGTCCTGAGGCTCACTGACCCTCCTCCAGTGGAAAACAGTCCAGTGCAAAGGGCCGGACAGCCTAACGCACCTGGTGTCACTCTGAGCCACAGTAACCTTATGGCTTGGTGTTGGAGAGTCGGGGTCAGTTGGATGACAGGGATGAACACCAGACCCCTCTTCTCTCCTCCTCTGTCCAAAAGCACAGTTCCCACCATCTCAGGCAATAGCGAGGTTGACCGTGCAAAGTCCTGAGAAGCATCCTCTCCGGGGCCAAAGGCCAAGACTGGGGCCTCCCCTTCTCTCTGAACCTCTCTCATCTTTGTGTCTAGGGTCAGTGCTCCCTCTCTGTCCCTTGGAGTTGGCAGTGGGGACAGCCAGTGGCACCTCCCCCAGGCCAAGGCAAACAGAGCCAGATCCTGGGGACACTCCCAGTCCCCAAGTGCCCTTAGTGGTCCCAGACATGGCTTCAGCATATAAGGGACACATTTCTGAGAGCCAGGAAACCAGGCCCCCGGCTCTGCTGCCATTTCCCTCCTCCGCCCTCGTCCTGGGCCATCCCCTGCCCAACTAGCCTGGAGTGGGCCCTCAGCCTCCCGCACCCCTACTTGCCTCTAGAAGCACTTCCCTCAGGATTAACTGGCTGGACCCAGGGTGACCTGGATGTCCGACGTGTCCTCACTGGGGAGGAAGAAGTGGGGAGACTTGCTTGTTTCGGTCTAGATGTCATTGGATGTGAAGTGGAACCACATCTTGCCAAGTGCAGGAAGAGGCAGAGAGGGCTGACAGAGACCTTCGAGTTTTCAGAAGGCCCAGAGGGCAAAATGTTCCAGGGCAAGAAGAGATCTGACTGCAGAGGGAAAGGAGACGTACCAGATCCTCGGTAGGATCTTGTCTGCTCGAGGCTGGGTCAAGAGAGCCGAAGGAGGAGAAGCCACCATCGGCCTGGCACCCAGGGCGTCTGTCAGCCTGGCGCCTCTGAAGACCAGCAGGGTTGGGGTCTTCCTCTGGAAGCCAGGAAGTGTCATCTTCCAGCATTTCTGGTGCTTCTATGAATGCAGAAAAGTAGCTGGCCTTTTCTTTACCTTTTTCTACACTCGTTATGTCAGAAGAATTGGGGAGAAATCCGTGATTTCTGTTGATGCCAGTGGAAGGATGTCGGGTCCCTCACCCTCCCCGCATCGTGGCCACACCCCAGGCTCTGGGAGAGGTGGGCTGACTTGCCAGGGATGCAGAAAGGGGGGGCTGCCCCATCAGCACAGGCCAGGAGCAGGAACCTGGGGACACACATGCATTCTAAAGACCCCAGGAAGGCCCTGGGGGCAGATGCTTTGCGTTCCCAGTAGAAATTCTGTAACTGGAGACGGGAAGGGGGACAGGACACACCCCCACCATAAGCTCAGAGGCTGCTCTGGCCTGTGCAGCATGAGAACAGGTGACCAGGATGTGGTAGAAACGTCCCCCCAATTGACTCATGCCTGGGCCTTGGGAGTCGTCCTGGGCCAGTCCTGGCACTGGGCAGGGAGGACAGGTCTTCTTACAGCTGTGCCCCTGGTCCTTCTGCCTCTGGACAAACAGGCTCTGCATGGAGGTGGAGGTGGACAGAGGAGGGTCCCCTGCCTCGCTGGGGAAGAATGTTCGGCTTGTACTTCCCATTTTTACATCATTCGAAGGCAGTGGTCCCTCCTGCCTCTTTGGATCTCCTGGTTGCTGGGTTCCCATGGAAACATCCCAGGCTTGGACGTCTGCCATTTCCTGTTTCCCCGAGGTCCACGTGAAGTCAGTCATCTCTTCCTAACGCTCTGTGGGGCAGATCCATCCACACCCCTCCCCCAAGCAGGTCTTCTGGTTACTCCCTGAGTGGAGCATGGCAGTGTCCACCCCTGGCCAAGTCCCCGGCTCACCAGGCTGAAAAGGAAACTAACTGAATTTCAGCTTTTCTCTGAAGGTTATTTGAGGCGCTGGATGACAAGTGCGAGCACCACTCAGTGGCTGCTCCAGAATCGGGAACATTCTGCTTAACTTACTAATCTCGACTTCCTGCAGCTGATCAGTCCAGGTGATGGTCTGGGAGTTGAGTGTCCATAGAGCACATTCTAGCTTAACCCTGTTTTAGGCAAACTGCTGATAGGGACGGTAGAAATTTGGAGAAAGCAGTCTCTGGGAAATTACCAAACCAGAGAGCATCCTTCAGAGAATGCTGCCACCTCGCCCACAGAATAGAATTGTCGGGGGGTCACAATGCAGGGGGTGGAGAGGTTCCGTCAGCCTGTATTCTGAAACCTCAACAGAACCAACGTGTGAGCCAGCCCAGCAGGGGCATCGCCCCCAAACCCTTCAATACCGAACACAGCTTCACGTCCCCTGAGGAGAAGTTCGGTGTTAGAGTAGCTGTGCTTAACGCAGAGCAAGAGAAAAGCTGAATTTTGTTTGTGGGCCTAATGGTGCTCTCGCATCAGAAACCCTGTAAGTGAAAGCCTTAGGGGAGGGGTCGGGGGGCTTTTTGAAGCCGCTTTGCATTACTTGTTTCCTAGGATTGAGGAAATGTTAAGTTATCCACAAACACTGGGAAGGGGCCTTTGAAGGTCATGATGAGGGTTGAAGCTGCTGGACAGAGCCTGGGCTGGGATGTGGAAGAGGACGCCTGAGCCTCAGGGCAAGTCCTCTTCTGGTTGCAGCCCTTTGCTGACACCGATATGTGTGCTTGGCCCACGTTTATTTCCCTCCCTGCCTGCAAGAGCCCAAAGAGCCCACAGCCCTGACCCCCTCAGTGGCTTTCAGGCTGAATAAGGTGTGTCCCAGGTTTGGCCACCAGCACAGTTCCGGCCTCTCCCAGCCCACATGCCTACATTTCATCTTGTCAAGCCAATTTGCATATCCCCGCTTCTGGGAGGAAACACCCTTTGCTCCAGGGACAGAGGGAGGAAGATTGAGTCTTGGGTTTGCCTTGGCTTTAAGGGATCCACCAGGTCCCCCTGTAGCCACTCCTGCTGGCAATTTCTCAGGCCCATCCTGACAAAGGTCTCTGAATTCCTCCAAACACAACACACTTTCCCTCGTCTTGGGTAATTTCCTTGGTCTCATTATAAACGCCCAGCCCCTCCCTCTTCCCAGCCAGCTCCTAGTTGTCATTTTGACCTGACCTCCTTTGGGGAAGCCTTAAGCCTCAAAATCTGGAGGACCCGCCATCCCTCAGTGTTACCTCTGTTCCCCCATGAACGGGCACACATTTTGCAGTTGTAGGTTACGTATAAGTGACTGTGTGGTTCTCAGGAATTGTGTTGTATTTCTTTTTCCTTTAGGGTGACACCACTAGGTCTGCACAAAGCTGTCTTAACTCAGACATTGGGATGGTTTTGATGTGGCCCATGCTCCTCGAACAAATATGCTTGCAGGTTGGTTTTCTTCTTTTATCTTTCGCTTTCACGAGTGGACAGAGGATCCTATCAGTTGTGTGTAAGGAGAAAGTCAAATCAGCGTTAGCTGGATGGATTTCCAGTAATAAGATTCCGCTTTCCATTTGAAATGGAAATTTCAGCTGGGATCTGAAAAGTGTGGCCAGGAAGGCCTCTCATGGCTCCTCAGGAGCCAGAGGAGGGACTCAGAGGCCTGAGCACATTGCTCCTTGCACCACACCCGCCCTGGCATCTGGGGCCTCGGGCCCTGACCACTGCCCCAACCAGGGTCTCCACAGGACAGGCCATGCAGGCCAAGGTCCTGTAGAGAATTTTTCTTCGCCTTCTGTACACGTTTGCAGTAGCAGGCTTTGCTTTTGCTTCTATGTGAAGTTTTGCCTTAATCCCAAACGTTTTGATTTCGGCTCTGGTTATGCCACTCATAGACAGTTACAGTATTTCTTAACCAAATAGATTTTTTTTCTTTTATTGATGTAAGACATCTAATTAGTTGGAATTTTTGGATGACATGTTACATATTTGGTTTGTGACTAGTAATTATAGTTCATATCATTTATGGTTTTGTGATTTTTACTAGTTTAAAGGGCTTTTTTGGTTTGTTTTCATTTTAGAAATGAAAAGGTTTTTTTTTAATTCCATGGAATAAAAAAAAATTCCATAATAATAATACTCATAGGTACATCTTGGAATCAGTTTTTATTTTTCTTAATCTCTAACATCACATGCTATCAAATACTGTCATGCTGCTTTATGGTTTCTGATTTAAAGATTTTTAAATGGGGTAACAGTACCCACTGTGTGGTACTCCTCCACCTTTCCCATCTGGGTTATTTGTTGGAGTTTAGGAAGAGACCATGTTGGGCTAAACTCCTTATTCCTGTTGTTTTCAGTCCTTGAGTGATAATCAGAAGCTTTTCTCCGGAGAGGGTGGGGTCAGCTGTCAGGCTTCTAGGTACCCACCTTTCAGAGGGGCTGGGATTAAATGCAGCATGGGTGGATATGGGATAGGGCGAGAGGTCACCTCGTCCCCTCATTGGGGCTGGCGCCAGCAGGGCCAGAGCTATGGCTTTGTGGCCAGAGGGGTGTCTTTGGCCCTGCGTTGGGTCCCCTAGAGGGTGGAGGGACGGCAGGGTCGCCGGTCCTTGGCCGGAGAAGGACCCACCCCTTGCTCTCTGGTGTCCCTCCAGTACTCACTCTTGAGCAGATTCTTCAGGGTGGGCATCCGGGCCCCACCGAAACTCCTGGAACTGGCCGTCCAGAGCCTGCTGAGGGATGAGGCCTTGGCCATCGCCGCTCTGGAGGAGCTGCCCGCTGAGCTCTTCCCACCCCTGTTCTCCGCGGCCTTTGCCGGGATGCACAGCCAGGCCGTGAAGGCGATGGTGCAGGCCTGGCCCTTCCCCTGCCTCCCGCTGGGGTCCCTGATGAAGGAGCACAAGCCTCACCTGGAGACCTTCCAAGCTGCAATCGACGGCCTGGATGTCCTGCTTGCCCAGGAGGTCCGCCCCAGGTGAGGGCGCCCCAGCAGGCGGGTGGGGCCTGGGGGTCTGAGCAAGACGCAGCTGGCATCGGGTGGGGTGTGGTGCGGGGCCACGGGGAGGCCTTGGGGCCGTGGCTGGGCCACTCTGGGAATAGGCTTTCGGGCGTGCAGGGCTACTTAAGGTGCAGAGGTGACAAAAGGCACGTGGGCTCACCCCCTCCTCGTGGCGCTTAAAGTGGGGACCAGGAGGGGCCCTGGAAGCTCGAGGAGCCGCTGGTGTCTGGGGTGTAGCACCCTTGGCTGGGTTCTGAGCCGTGCGGTCCTGGTCCCCGTGGGTCTCCGCACAGCTCAGTGTGTCTCCCGTTGTCCCGCAGGCGGTGGAAGCTGCAGGTGCTGGATTTGCGCCGGAACGCCCACCAGGACTTCTGGACCGTGTGTTCCGGCACCAGGGCTGGTGTGTGCTCACTGCTGGAGCCTGAGGTGGCCCGGCCCGTGAGGAAGAGGCGCCGGGTGGAAGGTGCAAGGGCGTGGTCGAAGCAGACCTCGGCCCCCGTGGAGGTGCTCATAGACCTGTGCCTCAAGGAGGGCACCCCCGATGCGTCCCTAAGCTACCTCCTGAAGAAGGTCAAGCAGAGGAGGGGCTCACTCCGCCTGTGCTGTCAGAAGCTGAGGGTCTTCTCCATGCCGATGCAGAACATCAGGAAGATCCTGAAGCTGGTGCAGCTCGACTCTGTCCAGGACCTGGAGGTGAACTGCACCTGGAAGCTGGCCACCCTGGGCAGGTTCGCGCCGCACCTGGGCCAGATGGTCAACCTGCGCCGGCTGCTCCTCTCGCACATCCACATGACACCGCACGCCGCTCCCGGCATGGAGGAGCGTTGCGTCAGCCAGCTCACCTGCCAGTTTTCCAGCCTGCAGCACCTGCAGGAGCTCTACCTGGATTCCATCTCCTTCCTTGAGGGCCGCCTGGACCAGGTGCTCAGGTGAGGCGTGGCGCTGTCTCTCTGCAGACCAGGGCAGGCCTCTCTCGTTTCGTTATCCGTGGGGTGTCTGTCTACTGTCTGCCTGCCATGGATGGTGCCAGGGTGCACGGGCCACTCAGAGGTCCACACGATGCCACCAGTCCGTCCCCCGGCATCTTGTCACATAGCCTCCCAGGTTAGGGTCAGAGGTGTGGCTTCAGTTAGATGCCTGTCAAAGGGGACTCTTTGCTGGGAATCTGCATCGTGGGGGCTTTGGGCCAGGTGAGGGTGGCTTTGGGAATTCTTCCTGAGAGAGTGATGTCTAAGCTGAGATGATGGAAAATAACTAAGCAGGAGGACATTAACCAGGGGAAAGCCCATCCAACGTGAGGTTTCAAATCGGAAGCTCTGTGCTGAGCAGCTGGTCCACGTGAGCCTGTCCCTCCCACCTATCCCACTTTCCTGTCTGTCCCGGGTTGCTTTAGGCTCCAGGTGAGGTGTGATGTGGGAAATGGGTGATTGTGGAAATGACGGGGAGGGAGCAGGAGTGAAGAGTTGTGGCGTCCATCAGGACGTTAGCAGTTATTGCTCCTAAATAGTCCAGAGAAGAGAAACAAAAAGTCAAATGAGTATCATTATTGAAGTGGCTCCAATCTCGAGTCCAAATTACAACTATTGTTTGCTTCTCAGGCTTCTGATTATATAGGAATTCTTCAGTAACAGATGATTTCTTCTAGAAATGTGTTCTTCATTCTTAAAATAGAATCATAGCTTTACCTGGAACACAATGATGAAAGAGGAGAGAATGCAGCCCGATTTATTTGTGTGAAAGAGTTGGATTGATTTCCTTTCTGGCGACTGCAAACTCAAAGCATTAAGAATAAACGTGTTCATCACACAAGGACAACGACAGACAAAAGAGTTGTGGAAAGTGAGGGATGGTTTGTGGCTGATACAGCGACCAGAGTTAGCCCCTGCCGGCTGGAACCCTGTGCCCGTTGCCAGGCCTTGCCTGGCTTAGCCCTTTAAGCACAGATCCCAGTACTCTCCCTGGGAACAGAGAAACAGGTGATGGGGTCCAGGAGGCGGCAGGAAGGAAGCCCGAGTTAAAAGCAGTTTAGGTCATGTCTCCCAATACTGTAGTTTGCTGATCCCCTCTCTCACTTGGGACATGGGGTCAGGCTCCCCGGTGGGCACCTGCCATTGTTACCTTACCTGTGCTCACAACACCTGGCAGGGATATGTCATCCCCCACTTGACGGGTGAGCACAGGGAGCACTTGAGGATTCCTTCCCTCGACCCCGTCACACGACAGATAAGGGATGGGGAAGGACCCCGCTCAACCTTGGGCTGACCTGGCACCTCTCCTTTGACCATGCAGCCTCCTCCGGAAGACTGGGATCTGGTGAAATGGGCCTCTCTTCCCTTGAGGCCTGGGCCACCCCACATCCCTCCGCCCAGCACCTCCATCCTCCCGGGACTGACTGCTCTGTCTCTCTCCAGGTGTCTGAAGAACCCCCTGGAGACCTTGTCGATTACCAAGTGCCTGATTTCAGAGGCAGACCTGATGCATCTGTCGCAGTGCCCGAGCGTCAGCCAGCTGAAGGATCTGAGCCTTAGCGGGGTCAACCTGACCGGCATAAGCTCCAAGCCCCTCTGGGTCCTGATCGAGAAGGCCTCGGCCACCCTCCAGGACCTGGACCTGGACGAGTGTGGCATCATGGACTCCCAGTTCAGCGCCCTCCTGCCCGCCCTGAGCCACTGCTCCCAGCTCACCACCTTCAGCTTCTGTGGCAACCCCATCTCGATGGCTGTGCTGGAGAGCCTGCTGCGCCACACCGTGGGGCTGAGCAAGCTGAGCCTCGTGCTGTACCCCGCGCCCTTGGAGAGCTACGAGGACGTGCACGGCACCGTCCACCTGGGCCGCCTGGCGCACCTGCACGCCCGGCTCAAGCAGGTGCTGCAGGAGTTGGGGCTTCCCAGTATGGTCTGGTTCAGCGGCGACCCCTGTCCGCACTGTGGCGACAGGACCTTCTACAACCCAGAGCCCATCCTGTGCCCCTGTTACATGGCCGCCTAGCCCAGCGAACGAGCCGCAGGCTTTGTCGCGGGCACGCGGACACTGCCGCTCAGACGTCAGCGCATCTCGAAGAAACACAAGCTATAGTTTCAGACAATTGTTCATTGTTAGCGGGAAAAGGACAGGTGATTCAGAGCTGGGCGGGGGGGATGGTGACTTGGGGGGTTGATGGGATCTTCGGGGAGATGCATCTTGTAGAGTTAGAAATGTGAATCTAAATTTCTAGAGGGGGATTCAGGCTTGAGAAGTAGATGGGGGCGTTACCCCTACGTGGATAGTTATAAAGAAATGGTCAGAAATAAAGGGAACCTCAGTGTCATTCACCTGGTGTTCGCTGTGATCTGTGACCGTGATTCTCCCGTTTAAACCTCAGTAATCTCCTGTTAGTGATTAAGTAAGAAGCCAGCATGTGTGAGGCCCAGGCAGCCTAGGCTGGACGAGGTTCGGCCCCAAGAGTTAACAGCACCATTTCTCCCTCCCTTTGGTCTTGTTTCTGGATCACCTGTTAGCTCCTCACTTACTTCTGTGGCTGTTCAGTCTATTATTGCACACAAGGTGTGTCCTCAGGGCCTGGAAGGTACTAAGTGTCCAATAGTGAGCACCATTGGAGGGAACATTCTTCCAAGGGACCCTCGCTGCCAGCTCCGCCCAGGCCCTGGACTCTAGCACCCTCCCCAGTGGATCCAGCAGATGCAGAGCCTCCATCCCTGGCCCTGGGTGGTGCCAGGATAGGGCTTCAATGTGCAAAGTCAGGCCCCGAGTCCTGGGAGGAAAATCCACCCACAGACCATCTGGAGCCTCTGGGACTCACCAGCCCATACCCGCCTTCCCACTGCGTCCAGCCCCTTGAATTCAGTCAGTTGTGACCTGTAAAAACATCCTAATTCCTGCTAGCAAAATACTAGTAAGCTCACATAGACAAATAACATTTGTTTACTATTCGTTTCCCACATTGAAAAGAGTTCATCGTTTTGTGCGGAGGTAGGTCACACCAGGGTGAGAATGCCCTTCTTCCGGGAAGACCCCCCTTCTTCCCTGTCGAGGAGGTGATAAGCCAGCTCTGATGCCCTGGATTCTGGGTCCCAAGAGAGAACAAACCCACGCCAGGTCTTGGGAGCACTCGGATAGAGCAGGTGAACGTCAGATTTGGTTTGGGGGTGTGGTGGGGCCACCCCGTGCGACCCCCCAAGACAGCCCATCCAAATGAAAGGGACACGAGCTTCCCTGGCGGCGCAATGGTTAAGAATCCACCTACCAATGCAGGGGACACGGGTTCGAGCCCTGGTCCGGGAAGATCCTGCATGCCGCAGCGCAACTAAGCCCGTGCGCCACAACTACTGAGCCTGCACGCTACAGCTACTGATGCCTGCGTGCCTAGAGCCCATGCCCCGAAACAGAGAAGCCACCGCAGTGAGAAGCCCGTACACCACAATGAAGGGCAGCCCCCGCTCGCCGCAACTAGAGAGTCTGTGCGCAGCAACAAAGATCCAACGCAGCCAAAAATAAGTAAATAAATAAATTTACAAAAAAAAAAAAAGGGACATGTCATCCAGTGGGGTCCGCCCTGTGGCCCTGGGCTGCCTTACCTGGCTTCCCACACACGACCTGGGGAGGAGGCCACACACCAAGGCCGGGGCAGGGCTCGTCTGCATGTCCCTGACCATGAGCCATCCTCCACTGCCTATCTAGTGTGGCCAACTGTCAGCAATCCCTTATCCTGCCGCACAGCCACTGGCCCTTCTCTATCCTCTTCCCCTAGCAGGCACCCTCTTTTCTTCTGCCCCACCCCTGCCAGCCTCCTACCCTATGCCCCGTAAGAAAGAACAAGAAATGGACCCCTCGGCTTGTGGACATGCTTTGCCATTTCTGAAAGAAGAGAGAATGCAGACATCTGTATAAGTGATGGTGTGCTGGGAAGAAGGGAGTCAGAAAAAGATCTCTCTTACTTTTCCCCAGTGCGCACCCAGTCTCAGCATCCCCAAGCATCCCTAAGTTACAGAGCATATTTTCCAGAACGGGAACTGGCACCTCTGGGATATGAGGAAAAGTATACAGGACGAGCAGGTTCTCCACGAGGAAGGACAGAGGCAGAGATCGTGTGATCTCAGTGCCAGATTCCTCAGCCGCAAGACAGATAATCACACTGGCCTCGTGACATTGCAGTGAGGTCACCCACAGGGCTAACCTACGGAAGGCACTTGCCCCGGTCATGGATGGCCCCATATAGGACAGTGGTGATTATTAGCTGCCCGATGCAAGTAAAGGAAGAAAAGCAAAAGTGAACACTGCTTCTTGCTTCTCAAGCAGGATGCCCTGCACTTGGGACTTTATTTGGCCCAGAGACCACACTTGAGAAAGAAATCTTACAAGAGTCTTTGTTCAGAATTTAGATTTTGTCATCAACATGTTCAAAGAGGCATATGCTATCAATGCAGTGAGGTTCTCAAAGTCAAGTTTGGCTGGAGAGGAAGCTCATCCGTAAGGATGGGGCATGGGGAGGTAGTGACCGCTGGGGGCCCAGGGGCCCGGGGGCCGTGTGGATGGAGGCCCTGTGTGTGTGTGGGCAGGGGGGAGCGGGGTCTGCAGCTGTTGGGAAGCAGGCAGGGAGAGTATGGCACATAGGGTGGGATGATTGGAAGTAACCATTTACCCAGGAGCAGCCCCAGCTGCACGTCGGACAGGCAGGAGGGTTAGGGCAGCTGAGGGATAGGATGTGAGAGGGGTGAAGCTGAATAGGAAAGAGCCAGAGAGCGATCTAACACAGGGAAATAGCCACGGGCAGAAACAAGACCAAAAGAAGGCCTGACATGGGAGCTCCCTGGCAGTCCAGTGATTAGGACTCGGCGCTTTCACTGCCTTGGCCTGGATTGCATCCCTGGTCTGGGAACTAAGATCCTGCAAACTGTGCAGCACGGCCAAAATAAAAAAGGCCACACAAAACATTCTCTGACATAAGTCTCGTACCAACGTTTTCTTAGGTCAGTCTCCCAAAGCAATAGAAAGAAAAACAAAAACAAACAGGACCTAATCAAAGTACTGCATAGCAAAACTTTTGCACAGCAAAGGAAACCGTAAACAAAATGAAAAGACAGCCTACGGACTGGGAGAAAATATTTGCAAATGATGCGAACAACAAGGGCTTAATTTCCCAAATATACAAACAGCTCCTACAATTCACTAACCAAAACAAAACCCAATTGAAAAATGGGCAGAAGAGCTAAATAGACATTTCTCCAAAGAAGACATCCAGATGGCCGATAGGTACATGAAAAGATGCCCAACAGCACTAATTATTAGAGAAATGCAAATCAAAACTACACTGAGGTACTAATAAGGGGGCTTATACAACTAGGTTCCGAGAGAAATAGCCTAGACTCTGCAGCTGACACAAAGTTGGAGGGGAGTTGGAGACGCTGAGTCTGTGTCGTGGGATACTTTGAACTGCAGAAATGCAGTGGTGGGTGCCATGTGGACCCAAAAGTGCCAGAGTGGGGTTCGTGTGAGAAGCACAAGTGCCCGGGGGGGCCCGGGGTCCGACCTCTACATACTCCCCACACTCATGGCCCCGTTGGGCACCTGCATGGCTTTGTTCTTGTCCACAGGATATTCAATATCTTATCTTCCTTTGAGGAGATGGACCCATGTTTTCCTCACTTCACTCGTTGGTGAAGATCCAGCTCCACCTGCTTCTTTCTTCCAGCTCAGTTCCCCCAGTGTTTTAGTTGACAGGTAGAGAAGTGCTTCCACGCAATCCCTTAAATGGACCAAAACGGTTCAGGACAGAGATGAAACCTGACTGCCTCCTAAAACCTTTGGCATTACCTAAGTGATGAGAGTGATCAAGGTGTCTTTTGTTAATGAGGTGACTTCAGGAAAGTGCCTAAGGCTGGGGGGTGGTTGTCAGTGGGGCCAATCCTGTGATTAGAGGGTTGAAACAATCAGTCCCAGCCCGATGACCTCCAGGGAGGAGAGAGGGGCTGGAGGTTGAGTTTACCCCCCATATGGCCAATGATGTGGCTACAAAATAAATGATCCCAAAACGTAGGGGCTTAAAACAATAACTGTTCCCTGTTGCACAGTTACTGTGGCTTAGCCGGGTGTTTCTGGCTCAGAGTCTCTTGTGAGGGTCGACTCAAAATACTGGCTTAATCGGCTTATTCGTCTGAAGACTTGACAGACTTGACTTGTGCTGGAGAATCCTCCCCCAGGACGGCTGTCTCCCTTGCCTTTTGGCTCGAGGCCTCAGTGCCTCCCCACGTGGACTTCCCCAGAGGGCTGCCGGAGTGTTCCCATGACATGGCTGCTGGCTGGCTTCCGCCAGAGCGGGTGATTCAAGAGAGCAAGGCAGAATGTCCATTGTGATCTAATCTTGGAAATCACACACTAGCACTCCACAGTATCCTGCTGGTGCCCTGCTCCTTGTGAGAGGTCACGATACAAGGGTGTGAAGACCAGGGTGCAGGGATCACCGAGGGCCATCTTGAAGGCTGGGTTTCACAATAGTACCAAATTATTTGCAGGCATTATTTTATTTAACAGTCATAACGATCCAGGGAGGTAGTTACCATTTACTTCTGTGCTCCAGAACCTGGCGTCATGTCTGGCAGACCCCGGACACTTGAGACTTTATTGAAAGAGAGATGCACGTGAGGGATTAAGAGCTCAGGATCTATAGACCCATTGCCAAGGTCCAGGCCTGGGATGCGATTTATTTTGGGACAGTGAGCAAGTTTCTTAATATCTCAGATGGCCAAGAGGCACATGAAAAGACGCTCAATATCACTAATTGTTAGAGAAATGCAAATCAAAACTACGATGAGGTATCACCTCACACCAGTCAGAATGGCCATCATCAAAAGATCTGCAAACAATAAATGCTGGAGAGGGTGTGGAGAAAAGGGAACCCTCTTGCACTGTTGGTGGGAATGTAAATTAATACAGCCACTATGGAGAACAGTATGGATGTGCTTAAAAATCTAAAAATAGAACTACCATATGACCCAGCAATCCCACTACTGGGCATATACCCTGAGAAAACCATAATCTAAAGAGAGTCATGTACCACAATGTTCATTGCAGCTCTATTTACAATAGCCAGGACATGGAAGCAACCTAAGTGTCCACTGACAGATGAATGGATAAAGAAGATGTGGCACATATATACAATGGAATATTACTCAGCCATAAAAAGGAACGAAACTGAGTTATTTGTAGTGAGGTGGATGGAACTAGAGTCTGTCATACAGAGTGAAGTAAGTCAGAAAGAGAAAAACAAATACCGCATGCTAACACGTATATATGGAATCTAAACAAAAATGGTTCTGATGAACCTAGGGGCAGGACAGGAATAATGACACAGACATAGAGAATGGACTTTAGGACACGGGGAGGGAGAAGGGTAAGCTGGGATGAAGCGAGAAAACAGCATGGACATATATACACTACCAAATGTAAAATAGCTAGTGGGAAGCAGCTGCATAGCACAGGGAGATCAGCTCCGTGCTTTGTGACCACCTAGAGGGGTGGGATAGGGAGGGTGGGAGGGAGGCTCAAGAGGGAGGGGATATGGGGATATATGTGTACATATAGCTGATTCACTTTGTTATACAGCAGAAACTAACACAACATTGTAAAGCAATTAGACTCCAATAAAGGTGCTAAAAAAAACCCCAAAACCTAAAAATAGAGCTACCTTATGATCCAGCAATCCCATTCTTGGGCATATATCCAGTGAAAAACGTGGTTCTAAAGGATACATGCACCCTAATGTTTATTGCAGTGCTGTTTACAACAGCCAAGACATGGAAACAACTTAAAGAAGATGTAGTACATATATACCATGAAATATTACTCGGCCATTAAAAAGAATAAAATAATGCCATTTGCAGCAACATGGATGGACCTGGAGTTTATCACACTAAGTGAAGTAAGTCAGACAGAGAAAGACAAATATCATATGATATCGCTTACGTGCAGAATCTAAGAAAAAGATACAAATGCACTTATTTACCAAACAGAAAGAGACTCACAGACCTGGAGAACGAGCTTATGGTTACCGGGGGAAAGACTGGGGGGAGGGATAGATTGGGAGTTTGGAATTGACATGTACACACTGCAGTATTTAAAAGAAAATGCCTTTCCATGAAAAAAAAATCTGTACTATAGTATATCATATTGTAATAATTAGATATAATAATAATATATACATACCGTCTCATAACTTTGGTTTTTTAAAATTAATTAATTAATTAATTTTTGGATTCGTTGCATCTTCGTTCCTGCACGCGGGCTTTCTCTAGTTGGAGCTACTCTTCAACGCAGTGCGCAGGCTTCTCATTGTGGTGGCTTCTCTTGTTGTGGAGCACGGGCTCTAGGCGTTCGGGCTTAGTACTTGTGGCTTGTGGGCTCTAGAGCGCAGACTCAGTAGTTGTGGCGCGGCATGTGGGATCTTCCCAGACCAGGGATCGAACCGGTGTCCCCTACATTGACAGGCAGATTCTTAACCAGTATGCCACCAGGGAAGTCCCATAACTTTGATTAAATGCAATAAAAGACATAGAGCTCCAGGAACAGGGCCTGGCTCATCGTCAGTGCTAAATAAACATTAATTGCTGTTATTGGTATTATTATTCCCAACAATAGCTCCCGCTTCCGGTGAGGCTTTCAGTGACTCAGTCGTTTTCAGGGTAAAGATAGAACCTAGTGGCATTTTAAGCCACCATTGGAAAAGGCTTGGGATCTTTTCTAGTAGAAACATACAACCAGAAAACACAGATATGTCCAAAGAGCACTCTCTGACATTTATCTGTAAGTTGCTTCGACTTTGAATTTGGGACGCCCATGCCTTTGTGTTCACGAAGCAACTCATGCCTCCCTTTGTGGTCCTTCCCTCACATCCTCCACAGAAGGTGCATTCTTGTTTGCTTCTGATCATTTGAAATCAAATGAGAATAATCATCCAACTCCCCGATCGATTTCTCCCCATCCAAGTTAAAGTCACTCAGTAAAATTATGTTAATAAAACACAACTTAAATTTGCGGAGTATGCAAATAATATACACCATTTACATAAAAGCAGGGGAAGAGGGGTGTGTGCTTGTGGATGAGGAAGACATGCAAGGAAGGACACTTGAGAAATTCTCAACAACAGTTTATTTGGGGAACAGAGACAGATACCTGTGGTCTGGGGCAGGAGTGAGACTTGCTGTACAGTGGGTGAATGCTCTTTTGCGTGGTTACGTTTTATTGTTAACTCTGCATAAGTATGATTTTTAATTGAAAAGTAGTTTCTGAGAATTCCCTGGGGGCCCAGTGATTAGGACTTTGAGCTTCCACTGCAGGGGGCAGGGGTTCAATCCCTGGTTGGGGAACTAAGATCCTTCAAGGCACAGAGCTAGGCCAAAGAAAAGGAGTTTCTAAGGGACAATACATTATCCCTGGATCCACTGTCTAACTGTGCTTTTATGCCACTAATATCCCCGCAGGTTTTATTTTGTTTTGTTTTTAAATGAATAAAACCTTGTACATGATTTTTATTCAAAGGCTGACCAAAATCCATTCTCAATTGTCAAAAAAAAAAAAAAGAGTCACATCTGATTTCAGGATTTCAGCATTAGTTGTAACTTGACATTTTTCTCCTTGGCATGATTCATCTGTAATTTGGAGTTTTTACCTTAATCCATGTGGTACAGACAGAATTTCCCCCGAATCCTGGTTCTCTGCCAACCTGGCAGAGCTAAGGTTTTAACTAATTCCCCTTGCCCATCAGAGCACTTTTCTGTGACCAAGTCCCCTTCCTTAGGGGTATCCCTTAGAGTTGGGGGCTCCCACTAAACCCTTTTTGTGGCTAGCATGGGCCACTGAAATTTTCATCTAGGAATGCCCTGGAAATTAACCTCACCTTGCTTTGGGTAAGCAGGTGGTATAAGTCATCACTGATTGAATTTTTCAGTGTGTCCTGGTCCCTTGCCTTTTGGTCCCTCTCTGCCACACCCTTACATTTAACTCAGAGCCTAGAGCTGAGCACAGAAGCAGCAGGAAGCCAAAGGCTCTGCCACTGATTATGAAAGCCCTAGTCTCCTGAGATAAAGCTCTCCCAGGGAGAGTGGAGGAGGAAAAAGCTTGGAGAACAATGGTAGAGCCAAGCTCTCCCCTGGAGGCGGAGGAAGGGGTAGAGGCTGGCCATCTGGATTAGCGTCCTCAGGAACAGGTGTGCTTCCTGGGCCACATTGTAAAGTAGAGTCCACTTTTCACACAGCTCTGGTCTGCATGTCAGGAGAACAGCCTGTGGTCCTGAGGGCCTGATCTCCTCCTGGGTACAAAGTTCTAAGATGGTGTGAGATGCCCAGCCCTGTTGGTAGATAATCAGGCTGACCTCATATCACTCCACTATCATGACCACAAGTCCCAGGGAGCTGTCTCCACAGCACTGGGCCTGGGCTGGACTTGGCCATGGGGCTGTCCATGGAAGGAAAGGTTAGAACAGGTCATTTCCTTTTTTTTTTTTTCTGCCTAGCTGTGCAGCACGTGGGATCTTAGTTCCCGCACCAGGGATCGAACCCACGTCCCCTGCTGTGGAAGCGTGGAGTCTTAACCACTGGACCGCCAGGGATGTCCCAGAGTATTCTGTTCTACAGCTGTGATTTGTTTTTCTTCCTTTTCTTGGCCAAAACAGATACTTCCCCTCACATTCAGGAAGGTATGAGAATGGGACTCGCTCTGTCCTCAAGGTTCTGTCCATCACAGTCTAGAGTGAGAAGTAAAAGAGTTGGGGCCAGAAAGAGAATTGAGTGGGGCCCCTAGCAGCAGTGGTCTTCAGGAAGGAATCCACAAGAGGAACAGACTGCTTCCTGGAAAATCAGAGTGGTTGGGCATTTGTTGATGGCCGGCAGTCACCTGGGAGCTGAGCTATCACCTGCATACCCCCTACCTATACCTGAGGTGAGCCCTCTCCATGGGCTCCTGATCTAAAGAGTGTGTAAGAGTGCTAGGGCGGCCATAACAAATACCACAGACTGGGGGTGGGGGAGAGCTTAAACAACAGGAAATTATTTTCTCCCAGTTCTGGAGGCTAGAAGTCCAAGATCAACGTGTTGGCAGGGTGGCTTCTCCTGAGGCCTCTCTCCTTGGCGTGCAGATGGAGAGAGTGTTCTTGTTGTGTCCTTGTGTTCCTCTATGTCCAAGCATCCCTGATGTCTTGTGTGTCCCAATTCCCTTTTTGCCACGCTGCGTGGCTTCTGGGATCTTAGTTCCCCAACCAGGGATTGAACCCAGGTCCTCGGCAGTGAAAGCACGGAGCCCTAACCACTGGACCGCCAGGGAATTCCCCTCCCTCTTTCTATACAGAGACCCATCAGATGGGATTAGGGGCCACCCTAGTAACCTCGTTTTAACTTAATCACCTCTTTAAGAGTATTATCTCCAAATACGGTTACATTCTGAAGTGGGTTAGGACTTCAACATATGAATTTTGCAGGACACAATGAAGCCTAAAACAGGGAGTGATGGTAGGGGTAATCACCTGGTGAATGCTGCACAGGTGCTGTCATCATCTGAAGCAGGGGATTTGTACCCCACCTGCTCCTTAGAAAGACCTGGGACCTTTAATAATACAGACTCCCTGGTCCCATTTCTGAAGATACTGATTCTGTTGGTTTGGAGTAAGATGGGCAGAATCAACCAGGACATAAGTACTTTTCAATAGCTCCCTAGTATTTACTGGTTAATATTTGGTCCTTGGCCAAGTGGCCTGGGCATCACCTGGAGCTTGTGAGAAACTCAGACTCTTAGGCTCTACCCAGAACTGCTGGACCACAAAGTGCATTTTCACAAGACCGTGTAGGTGATTCCTTAGATTCACTGAGGGTTAAGAAGCACAATCCAGGTGATTCAAAAGTGCAGCCCGAACTGACTCCTGATCTCTGGGCTTTGCTTACATATCCCAGGTGGGGGTCCTAGAATCTCTGAGGGGCAGGGGGAGGCACCCAGCTCAAGCTCCAGCCTCTGATTGGTTTATTTTTTATATTTTTCTAATATTCATTCATTCATTCATTCATTTACTTGGCTGTGCCGGGTCTTAGTTGCAGCATGTGGGATGTTTCTGATTTTATTTTATTTTTTAGTTTCGGCATGCGGGATCTAGTTGCCTGACCAGGGATCGAACGCGGGCCCCCAGCATTCGGAGTGTGGAGTCTTAACCACTGGGCCACCATGTAAGTCCCTGATTGGCTTGTTGAGTCACCAATAAAATGCTCATCCCAAGGCAGGTGCTCAGTGTGTCAAATGAAAGAGAAATGAATTCCTGACCCTCAACCCATCCTCAGGCTCCCTTGAAGGAGTGGACTCGTGGGTATTTTAATCATAGGAGAGATCAGTGTTTCCCAAAGTATTGGAGGATTTTCCACCTTGGGCCACCCCTCACTTCAGAATCAAATGGGGCAAACATTGAACATTCAGATTCCCAGGCCCCTGCCCTGGTAATTTGAGTTTCCCAGGTGTGAGATGCAGCCCTGGAATCTGTATGTTTCACAATGTCCCAGGTGATTCTGAGAGTTGAGCAATCTTTATAAACGTATCAAATAGTCAAAGTTTTCCTTCTTTTCCCCTAAGTTTTTGCAAACATTTTAAAGTTGACATCAAAAATGTTTTCATCAAGGCTTCCCTGGTTGCGCAGTGGTTGGGAGTCCGCCTGCCGATGCAGGGGACACGGGTTCGTGCCCCGGTCCGGGAGGATCCCACATGCCGCGGAGCGGCTGGGCCCGTGAGCCATGGCCGGTGAGCCTGCGCGTCCGGAGCCTGTGCTCCGCAACGGGAGAGGCCACAGCAGTGAGAGGCCCGCGTACCGCAAAAAAAAAAAAAATTTTTTTCATCATAAGTGTAAACACTGCAAAGGATGTAGCTTCTGGCGTATAATAAAAATAGGCCCTTTAAGTAAATAAAACTGGTGGCGATTTCACTGCCAAGGGCCGGGGTTCAATCCCTGGTCAGGGAAATAAGATCCTACAGGAAGCTGCACAGCGTGGCCAAAAAAAAAGGAAATAAAACTGTTACTATCATGCTTTTAAACGTATCCAAAAGAATGTAAATAGCATAGGGTTTTGATACTCACCACCATCCGTTTGAAAAAGTATAAAATGAGCTCTTTCTAATGGTCAGATCATTTATACTTATTTTTCCAGCTTCAGAGAGATATAATTGACATATATGGTGTGAATTTAAGGTGTATAGCATGTTGATTATATAAGAAAGGTTTTTTTTCTTTTGTTTTGTTTTTTGTGTGGTATGCGGGCCTCTCACTGTTGTGGCCTCTCCCGTTGCGGAGCACAGGCTCCGGACGCACAGGCTCAGCAGCCATGGCTCACGGGACCAGCCGCTCCGCGGCATGTGGGATCTTCCCGGACTGGGGCACGAACCCGTGTCCCCTGCATCGGCAGGCAGACTCTCAACCTCTGGGCCACCAGGGAAGCCCAAGAAAGGTTTTTGTTTGTTTGTTTTGCTGCTCTGCCTGACATGTGGGATCTTAGTTCCCCAACCAGGGATCAAACACGCACCCCCTGCAGTGGAAGCACGAGGTCTTAACCACCGGACGGCCAGGGAAGTCCCAGAACGGTATTTTTGATGTTATATCAGGTTATGGCACTTCAGTATGCTTTCTTTAGTGAACTTCATTTTTGTTCTAATTCAGTGACTCTGTTGCATTAGGAGTGGAAATACAAATAATTCTTGCCAGTGAGGAGTTGTTAGAAGCCCTCCCTATCTCCGAGAATCTGTCTGCAGAGGGCTGTAAAGGCAGTGGGAGGGCAAGTTTCAGATATAATCTAGGTGGTGAGGAGGGAAGGGAGAGTGAAGGAGGAGGAGGGAGGGAGGAGGGGAGAGAGAGCGAGACCAGGGTATGAGCTGTCACCCCTGGAACTGGTTTAACAAAGAATGAGCCCCTGCTTAGAAAAAGCTCCTGGACTTCAGCCTGAAGACCTACAATGAGGACCCCGGGAGTCCCATGGGTGCTGAGTCTTCAAGTGCAGACCACTTGGGAGTGAGCCCTGCCCCCTGGATGCCCCAGGGACAGGAGGAGAGCAGGGTTTTGCTCTCTGCAGATGGAGAATTTTCTGGCGTTGGAAAAGGACCTCTGTCCTTTCAGGTTCCTGACCTCAGCCTGGGTTCTGTTGGAATATCTGTGTGGACCACATTCCCCTGCCCCTGCTGACCCCCAATAGCTTAAAATGCAGGTAAATTAGAGATGAGGTGGTGAGCCTGTGGACGCCAGAGAGAGGAGTGGGGACTCCTGCCATGGGGACCAGGAAGGCAGCTTCTGGGCCTGGCCCTGAAGCCCCACCCACATTCTTTCCTTTCACTGGCAATTTGGGTGAAAGGTTTCTAGCTGAATATCCAATCAGGATAAATTGGTTCAGGGACATGATTGGAGCCCTGTTTGGATGCTAGGGACTGGATTATAATGGGCTTTAAAAGGCATGGAATCTTCTGATTCAGCGTCACTGAGGAGAGCCAGGTAGGAGTTCCACGGACAGAGGACTCAGGAAGTAGCGCTGCTGAACTTGAGAGAAATCTCTCCTGGATATGGAGACCAGGACGTTCCAGCTTCACCCTTCGCTGGGGCTCAGAGTTCACTGAATCATCTGGACTTCAGGAGCTGGTGAGCTACGGAGTTTGGTATGCTTCATTTCGTTCTCTGAAGCCATGAGTCTGCAAACTTTCTCTGTAAAGGGCTAGAGAGTAACTAGGCATTAAGGGCCATGTGGTCTCTTGCAGTGGCTTGACTCTGCCCTAGTAGTGCAAAACAGCCTCCAGCAACAGCAAGTGATCGTGGCTGTGTTCCAGTAAACTTTATTTGTGGACACTGAAATTTGAATATCATGTAATTTTCACATGTCACAAAATATTCCTTTGTTTTTTTCCCCCAAATTAAAAAAAAATTAAATATATTCTTAAAAGTTAAAAAAAAACCTTAAAAAATATAAAAAACATTCTTAGCTTGGTGGCTGGGCAATAAAAAAACAAAAACAAAAACAGGGGGCAAGCCAATTTGCCAATCCCTGTTTAAACCATTTGCCTATAGAATGCAGCTAGCATCCCATTAGTGACTTGTGAAGTCAATTTAGTAGGCTGGATTCAGCTTATGAAAAGAAATAGAATTTTTCATTGAATCTAAGATGCCATCAGCTATAAGATACAACATTATTTCTGACATCACTATAATATATATATATATATATATATATATATATATATATATATACAGCCAAACAAACTTATAAAGTGCTACTGATGAAATGCAAGATAACAGAAATGGTCAAATGTCAACATTAGAATGTCCCTTAGTGTCAATGAATGTGTTAATGGCATGGCAGCTATCAGCAAATCTATTGTAGGCACAGAACTACGTTACAAAACTTTTATTTCAATAGTCACCCCTCCCCACACCCAACTACATACAGGCTGATTTCCTCCCTTGTATGATGCTGTTAAATCATTAGGATTTGGATTTAATTAAATGCTTGGAAAATCACTTCTCAGCCTTTTGGCTAAGATCAAGTGTAAGTGCTTGGGGAGCCTGGAATTAGTGGGTTTGGGCCTGTTGTACAGGTAAATGATCATATTACTAACAGTTACTTTATATTTATGTAGCAAACATGTAGCATTGACAGCATTCCAGATGTTGCTCTAGAAACAAAGAATACAGCAGTGAACAAAACACAACTCCCTGCCCTCGTGTATGTAGCTCATAGTCTAGTGGGTGGAGACAAAAGAAGCAAGATGTATTTTATACTTGTGTGTTAGGCAGGTGATAAACGCTGTTGAAAAATAGCTTCGGAGTTGAATATAGCATGTGAGTTGGGGGAGGTTGTGATTTTTGACAGTGTGGTCAGGGAAGTCTTGCAGAGAAGCTGTGGACCTGAAGCAGGTCAGGAGCTGGGATGAGGGTACCTGAGAAAGAGCATCCAAAGCAGGGGGAGCAACAGAAGTCCTGAGAAAGTACCGTCCTTCCTCGGTATCCGTGGGAGATTGGATCCAGGACTCCCCACCCCGAAGATACCAAAAGCCATGGATGCCCGAGTCCCTTATATAAAATGGTGTAGTATTTGCATATAAACTGAGTAGATCCTCCCATATGCTTTAAATCATCTCTGGATTCATTATAATACCTAATACAATGTTGATGCTGTGTAAATAGTTCTAAGTACAGTGTAATGCTATATATATAGTTGCCAGCACAAGGCAACTTCAATTTTTGCTTTTAAGATCTTTCTGGAATTTAAAAAAAAAATTTGATCCGAGGCCTTCTCTGACGGTGCAATGGTTAAGACTTCCACTGCAGGAGACGAGGTTTCCATCCCTGGTCGGTGAACTAAGATCCGGCATGCCACGCAGTGCAACCAAAATAAAAAATTTTTTTTGATCGGTGTACAGGATCTGGTGCCTTCCAGACTCACAGAGTGGAGGGAGGGAGGGGCATCCCGGGCGATAGCCTAGGGCTCTTTTGGACCTTTCATGTTGGTTGGCATTTCTGAGTGAGATTGGAGATCTATAAGCAAAAGGGTGCATACCAGCTCTCTCCTGCAGAGTTTAATGGGAGCATTGGGGCCGCCCTGGGGAGATAAGGCAAAAGTGGGGGCTGGGGGCCAGAGAGGTAAGTTTAAAATTATCATGTTACTTAACTGGGTTTGAGCCTGTTTCCTCACGTATAAAATAAGGGTGTTAATAGTTATCTCAATGTTTCAGCTGATGATTAAATAAGGCACCAATTTTGTCTTTTGAAATAAATACAATAATCCCCCCTTATCCACGATGGGGAGGGGGGGATGCGTTCCAAGACCCTCAGTGGATGTCTGCTACCATGGATAGTATCAAACCCTATATACACAATGTTTTTTCCTATGCAAACGTACCTACGATGCAGTTTAATTTATAAAAGCACAGTAAGAGGGCTTCCCTGGTGGCTCGGTGGTTGGGAGTCCACCTGCCGATGCAGGGGACACGGGTTCGTGCCCCGGTCCGGGAGGATCCCACGTGCCGCCGAGCGGCTGGGCCCGTGAGCCATGGCCGCTGAGCCTGCGTGTCCGGAGCCTCTGCTCCACGGCAGGAGAGGCCACAGCAGTGAGAGGCCCGCGTACCACAAAAAAAAAAAAAAAAAAAAAAAAGCACAGTAAGAGATTGACAACAGTAACTAAGAATAAAATAGAACAATTATAACAATACACTGTTATAAAAGTTTTGTGAATGTGGTCTCTGTGTCAAAAATATTATTGTACTAATTTGATGTTTCTTCCATCTCAGCTAAGCACTTACCATGCACTGAGGCCATAACTTTTGCAGTTTGAAATGTGACAGCAATACGAGCATAGATTCGTTTCCTTCTTCACAATTTCACAGATAGAAGATTCATTCTTACCATAGACCTTAGCAACATCAGCGTACAATTTTTTCTTCTTTTTTTTTAATCAAACTGAGAACTTTTGCCTTTTTACCTAAAGGTAGCATTTTATGGATTCTCTCTGTCATATTTGAATTGCCAGCATCACTCTGCTTGTGCTTTGGAGCCATTATTAAGTAAAATAAGCATGATTTGGACACGAGCACTGTGATACCTTGACAATCTGATAACCGAGTGTCCCAGGTGGGAGGAAGCAGGACGGTGCGAGACTCCCATCACACTCCTCAGAATGGTGTGCAATTTAAAACTTATGAGTTATTTATTTCTGGAATTTTCCATTTAATATTTTCAGTTAACAACCGAGAGTTCACTGAAACCCCAGAGAGCGAAAACTCGGATCTGGGGGGACAACTGTACTGACCGTGTCATGTGGTTGCCTTTAGGTGGGAGTTTGCCAAAAGAAAGCAGTAGAAGAAGGGACCACTTCAAGCAAAAAGCGGTTGTAAAATGGCACACGCCTTTCTGTGTGAGGAAGCACAGGCACCAGAACGACCAGAGAAGAAGATGGGAGGGTCCAGACCCAGAGACGAGGACGATGACAGTGCTGAGGTGATCTTTGTTGGAGTGGAGCATGTCAATGAAGATGCTGAAACCCTCTTTGTCAGAGTGATTTCAAATTCAAAGCCGGTCATTTCTAACATTTTGAACAGAGTGACCAGGGACTCATCCTCAACAAGAAAGAAGGGTCACGTGAGTCAAGATACGACTTACACATTGCAGCCTTCAAATTGCAGGACCCCGATGTCAAAGGCAGCAGCCATTTCACCGGCTTTTCAATCTGAATGGGGAGACGCAGATAGTCCTATTATTTTTGAGCCTTCATCTAAACCTGATTATAAAATGAGCTCTCTGCAAGTCGTGCTTCACAATTCCTCAGAGTTGCTCTCTCCATGGCCTCATTGTCTACCTGGAGCTGCATTCTCGGTAGGAGGCAAGGATAAAAGTCCTCGTGATTCAAAGCGACGTCCCACTTCAGATATGGATATATACAGTGGGAATCCCAAAAGACCTAAAGTCAGCCATGGAATCCCAGGGGGACAGGCCTTAGCTGTGGCCTCTCCAGGTATCCTTCCTACAAAGAACACGAGTATGACCCCGGAAGGTGTCCCGACCTCGTCAAGCCATGTTCACAATGGGGCATCATTTCCACGGGCTCATGCATATAACCAGGCACGTTACCATGTTATGGATCCAGAGGGAGCACGTAGCTTGGAAAGGCTGGCAAAAACAGACTATTCGAGTCTAGCAACTCAAAACAAGACTGTTGATCCCAAGAAAGGAAATCTGATCATGTTACTTGATGATTTTTACTACGGACGGCATCCAGGAGACAGGCAGCCAGAATGGAAGACCCACACAGCCTTCAAATGCCTCAGCTGCTTGAAAGTCCTCAAAAATATCAAGTTTATGACCCACGTGAAGAACCATTTGGAATTTGAGAAGCAGAGGGATGACGGCTGGGAAATCCACACCACCTGCCGGCACTGCCACCGCCAGTTTCCCACCCCCTTCCAGCTGCAGTGTCACATTGAAAGTGTCCACACTTCCCAGGAGCCCTCTGTGGTCTGTAAAATCTGTGAATTGTCCTTCGAAACAGATCAGGTTCTCTTACAGCACATGAAGGTCAATCATAAACCTGGCGAAATGCCCTATGTGTGCCAGGTTTGCAATTACAGATCGTCAGCCTTTGCTGATGTGGAAGCACATTTCAGAACACGGCATGAAAACACAAACAGTTTGCTTTGTCTGTTTTGCCTCAAAATTTTCAAAGTGACGACATCCTACGTAAATCATGCTTGGAGGCACTGGAACAAGAGGGTCTTTCAATGTTCCAAGTGCCGGCTACAGTTTTTGACTTTGAAGGAGAAAATGGAGCACCAAACCAAGAATCATCAACCATTTAAAAAACCAGAGCAACTGGAAGGGCTGCCTCCTGAAACAGAGGTCAAGATCCAAACTTCAGTTCAACCAGGACCAAGAGAGGCAGCATCCATGATTGTGACCAGCACTGAATCCCGAGTGTCACCTGAAAAAACTACCAAGAGGATGGCTATGAACACGAGATATTCCAGACGTATTGCAGCAGGGGTTCTGGCTAAAAATTATTACCCACCTCCAGAAATCCCAAAAAGCTGAATTGAGGCTAGGCCAGCTGTACGTAGTGGCTCGTAGATGCCAGCAAGCAGTGTCAGCGCCTGTCTGGCTTTACAGTGACTGAGGTTGTACCTGCTTCATCTCTCCACTGTCAAGTAACTCCGAAGTCTCCATGCTCCTTCCCAGCCACCCTCTCCTTCCCAAAGTAACCACTTTTCTGACTTCAACCACCAGGGATTAGTTTTTCCTGTTTCTAAATTTTAAGTAAATGGAATCACACAATAGATTCTTTTTGGTCTGGTCTTTGTTTTCTTTTAAATAAGTGAGATACATTCTTGTTGTGTGTCGCTGTGGCACATTCTTTTTCATTGCCGAGTAGAATTCCCTTGAATGAATATGGCACAGTTTATGTATCCATTTTATTGTTCCTGAACTTTGAGACTCATAATTTTGCTATTTTGCATAAAGCTGCTATGAGCGTGTGTCTGTCTTTCATAGTAATTTCTTTAGGATATCTATATCTATACATCTAAATATAGATATGAGAAGTTCTGAAACTGCATAGATTTAGCTTTCTGGCCAAACACTTTTTCAAAGTGATTGAAACAATGTGTATTTCCACCAACAGTACTGTGAATTCCATTTATACAGCTCCAACACTTGGTACTGTCAGTCCTTTTCAGTATATAACTGAGTAGGACCCTGCAGGGCCTTCCCAGGGACAGACCCCACCCCCACCCCCATGTCCCTGCCTCTTATTTGTAGAAAAGCTTTAGGTCCTAGGCCTTCCCCATGTTCCAAAGAGCGAATTTAACTAGAGAAGTGAGAAAATGCAGAAACAAAAGAAAACAATCAAGCAAGCAAGACAAAACAATAATAGTTTAGCCATAAAACAAAGTCAAGGATCTTTAATTTCTCCTCAGGGGCTACAGATAATATCCTGAGCCATATCCTTGAGTTGTTTTGCAGAAACTAAAACCCCCAGAAGACAGAAGTAGTTAACTGTATGCTGTCCACCAGCATGTAGACCCCAGACCAGCTGGAACCAGAAGGTTGATGATGTTGACTCCTGAAATACAACCTTGGTTACCTCAACACCAACCAATGGTCATAATAATTGTGCATGAGCCGATCACACACCCTGCCACCCTCTCCCTCACGTTGTATTTAAAAACCCTTCCCTGAAAGCCATCCCAGAGTTTGGGTCTTTTGAGCATGAGCTGCCTGTTCTTGCTTGGTCCCATTTTGGATGGCTTGCAATAAACACAGTACTTTCCTTCATCACAACATGGTGTTAGTAGATTTGCTTTACTGTGCTCGGTAAAGCAGACTCAAGTTTTGTTCAGGAACAATTAGTGCTATTCTCTTGACGTTGTAGTGGTATCGCATTGTAGTTTCATCTGCATTTCCCTGATGAGTAATGATTTTGAGAATTTTTTTCACATGCTTATTGTCCACTCGAATATTACTCTCTTTTATTAAGTGCCTATTCAAGCCTTGCTCCTCCTCTTAAAAAACAAAACTATAGACTGTCAACTGGGAAGGGCATTAGGGAACTTCTGGGACCCTGAAAACGTCCCTTATTTTGGCCTCGATGGTGATTTCATGGGTGTACATATGTACAAAGAGTGGTGCTTCATGGAATGTTCTGTTTAAGAAATTGTCTGCCAAGGACATATTCCTCTCATGTTTTCTTCTGGAAATTTTACGGTATAGCTTTTCACAGTTAGGTCTGATCTAGCTCAAATGTATTTTTTTTTTTTATTTATGGTGTGATAAATCAAGGTATCAATGTTAGTTTTTTCATATGTGTATTCAAATGAACCACCATTTACTAAAAAGACCATGCCACTGTATTGCGGTGGAAGCTCTGTGTAAATCAGGGAGATGGCTGTATATGTATTTCTGGACTCCATTCCATTTGTCCAGTGCTCTAGTCTTGTGCTAATGCCACAATTATTATAGCTCTTAATTACTGGGGTTCTGCCTAAGTTTGTGTGATGGTTAATTTTTTTTATCGACTTGATTGGGCTAAGGGATGCTCAGATAGCTAGTGAAACATTATTTCTGGGTATATCTGTGAGGTGTTTTCAGAAGAGATTAGCATTTGAATCAGTAGAATGAGTAAAAATATAAATCCTCAGCAATGTGGGTTGGCATCATCCAGGAGAATGTGGATGATCCCTAAGATGGGATGTGGGTTCATTGCTAAGAGAACAAAGGGGAAGGAAGGGACATCCATCTCTCCTTTGGACATCAAGGCTCCTGGTTCTTGGGCTTTCAGATTGGCACTGAGTTATATCACTGGCTTTCCTGGTTCTCCAGTTTGCAGGCAGCATATGGTGGGACTTAACATAAGCCAATTCCCATAACATACCTCCTCATGTATATATCCTATTGGTTGCATTTCTCTGGAGAACCCTAACACAGATATCTGGGAGTTTAAGTTCTCCAGCTTTGGTGTTGAAATTATCTTGGCTATTCCAGGTGTTTTGTTGTACTGCAGTGGTTATAGTGAACATTCTTATCTTGTTCTCAAGACACTGTAGTTCATCGTGTACTGTAGTTCATCAATTGTGACATGAGTTATAGGGCTTTTTGTAACTACCCACTGATTGCAGGAAGATTGAGCTGCAAATCAATAACAGAAAGATATGGGAATTCCTGGCAGTCCAGTGGTTAGGACTTGGCACTTTCACTGCTGAGGGCTAGGGTTCAATCCCTGGTCAGGGAACTAAGATCCCAAAAGTCTTGAGGCATGGCCAAAACCAAAACAAAACAACAAACAAAAAAACCAACCAGAAAGATAATTAAGGAAAAAAACCCCAAAATTTTGAAATGAAGCAATATAATGAAGCAAACAGGGCTGGGGCCAGAGTAAGTGTTGCCAGGAGCCCAAAGCGCAAACGTGCCATGCCTATGTTTCACAAGCCTCTTTAATGTTGTGGTCTGAGGCTCACCCTAGTCCTGGTTCTGATTCTAAATAACTTGTAGCTCCTATGAGAAATCACTATGGAAAAAATGAAAATATTTGAATTGAATGATATTGAAAACAGCAAAATTTATGGGACAGAGCTAAAGCAGTACTTAGAAGAAATTCATATGTTTAAGTGCATTATGTTTTAAAAGAAGAATGATCTAAGTCAGTGCTGTCCACAGAACTTTCTGCAGTGATGGAATTTTTTTTAATGTTATTGTTACATTTATTTCCTAAAATGTAATGTAACATTTATTTCCTAATAAGGATGATCAGCTTTTCACATGTATAAATGTGTATTTTTCTCTTCTGTGAGGTGACCTGTTCATATCATTTGCCCATTTTTTGGTTGGAGTATTCATCTTGTAGAATTTTCTTTTTGGCCATGCTGCGAGGCTTGTGGGATCTTAGCTCCCTGACCAGGGATCGAATCTGTACTTCCTGCAATGGAAGTGTGGAGTCCTAACCACTGGAAATTTCAGATGGAAATGTTCTGTATCTGCTCCGTCCAATATGCCACATGTGACTACGGAGCTGGTGAAATGTAGCTAGTGTGTAGACTGAGATATTAAATTTTTAATTTTATTCAATTTGATTAATTTAAAATTAAAAGGTAAAGCTAGAAGAAACAGATCTTCCTTACAAATGAGTTCCAATTAATTTGTGTACTTGATAATTTGTGTTTCTCATAGATGTTTCCCCTCAATGAGCTTCCTTGCCCCTCCCTAAGTGTAGTTTGGATTTAGTGACTTGTTTCCAATGAATAGAATATGGCTGGGGGAGAAAAGTAACTTTACAGTGGAGAAACTAGTGGTAAGTCATATTGATAGTATGTATTCCTGATGGGAAGTGATGAGAAGGATACCTCACCTCTGCGGTATAGTTCTAAAAACCTATAAACCCGTGTAACCGGGAGAAACACATCAAACTCAAACCGAGAATCATTTGGCAAAATACCCGACACTTAAGGATTCCTGAAAATTGTCAAAAGTCATGAAAAGCAAGGAAAGTTTAAGAAACTGCCATAGACCAGAGTAAGCTAAGGAGGTGCTACAATTAAATGTGATTCGGTATCCTATATGGCAATCTGGAACAGAAAAAGGACATTTGTGGGAAAACTAGTGAAATTTGAATAAAGCCTGGAGCTTAGTTGATGGTAGTTTACTGAAAGGTATTGGAGTAATTGTGAGGCCTAAAGGAGGTCATTTCACATATACACATTTTAGACATTGCAAATATTTTCTCTACATTACATCCTCTTCATTTTGACTATGGTATACTTCACTGAATGGAAATCTTCAAAGGATCAATAATATTTAAACTGTGTGATCTGACCATAATGCAACAAAATGAGAAATTCATTTAAAATTCATTCAGCTTTTAAAATCCCATAGATTTGGAAAATAAATATATTAGTATATAATACATAATCCTTGTTTTAAGAAGAGAATATTAGGATATTAGGATATACATGGAAATTAGGATATACTTGGAAGTGAATGATAATGAACAAACACATTATTAAGCAAAAATTGTGGGACACAGTTAAATCTGTACTTTAGTAAATTAAGGTAAATTTATAGCATTACATACAAGAGAAATCAGTTACAAATAAATGAGTTAGGCATTTATCTCAAAAAGTTGTAAAGGAGAGCAACAGAACAAACCTATAGTAATAAGAAGGAAGGAAATAATAAAGAATGGAAAATGAATATAATAGAGAAGAAAATAGCATTATAGATTAAACCAAAAACTTTTTTTTTTTTCAAACGATTACTAGGAGATTCCAGCAAAACAGGGCACTTAAAAAAGATTCTGTAGGGGCTTCCCTGGTGGCACAGTGGTTGAGAATCTGCCTGCCAATTCAGTGGACACGGGTGCGAGCCCTGGTCTGGGAAGATCCCATATGCCGCGGAGCAACTGGGCCCGTGAGCCACCATTACTGAGCCTGCGCGTCTGGAGCCTGTGCTCCGCAACAAGAGAGGCCGCGATAGTGAGAGGCCCGCGCACCGCGATGAAGAGTGGCCTCCGCTTGCCACAACTAGAGAAAGCCCTCGCACAGAAACGAAGACCCAATACAGCCATAAATAAATTTTCAAAAAAAAGATTCTGTAAAGGACCAAATAATACTTTAGGCTTGCGAATATGATCTCTGGCAATTAATCTACTTTGCAGCCATAGATGATAACTAAAGGAACAAGCAAGTCCCTGTTCCAACTTTAAGGACTCTGATAATTGAATTTCATATAATTTTCACTTGTCACAAAATAATATTCTCTTTGTGGTTTTCCCCAGCCATTAAAAAATGTAAAGCTCTAAAATAAAAAGAATTTTTTTTTATTGTAAAGCTCTTTTTTTAGCTCGCTGCAGGCTGTACAAAAACAGGAGGCAGGCTGCACTGGATTGGCCCCAAATGCAAGTCCAAGAAGACGGGCTTCAACACCCAGTTGCAAAGTTCCTTAAGCAAGGGGCCGGCAGATAGTGCTTTTATGGGAGACGGATCACACCTGAGGATTGCAAGAGCTGGACTCCCCTGAGGGACTGGGAGCCCGCTCTTTACCCTGAGCCCTGGCGAACTCTGGCGTCTTGCCAGCCCAAGACCTTTGAGACACAGGTTCAGCCTGACCCCGCTCCCAACGGTTGCAACTGCCGGGGCGCTAGAGAGCGCGCATGCGCCCACCCGGACTCGCTGCCAATCAGACCACAGCGCCCGACCTCGCGCCGGCACCTGGCAGCCAATCACAGGTGACAGCGGGCGCGCGAGCCGGGGCGTGGGCGTTGGCGGCGTCTGCGGCGCCCGGGGCCTGAGGAGGCGTAGTCGCCTCAGGCTTCGCCAGGGGAGAGCCTCGGGGCCGGTGAGCCGCCGGACTTTCTGGCCCCGCCGTCGACGGGGACCGTGGCGCGGCCGGAGCGGTCCCTGAGGGCCGAGGGGAGGGTTTCTCGGGTCCTCACGAGCGCCGGGCCTGGCACGGCCCTGGCGGCGTGTGTGGGGCCGCGGGCCCTCAGGAGGGAGGGTGAGGCCCAGGCCCTGACATCCCTTTCACCCTCTCCCTTCCCCAATCTGGGCGGGCGCCGCTCTCCGTCAGCCTCCCTCCCCCAGGGGTGGGCCGAGCTGGCCTCGGGGGAAGGGCGTATCAGGCCCCCGGCCCCCGCCGAGGTCTCCTAATACGTTACAGCACAAAACAACGTCAGGGCAGTTCTGTGACGCAGGCCCGGCGGGGTTCTGGAGAGCCGTGGGTCCAGGCGCTGTCAGGAGGGCGCAGCTAAAACAAACCAAAAAACAAATCGATCTGGTGGCTTCTCCCCTGCCGCTGCGCCTGGGCCCCCTGTGGGAGCCCCCCTGGGCGCCCGAGGTCCAGGCTTTTGGTTTGGGCAGGTGGCAGATGAGGTGGTTTTTACTGAGAGAGGGGAGGTTGGAGGAGGAGGCTTGTTCGAGATTCTGTTCTCTGGTTCAGTGTGAGACGCCTGGTAAACATGCTCAGGGCAGGACCGGCTAGGGCCTGGGGGATAGGATGATCCCGTAACACGTGACTCACCCTCACCCTTTTCTCTGCTGGTCTCTAGGATGCGACCTGCTCCTGCCTGGAAAATCTCAAGCCCCCAGGTTTTCAGTGCGCGCCTGAGGTAAGGTGACAGACGTCTTTCTAATGAGAACCAGAGTGGTATCTATCTATCTATCTATGTATCTATCTATCTATCTATGGCTGTGTTGGGTCTTTGTTGCTGCACATGGGCTTTCTCTTGTTGTGGCGAGCGGGGGCTACTCTTCGTTGTGGTGCGCGGGCTTCTCATTGCGGTGGCCTCTCGTTGTGGAGCACGGGCTCTAGGGTGCACGGGCTTCAGTAGTTGCAGCGCACGGGCTCAGTAGCTGTGGCTTTCGGGCCCTAGAGCACAGACTCAGTAGCTGTGGCGCACGGGCATAGTTGCTCCGTGGCATGTGGGATCTTCCTGGATCGGGGCTCGAACCCGTGTCTCCTGCATTGGCAGGCGGATTCTTAACCACTGCACCACCAGGGAAGCCCCCAGAGTGGTATCTTTTTTACCCTTAGCGTTTTTCTTCTCTCCCGGGCTAACACGTTGCTGCCCAGAGAGCGTTCTCCTGCGCGGGTGGGAGCCGACCCAGAATGTGTGTGACGACTTCAGGGCACTCATTGGTTCAGCTCATTCTGGAGACCTCTAAGTTGCGGCCTTAAAAAGGGGCAGGGGGCTGGGGGCCGGCTTTCACCTGCTGTTTTGAAAGGGAAAAAAGTAAGAGCACCATGGATTTTTAAGTTGTGTAAAGCTGACTTCTACCACGCAGTGAGGCTAATGTGGGCTGATGCACGTGGCCTAAGGTTTCAGCTAATGTATTAAAATAATAAAGTGATGGGAGCCCCCTGGTGGCCTCCGGGTTAGGATTCTGGACTTGCACTGCAGTAGCCCGGGTTCAGTCCCTGTTCGAGGAACTGGGATCCCACAAGCCACGTGGCACGGCCAAATAAATAAATAAATAAAGTGGTTCATTCAGAGTAAATGTGTTGTGATTTAACATGATTCCATGGGATTAGTTTGTTCATTTCTGTACCCTTTTCCTTAAGGGTTTTATTTCATGAAGTAATTGAATATGACTGGATGGGCGGGGTATCTGTGTTCACTTCATGTCAGTAAACAAGTTTTTATGCCTAGCAACTTGTGCATACAGCTCTGTTGTATAGTTACTTATCTGTCGCTGGTACAACTTTGAGTCCTTGGCTTGACTATACAAGTTTGATTTGACTATACAAGCTTCATGGCATGTCAATTTTGCCATGTTTTGTTTTGTTTTGGCTGCGCCGCGTGGCTTATGGGATTTTAGTTCCCCAACCAGGGATTGAACCTGGGGCGCCAGCAGTCAGAGTGCTAAGTCCTAACCACTGGACTGCCAGGGAATTCCCGTTTTGTTTTTTTCGTTTGCTTGTTTTTAAAATTTTGCTGTACTTATAGGAGAGCTGTTCTGTGTATGACAGTTCAGAGTTGCAAGTACGACATGTGAGTGATATGGTAACTTGAAATATCTGTGTTGTACACATTATCTCACAACTTAATAGCTTGAAAAAACATATTATCTCATGGTCTAGAATCCAAGAGTGGCTTAGCTGGGTGGTTTTGCCTCAGGGTCTCTCCATGACTTTTGTTGAATCTAACTTCACTCACTTGGCTGTTAGCAAGGGGCCTCAGTTCCTCCCTCTCTGAGTCTCTCCATGGGGCTGCTCATGTCATGGCTGCTGGCTTCCCCCAGAGCGAGTGATTCAGGAGAGAATTTGCACCCAAGATGAAGTGCAGAGTCTTTTCAGAAGTTACACACCTTCACTTCTGTCTTTGCTTAGTCTCACAGTCAACCCTGTGATAGTGTGAGGGAGAGCTACACAGGATTGGGAATACCAGGAGGCGGGATTCATTTGGGGCCATCTTGGAGGCTGGCTACCATACTCATTAATCCACCATGCCAGCCTTTCTTCATATGGTCTCAGGTCTGTTACTATGAGTGAATTATTTGGCTTGTGTACACTTCTTGTATACTAGATCCAATCAATTCCTGTTTGTTCAAGGATATTCTAGCAAGTTTCTTCTTCGGATTAAGTTTTCTGTTTATCTGGACGGTTCCCATCAGCAGACAGGCTGATTATAATGTCATCTCTCATTAAAAAATCCATCTTTTGATGGCACATCCCCCTTCTGCTTGTTTTATTTCATACTTGCTAGTTATAGGAAAACTTCTACAGAGTTGGCCATACTTGTTATCTCCAAGTCTCTTGTTTTCTTTTAAATCCACTCTTGTCAAGGTCACTAATGAATTCCACAATGTTTAACTCAATGGTCAATTTTTAGTTTTTATTTTATTTGATTTATTGGCAGCATTTATCAAAGTAGTTCATTTCCTCCTCCCTGAAAAAAATTTTCATTTAGATTACAGGATGCTTCTCTTTCTTGATTCTCCTCTACATACAATTCTCTCACATACAATATGTGACCTTTGGTGTCTGGCTTTATTCAATTAGCATGTTTTCAGGTTCATCCATGTCATAGATACACAGCAGTGCTTTGTTTTTATGGCTGAATAGTATTCCATTGTAAGCATACACCACAGTTTTGTTTATCCATTCATCAGTTAGTGGACATTTGGATTGTGTGCTCTTTGTGGCTATTGTGAGGAATGCTGCTGTTAACATTGTTTTTGCGTGGACTTAATGTTTTCAGTTTTTATGGGTATATATCTAAGAGTGAAGTTGCTGGATCATATGGTAACTCTATATTTAATTTTTGAGGTATTGCCAAACTGTTTTCCAAAGTGGTTGTAGCACTTTGTAGCAATTGCACCAGCAATATATGAGGATTCCAATTTCTCCACATCCTCTGCAGCACTTGTTATTGTTTCTCTTTTTGATTATAGCCAATCTAGTGAGTGTGAAGGAGTATCTCATTGTGATTGATTTACATTTTCCTAATCATGTTAAGCAGTATTTCCTGTGCTTATTGGACATTTGTATAGCATCTTCTTTGGTGAAATGTCTCTCCGAATCCTTTGCCTGTTTAAAAAAGGTTTTTTTATTGTTGTAAAAAACATATAACATAAATTTTACCATCTTAACCATTTTTTAAAAATTCATTTATTTTATTTTTGGCTGCGTTGGGTCTTTGTTGCTGGGCACATGCTTTCTCTAGTTGCAGCTAATGGGGCTACTCTTTGTTGTGGTGTGTGGGCTTCTCACTGCAGTGGCTTCTCTTGTTGCGGAGCACGGGCTCTAGGCACGTGGGCTTCAGTAGTTGTGGCTCACGGGCTTTAGAGCGCAGGCTCAGTAGCTGTGGCACACGGGCTTAGTTGCTCTGTGGCATGTGGGATCTTCCCGGATCAGGGCTCGAACCGTGTTTTCTGCATTGGCAGGCAGATTCTTAGCCACTGCACCACCAGGGAAGCCCCATCTTAACCATTTTTAAGTGTTAAGTATATTCACATTGTTTTTTTCTTTTTTGTTTTTTTGTTTTTGCCACGCTGCACGGCTTGCAGGATAGTTCCCGACCAGGGATCGAACCCAGGCTCCCTGCAGTAAAAGCGCCTAACAACTGGACCGTCAGGGAATTCCCCATTTACATTGTTTTGAAATGATCTCTAGACTTTTAGATCTCTAGACTTTTTCATCTTGCAAAATTGAAACTACCCATCCCATTAAACAACAAACTTTTCCCTCTCCTGCTAGACCATAGTATCCACCATTCTCCTTTATGTTTCTTTTCTATTGCTTTGACTACTTTGGATACTTCACATAAGTGGAAGCATGCAGTATTTGTATGTAAGCAAGCTCTGTGATGTCTCTTCTTGGCACTAATCCAGTCATGAGGGCCCTCATGACCTTATCTTTATGACTGGCTATTTCATTTAGCATGATGTATGATGTCTTCAAGGATCATGCATATTGTAGCATGTGGCAGAATTTCTTTTTTATGGCTAAATAATGTTCCGTTGTATGTGTATATCACATTTTAAAAATTCATTCATCAGTTGATGGACATTTAGGTTGCTTCCACCTCTTAGTTATTGTGAATAGTGCTGCTGTGAGCATGGATGTGCACATATCTCTTAGAGACCCCACTTTCATTTCTTTTGGATCTATATCCAAAAGTGGAATTGCTGGATCATATGGTAGTTCTATTTTTAACTTTTTGAGGAGCGTTTATACTGTTTTCCACAGCATTTGCACTATTTACAATCCATCCATAGCACACAAGGATACAGTTTGTGTACATGCTTGCCAACAGTTTCCCTCCCCTCCCCTCCCCTTCCTTTCTCCTGCCTTCCTTCCCTCCTTCCCTCCCTTTCTTCCTTCCTTCCTTCCTTCCTTCCTTATAGTAGCCATCCTGATGGGTGTTAGGTGATCTTTCACTGTGGTTTACATTCACATTTCTCTGATGATTAGTATGTTGAGCATCTTTTCATATACTTGCTAGCCATTTTATATCATCTTTGGAGAATTATCTATTCAGGTCCTCTGCTGATTTTTTAATTGAGCTGTTTTTTTATTCTTCTGTTATAAAAGATCTTTATATATTCTTTTATCACATATGTTAGTATCTATATGTGTCCCTTGTAACATATCAATGTATATGTATCATATATATATGTGTTCCTAGTCACATATATGATTTACAGATATTTTTCTCCCATTCTGTGAGTTATCTTTTTACTTTCATGACGGTGTCCTTTGAAGTCCAAAAGTTGTCAATTTGATGAAGTCCTGTTATTTTTTCCTTTGTCATTTATTCTTTTGGTGTCTTCTCTAAGAAACCATTTACTCCAATTTTCTTTAAAGAGTTTTTTTTAGTTTTAGCTGTACTTTTAGTTTCACAATCCATTTTGAGTTATTTTTTATATG